>NC_143386.1:49583803-50218491 GCF_980474605.1 Leiobunum rupestre | reverse complement strand
AATGTGGCCAATTTCATCACTTGTTCGTTCAATTTCAGTTGTCCCTCGTATTCCACTCCTTGGCATTTTCTGCCGGAAAGTAAATTGAGCAAAGTAGTTTTGCCAGCGCCACTTGCTCCCATAACGGCCAGAATCTCACCACTTTTCGCTGCTCCTGAAACTGTGTCATATTAAATCAGAATTTTAGACTTTCTACAACCATATACTTTTAGTAGGATATAGATTGGAAATTTTTAAAATTACCGCTTTTTTGTACCAAAGCCAAATTTCCAAAAAAAATATTTTAGGATGGAAAAAATTTAATTTTAAATAAAAGTATTTATTTACTACTGTTTTAATACTAACATAGAACCCTTCATATTTGTCTTACACTATATATCTTTCTATAACCCTTTGTCTTTGCATATCACTATTTTTCTCTTTCTATATCCATGTCTTTGTACAACCCATTGTCTTTGTCTTTGTATAGACCTTTATCTTTGTCTTTGTATAACCCATTATCTTTTTCTTTGTATTACCGATTATCTTTGTCTTTGTATAAACCTTTATCTTAGTTTTGTATAACCAATTATGTTTGTCTTTGTATGACCCTGTATTTATAGTTTCTATAATAATAAAAGTGTTACTTTCACTCTGCCTGACCGAAATGTTTTATCTAAAGAATGATAATTTTCACATTTTCCCATAATGTGATAAAACACCATTCTTACCGTGGTCGAGTATTGTCTTCCCAGATTCCTTGCCAGCAAAATGATTCCACTTGCGCTCGGGGACGGCTTTGGCCAAGATATCATTCCAAGATAACTCCAGTTTATCTTCCAGACGAAGACAATTATCTTCATTTTGAGCCATTTATTTTGAAGCTAGTGATTTTTGATGTTATGTAGTAAAAAAAAAATATATATACAAGAAATGTTTAAAGAGTATTAGCTGAAATAGGACCAGAATATATTTACTTATACTAAGTACCAGAATAAATTTGCTTATACTAAGGACCAGATTATATTTGCTTATACTAAGTTAAATAATATATTTGCTTATACTAAGGACCAGAATATATTTGCTTATACTGTAGGACAATGACTATGTTGAGACGAGACGCTGTGGAAACCCCCCACCCCTCCCCCGTCACGAGTTTAAGGAAACCAATGAGACACCAGGTTGATTTGAAAATAATCTTAGAGCGTGTGGTAGACGGGGAGTAAAACTAACTAGGTAGGTGCAATCCCATATGGTGGCCAAAATGGCTTAATTATTAGGTAATGCAGGGTAGATAATGACGAAATGAATATTTTGTATATGTGGGCTATAATGAATAAAAATTTTAATTTAATAATTTAAACAAATGAAATGTGAATTTGCTCTCCACATTCGCATTTAAAAATTTAAGTTTAATATTTAAATGAGTTTAATAATATTTTCTTAAAGCAATAAGTTAAGATATAATCCCCACTTAAAAGATTACCCTTCTGCCTGAATTTTTTTACGGTCCCATTAGACCGAATCAGTATATAGCCAATATATATACGGAAAAAGCACAAAGTTGGTGATGGTGGTGTCCCATTCAACCAATTGAAAAAATATCCGAAATTTGAAAAGTAATATATCCCTATGAGTTAGGATTACGGTATGGGTTTGGTATAGGATATAGGGTAAAGGTATAGGAAATAGGCTATAGGTATAGGGTTAGGTTATGTTAGGTTGGGTTAAGTGAGGTTGAATAAAATGATATTTTATTATTGAAAATTAAAAGTTACTTGTAATTTTATTAGAAATCCGCCAAAATTGTAGGATTCGGTCGAATGGAATTCAGCTGTATGGGAGACATTCAAATATAACTGTGGTTCTAAGAATATTTATCGTTCTTCCAAGGAGAGATTAGTCTTAAAAATTGTTTAATTTCAACAATAAGACAAAAATACTATAAATTAGTTTGTTATAATCAATGAAATTACCGTTATAAAAGCCAAAAGTAAAAGCCAAGTAAAATAATAATATGTTGTCTTTGTTTATTAAGCTCATGTGCCTGTACTAGTGTATTTCTAGTCTTAAATGCATAAAAATGACTTCTTATTTTTAGTTGAACACAAGCCTAGTAAAGGCAAGAGTAGCACTCCTGCCGCCGCCGTTCGCAGTAACGCGTTCAAGGATAGCAGTGCGCAGACTAAGACGGCTTTGGCGGGAGGTGGATTTTGAGTTTTTTGTAGTTTCTCCCAAATAGTGGCTTCTCAGCCGTCTAGGGAATAACTATATGGTAACATGTGTAAAACGGTGGGAATGTTCAATGAAAACGAGGTCATAGCGGCATCGCAAATATTTTCTCAGGGCCCATGAAAGTAACGGTTTATTGACTAACAATCTTCTCAATATAGAAATTATCCCTAAACGTAAATAAATAGATTGAAAAAAGTATTTATAAGAGAAACGTCTTCAAATTCCCATTTAAGAGCTAGTCGGGTTGTCTTTACAAATGAATATTTTCTTGGTAAGATGACATAACCACGTTTGAGATTTGCACGGTAGGAGCTCTTGCCGTATGAGAGCTTAACACAGCAGCCGTTGGTAGATGTACACGTTGCGCACCTTAATACACAACATTATGGTTTATGAACATGATCGATCACTTACATCTTCACTAGAGCTATAGCGTTGCGCACATGGAACCAATCCTATTTGAAAAACAACCAGTATAAGCCTTAGCTATAGTATACTAAACATATTCACAAAAGGACGTAACTAAGGTAACAGCATCAAGCAATGAGGGATATTTTAACACAACATTAAGAGGCTTTCTCGCTTCTATTTAATAACGGCGGGTGGCTTATTCTCGGTAGCACGTGTTAATTGGAAAGTTCCAATGTCACGCGTGAGCGCCATCTCTTTAAATTTCTTATCAATTAGAATTTTAATATTTATTCCGCGTTTTTTAAGTTTTATAATATTCTAGATATGTTTCAGTTAAAATTTAACATACAATGTAGACTAATATTTTGAAAAATTTCAAAAGTTTACTCAAAATAGGAATAAGTAAACGTGCGATATTAACGTGTGTCTTATAGAAAAATTACTGAAACATTTAAGCAATTTACTTACCTATTTTCTTATTTGTAAGAACAATAAGTCTGGGGCGTATTCATGTTAAATCGCCCCTGAATATGAATTAAAACATTGGTTAAACTTAATTCTACTCTATAAAGGACTGGTGTAACCTTAGAGCTTGTATCATCTCGAGGGTACTCTTTAAAGGACTGGTGTAACCTTAGAGTATGTATCGTCTCGAGGTTACTATATAAAGGACTGGTGTAGCCTTATAGCTTGTATAGTATTGAGGGCACTCTTTAAAGGACTGGTGTAACTTTATAGCTTGTATCGTCTCGAGGGTACTCTTTAAAGGGCTTATGTAACATTATAGCTTGTATCGTCTCGAGGGTACTCTTCAAAGGACTGGTGTAATCTTATAGCTTGTATCGTCTCGAGGGTACTCTTTAAAGGACTGATGTACCCTTATAGCTTCTCTCGTCTCAAGGGTACTCTTTAAAGGACTGGTGCAACCTTATAGCTTGTATCGTCTCGAGGGTACTCTTTAAAGGACTGATGTACCCTTATAGCTTCTCTCGTCTCAAGGGTACTCTTTAAAGGACTGGTGCAACCTTATAGCTTGTATCGTCTCGAGGGTACTCTTTAAAGGGTTTATGTAACATTATAGCTTGTATCGTCTCGAGGGTACTCTTTAAAGGACTGGTGTAATCTTATAGCTTGTATCGTCTCGAGGGAACTCTTTAAAGGACTAGTGTAACCTTATAGCTTGTATCGTCTCGAGGGTACTCTTTAAAGGACTAGTGTAACCTTATAGCTTGTATCGTCTCGAGGGTACTCTTTAAAGGACTAGTGTAACCTTATAGCTTGTATCGTCTCGAGGGTACTATTTAAAGGACTGGTGCAACCTTAAAGCTTGTCTCGTCTCGAGGGTACTCTTTAAAGGACTGGTGTAAGCTTATAGCTTGTATCGTATTGAGGGCACTCTTTAAAGGACTGGTGAAACCTTAAAGCTTGTATCGTCTCGAGGGTACTCTTTAAAGGACTGGTGCAACCTTATAGCTTGTCTCGTCTCGAGGGTACTCTTTAAAGGACTGGTGTACCTTATATCTTGTATCGTCTCTAGGTTACTCTTTAAAGGACTGGTGTAAGCTTATAGCTTGTTTCGTATTGAGGGCACTCTTTAAAGGACTGGTGAAACCTTAAAGCTTCTATCGTCTCGAGGGTACTCTTTAAAGGACTAGTGTAACCTTAGAGCTTGTATCGTCTCGAGGGCACTCTTTACAGGACCGGTGAAACCTTAGAGCTTGTATCGTCTCGAGGGTACTCTTTAAAGGACTGGTGTAACCTAATAGCTTTTATCGTATGGAGGACACTCTTTAAAGGACTGATGTAACCTTATAGCTTCTCTCGTCTCAAGGGTACTCTTTAAAGGACTGGTGTTACCTTATAGCTTGTAACGTCTCGAGGGCACTCTTTAAAGGACTGGTGAAACCTTAGAGTTTGTATCGTCTCGAGGGTACTCTTTAAAGGACTGGTGCAACCTTATAGCTTGTATCGTCTCGAGGGCACTCTTTACAGGACCGGTGAAACCTTAGAGCTTGTATCGTCTCGAGGGTACTATTTAAAGGACTGGTGTAACCTAATAGCTTTTATCATATGGAGGGCACTCTTTAAAGGACTGATGTAACCTTATAGCTTCTCTCGTCTCGAGGGTACTCTTTAAAGGACTAGTGTAACCTTAGAGCTTGTATCGTCTCGAGGGCACTCTTTACAGGACCGGTGAAACCTTAGAGCTTGTATCGTCTCTAGGGTACTCTTTAAAGGACTGGTGCAACCTTATAGCTTGTATCGTCTCGAGGGCACTCTTTACAGGACCGGTGAAACCTTAGAGCTTGTATCGTCTCGAGGGTACTCTTTAAAGGACTGGTGTAACCTAATAGCTTTTATCGTATGGAGGGCACTCTTTAAAGGACTGATGTAACCTTATAGCTTCTCTCGTCTCGAGGGTACTCTTTAAAGGACTAGTGTAACCTTAGAGCTTGTATCGTCTCGAGGGCACTCTTTACAGGACCGGTGAAACCTTAGAGCTTGTATCGTCTCTAGGGTACTCTTTAAAGTACTGGTGTAAACTAATAGCTTTTATCGTATGGAGGGCACTCTTTAAAAGACTGATGTAACCTTATAGCTTCTCTCGTCTCAAGGGTACTCTTTAAAGGACTGGTGTTACCTTATAGCTTGAATCGTCTCGAGATACTCTTTAAAGGACTAGTGTAACCTTATATCTTGTATCGTCTCGAGGGTACTCTTTAAAGGACTAGTGTAACCTTATAGCTTGTATCGTCTCGAGGGTACTCTTTAAAGGACTAGTGTAACCTTATAGCTTGTATCGTCTCGAGGGTACTCTTTAAAGGACTGGTGCAACCTTATAGCTTGTCTCGTCTCGAGGGTACTCTTTAAAGGACTGGTGTACCTTATATCTTGTATCGTCTCTAGGTTACTCTTTAAAGGACTGGTGTAAGCTTATAGCTTGTATCGTATTGAGGGCACTCTTTAAAGGACTGGTGAAACCTTAAAGCTTGTATCGTCTCGAGGGTACTCTTTAAAGGACTAGTGTAACCTTAGAGCTTGTATCGTCTCGTGGGCACTCTTTACACGACCGGTGAAACCTTAGAGCTTGTATCGTCTCGAGGGTACTCTTTAAAGGACTGGTGTAACCTAAAAGCTTTTATCATATGGAGGGCACTCTTTAAAGGACTGGTGAAACCTTAGAGCTTGTATCGTCTCGAGGGTACTCTTTAAAGGACTAGTGTAACCTTAGAGCTTGTATCGTCTCGGGGGCACTCTTTACAGGACCGGTGAAACCTTAGAGCTTGTATCGTCTCGAGGGTACTCTTTAAAGGACTGGTGTAACCTAATAGCTTTTATCGTATGGAGGACACTCTTTAAAGGACTGATGTAACCTTATAGCTTCTCTCGTCTCAAGGGTACTCTTTAAAGGACTGGTGTTACCTTATAGCTTGTAACGTCTCGAGGGCACTCTTTAAAGGACTGGTGAAACCTTAGAGTTTGTATCGTCTCGAGGGTACTCTTTAAAGGACTGGTGCAACCTTATAGCTTGTATCGTCTCGAGGGCACTCTTTACAGGACCGGTGAAACCTTAGAGCTTGTATCGTCTCGAGGGTACTCTTTAAAGGACTGGTGTAACCTAATAGCTTTTATCGTATGGAGGGCACTCTTTAAAGGACTGATGTAACCTTATAGCTTCTCTCGTCTCGAGGGTACTCTTTAAAGGACTAGTGTAACCTTAGAGCTTGTATCGTCTCGAGGGCACTCTTTACAGGACCGGTGAAACCTTAGAGCTTGTATCGTCTCTAGGGTACTCTTTAAAGTACTGGTGTAAACTAATAGCTTTTATCGTATGGAGGGCACTCTTTAAAAGACTGATGTAACCTTATAGCTTCTCTCGTCTCAAGGGTACTCTTTAAAGGACTGGTGTTACCTTATAGCTTGAATCGTCTCGAGGGTACTCTTTAAAGGACTAGTGTAACCTTATATCTTGTATCGTCTCGAGGGTACTCTTTAAAGGACTAGTGTAACCTTATAGCTTGTATCGTCTCGAGGGTACTCTTTAAAGGACTAGTGTAACCTTATAGCTTGTATCGTCTCGAGGGTACTCTTTAAAGGACTGGTGCAACCTTATAGCTTGTCTCGTCTCGAGGGTACTCTTTAAAGGACTGGTGTACCTTATATCTTGTATCGTCTCTAGGTTACTCTTTAAAGGACTGGTGTAAGCTTATAGCTTGTATCGTATTGAGGGCACTCTTTAAAGGACTGGTGAAACCTTAAAGCTTGTATCGTCTCGAGGGTACTCTTTAAAGGACTGGTGTAACCTAAAAGCTTTTATCATATGGAGGGCACTCTTTAAAGGACTGGTGAAACCTTAGAGCTTGTATCGTCTCGAGGGTACTCTTTAAAGGACTGGTGCAACCTTATAGCTTGTCTCGTCTCGAGGGTACTCTTTAAAGGACTGGTGCAACCTTATAGCTTGTATCATCTCGAGGGTACTCTTTAAAGGACTGGTGTAATCTTAAAGCTTGTATCGTCTCGAGGGTACTCTTTAAAGGACTAGTGTAACCTTATAGCTTGTATCGTCTCGAGGGTACTCTTTAAAGGACTAGTGTAACCTTACAGCTTTTATCGTCTCGAGGGTACTCTTTAAAGGACTGGTGCAACCTTATAGCTTGTCTCGTCTCGAGGGTACTCTTTAAAGGACTGGTGTAACCTTATATCTTGTATCGTCTCTAGGTTACTCTTTAAAGGACTGGTGTAAGCTTATAGCTTGTATCGTATTGAGGGCACTCTTTAAAGGACTGGTGAAACCTTAAAGCTTGTATCGTCTCAAGGGTACTCTTTAAAGGACTAGTGTAACCTTAGAGCTTGTATCGTCTCGTGGGCACTCTTTACAGGACCGGTGAAACCTTAGAGCTTGTATCGTCTCGAGGGTACTCTTTAAAGGACTGGTGTAACCTAAAAGCTTTTATCATATGGAGGGCACTCTTTAAAGGACTGGTGAAACCTTAGAGCTTGTATTGTCTCGAGGGTACTCTTTAAAGGACTGGTGCAACCTTATAGCTTGTCTCGTCTCGAGGGTACTCTTTAAAGGACTGGTGTAACCTTGTAGCTTGTCTCGTCTCGAGGGTACTCTTTAAAGGACCGGTGTAACCTTATAGCTTGTATCGTATTGAGAGCACTCATTAAAGGACTGGTGTAACATTATAGCTTGTATCGTCTCGAGGGTACTCTTTAAAGGACTGATGTAACCTTATAGCTTCTCTCGTCTCAAGGGTACTCTTTAAAGGACTGGTGTTACCTTATAGCTTGTATCGTCTCGAGGGTACTCTTTAAAGGACTGGTGTAATCTTATAGCTTGTATCGTGTCGAGGGTACTCTTTAAAGGACTGATGTACCCTTATAGCTTCTCTCGTCTCAAGGGTACTCTTTAAAGGACTGGTGCAACCTTATAGCTTGTCTCGTCTCGAGGGTATTCTTTAAAGGACTGGTGTACCTTATATCTTGTATCGTCTCTAGGGTACTCTTTAAAGGACTGTTGTAAGCTTAGAGCTTGTATCGTATTGAGGGCACTCTTTAAAGGACTGGTGAAACCTTAAAGCTTGTATCGTCTCGAGGGTACTCTTTAAAGGACTAATGTAACCTTATAGCTTGAATCGTCTCGAGGGAACTCTTTAAAGGACTAGTGTAACCTTATAGCTTGTATCGTCTCGAGGGTACTCTTTAAAGGACTAGTGTAACCTTATAGCTTGTATCGTCTCGAGGGTACTATTTAAAGGACTGGTGCAACCTTATAGCTTGTCTCGTCTCGAGGGAACTCTTTAAAGGACTGGTGTAACCTTATAGCTTGTCTCGTCTCGAGGATCCTCTTTAAAGGACTGGTTTACCTTATATCTTGTATCGTCTCTAGGGTACTCTTTAAAGGACTGGTGTAAGCTTATAGCTTGTATCGTATTGAGGGCACTCTTTAAAGGACTGGTGAAACCTTAAAGCTTGTATCGTCTCGAGGGTACTCTTTACAGGACTGGTGAAACCTTAGAGCTTGTATCGTCATGAGGGTACTCTTTAAAGGACTGGTGCAACCTTATAGCTTATCTCGTCTCGAGGGTACTCTTTAAAGGACTGGTGTAACCTTATAGCTTGTCTCGTCTCGAGGGTACTCTTTAAAGGGATGGTGTAACCTTATAGCTTGTATCGTATTGAGAACACTCATTAAAGGACTGGTGTAACCTTATGGCTTGTATCGTCTCGAGGGTACTCTTTAAAGGACTGATGTAACCTTATAGCTTGTATCGTCTCGAGGGTACTCTTTAAAGGACTGGTGTAATCTTATAGCTTGTATCGTCTCGAGGGTACTCTTTAAAGGACTGATGTACCCTTATAGCTTCTCTCGTCTCAGGGGTACTATTTAAAGGACTGGTGCAACCTTATAGCTTGTCTCGTCTCGAGGGTATTCTTTAAAGGTCTGGTGTACCTTATATCTTGTATCGTCTCTAGGGTACTCTTTAAAGGACTGATGTAACCTTATAGCTTCTCTCGTCTCAAGGGTACTCTTTAAAGGACTGGTGTTACCTTATAGCTTGTATCGTCTCGAGGGTACTCTTTAAAGGACTGGTGTAATCTTATAGCTTGTATCGTGTCGAAGGTACTCTTTAAAGGACTGATGTACCCTTATAGCTTCTCTCGTCTCAAGGGTACTCTTTAAAGGACTGGTGCAACCTTATAGCTTGTCTCGTCTCGAGGGTATTCTTTAAAGGACTGGTGTACCTTATATCTTGTATCGTCTCTAGGGTACTCTTTAAAGGACTGGTGTAAGCTTAGAGCTTGTATCGTATTGAGGGCACTCTTTAAAGGACTGGTGAAACCTTAAAGCTTGTATCGTCTCGAGGGTACTCTTTAAAGGACTGGTGCAACCTTATAGCTTGTCTCGTCTCGAGGGTTCTCTTTAAAGGACTGGTGTAACCTTATAGCTTGTCTCGTCTCGAGGGTCCTCTTTAAAGGACTGGTGTACCTTATATCTTGTATCGTCTCTAGGGTACTCTTTAAAGGACTGGTGTAAGCTTATAGCTTGTATCGTATTGAGGGCACTCTTTAAAGGACTGGTGAAACCTTAAAGCTTCTATCGTCTCGAGGGTACTCTTTAAAGGACTAGTGTAACCTTAGAGCTTCTATCGTCTCGAGGGCACTCTTTACAGGACCGGTGAAACCTTAGAGCTTGTATCGTCTCGAGGGTACTCTTTAAAGGACTGGTGTAACCTAATAGCTTTTATCGTATGGAGGACACTCTTTAAAGGACTGATGTAACCTTATAGCTTCTCTCGTCTCAAGGGTACTCTTTAAAGGACTGGTGTTACCTTATAGCTTGTAACGTCTCGAGGGCACTCTTTAAAGGACTGGTGAAACCTTAGAGTTTGTATCGTCTCGAGGGTACTCTTTAAAGGACTGGTGCAACCTTATAGCTTGTATCGTCTCGAGGGCACTCTTTACAGGACCGGTGAAACCTTAGAGCTTGTATCGTCTCGAGGGTACTCTTTAAAGGACTGGTGTAACCTAATAGCTTTTATCGTATGGAGGGCACTCTTTAAAGGACTGATGTAACCTTATAGCTTCTCTCGTCTCGAGGGTACTCTTTAAAGGACTAGTGTAACCTTAGAGCTTGTATCGTCTCGAGGGCACTCTTTACAGGACCGGTGAAACCTTAGAGCTTGTATCGTCTCTAGGGTACTCTTTAAAGTACTGGTGTAAACTAATAGCTTTTATCGTATGGAGGGCACTCTTTAAAAGACTGATGTAACCTTATAGCTTCTCTCGTCTCAAGGGTACTCTTTAAAGGACTGGTGTTACCTTATAGCTTGAATCGTCTCGAGGGTACTCTTTAAAGGACTAGTGTAACCTTATATCTTGTATCGTCTCGAGGGTACTCTTTAAAGGACTAGTGTAACCTTATAGCTTGTATTGTCTCGAGGGTACTCTTTAAAGGACTGGTGCAACCTTATAGCTTGTCTCGTCTAGAGGGTACTCTTTAAAGGACTGGTGTACCTTATATCTTGTATCGTCTCTAGGTTACTCTTTAAAGGACTGGTGTAAGCTTATAGCTTGTATCGTATTGAGGGCACTCTTTAAAGGACTGGTGAAACCTTAAAGCTTGTATCGTCTCGAGGGTACTCTTTAAAGGACTAGTGTAACCTTAGAGCTTGTATCGTCTCGTGGGCACTCTTTACACGACCGGTGAAACCTTAGAGCTTGTATCGTCTCGAGGGTACTCTTTAAAGGACTGGTGTAACCTAAAAGCTTTTATCATATGGAGGGCACTCTTTAAAGGACTGGTGAAACCTTAGAGCTTGTATCGTCTCGAGGGTACTCTTTAAAGGACTGGTGCAACCTTATAGCTTGTCTCGTCTCGAGGGTACTCTTTAAAGGACTGGTGTAACCTAATAGCTTGTCTCGTCTCGAGGGTACTCTTTAAAGGACTGGTGTAACCTTATAGCTTGTATCGTATTGAGAGCACTCATTAAAGGACTGGTGTAACCTTATAGCTTGTATAGTCTCGAGGGTACTCTTTAAAGGACTGATGTAACCTTATAGCTTCTCTCGTCTCAAGGGTACTCTTTAAAGGACTGGTGTTACCTTATAGCTTGTATCATCTCGAGGGTACTCTTTAAAGGACTGGTGTAATCTTAAAGCTTGTATCGTCTCGAGGGTACTCTTTAAAGGACTAGTGTAACCTTATAGCTTGTATCGTCTCGAGGGTACTCTTTAAAGGACTAGTGTAACCTTACAGCTTTTATCGTCTCGAGGGTACTCTTTAAAGGACTGGTGCAACCTTATAGCTTGTCTCGTCTCGAGGGTACTCTTTAAAGGACTGGTGTAACCTTATATCTTGTATCGTCTCTAGGTTACTCTTTAAAGGACTGGTGTAAGCTTATAGCTTGTATCGTATTGAGGGCACTCTTTAAAGGACTGGTGAAACCTTAAAGCTTGTATCGTCTCAAGGGTACTCTTTAAAGGACTAGTGTAACCTTAGAGCTTGTATCGTCTCGTGGGCACTCTTTACAGGACCGGTGAAACCTTAGAGCTTGTATCGTCTCGAGGGTACTCTTTAAAGGACTGGTGTAACCTAAAAGCTTTTATCATATGGAGGGCACTCTTTAAAGGACTGGTGAAACCTTAGAGCTTGTATCGTCTCGAGGGTACTCTTTAAAGGACTGGTGCAACCTTATAGCTTGTCTCGTCTCGAGGGTACTCTTTAAAGGACTGGTGTAACCTTGTAGCTTGTCTCGTCTCGAGGGTACTCTTTAAAGGACCGGTGTAACCTTATAGCTTGTATCGTATTGAGAGCACTCATTAAAGGACTGGTGTAACATTATAGCTTGTATCGTCTCGAGGGTACTCTTTAAAGGACTGATGTAACCTTATAGCTTCTCTCGTCTCAAGGGTACTCTTTAAAGGACTGGTGTTACCTTATAGCTTGTATCGTCTCGAGGGTACTCTTTAAAGGACTGGTGTAATCTTATAGCTTGTATCGTGTCGAGGGTACTCTTTAAAGGACTGATGTACCCTTATAGCTTCTCTCGTCTCGAGGGTACTCTTTAAAGGACTGGTGCAACCTTATAGCTTGTCTCGTCTCGAGGGTATTCTTTAAAGGACTGGTGTACCTTATATCTTGTATCGTCTCTAGGGTACTCTTTAAAGGACTGTTGTAAGCTTAGAGCTTGTATCGTATTGAGGGCACTCTTTAAAGGACTGGTGAAACCTTAAAGCTTGTATCGTCTCGAGGGTACTCTTTAAAGGACTAATGTAACCTTATAGCTTGAATCGTCTCGAGGGAACTCTTTAAAGGACTAGTGTAACCTTATAGCTTGTATCGTCTCGAGGGTACTCTTTAAAGGACTAGTGTAACCTTATAGCTTGTATCGTCTCGAGGGTACTCTTTAAAGGACTAGTGTAACCTTATAGCTTGTATCGTCTCGAGGGTACTATTTAAAGGACTGGTGCAACCTTATAGCTTGTCTCGTCTCGAGGGAACTCTTTAAAGGACTGGTGTAACCTTATAGCTTGTCTCGTCTCGAGGATCCTCTTTAAAGGACTGGTTTACCTTATATCTTGTATCGTCTCTAGGGTACTCTTTAAAGGACTGGTGTAAGCTTATAGCTTGTATCGTATTGAGGGCACTCTTTAAAGGACTGGTGAAACCTTAAAGCTTGTATCGTCTCGAGGGTACTCTTTACAGGACTGGTGAAACCTTAGAGCTTGTATCGTCATGAGGGTACTCTTTAAAGGACTGGTGCAACCTTATAGCTTATCTCGTCTCGAGGGTACTCTTTAAAGGACTGGTGTAACCTTATAGCTTGTCTCGTCTCGAGGGTACTCTTTAAAGGGATGGTGTAACCTTATAGCTTGTATCGTATTGAGAACACTCATTAAAGGACTGGTGTAACCTTATGGCTTGTATCGTCTCGAGGGTACTCTTTAAAGGACTGATGTAACCTTATAGCTTGTATCGTCTCGAGGGTACTCTTTAAAGGACTGGTGTAATCTTATAGCTTGTATCGTCTCGAGGGTACTCTTTAAAGGACTGATGTACCCTTATAGCTTCTCTCGTCTCAGGGGTACTATTTAAAGGACTGGTGCAACCTTATAGCTTGTCTCGTCTCGAGGGTATTCTTTAAAGGTCTGGTGTACCTTATATCTTGTATCGTCTCTAGGGTACTCTTTAAAGGACTGATGTAACCTTATAGCTTCTCTCGTCTCAAGGGTACTCTTTAAAGGACTGGTGTTACCTTATAGCTTGTATCGTCTCGAGGGTACTCTTTAAAGGACTGGTGTAATCTTATAGCTTGTATCGTGTCGAAGGTACTCTTTAAAGGACTGATGTACCCTTATAGCTTCTCTCGTCTCAAGGGTACTCTTTAAAGGACTGGTGCAACCTTATAGCTTGTCTCGTCTCGAGGGTATTCTTTAAAGGACTGGTGTACCTTATATCTTGTATCGTCTCTAGGGTACTCTTTAAAGGACTGGTGTAAGCTTAGAGCTTGTATCGTATTGAGGGCACTCTTTAAAGGACTGGTGAAACCTTAAAGCTTGTATCGTCTCGAGGGTACTCTTTAAAGGACTGGTGCAACCTTATAGCTTGTCTCGTCTCGAGGGTTCTCTTTAAAGGACTGGTGTAACCTTATAGCTTGTCTCGTCTCGAGGGTCCTCTTTAAAGGACTGGTGTACCTTATATCTTGTATCGTCTCTAGGGTACTCTTTAAAGGACTGGTGTAAGCTTATAGCTTGTATCGTATTGAGGGCACTCTTTCAAGGACTGGTGAAACCTTAAAGCTTGTATCGTCTCGAGGGTACTCTTTAAAGGACTGGTGCAAGCTTATAGCTTGTCTCGTCTCGAGGGTACTCTTTAAAGGACTGGTGTTACCTTATAGCTTGTCTCGTCTCGAGGGTACTCTTTAAAGGGATGGTGTAACCTTATAGCTTGTATCGTATTGAGAGCACTCATTAAAGGACTGGTGTAACTTTATAGCTTGTATCGTCTCGAGGGTACTCTTTAAAGGACTGATGTAACCTTATAGCTTCTCTCGTCTCAAGGGTACTCTTTAAAGGACTGGTGTTACCTTATAGCTTGTATCGTCTCGAGGGTACTCTTTAAAGGACTGGTGTAATCTTATAGCTTGTATCGTCTCGAGGGTACTCTTTAAAGTACTGATGTACCCTTTTAGCTTCTCTCGTCTCAAGGGTACTCTTTAAAGGACTGGTGCAACCTTATAGCTTGTCTCGTCTCGAGGGTATTCTTTAAAGGACTGGTGTACCTTATATCTTGTATCGTCTCTAGGGTACTCTTTAAAGGACGGGTGTAAGCTTAGAGCTTGTATCGTATTGAGGGCACTCTTTAAAGGACTGGTGAAACCTTAATGCTTGTATCGTCTCGAGGGTACTCTTTAAAGGACTAGTGTAACCTTAGAGCTTGTATCGTCTCGAGGGCACTCTTTACAGGACCGGTGAAACCTTAGAGCTTGTATCGTCTCGAGGGTACTCTTTAAAGGACTGGTGTAACCTAATAGCTTTTATCGTATGGAGGGCACTCTTTAAAGGACTGATGTAACCTTATAGCTTCTCTCGTCTCAAGGGTACTCTTT
This sequence comes from Leiobunum rupestre, assembly GCF_980474605.1. Lineage (NCBI taxonomy): Eukaryota > Metazoa > Arthropoda > Arachnida > Opiliones > Sclerosomatidae > Leiobunum > Leiobunum rupestre. Next base: position 50,203,750 of record NC_143386.1, on the reverse strand, counting down.
AAAGGACTGGTGTTACCTTATAGCTTGTATCGTCTCGAGGGTACTCTTTAAAGGACTGGTGTAATCTTATAGCTTGTATCGTCTCGAGGGTACTCTTTAAAGGACTGATGTACCCTTATAGCTTCTCTCGTCTCAAGGGTACTCTTTAAAGGACTGGTGCAACCTTATAGCTTGTCTCGTCTCGAGGGTATTCTTTAAAGGACTGGTGTACCTCATATCTTGTATCGTCTCTAGGGTACTCTTTAAAGGACTGGTGTAAGCTTAGAGCTTGTATCGTATTGAGGGCACTCTTTAAAGGAGTGGTGAAACCTTAAAGCTTGTATCGTCTCGAGGGTACTCTTTAAAGGACTAGTGTAACCTTATAACTTGAATCGTCTCGAGGGAACTCTTTAAAGGACTAGTGTAACCTTATAGCTTGTATCGTCTCGAGGGTACTCTTTAAAGGACTAGTGTAACCTTATAGCTTGTATCGTCTCGAGGGTACTCTTTAAAGGACTAGTGTAACCTTATAGCTTGTATCGTCTCGAGGGTACTATTTAAAGGACTGGTGCAACCTTATAGCTTGTCTCGTCTCGAGGGTACTCTTTAAAGGACTGGTGTAACCTTATAGCTTGTCTCGTCTCGAGGGTCCTCTTTAAAGGACTGGTGTACCTTATATCTTGTATCGTCTCTAGGGTACTCTTTAAAGGACTGGTGTAAGCTTATAGCTTGTATCGTATTGAGGGCACTCTTGAAAGGACTGGTGAAACCTTAAAGCTTGTATCGTCTCGAGGGTACTCTTTAAAGGACTAGTGTAACCTTAGAGCTTGTATCGTCTCGAGGGCACTCTTTACAGGACCGGTGAAACCTTAGAGCTTGTATCGTCTCGAGGGTACTCTTTAAAGGACTGGTGTAACCTTATAGCTTTTATCGTATGGAGGGCACTCTTTAAAGGACTGATGTAACCTTATAGCTTCTCTCGTCTCAAGGGTACTTTTTAAAGGACTGTTGTTACCTTATAGCTTGTATCGTCTCGAGGGCACTCTTTAAAGGACTGGTGAAACCTTAGAGCTTGTATCGTCTCGAGGGTACTCTTTAAAGGACTGGTGCAACCTTATAGCTTGTCTCGTCTCGAGGGTATTCTTTAAAGGACTGGCGTACCTTATATCTTGTATCGTCTCGAGGGTACTCTTTAAAGGACTAGTGTAACCTAAGAGCTTGTATCGTCTCGAGGGCACTCTTTACAGGACCGGTGAAACCTTAGAGCTTGTATCGTCTCGAGGGTACTCTTTAAAGGACTAGTGTAACCTTATAGCTTGAATCGTCTCGAGGGTACTCTTCAAAGGACTAGTGTAACCTTATAGCTTGTATCGTCTCGAGGGTACTCTTTAAAGGACTAGTGTAACCTTATATCTTGTATCGTCTCGAGGGTACTCTTTAAAGGACTAGTGTAACCTTAGAGCTTGTATCGTCTCGTGGGCACTCTTTACCGGACCGGTGAAACCTTAGAGCTTGTTTCGTCTCGAGGGTACTCTTTAAAGGACTGGTGTAACCTAATAGCTTTTATCGTATGGAGGGCACTCTTTAAAGGACTGGTGAAACCTTAGAGCTTGTATCGTCTCGAGGGTACTCTTTAAAGGACTAGTGCAACCTTATAGCTTGTCTCGTCTCGAGGGTACTCTTTAAAGGACTGGTGTAACCTTATAGCTTGTCTCGTCTCGAGCGTACTCTTTAAAGGACTGGTGTAACCTTATAGCTTGTATCGTATTGAGAGCACTCATTAAAGGACTGGTGTAACCTTTTAGCTTGTATCGTCTCGAGGGTACTCTTTAAAGGACTGATGTAACCTTATAGCTTCTCTCGTCTCAAGGGTACTCTTTAAAGGACTGGCGTTACCTTATAGCTTGTATCGTCTCGAGGGTACTCTTTAAAGGACTGGTGTAATCTTTAAGCTTGTCTCGTCTCGAGGGTATTCTTTAAAGGACTGGTGTACCTTATATCTTGTATCGTCTCTAGGGTACTCTTTAAAGGACTGGTGTAAGCTTAGAGCTTGTATCGTATTGAGGGCACTCTTTAAAGGAGTGGTGAAACCTTAAAGCTTGTATCGTCTCGAGGGTACTCTTTAAAGGACTAGTGTAACCTTATAGCTTGAATCGTCTCGAGGGAACTCTTTAAAGGACTAGTGTAACCTTATAGCTTGTATCGTCTCGAGGGTACTCTTTAAAGGACTAGTGTAACCTTATAGCTTGTATCGTCTCGAGGGTACTCTTTAAAGGACTAGTGTAACCTTATAGCTTGTATCGTCTCGAGGGTACTATTTAAAGGACTGGTGCAACCTTATAGCTTGTCTCGTCTCGAGGGTACTCTTTAAAGGACTGGTGTAACCTTATAGCTTGTCTCGTCTCGAGGGTCCTCTTTAAAGGACTGGTGTACCATTTATCTTGTATCGTCTCTAGGGTACTCTTTAAAGGACTGGTGTAAGCTTATAGCTTGTATCGTATTGAGGGCACTCTTTAAAGGACTGGTGAAACCTTAAAGCTTGTATCGTCTCGAGGGTACTCTTTAAAGGACTAGTGTAACCTTAGAGCTTGTATCGTCTCGAGGGCACTCTTTACAGGACCGGTGAAACCTTAGAGCTTGTATCGTCTCGAGGGTACTCTTTAAAGGACTGGTGTAACCTTATAGCTTTTATCGTATGGAGGGCACTCTTTAAAGGACTGATGTAACCTTATAGCTTCTCTCGTCTCAAGGGTACTCTTTAAAGGACTGTTGTTACCTTATAGCTTGTATCGTCTCGAGGGCACTCTTTAAAGGACTGGTGAAACCTTAGAGCTTGTATCGTCTCGAGGGTACTCTTTAAAGGACTGGTGCAACCTTATAGCTTGTCTCGTCTCGAGGGTATTCTTTAAAGGACTGGCGTACCTTATATCTTGTATCGTCTCGAGGGTACTCTTTAAAGGACTAGTGTAACCTTAGAGCTTGTATCGTCTCGAGGGCACTCTTTACAGGACCGGTGAAACCTTAGAGCTTGTATCGTCTCGAGGGTACTCTTTAAAGGACTAGTGTAACCTTATAGCTTGAATCGTCTCGAGGGTACTCTTTAAAGGACTAGTGTAACCTTAGAGCTTGTATCGTCTCGTGGGCACTCTTTACCGGACCGGTGAAACCTTAGAGCTTGTATCGTCTCGAGGGTACTCTTTTAAGGACTGATGTACCCTTATAGCTTCTCTCGTCTCAAGGGTACTCTTTTAAGGACTGGTGCAACCTTATAGCTTGTCTCGTCTCGAGGGTATTCTTTAAAGGACTGGTGTACCTTATATCTTGTATCGTCTCTAGGGTACTCTTTAAAGGACTGGTGTAAGCTTAGAGCTTGTATCGTATTGAGGGCACTTTTTAAAGGAGTGGTGAAACCTTAAAGCTTGTATCGTCTCGAGGGTACTCTTTAAAGGACTAGTGTAACCTTATAGCTTGAATCGTCTCGAGGGAACTCTTTAAAGGACTAGTGTAACCTTATAGCTTGTATCGTCTCGAGGGTACTCTTTAAAGGACTAGTGTAACCTTATAGCTTGTATCGTCTCGAGGGTACTCTTTAAAGGACTGGTGTAAGCTTAGAGCTTGTATCGTATTGAGGGCACTCTTTAAAGGAGTGGTGAAACCTTAAAGCTTGTATCGTCTCGAGGGTACTCTTTAAAGGACTAGTGTAACCTTATAGCTTGAATCGTCTCGAGGGAACTCTTTAAAGGACTAGTGTAACCTTATAGCTTGTATCGTCTCGAGGGTACTCTTTAAAGGACTAGTGTAACCTTATAGCTTGTATCGTCTCGAGGGTACTCTTTAAAGGACTGGTGTAAGCTTATAGCTTGTATCGTATTGAGGGCACTCTTTAAAGGACTGGTGAAACCTTAAAGCTTGTATCGTCTCGAGGGTACTCTTTAAAGGACTAGTGTAACCTTAGAGCTTGTATCGTCTCGAGGGCACTCTTTAAAGGACTGGTGAAACCTTAGAGCTTGTATCGTCTCGAGGGTACTCTTTAAAGGACTGGTGCAACCTTATAGCTTGTCTCGTCTCGAGGGTATTCTTTAAAGGACTGGCGTACCTTATATCTTGTATCGTCTCGAGGGTACTCTTTAAAGGACTAGTGTAACCTTAGAGCTTGTATCGTCTCGAGGGCACTCTTTACAGGACCGGTGAAACCTTAGAGCTTGTATCGTCTCGAGGGTACTCTTTAAAGGACTAGTGTAACCTTATAGCTTGAATCGTCTCGAGGTTACTCTTTAAAGGACTAGTGTAACCTTATAGCTTGTATCGTCTCGAGGGTACTCTTTAAAGGACTAGTGTAACCTTATATCTTGTATCGTCTCGAGGGTACTCTTTAAAGGACTAGTGTAACCTTAGAGCTTGTATCGTCTCGTGGGCACTCTTTACCGGACCGGTGAAACCTTAGAGCTTGTTTCGTCTCGAGGGTACTCTTTAAAGGACTGGTGTAACCTAATAGCTTTTATCGTATGGAGGGCACTCTTTATAGGACTGGTGAAACCTTAGAGCTTGTATCGTCTCGAGGGTACTCTTTAAAGGACTAGTGCAACCTTATAGCTTGTCTCGTCTCGAGGGTACTCTTTAAAGAACTGGTGTAACCTTATAGCTTGTCTCGTCTCGAGCGTACTCTTTAAAGGACTGGTGTAACCTTATAGCTTGTATCGTATTGAGAGCACTCATTAAAGGACTGGTGTAACCTTTTAGCTTGTATCGTCTCGAGGGTACTCTTTAAAGGACTGATGTAACCTTATAGCTTCTCTCGTCTCAAGGGTACTCTTTAAAGGACTGGTGTTACCTTATAGCTTGTACCGTCTCGAGGGCACTCTTTACAGGACTGGTGTAACCTAATAGCTTGTATCGTCTCGAGGGTACTCTTTAAAGGACTAGTGTAACCTTATAGCTTGTATCGTCTCGAGGGTACTCTTTAAAGGACTGGTGTTACCTTATAGTTTGTATCGTCTCGAGAGCACTCTTTAAAGGACTGGTGCAACCTTATAGCTTGTCTCGTCTCGAGGGTACTCTTTAAAGGACTGGTGTACCTTATATCTTGTATCGTCTCTAGGGTACTCTTTAAAGGACTGGTGTAAGCTTATAGCTTGTATCGTATTGAGGGCACTCTTTAAAGGACTGGTGAAACCTTAAAGCTTGTATCGTCTCAAGGGTACTTTTTAAAGGACTAGTGTAACCTTATAGCTTGTATCGTCTCGAGGGCACTCTTTACAGGACTGGTGTAACCTAATAGCTTGTATCGTCTCGAGGGTACTCTTTAAAGGACTGGTGTAACCTAATAGCTTTTATCGAATGGAGGGCACTCTTTAAAGGACTGGTGAAACCTTAGAGCTTGTATCGTCTCGAGGGTACTCTTTAAAGGACTGGTGCAACCTTATAGCTTGTCTCGTCTCGAGGGTACTCTTTAAAGGACTGGTGTACCTTATATCTTGTATCGTCTCTAGGGTACTCTTTAAAGGACTGGTGTATACTTATAGCTTGTATCGTATTGAGAGCACTCATTAAAGGACTGGTGTAACCTTATAGCTTATCTCGTCTCGAGAGTATACTTTTGAAAGGACTGGTGTAACCTTATAGCTTGTATCGTATTGAGAGCACTCATTAAAGGACTGGTGTAACCTAATAGCTTGTCTCGTCTCGAGGGTACTCTTTAAAGGACTGGTGTAACTTTATAGCTTGTATCGTATCGAGAGCACTCTTTAAAGGACTGGTGTAACCTTATAGCTTGTATCGTCTCGAGGGTATTTTTAAAGAACTCGTATAACCTTATAGCTTGTCTCGTCTCGAGGGTACTCTTTAAAGGTCTGGTGTAACCTTATAGCTTGTATCGTCTCGAGGGTATTCATTATAGGACTGATGTAACCTTATAGCTTGTATCGTCTCGAGGGTTCTCTTTAACGGACTGGTGTTTCCTTATAGCTAGTATCGTCTCGAGGGTACTCTTTAAAGGACTGGTGTAAGCTTATAGCTTGTATCGTGTCGAGGGTACTCTTTAAAGGACTGGTGTAATCTTATAGCTTGTCTCGTATTGAGGGCACTCTTTAAAGGACTGGTGAAACCTAATAGCTTTTATCTTATGGAGGGCACTCTTTAAAGGACTGGTGAAACCTTAGAGCTTGTATCGTCTCGAGGGTACTCTTTAAAGGACTGGTGTAACCTTATAGCTTGTATCGTCTCGAGGGTACTCTTTAAAGTACTCGTATAACCTTATAGCTTGTCTCGTCTCGAGGGTACTCTTTAAAGAACTCGTATAACCTTATAGCTTGTCTCGTCTCGAGGGTACTCTTTAAAGATCTGGTGTAACCTTATAGCTTGTATCGTCTCGAGGGTATTCATTAAAGGACTGATGTAACCTTATAGCTTGTATCGTCTCGAGGGTTCTCGTTAATGGACTGGTGTTTCCTTATAGCTAGTATCGTCTCGAGGGTACTCTTTAAAGGACTGGTGTAAGCTTATAGCTTGTTACGTCTCGGGGGTACTCTTTAAAGGTCTGGTATAATCTTGTAGATTGTATAGTCTCGAAGGTATTAATTAAAGGACTGATGTTACCTTATAGCTTGTATCGTCTCGAGGGTTCTCTTTAACGGACTGGTGTTTCCTTATAGCTAGTATCGTCTCGAGGGTACTCTTTAAAGGACTGGTGAAACCTTAGAGTTTGTATCGTCTCGAGGGTACTCTTTAAAGGACTGGTGTAATCTTATAGCTTGTCTCGTATTGAGGGCACTCTTTAAAGGACTGGTGAAACCTAATAGCTTTTATCTTACGGAGGGCACTCTTTAAAGGACTGGTGAAACCTTAGAGCTTGTATCGTCTCGAGGGTACTCTTTAAAGGACTGGTGTAACCTTATAGCTTGTATCGTCTCGAGGGTACTCTTTAAAGAACTCGTATAACCTTATAGCTTGTCTCGTCTCGAGGGTACTCTTTAAAGAACTCGTATAACCTTATAGCTTGTATCGTCTCGAGGGTTCTCTTTAACGGACTGGTGTTTCCTTATAGCTAGTATCGTCTCGAGGGTACTCTATAAAGATCTGGTGTAACCTTATAGCTTGTATCGTCTCGAGGGTACTCTTTAAAGGACTGGTGTAATCTTATAGCTTGTCTCGTATTGAGGGCACTCTTTAAAGGACTGGTGAAACCTAATAGCTTTTATCTTATGGAGGGCACTCTTTAAAGGACTGGTGAAACCTTAGAGCTTGCCTCTTCTCGATGGTACTCTTTAAAGAACTCGTATAACCTTATAGCTTGTCTCGTCTCGAGGGTACTCTTTAAAGAACTCGTATAACCTTATAGCTTGTCTCGTCTCGAGGGTACTCTTTAAAGAACTCGTATAACCTTATAGCTTGTATCGTCTCGAGGGTTCTCTTTAACGGACTGGTGTTTCCTTATAGCTAGTATCGTCTCGAGGGTACTCTTTATAGGACTGGTGTAACCTTATAGCTTGCCTCTTCTCGATGGTACTCTTTAAAGGACTGGTGTAACCTTATAGCTTGTCTCGTCTCGAGTGTACTCTTTAAAGGACTGGTGTAACCTTATAGCTTGTATCGTATCGAGAGCACTCTTTAAAGGACTGGTGTAACCTTATAGATTGTATCGTCTCGAGGTTATTCATTAAAGGACTGATGTAACCTTATAGCTTGTCTCGTCTCGAGGGTTCTCTTTAACGGACTGGTGCTTCCTTATAGCTAGTATCGTCTCGAGGGTACTCTATAAAGGTCTGGTGTAACCTTATAGATTGTATCGTCTCGAGGTTATTCATTAAAGGACTGATGTAACCTTATAGCTTGTATCGTCTCGATTGTTCTCTTGAACGGACTGGTGTTTCCTAATAGCTAGTATCGTCTCGAGGGTACTCTTTAAAGGACTGGTGTAAGCTTATAGCTTGTATCGTATTGAGGGCACTCTTTAAAGGACTGGTGAAACCTTAGAGCTTGTATCGTCTCGAGGGTACTCTTTAAAGGACTGGTGTAATCTTATAGCTTGTCTCGTATTGAGGGCACTCTTAAAAGGACTGGTGAAACGTTATAGCTTGTCTTGTCTCGAGGGTTCTCTTTAAAGGACTGGTGTAACCTTAGAGCTTGTATCGTCTCGAGGGTACTCTTTTAAGGACTTGTGTAACCTTATAGCTTGTCTCGTCTCGAGGGTTCTCTTTAAAGGACTGGTGTTACCTTAAAGCTTGTATTGTCTCAAGTATACAAGTATACTCTTTAAAGGACTGGTGTAACCTTATAGCTTCTCTCGTCTCAAGGGTACTCTTTAAAGGACTGGTGTTACCTTATAGCTTGTATCGTCTCGAGGGTACTCTTTAAAGAACGGGTATAACCCTATAGCTTGTATCGTCTAGAGGGTACTCTTTAAAGGACTGGTGTAACTTTATAGCTTGTATCGTCTCGAGGGTAATCTTTAAAAGACAGGTGTAACCTTACAGCTTTTCTCGTCTCGAGGGTACTCTTTAAAGGACTGGTGTAGCCTTATAGCTTGTCTCGTCTCGAGGGTACTCTTTAAAGGACCGGTGTAGCCTTATAGCTTGTATTGTCTCGAGGGTGCTCTTTAAAGGACTGGTGTAACATTAAAGCTTGTATCGCCTCGAGGGTACTCTTTAAAGGACTGGTGTCACCTTATAGCTTCTCTCGTCTCAAGGGTACACTTCAAAGGACTGGTGTTACCTTATAGCTAGTATCGTCTCGAGGGTACTCTTTAAAGGACTGGTGTGAGCTTATAGCTTGTCTCGTCTCGAGGGTTCTCTTTAAAGGACTGGTGTAACCTTATAGCTTCTCTCGTCTCAAGGGTACTCTTTAAAGGACTGGTGTTACCTTATAGCTTGTATTGTCTCGAGGGTGCTCTTTAAAGCACTGGTGTAACATTAAAGCTTGTATCGTCTCGAGGGTACTTTTTAAAGGACTGGTGTAACCATATAGCTTGTATCGCCTCGAGGGTACTCTTTAAAGGACTGGTGTCACCTTATAGCTTCTCTCGTCTCAAGGGTACACTTTAAAGGACTGGTGTTACCTTATAGCTTGTATCGTCTCGAGGGTTATCTTTAAAAGACTGGTGTTACCTTATAGTTTTTCTCGTCTCGAGGGTACTCTTTTAAGGACTGGTGTAGCCTTATAGCTTCTCTTGTCTCGAGGGTACTCTTTAAATGACTGGTGTAGCCTTATAGCTTGTATCGTATTGAGAGCACTCATTAAAGGACTGGTGTAACCTTTTAGCTTGTATCGTCTCGAGGGTACTCTTTAAAGGACTGATGTAACCTTATAGCTTCTCTCGTCTCAAGGGTACTCTTTAAAGGACTGGTGTTACCTTATAGCTTGTATCGTCTCGAGGGTACTCTTTAAAGGACTGGTGTAATCTTATAGCTTGTCTCGTCTCGAGGGTATTCTTTAAAGGACTGGTGTACCTTATATCTTGTATCGTCTCTAGGGTACTCTTTAAAGGACTGGTGTAAGCTTAGAGCTTGTATCGTATTGAGGGCACTCTTTAAAGGAGTGGTGAAACCTTAAAGCTTGTATCGTCTCGAGGGTACTCTTTAAAGGACTAGTGTAACCTTATAGCTTGAATCGTCTCGAGGGAACTCTTTAAAGGACTAGTGTAACCTTATAGCTTGTATCGTCTCGAGGGTACTCTTTAAAGGACTAGTGTAACCTTATAGCTTGTATCGTCTCGAGGGTACTCTTTAAAGGACTAGTGTAACCTTATAGCTTGTATCGTCTCGAGGGTACTATTTAAAGGACTGGTGCAACCTTATAGCTTGTCTCGTCTCGAGGGTACTCTTTAAAGGACTGGTGTAACCTTATAGCTTGTCTCGTCTCGAGGGTCCTCTTTAAAGGACTGGTGTACCTTATATCTTGTATCGTTTCTAGGGTACTCTTTAAAGGACTGGTGTAAGCTTATAGCTTGTATCGTATTGAGGGCACTCTTTAAAGGACTGGTGAAACCTTAAAGCTTGTATCGTCTCGAGGGTACTCTTTAAAGGACTAGTGTAACCTTAGAGCTTGTATCGTCTCGAGGGCACTCTTTACAGGACCGGTGAAACCTTAGAGCTTGTATCGTCTCGAGGGTACTCTTTAAAGGACTAGTGTAACCTTAGAGATTGTATCGTCTCGAGGGCACTCTTTACAGGACCGGTGAAACCTTAGAGCTTGTATCGTCTCGAGGGTACTCTTTAAAGGACTGGTGTAACCTTATAGCTTTTATCGTATGGAGGGCACTCTTTAAAGGACTGATGTAACCTTATAGCTTCTCTCGTCTCAAGGGTACTCTTTAAAGGACTGTTGTTACCTTATAGCTTGTATCGTCTCGAGGGCACTCTTTAAAGGACTGGTGAAACCTTAGAGCTTGTATCGTCTCGAGGGTACTCTTTAAAGGACTGGTGCAACCTTATAGCTTGTCTCGTCTCGAGGGTATTCTTTAAAGGACTGGCGTACCTTATATCTTGTATCGTCTCGAGGGTACTCTTTAAAGGACTAGTGTAACCTTAGAGCTTGTATCGTCTCGAGGGCACTCTTTACAGGACCGGTGAAACCTTAGAGCTTGTATCGTCTCGAGGGTACTCTTTAAAGGACTAGTGTAACCTTATAGCTTGAATCGTCTCGAGGGTACTCTTTAAAGGACTAGTGTAACCTTAGAGCTTGTATCGTCTCGTGGGCACTCTTTACCGGACCGGTGAAACCTTAGAGCTTGTATCGTCTCGAGGGTACTCTTTAAAGGACTGATGTACCCTTATAGCTTCTCTCGTCTCAAGGGTACTCTTTAAAGGACTGGTGCAACCTTATAGCTTGTCTCGTCTCGAGGGTATTCTTTAAAGGACTGGTGTACCTTATATCTTGTATCGTCTCTAGGGTACTCTTTAAAGGACTGGTGTAAGCTTAGAGCTTGTATCGTATTGAGGGCACTCTTTAAAGGAGTGGTGAAACCTTAAAGCTTGTATCGTCTCGAGGGTACTCTTTAAAGGACTAGTGTAACCTTATAGCTTGAATCGTCTCGAGGGAACTCTTTAAAGGACTAGTGTAACCTTATAGCTTGTATCGTCTCGAGGGTACTCTTTAAAGGACTAGTGTAACCTTATAGCTTGTATCGTCTCGAGGGTACTCTTTAAAGGACTGGTGTAAGCTTAGAGCTTGTATCGTATTGAGGGCACTCTTTAAAGGAGTGGTGAAACCTTAAAGCTTGTATCGTCTCGAGGGTACTCTTTAAAGGACTAGTGTAACCTTATAGCTTGAATCGTCTCGAGGGAACTCTTTAAAGGACTAGTGTAACCTTATAGCTTGTATCGTCTCGAGGGTACTCTTTAAAGGACTAGTGTAACCTTATAGCTTGTATCGTCTCGAGGGTACTCTTTAAAGGACTAGTGTAACCTTATAGCTTGTATCGTCTCGAGGGTACTCTTTAAAGGACTAGTGTAACCTTATAGCTTGTATCGTCTCGAGGGTACTCTTTAAAGGACTAGTGTAACCTTATAGCTTGTATCGTCTCGAGAGTACTCTTTAAAGGACTGGTGTAAGCTTATAGCTTGTATCGTATTGAGGGCACTCTTTAAAGGACTGGTGAAACCTTAAAGCTTGTATCGTCTCGAGGGTACTCTTTAAAGGACTAGTGTAACCTTAGAGCTTGTATCGTCTCGAGGGCACTCTTTACAGGACCGGTGAAACCTTAGAGCTTGTATCGTCTCGAGGGTACTCTTTAAAGGACTGGTGTAACCTTATAGCTTTTATCGTATGGAGGGCACTCTTTAAAGGACTGATGTAACCTTATAGCTTCTCTCGTCTCAAGGGTACTCTTTAAAGGACTGTTGTTACCTTATAGCTTGTATCGTCTCGAGGGCACTCTTTAAAGGACTGGTGAAACCTTAGAGCTTGTATCGTCTCGAGGGTACTCTTTAAAGGACTGGTGCAACCTTATAGCTTGTCTCGTCTCGAGGGTATTCTTTAAAGGACTGGCGTACCTTATATCTTGTATCGTCTCGAGGGTACTCTTTAAAGGACTAGTGTAACCTTAGAGCTTGTATCGTCTCGAGGGCACTCTTTACAGGACCGGTGAAACCTTAGAGCTTGTATCGTCTCGAGGGTACTCTTTAAAGGACTAGTGTAACCTTATAGCTTGAATCGTCTCGAGGGTACTCTTTAAAGGACTAGTGTAACCTTATAGCTTGTATCGTCTCGAGGGTACTCTTTAAAGGACTAGTGTAACCTTATATCTTGTATCGTCTCGAGGGTACTCTTTAAAGGACTAGTGTAACCTTAGAGCTTGTATCGTCTCGTGGGCACTCTTTACCGGACCGGTGAAACCTTAGAGCTTGTTTCGTCTCGAGGGTACTCTTTAAAGGACTGGTGTAACCTAATAGCTTTTATCGTATGGAGGGCACTCTTTATAGGACTGGTGAAACCTTAGAGCTTGTATCGTCTCGAGGGTACTCTTTAAAGGACTAGTGCAACCTTATAGCTTGTCTCGTCTCGAGGGTACTCTTTAAAGAACTGGTGTAACCTTATAGCTTGTCTCGTCTCGAGCGTACTCTTTAAAGGACTGGTGTAACCTTATAGCTTGTATCGTATTGAGAGCACTCATTAAAGGACTGGTGTAACCTTTTAGCTTGTATCGTCTCGAGGGTACTCTTTAAAGGACTGATGTAACCTTATAGCTTCTCTCGTCTCAAGGGTACTCTTTAAAGGACTGGTGCAACCTTATAGCTTGTCTCGTCTCGAGGGTATTCTTTAAAGGACTGGTGTACCTTATATCTTGTATCGTCTCTAGGGTACTCTTTAAAGGACTGGTGTAAGCTTAGAGCTTGTATCGTATTGAGGGCACTCTTTAAAGGAGTGGTGAAACCTTAAAGCTTGTATCGTCTCGAGGGTACTCTTTAAAGGACTAGTGTAACCTTATAGATTGAATCGTCTCGAGGGAACTCTTTAAAGGACTAGTGTAACCTTATAGCTTGTATCGTCTCGAGGGTACTCTTTAAAGGACTAGTGTAACCTTATAGCTTGTATCGTCTCGAGGGTACTCTTTAAAGGACTGGTGTAAGCTGAGAGCTTGTATCGTATTGAGGGCACTCTTTAAAGGAGTGGTGAAACCTTAAAGCTTGTATCGTCTCGAGGGTACTCTTTAAAGGACTAGTGTAACCTTATAGCTTGAATCGTCTCGAGGGAACTCTTTAAAGGACTAGTGTAACCTTATAGCTTGTATCGTCTCGAGGGTACTCTTTAAAGGACTAGTGTAACCTTATAGCTTGTATCGTCTCGAGGGTACTCTTTAAAGGACTAGTGTAACCTTATAGCTTGTATCGTCTCGAGGGTACTCTTTAAAGGACTAGTGTAACCTTATAGCTTGTATCGTCTCGAGAGTACTCTTTAAAGGACTGGTGTAAGCTTATAGCTTGTATCGTATTGAGGGCACTCTTTAAAGGACTCGTGAAACCTTAAAGCTTGTATCGTCTCGAGGGTACTCTTTAAAGGACTAGTGTAACCTTAGAGCTTGTATCGTCTCGAGGGCACTCTTTACAGGACCGGTGAAACCTTAGAGCTTGTATCGTCTCGAGGGTACTCTTTAAAGGACTGGTGTAACCTTATAGCTTTTATCGTATGGAGGGCACTCTTTAAAGGACTGATGTAACCTTATAGCTTCTCTCGTCTCAAGGGTACTCTTTAAAGGACTGTTGTTACCTTATAGCTTGTATCGTCTCGAGGGCACTCTTTAAAGGACTGGTGAAACCTTAGAGCTTGTATCGTCTCGAGGGTACTCTTTAAAGGACTGGTGCAACCTTATAGCTTGTCTCGTCTCGAGGGTATTCTTTAAAGGACTGGCGTACCTTATATCTTGTATCGTCTCGAGGGTACTCTTTAAAGGACTAGTGTAACCTTAGAGCTTGTATCGTCTCGAGGGCACTCTTTACAGGACCGGTGAAACCTTAGAGCTTGTATCGTCTCGAGGGTACTCTTTAAAGGACTAGTGTAACCTTATAGCTTGAATCGTCTCGAGGGTACTCTTTAAAGGACTAGTGTAACCTTATAGCTTGTATCGTCTCGAGGGTACTCTTTAAAGGACTAGTGTAACCTTATATCTTGTATCGTCTCGAGGGTACTCTTTAAAGGACTAGTGTAACCTTAGAGCTTGTATCGTCTCGTGGGCACTCTTTACCGGACCGGTGAAACCTTAGAGCTTGTTTCGTCTCGAGGGTACTCTTTAAAGGACTGGTGTAACCTAATAGCTTTTATCGTATGGAGGGCACTCTTTATAGGACTGGTGAAACCTTAGAGCTTGTATCGTCTCGAGGGTACTCTTTAAAGGACTAGTGCAACCTTATAGCTTGTCTCGTCTCGAGGGTACTCTTTAAAGAACTGGTGTAACCTTATAGCTTGTCTCGTCTCGAGCGTACTCTTTAAAGGACTGGTGTAACCTTATAGCTTGTATCGTATTGAGAGCACTCATTAAAGGACTGGTGTAACCTTTTAGCTTGTATCGTCTCGAGGGTACTCTTTAAAGGACTGATGTAACCTTATAGCTTCTCTCGTCTCAATGGTACTCTTTAAAGGACTGGTGTTACCTTATAGCTTGTACCGTCTCGAGGGCACTCTTTACAGGACTGGTGTAACCTAATAGCTTGTATCGTCTCGAGGGTACTCTTTAAAGGACTAGTGTAACCTTATAGCTTGTATCGTCTCGAGAGTACTCTTTAAAGGACTGGTGTTACCTTATAGCTTGTATCGTCTCGAGAGCACTCTTTAAAGGACTGGTGCAACCTTATAGCTTGTCTCGTCTCGAGGGTACTCTTTCAAGGACTGGTGTACCTTATATCTTGTATCGTCTCTAGGGTACTCTTTAAAGGACTGGTGTAAGCTTATAGCTTGTATCGTATTGAGGGCACTCTTTAAAGGACTGGTGAAACCTTAAAGCTTGTATCGTCTCAAGGGTACTTTTTAAAGGACTAGTGTAACCTTATAGCTTGTATCGTCTCGAGGGCACTCTTTACAGGACTGGTGTAACCTAATAGCTTGTATCGTCTCGAGGGTACTCTTTAAAGGACTGGTGTAACCTAATAGCTTTTATCGAATGGAGGGCACTCTTTAAAGGACTGGTGAAACCTTAGAGCTTGTATCGTCTCGAGGGTACTCTTTAAAGGACTGGTGCAACCTTATAGCTTGTCTCGTCTCGAGGGTACTCTTTAAAGGACTGGTGTACCTTATATCTTGTATCGTCTCTAGGGTACTCTTTAAAGGACTGGTGTATACTTATAGCTTGTATCGTATTGAGAGCACTCATTAAAGGACTGGTGTAACCTTATAGCTTATCTCGTCTCGAGAGTATACTTTTGAAAGGACTGGTGTAACCTTATAGCTTGTATCGTATTGAGAGCACTCATTAAAGGACTGGTGTAACCTAATAGCTTGTCTCGTCTCGAGGGTACTCTTTAAAGGACTGGTGTAACTTTATAGCTTGTATCGTATCGAGAGCACTCTTTAAAGGACTGGTGTAACCTTATAGCTTGTATCGTCTCGAGGGTATTTTTAAAGAACTCGTATAACCTTATAGCTTGTCTCGTCTCGAGGGTACTCTTTAAAGGTCTGGTGTAACCTTATAGCTTGTATCGTCTCGAGGGTATTCATTATAGGACTGATGTAACCTTATAGCTTGTATCGTCTCGAGGGTTCTCTTTAACGGACTGGTGTTTCCTTATAGCTAGTATCGTCTCGAGGGTACTCTTTAAAGGACTGGTGTAAGCTTATAGCTTGTATCGTGTCGAGGGTACTCTTTAAAGGACTGGTGTAATCTTATAGCTTGTCTCGTATTGAGGGCACTCTTTAAAGGACTGGTGAAACCTAATAGCTTTTATCTTATGGAGGGCACTCTTTAAAGGACTGGTGAAACCTTAGAGCTTGTATCGTCTCGAGGGTACTCTTTAAAGGACTGGTGTAACCTTATAGCTTGTATCGTCTCGAGGGTACTCTTTAAAGAACTCGTATAACCTTATAGCTTGTCTCGTCTCGAGGGTACTCTTTAAAGAACTCGTATAACCTTATAGCTTGTCTCGTCTCGAGGGTACTCTTTAAAGGTCTGGTGTAACCTTATAGCTTGTATCGTCTCGAGGGTATTCATTAAAGGACTGATGTAACCTTATAGCTTGTATCGTCTCGAGGGTTCTCGTTAATGGACTGGTGTTTCCTTATAGCTAGTATCGTCTCGAGGGTACTCTTTAAAGGACTGGTGTAAGCTTATAGCTTGTTACGTCTCGGGGGTACTCTTTAAAGGTCTGGTATAATCTTGTAGATTGTATAGTCTCGAAGGTATTAATTAAAGGACTGATGTTACCTTATAGCTTGTATCGTCTCGAGGGTTCTCTTTAACGGACTGGTGTTTCCTTATAGCTAGTATCGTCTCGAGGGTACTCTTTAAAGGACTGGTGAAACCTTAGAGTTTGTATCGTCTCGAGGGTACTCTTTAAAGGACTGGTGTAATCTTATAGCTTGTCTCGTATTGAGGGCACTCTTTAAAGGACTGGTGAAACCTAATAGCTTTTATCTTACGGAGGGCACTCTTTAAAGGACTGGTGAAACCTTAGAGCTTGTATCGTCTCGAGGGTACTCTTTAAAGGACTGGTGTAACCTTATAGCTTGTATCGTCTCGAGGGTACTCTTTAAAGAACTCGTATAACCTTATAGCTTGTCTCGTCTCGAGGGTACTCTTTAAAGAACTCGTATAACCTTATAGCTTGTATCGTCTCGAGGGTTCTCTTTAACGGACTGGTGTTTCCTTATAGCTAGTATCGTCTCGAGGGTACTCTATAAAGATCTGGTGTAACCTTATAGCTTGTATCGTCTCGAGGGTACTCTTTAAAGGACTGGTGTAATCTTATAGCTTGTCTCGTATTGAGGGCACTCTTTAAAGGACTGGTGAAACCTAATAGCTTTTATCTTATGGAGGGCACTCTTTAAAGGACTGGTGAAACCTTAGAGCTTGTATCGTCTCGAGGGTACTCTTTATAGGACTGGTGTAACCTTATAGCTTGTATCGTCTCGAGGGTTCTCTTTAACGGACAGGTGTTTCCTTATAGCTAGTATCGTCTCGAGGGTACTCTTTAAAGAACTCGTATAACCTTATAGCTTGCCTCTTCTCGATGGTACTCTTTAAAGAACTCGTATAACCTTATAGCTTGTCTCGTCTCGAGGGTACTCTTTAAAGAACTCGTATAACCTTATAGCTTGTCTCGTCTCGAGGGTACTCTTTAAAGAACTCGTATAACCTTATAGCTTGTATCGTCTCGAGGGTTCTCTTTAACGGACTGGTGTTTCCTTATAGCTAGTATCGTCTCGAGGGTACTCTTTATAGGACTGGTGTAACCTTATAGCTTGCCTCTTCTCGATGGTACTCTTTAAAGGACTGGTGTAACCTTATAGCTTGTCTCGTCTCGAGTGTACTCTTTAAAGGACTGGTGTAACCTTATAGCTTGTATCGTATCGAGAGCACTCTTTAAAGGACTGGTGTAACCTTATAGATTGTATCGTCTCGAGGTTATTCATTAAAGGACTGATGTAACCTTATAGCTTGTCTCGTCTCGAGGGTTCTCTTTAACGGACTGGTGTTTCCTTATAGCTAGTATCGTCTCGAGGGTACTCTATAAAGGTCTGGTGTAACCTTATAGATTGTATCGTCTCGAGAATATTCATTAAAGGACTGATGTAACCTTATAGCTTGTATCGTCTCGATTGTTCTCTTGAACGGACTGGTGTTTCCTAATAGCTAGTATCGTCTCGAGGGTACTCTTTAAAGGACTGGTGTAAGCTTATAGCTTGTATCGTATTGAGGGCACTCTTTAAAGGACTGGTGAAACCTTAGAGCTTGTATCGTCTCGAGGGTACTCTTTAAAGGACTGGTGTAATCTTATAGCTTGTCTCGTATTGAGGGCACTCTTTAAAGGACTGGTGAAACGTTATAGCTTGTCTTGTCTCGAGGGTTCTCTTTAAAGGACTGGTGTAACCTTAGAGCTTGTATCGTCTCGAGGGTACTCTTTTAAGGACTGGTGTAACCTTATAGCTTGTCTCGTCTCGAGGGTTCTCTTTAAAGGACTGGTGTTACCTTAAAGCTTGTATTGTCTCAAGTATACAAGTATACTCTTTAAAGGACTGGTGTAACCTTATAGCTTCTCTCGTCTCAAGGGTACTCTTTAAAGGACTGGTGTTACCTTATAGCTTGTATCGTCTCGAGGGTACTCTTTAAAGAACGGGTATAACCCTATAGCTTGTATCGTCTAGAGGGTACTCTTTAAAGGACTGGTGTAACTTTATAGCTTGTATCGTCTCGAGGGTAATCTTTAAAAGACAGGTGTAACCTTACAGCTTTTCTCGTCTCGAGGGTACTCTTTAAAGGACTGGTGTAGCCTTATAGCTTGTCTCGTCTCGAGGGTACTCTTTAAAGGACCGGTGTAGCCTTATAGCTTGTATTGTCTCGAGGGTGCTCTTTAAAGGACTGGTGTAACATTAAAGCTTGTATCGCCTCGAGGGTACTCTTTAAAGGACTGGTGTCACCTTATAGCTTCTCTCGTCTCAAGGGTACACTTCAAAGGACTGGTGTTACCTTATAGCTAGTATCGTCTCGAGGGTACTCTTTAAAGGACTGGTGTGAGCTTATAGCTTGTCTCGTCTCGAGGGTTCTCTTTAAAGGACTGGTGTAACCTTATAGCTTCTCTCGTCTCAAGGGTACTCTTTAAAGGACTGGTGTTACCTTATAGCTTGTATTGTCTCGAGGGTGCTCTTTAAAGCACTGGTGTAACATTAAAGCTTGTATCGTCTCGAGGGTACTTTTTAAAGGACTGGTGTAACCATATAGCTTGTATCGCCTCGAGGGTACTCTTTAAAGGACTGGTGTCACCTTATAGCTTCTCTCGTCTCAAGGGTACACTTTAAAGGACTGGTGTTACCTTATAGCTTGTATCGTCTCGAGGGTTATCTTTAAAAGACTGGTGTTACCTTATAGTTTTTCTCGTCTCGAGGGTACTCTTTTAAGGACTGGTGTAGCCTTATAGCTTCTCTTGTCTCGAGGGTACTCTTTAAAGGACTGGTGTAGCCTTATAGCTTGTATCGTATTGAGAGCACTCTTTAAAGGACTGGTGTTACCTTACAGCTTGTATCGTCTCGAGGGTACTCTTTAAAGGACTGACATCACGTGGTCAATTAAAATTATTTTACAAGACGCCTCCTTAAGTAATCTGTATGGCGGTTCTAAGCTGAAATACTCGCTATTTCATCAACACACTAGACTTCAAAACCCAGTTTAAGACAGTTTGCATGACAGTTTTTTTAATCAACTTGAGATCGATTAGCTTTATCTTATTTCAAGTTGAAATATTAACAAGGTAAATTTCGAACGTAAAAAATGTTTTACGGAAATAAATGATTGCCCTAATATCGATTTTTTTAAGGTCGAGTTAGCCCTGTTTAAAGATGATATTTTTGAAATAAATTTTTAATATATTTTCAATATAAACACTTTGAAGGTCGAAAAGACAATTTTTAATATTTAAATGGCCATTTTCCAGGTTGACATTTACAAATTTAAAATAATAACAGTTATCTCTTGCAATACGTAGGGAACACTTCGTGAGCTACGCGAGTAGATCGATTAAACGTGGAATTATATTATTCTTATTATCTACTTACATGTACAGTGTTGCAAAGGGCTTACTGATATAAAATGTTCTCTGTTGTTTTGGTGAAGGCTGTTCTTTGGTGAAGACTGTTTCCCTCTCTCTCTCCTGAAAATGATGTAGTTTCCAGTACTGTTATTTCTCTACAGACGCGTTTCAAAATATTTATCCTTCAACAAGAACATTTGTCAAAGCCAAAAGTTTCAAGTACTAGAAACGGCCTGAAGGTTGTTATTTTCTGATGGAAAATTCATGTTTAATTTTTCGTGATCTCCCTTGACTAGTTTTTTTTATATATTGAAGTAATAAAGCGGAAAAGTAAATTTTTTCATCAGAATACTTATTTTTGTGATAAAAGCATGAAACTTTCCACATATGTACAATTAAAAAAGGGGATCATTTCAGCCTGTATTCCTAACGGTCCACCATATTGAATCCAAATTTTATGCTCAAAAAATCGTATTTTATTTTGTTTCGGGGCTATAAATTAAGCTTTCAACGAAATTATAGCGGTTTTTAAGTGTTACGATGCATTGCATATTTTTTCCGTTTACGTCCGCCATATTGAATCCAAGATGGCAGATTTTAAATTTAATCCCTTAACGGAAAATCCGTTGAAAATTCCATTTTCTGGTTTTCAACAGCTGAAGGTTTAATTGCTAGTGGCTTTCACAACCTAAAAGAAAAAACTCTTAATTCGATGAACCACCATCTTGAATCCACGGTGGCTGCTATTCCATTAAATTGTAGGTTCAATTTGGTTTTCTGAAAATCCAACAGGGCTAAGGTTAAAATTTCCAAGATATTTAAAGTCTTAGACGTCATAAAGCATTTCAGTATTTGTTTCATAGTGATACGCCATTGTTCCATATAAACTTAAATTATATCAATTTTATTTTTAGAAATAAATTCGAGATAACCACAAACTTTAGCAGGCCATTTATATTCTTAGGAGCCAATACGCTTTACCTTTTAGTTTGGTTTTCATTCTTCTAATTAAAATAAAGGGAACTCTATTTTTATGTGAGCCCCATAGCACAAAACCGTGTTTACACCGATCGGCCATACCAGGAAGAAAAAACCCGGGTTGGAGTGGGAGGCTATAAGCTAGAATGGGGACAGGATGACATTTTAGTTGGATGCTATGACAAGCTCTTCGGTGCAAGTGCGTCATTTGAAAAATAAATAACGGTTGCTTTTTTTCCTCGTGACTAAGTCCTAACAGCTAAATTGATTACGCTTATATTTAAAATGCACCATTCAATAGTTGTCAATTACAATGGATAAAACTATTTATAAAAAAAAACCATTTGCAAAGCCCGCACTGGCATCCTCAAATGTAGGCCTGGTCCCTAACAGCAATTTTCTTTACTTCAGAGAGGTATCTCGTTGTTTTGGGCCAACGCTGCTGGAGAAGGTAGGGATGACTCATCCTCGCTCACGTCGTCCCCCTTCGGAATTCCCCGAAAGTGGCGACCGCTGACCCGAATGGTAAAGAACGGGGTAAAGTTACTGCTGACGCTTATGCACCACAATTCGCGTTCACACATACCCTCTGCAACGTTGCGAGTGCGCACGCAACGTTTGTATCCCGTCGTGTGAACAGTTACTGTTGCGCGTCCCAGCGTTTTAGATCACTTCGGCTGAACCTTTTCGTTGACCATTTTGGCAGCGATTCGTTACGTCATCGAGTCAGTTTTTGTGAACCATGATCCTTTTTTTTAGAAAAATCGTCAATCGTGAGTTTTTTTTGCGCCTAATAAAATTTTTATGACTTTTTTAGAAGAAAATGTCTCGCAACTTTTTGTCTATTAGCTTAAAAAATACAACAAATTTCTTCTGGGTGCATTCATTTTTAATTAGAGTGTTTTGAAACGTCACTGAAATGCGTGAGCAGACGAACTCCTAATTATATTTCTATACTATGCATGCTCAATTTTCTTCAAAACTCACTGGAAATCAAACATGTGAACGAAACGATTTCCAAACACTAAGAACCGCAGCGAGATTGAAACGTGTGAACGTGGCTACAGTAAGTCCGCAAAGATTTCTTGGCAGGCTTTCTTCTCCAGCCAATTAGGTTGGAGACCGGTAGCGTCATTCGAGGGCCCCACTATATAAGGGACGTCGAGATACTGGACTCACGTCACCCTCTTGGGTTACGGAGTGCGGCCTAACCAGTTGAATCTTTTTATATTCTTTCTTCTAGAGCAATGATCTTAGTAGCTATGCCTTGTAACAATTGGTAAATAAATAATTATGTTATTATGAATAAGAGAAGTTTACAGTTTGACTCTCGTACATGGTTTAAACTTTTCCAGATCCCGACAAATTGGTATGCCCAGCAAATATATAAGGACAAGGCTCCGAAATTCTGTCTAGTGATCTGATAGCTTTTGAAACAGCCGTACTTTTACCTATTGATATTTACTATGATATTGTATTTAATATCGTAGATGAACTTAAGGTTAGCCTATTCAAGGACAGAGAAAATATCACTTGAGTTTTCGTTGCCATTATACCCACTTTAATTCAAAAAGAGCACTGAAAATAAATTGGAAAGTAGATAGCTTAAAATGTTAACTGTCAATTTCTCCAACACTTGCTTTTTGGTGACTCGGAATGTAGCGCTACTGAAATGCATCATGTAATGGCATTAAAAGTAACCAAAAACAAGTATCAGTTTGCTCTATAGCTTTCAGACCAGAGATTTGTTATTATTTATTATTATAATTAAATACCACAGGAATTAAATGTTTAGTGAAATTTTACAACGAAAGGCGAAAGATTTATTCCAAGAAAAACAAAACAGACATAGCCTTTAGAGAATTTCAAGCAGTGGCTTTTGCAGAACTTGTATCTTAAAGTGTGCGGTGACCGAACCGAGGAGCAATACTCGAGGATGGGCAGGACGTAAGTTTTTATACCCAAGGCTTTGGTGGAGAAAGAGCAGTGCGAGAGATGCCTCCGCACAAATACGAGAGCCCGCGCAGCTCGAGAGGTGACTTGGTCAATATGGGTAAATCATTCTAGATAATTGGTGATCGTTACTCCTAGGTACTTATGCGTGGGGACGACCGTCAGCGCGGAGCCATCCAGAGTGTAGGAGTTCGTGGGGCACAGAGTCGAAAGCTTTCCGGAAATCCAAGAATATGACATCGACTCTTCCAGAGTTTTCGAGGCCAGCAGACCATTCCTCCAGACAGCAAAGGAGTTGGGATTCCGTACTGTACGCCCTCCTCAAACCATGTTGGTACGGCTTCAGGACCTCGTTAGTGGCGAGGTGAGCTGTGATGTCGGAGGTAACGATATGTTCATCTAGCTTAAGCACCTGCGAGATAAGTGCAATACGGCGTAACTCCGAAGGGTCTGATTTGTCACCTCACTTCAGTCAGTTAGGCGTGTTAAATTTGTACAGAACGCATTTTCTAGAACGACAACATATTATTGATGGACTATTGGTCGGTACTGGAGTGATGTTAGCCGAACTCCAGTCGTCAGGGATAATCCCCTCATCATAGGACAGTTGGAAGAGGTAAGTTATGGGGGCGGCTAGAACCTCGGCACAGTTTTTCAGCACTATCGCCGGAACACAGTCAGGGCCAGCAACTTTAAATGGCTTTACCTTCAGCAGCAGCCTCTTGACACCAGGTTCAGGGAAGACAATAGGCGCCATTGTAGGAGCCCTCTGAGGTAGGCGGGGGACCGATGAGAGGTGGTGAACTGAGAAGGTTCGTTGGAAAGTGACAGCCAGTAGGCTTGCCTTCTCCGCTGGTCGAGAGATGAACTTGTCTTTGCAGGTGAGATCAGGAATCCCAGACGACTTAGATTTTTGGGCCTTGTGAGAGGTCGGAGGCAACACAGTCCATGTGGTGAGTGCGGGCAGCACGGATGGCGTATTTTATGACACGCGGTGGCTAACGAATTTCCGTTGGTTGGTAGCCGAGGCACGATTATAGCGGCACTTGGTCATACGGATGAGGAGTTTGAGGAACTGTCCCACCCAAGCAAGGTTCTGCCTTGAGGAGAGTTTCTTCTTGGGGACGTGATCTGTCACTACCTGTTCAATCGCGCCTTTGATGACGTCCCACACACCGCGGACGGAGATGACATCGGTGGGAGCGATTAGGGACAGCCCAGCCGAAAGGACAGCAAAATCGGCCTTGTTGAAATTCGGTACGATACGCGATGTAGAGCAGTGTTGAGGACGCACCCGCCAAGAGGAAGTCATGGTCCGCGGGGCCAGGGAGATGATTGACTGGGCCAATAAGGTCAGTATCAGAAACAAGGACAAGATCGAGCAAATTCCCACCCGCAGTATCGTCCCTAGTTGTGTCCTCAACGCATTCCGTGAGGCTTGCAGCGAGCGTGGCGTGGATGAAGGCCGATGCCAGGGAGGAAGGGCTCGTAAAGGAGTCCCAGTTGATGCTAAGGAAGTTGAAGTCTTCCAATAGTAGAAGGTCAGACGAGATGGAGGTAAGTCGAGTGATTAGTGCATTAATTTTTTTGGTGAGTGCCGCCGTCACCGTTGGGGATCGGTAGACACAGCAGATACACAGGCAGGAGGAGCTAATATTTACTCTCGCCGCTACCGCCTCGACAGTGGTGTTTAGGTCCAGTGGAAAGTACTTGTAGTCATTGTCAATGGCAAGGAAGACACCCCCTCAGGCCAGTTAGCAGGATCGAGGGCCGTACCTTCCACCGAAGAGATGACCTCAAAAAATCCCGTTTGGAAGGTCTGGTTTCGTAACGTTAGGAGACGCAGGCTGTAGGAGGTGAATCCGAAACCAGTAATGTGTTTCTTAAGGTCAGTCTTTGACAATTGCAGGTGCAAATGCGATACGTAAATAGTAGTCATGTTAGGAGCCGCTTGAAGGCTATCCGCAGTTTATTCAATGGCCTCTCCGTGCACTTCGCGCGATCGGCGCTTGTTGGGTGGACTAACGCCCCCTTTAGTAGGCGGTCTAGGGCCCCTCTTTGGCTTTTTACGGACAACAGTCACCCAGGAGTTTTCCGTTGGTTTCGGAGCAGGCTTAGGTAATATCGCCGGACCCTGGGGAACCACATGAGGGTGGCTCTGGATACTCAAGCCCAGTGTAGATGGGGGAGCAGCAGAGCTAGCAAGTGAAGCAGCTGAAAACCGGCGGTTGAGAACCACGTTTTCAAGGGTCTTGATGCGATATAAAGCTTAAGCCAGGTCTTTCTCCACAGCATATAACTTCTTGGAGAACAGTGCTGGAAATTCCGCGCAATTTTTGGAGGCCCACAAAAAAATGAGTTTAGTATATATGTGAATCTTGCAGCACGCGAGGTGGAATCAACGGCGGCTGTTGGCACAAGCTATCATACATTTTGGCGACCAACTTCGCAATCCACATAGCAGTGATTTGTGTCGGTGGAAGTGATAGAACGCGGAGTAATCGAGGCCGGATCTCCCGGAGAGGAGACGTTCATAGTGGCGCCATCCGGCGAGTGCGGATTGACGGGCGACATAACATAGGGGGAGGAAGCCCCGGGGCCGGAGGAGGAAGCCAACAGAGTTAAACACAGGCAAAAGGCCTAGGTCTTAGCATCCTCATTGGCTGGGTTATATCCAATAATGAATTGTATAGAAATTATTAAAAATTAAATCAATAATCAAATAACTATTGACAAAGCGCAAGAGCTTTATTCGAGAAAATTGTGCAAAAAAGAAAAGCTTTACCAATGAGGTACCAGTGATAAACAAACTACATTAAGGGTTATAAAAATTTTCATAAAGTTACAAACGACAAAACAAAAAAATAATAGTATTACAAAATCATCTGAGCGGACGGACACGGTGCACATATAGTCGCGTTGCACAAATAACCGAAACAACCTAAATCAAACCAGATATAGGTTCTAGCAAGGAGACTAATAAAATTTAAATACAAAACCCGATAAAAAAATTCCAGTGATAAACGAAACTACGTTAAATCTTGAAGGAGAGTACTTCCCTCCTCCAAGGTTAAATGTTATAAAAATCTTTCCATAAAAAATTGCCAAATCCCAAAAAGCGGCAAAACCTTTAAATATGTAGAAGCGACCGAACCTTGAAATATATATTATAATAAAAAATGAACTCTTGTAAACTTAAACACCGAAACCGGCGGCACTACACAGTAAATGGAACCCTATAAGAGTCAATAAGCAGGGAGATGAATTAAATTATGTACACTAAAGTTGAAGAATATTAAATTAACAGCAAAGCACCAAGGGGGGCGCATTCGGAACCTACGCTGGGAAGAATTCGCGTTAAACGAGGAACCCTTTCCTCTCTCGCGATTGTGACGTCACCTGGTTCCAATTCCTCGGAAAGAAGAGCGGGCCTATATATAAATTTATAAATAAGTTATTTTTCAATACAGAAATTTAAAGTAGTTCATCATAGTAATGAATGATTATAATTGAGGCAGTTTTTCGCGTGTTTGGTTTCATAAAATAAATACAGCATTAAATTTGATTAAATATTTTATTTTGGATTTTTTTCTAACAATCTTTAATAAAACAATACTAAATTAAAAATGACGTTTAAAGAAATTTTCGCTATAATCTCAGAGATTAGCATCCCAAATACAATACTAAATTAAACATGACTCTTTTTAATGTAACTTAAGCTATAATCTCTGAGATTTTCATCACAAATACAATACTAAATTAAAAATGACTTTTAACGAAATATAAGCTATTATCTGCGAGAGAATCATCACAAATACTTAAAAAAACAAAACTAATTTCAAAATGACTTAACAAAATTGAAGCTATAATCTGCAAGATTATCATCACAAATACTTTATAAAAACAATAGTAATTTCAAAATGACTTTTAACGAAATTTTCGCTATAATCTCTGAGATTTTCATCACAAATACAATACTAATTTAAAAATGACGTTTAACGGAACTTTACCTATAATCTCCGAGATTATAATCACAAATATTTAATAAAAACAAAACTAAATTAAAAATGACTTTTAACCAAATATAAGCTATAATCTGCGAGTTTAGAATTACAATATTATTTTAAAGATTCGATATTCTAAAAGGACCTATTGAAAATGTAACTTTAAGTAATTTGTTTATATTTTAAAACAACAATATTTAGGTAGTGATTTTACGCATCTTTTTCTGTTTTTTCCTTTCTTGACCTTGAACTTTCTTTATTTCGTTAATAAAATTCATCCGTATTATTGTTCTCATTTTTATATATGTGAAAACCAATTCCTTTGGATATTTTGATTGTTCTGTTAAAATAATTTTGGACACAGTGTTTACAATTTCTTTGTCTTTCCGAAGTCTAATAGTATCCATCTTCTCACTTTCGTGGTATTTTAGAAATTGTTCTTCAAACAAACGAACATCTTTCAAAAAACTATACGATGGCTTTACGATACCACCGTAATTTAATTGTGACACCCATGATGGTGTGGCATAGCAGTGGTCAATTGCTGAGTTATTAAGACACTTAAACTTTCTGAAATTTATTCGCCACCCAACCTGCAAGGTATTCTAGTCCGCCTTCTTCGTATTCAGTGAGAGTTTTACTCGTTTCAACCTGTAAAGTGGCTTGGGTTTTAATCACTTTCATATTGTAATCCTTATTAGAGGAACTGTATGTGGTTTTCCGCGGCCTTGGTGGACTTGTTACTTTTTTAGCATCTATTGAGCTCTCATCATTTATTTGAAATACATTATCAATGAAATCGCTCTCATCAACATCATCTGGAGTTATTTCCGAAGTGTTGAAAATATTTGTAACAAAATATTCGTCTTCTGAACAGGCTATGGTATTGGTTTTTGTCTGAACAATACCTGGATTTTTTCCTAAGATGATCATCCGAATCCTGTAGAGCGCATTTAAAGGAGTCGGATGATCATCTAATCCTCCCCTTGTTCGTAGCTGTGAAAAAAAATTCTCAATGCAATCTTGATTAAGTCGGTGAGTAAGTATATATTGAATACCATATCTTCCCTTTAGGTAGTGATACAGGTTTATAAGCGAGTCAATGCCAATAATTACACCTTTTTGAAATACTTGGATTGTACTTTTTTTCAGAGGTATCATTTGTTTCATCATATTGGACATTTTGTTCATTGATGTGTGTTCCAAATCCACTTTTAGTTGTAACGGTGCTATCTTTAGAATAACTGTTCATAATGTCAAACCATTGATTTACTGTTTCGATAAATTCCGCTGTATTTTCCCCTAATTCGCCAAGCTTCATTCCATTAACAGCTTCGTAGGTGACATTGAAAAACTTGTCAATAGTAAGTCCAATCATGACCCCCGATGATTCTTTAAATTTTTGAGCTTGAAAGCTGTCTTCTAGAAAAGTTATTGACCACTCTAATGGCGCAATAAAGTGACTTAACACTGATGTTAGATCTCTGGTCTCGTCAATATGAACAACTATTCGCTGCTCTTCATTTTCTTTAACCATGGAAACATCCACTCCTATCTCACATTCGATTTCTAATGATTCTTTTGGGCAATTGTCACCAGTCTGGTTAAACGGAAGCTCGGGCAAAAGATAAACAAACAAAGATATCATATTTTTGTAATGAGGAATTTGGTTGCATCAAGGCATCCGCAGCGTTACAAACTTGTTCTAGAGGGTTACTTCCAATTTCTACTTGCATTTCTTTGTCCTGGTTTACTTGTACCTCAAATAAGGGATCTCGTTGTTCAACTCCAAGCTTGGGTTGTTTTTTCAATATTGAAACGTAATCCTTGTAAACCAAAAAAGGAATAAGTATAGACAGCTAATAAACTTTACATTATAACATACTTACTTTTCCATGGACCGGATCTGGATAGGATCCTGTTGGACCATTTGCACCAACAAAATGTTTATAGCAAACATAAGTGTTATAGTTGACCCTTTCTAGCGGATAATCGTCACGTCCTAGCAATCCAATCCACTTTTTACACTTTTTATACTGGGTTTTTGGCTTGGGGAATTGACCAAATCCAACTCATTTCATGTACGGCTTATGGTTATTTCTTGAATCACTTTTACAGTCTTTCCAAACACATATTTTTGGTCTGGGCACCATCCCCTGTAGCACAAGAGGGTCGCATATGGGTCGGGAAGTGGTCGGAGAGTCGGTTTTTGGTCGTCGACTAAACGCCGACTCTAAAGGACAGCAAAATCGGCCTTGTTGAAATTCGGTACGATACGCGATGTAGAGCAGTGTTGAGGACGCACCCGCCAGGAGGAAGTCATGGTCCGCGAGGCCAGGGAGATGATTGACTGGGCCAATAAGGTCAGTATCAGAAACAAGGACAAGATCGAGCAAATTCCCACCCGCAGTATCGTCCCTAGTTGTGTCCTCAACGCATTCCGTGAGGCTTGCAGCGAGCGTGGCGTGGATGAAGGCCGATGCCAGGGAGGAAGGGCTCGTAAGGGAGTCCCAGTTGATGCTAAGGAAGTTGAAGTCTTCCAATAGTATAAGGTCAGACGAGATGGAGGTAAGTCGAGTGATTAGTGCATTAATTTTTTTGGTGAGTGCCGCCGTCACCGTTGGGGATCGGTAGACACAGCAGATACACAGGCAGGAGGAGCTAATATTTACTCTCGCCGCTACCGCCTCGACAGTGGTGTTTAGGTCCAGTGGAAAGGACTTGTAGTCATTGTCAATGGCAAGGAAGACACCCCCTCCGTGCTTGTTTCTGTTTTTACTATAGACGGTAAAGTTTTGGCCGAATAGTTCGGAAGAGGATATAGATTGCAATCACGAATGGTCTGTGAGTGTCAATATAAGCCCGGAGGGCGTGGATCTTGTTGCATATTGAGTTCAGACTTGAGTATAGGATCTGCCGGCCACTCAAATCACGTCAAACCGCAGTTGGATGAGGAGCGGTGGTGATAGCCAGGGTAGTAGGTGTAGCTGTGCGATACGGCGCCACAGTGATGCCTTTCGCCCAGATAGCATGTTGGAAAGCCTGGCGAGCTTGGTGCCCAGGGAGGTCAAACTTGTAGGAAGTGAAGCCACAGCGGTCCTCGCGGGGGATTTCCACCACAGCTAAGGGATGGAGACCGGCCTTACAAAGATGGGCCTCCACCTGGGAAGCTGTCGTTGCCCTGTCCAACCGAGAAACTATGAGGCTAGTTTCAACCTTAGCGGCCAGATGGGTGGTTGTTCCCCACAGGGCCGGGACACATCCAGCTGCAGATCGGTGCCCTCGGGAGAGTACAATACCCTCAGGCCAGTTAGCAGGATCGAGGGCCGTACCTTCCACCGAAGAGATGACCTCAAAAAATCCCGTTTGGAAGGTCTGGTTTCGTAACGTTAGGAGACGCAGGCTGTAGGAGGTGACTCCGAAACCAGTAATGTGTTTCTAAAGGTCAGTCTTTGACAATTGCGGGTGCAAATGCGATACGTAAATAGTAGTCATGTTAGGAGCCGCCTGAAGGCTATCCGCAGTTTATTCAATGGCCTCTCCGTGCACTTCGCGCGATCGGCGCTTGTTGGGTGGACTAACGCCCCCTTTAGTAGGCGGTCTAGGGCCCCTCTTTGGCTTTTTACGGACAACAGTCACCCAGGAGTTTTCCGTTGGTTTCGGAGCAGGCTTAGGTAATATCGCCGGACCCTGGGGAACCACATGAGGGTGGCTCTGGATACTCAAGCCCAGTGTAGACGGGGGAGCGGCAGAGCTAGCAAGTGAAGCAGCTGAAAACCGGAGGTTGAGAACCACGTTTTCAAGGGTCTTGATGCGATATAAAGCTTAAGCCAGGTCTTTCTCCACAGCATATAACTTCTTGGAGAACTAGGGTCTTAGTTAAATTTTTAGTGTAGGTTTTGGCCAAATTCCGATAATAAACAACGCGGCATTTGTTAAAAATGTGTCTTAATTGATCTATAAGATTTTTTGGTTTAACGAATATTAAATGGTACACTAAAGTACTGAATTACTTTCTGTGGAATGTATAGTTGTAAAATAAATCAGAATTAAAATATTTGAAAATATTTATTATTCAACGCCTTAATTAAAACTAGTTATGTTTCGGTATTTTTAGAAAGATTAACTTCGATTTACTAAACGTTTCTGGGGTAAAATACCAAAGTCATTTACAAATAACGTAACACAGTAAGAAGAAGAATCATATTTTGTAAGTAGATTTTGGATAGTTTTTGGAGCTTTTTTAGAAACGGTTAAAATTTTGTGAACGTGACAATAGAATGATTTACACGTGATAATGATTCGCTTTATGAATTTAGAGACATCCTGTTACGAATATTATGTAAACTTGAAAGCCCGATCACTTATATATAAAAAGCTCGACCCGACCATACCCGTTTAAAAAAATCCCGACCCGGCTCAGTCTGAAACAAAATTATAAAATTAAATCCGACTGATTGTAACTAAGATTGACTCGTCTCAAATTTCAGAAAAAATGCGAGGTAGGGAACGACTTACTGAAATGGTTGTGATTTATAATTAGTCACAGTTAAGAAGTTTTAACGTTTTCTGAAATGTGTTTAGGTCTATATGAAATTTAACTCTCTTGTAGATACAACAATTTTTTTTACTATGAATGTATTTAGGGGAAAAATGGAATTGATAGGCTGCCCGATCATTATATATCGTGTTGCTAATAATGATGTCAATAGTAAAACAATAGTCCACTCGATAAAGATTGCAATGTCGAAGTAAAAATGGTGAAAAACAGAAATACGATTAAATCATAGATGTTTAATTTAGCCATGGCTAGAATATATAATATCCAACTGTAAAATTGACGGAGTCAAAACGCTTGACAAGGGGTCTCGCACCCGAAAGCTACTTGCGACATAAATAAAGAAATGTTTTTAAAAATAATTATTTAAATTTATTTTAACCCGCCATGAAGTATCCGCCGCTATATATATATTTCCAATTTAAAAATACGATTAGTTTTGAAACTTAATTATAGTAGGCCGGATATCTCCAGAAAATTCAGTTAGTGATAAAGGCATGAAACTTTCCACATATTTACTTTAAATATAGGAGATCATTTTTAGACGGTATGCCCAACTGTACGCCATCTTGAATTCAAGATGGCAGCCATTTTATGTGCCGAAATTCACATTTTATTTGGTTTCGGAAATAAAATTAAGCTTTCGGCAAAATTTAAGCGCTTTTTACCTTTTTCAGTGTTAAAATGCATTGCATATTTTTTCTGTTTACGTCCGCCATGTTGAATCCAAGTTGGCGTATTTTAAACTAAACCCATGCACGGAAAATACGTTCAAAAATTGCATTTTGTTGCTTTAAACTGCTAAAAAAGAGGTTTATTTCCTAGTTGCTTTCACAACCCACAAGAAAAAACTATTAACTCAATCACCCAAAATCTTAAATCCAAGATGGCTGCTATATCATTAAGTTATAGGTTCATTTTGATTTTCTGAAAAACAAACTGAGCTAAGGTCTTAGACGTCAAGAAGCATTTCAGTACTTATTGCATAGTAATACCCCATCTTAAGATGGCGCCCATTTTTCCAAATAAACCTATTTTATATGAAGTTTTAGAAATAAAATCGAGATATACACAAACTTTAATAGGCTATTTATATTCATAGGGTCCGCTACGCTTTAACTATTTCTTTGGTTTTCATTCGTCTTAGTAACATAAAGGGAAATCTATTTCCCTACAGCACTAAATCAGAGGTAAAATAATATAAAGAAAGTACAACAAACAAAATTCATTCATCAGTGATTTCAGAGACAACACACTGACATAAGAGTGTACATTGTAAAGACGCTTGCTTACACTTACATCGCCTAGTTTTACCATTCTTACATTTACAGTGTACAATTTCACTGACAATTTTGGATCCTTCTGAAGAAATTCGGTTTATTTTTTCCCGTAACAATTTTAATTTAAAAGAGCGTTTGATTTAAGCGAATCGGACTGAAAAAATCTAATAAACTATCGTTTGATCGAATTGGTGAAATAACTAGTGAAACAGAGTCTATTGAAAACCGAAAAAAATATCTTTATTTTGGAGGAACTTTATTTTTTACAAGGTGAACGCTTTGGCGTCCGAAAAGCCCATGCTTTGGTTTTCTCCGATTGACAGTGGTTGCATTGAATGCCAGATGATACCTCTTAAACCCCGCTCGTTCGCCTTCCGCTCCCCCCAAGAGATAACACTTAACACGTGTCTTGGGCCTTCTAGAAAAGGTGCATCTGCGAACAATACAGGATCCCCGGTCTCATCTGGCAGCCATTACAAGGGCTTGTCGAACTCGAAAACGTGTACGAATACATCATTAACGACAGAAAAACATGTTTAAAAATACTAAATACGTTTTAAGAAAACCTTTTATTTTTATCTTTTTAACAATTAGTTTTGAAAATCTTAATTCTTATTTTCAACATTCTACATAGTTTTAACAGTTTCTTAACACTCCCCCCTGGTAATATGATTTTCATATATAAGAAAGAGTATTACCAAAGGACAATTTGTAAACAGTATACGACTTTTACCTTACATGAGCTTTTTTAATTAGCTAAAGGGGGCAAAGAACTAATTCTTCGTCCTATCAAGAAACGCGATGGTGCGAAGGGTACGGGTTCGTTTTCTGAAATTTTAAATAAAAGTTATTGGTCTCGAATTTATGAATCCCTCAGTTTCTTTGAGAACAGTTTCCATTTCGGAATACGACAATGAGGCACGCCCCAATATATTTTTTTGACATTTTAAAGGAACGAATGAATGGTTCCCAGTACCCACCGTGCCAAGCACTTCTTACAGTAATAAACTTCCAAGTTATTCCCCAGGAACCAAAAATAATTCTCTAATTTCCGCATTAATGATACGTTCCCATATTATTTTCAGTTTCCCTATCGCCCAGTTTATCGTTTAATCTTTTGCATTTTAGGCAACCTTTGACGATTGTTGTAACAAGTTGGCGACCCACTGGGATCCAATATCGTTCTCTAATTTGCGTTATTGTATCATTTATTCCCCCGTGAAGCACTTGGCTATGTTTTCTTATCATTAATTTCTTGGTAAATAGTATATTTTTACTTAATATAGTCGGGTGCTTCTCGACATAGGATAAAGAATTTGATTCGCCTTACCACCCGCCTAAGCAAATTAGCCCATTTTCACTTAGCATATGTTTTGATGTTTGTCGGTCCACCCTTGACCTCTTACCCC
The DNA here is from genome assembly GCF_980474605.1 of Leiobunum rupestre. NCBI lineage: Eukaryota > Metazoa > Arthropoda > Arachnida > Opiliones > Sclerosomatidae > Leiobunum > Leiobunum rupestre. The sequence continues at coordinate 50,169,925 of NC_143386.1, read as the reverse complement.
CCATAATCACTGCCATCTCTCTACTCTCAATTTGACCTCGCAAGAAGTTTATTAGCTCATCCATGTCCCACTGTTCACCTGGATTAATGGGTTTTCTCTGTAATAATAATAATAATAATAATAATCAGCTGGGCTACCCAATACCTTAGGCCTAAGTCATCAAGCGACTTTTGAAGCCATTAATTCAGGTGGCCGGGTTACAATGCGTAGGAGGGTGGTGGCAAGCCCTGTATGCCACGAGATTGAGCCAACAGCTCCCTACACTAACTATTACCGTTAACCTCGACAAGTTTTTATGGAAGGGGAAACCGAAGAACTCGAGGGAAAACCCCTTAAACCAGTGGGGAGAGAACTTGCAAACTCAACGCAGAAGGAGTTGTTCCGAGTTTTCACCCAGTGCCACAAGCTGGGATCGAACCCGGCTCCTCTTTCTGCGAGGCGAAAGTGCTAACCACTCCGCCACCCCACAGTAAGCCGTTCTAATTTCTATATGGGCAAACATTTTTATAATTCAGGAACGAGAAACGTTGCTCTATCGGATTTTTATCGAACGTTTCTTTTAAAATCTGAACGGCTTTATCATATGAAGCTTCATTCTCAACTAAACCATCAACTGCTCTAAGAGCTTCCCATTCTAAATAAGAAGTCAGATCGAGAAATGTTTCTATTTTACTTAACCTTGGATGATTCCCGATGGTAGCGCTGAATCGGCTCCAGAAGTTATTCCATTTTGTATATTCTCCGTTGTATTTCGAGATGATTAGTGGTGGAAGCCTAACTTCCGGAAACGGAATGTTCTGCGCGTAGTTTGTGGAAATGGTCTGCTGATAATTAGTTGAAAGGAACCACCTATGGACTGCATTGTACAGGATGAAAAATTGGTGAATAAGTAGATAAGTCCATAATGAAAATGGATAATAAAGCTAAACCCTAAACAAATTTGAAGAAATTTAAAAACTTACTAATAGCTCGTACCGATAGGTCTTCGAGCGGATGAAAACGCGAAACTCGGACCAAATAGATCTTCGAGTGAATAATTAAATTAAATTAAATAAAATAAAATAAAATAAAATAAAATAGCCAGAAAATCCAACGGTAGACCGGTTTCGTCCTATTTGGGACTCGTCAGTACCGTGCGGGAAATCTGGCTTGCGACTATAACACCGAATAGAGAAACTAAGCCTAAATATTAAAAATTTCAAAACGAGTTGCATAGCAACGGAAAGCCTAATAGGGGGAGAGTGGTGGAGATTATTATATACGTAATGTTAAGTTAAAAGGAACCACCTATGGACTGCATTGTACAGGATGAAAAATTGGTGAATAAGTAGATAAGTCCATAATGAAAATGGATAATAAAGCTAAACCCTAAACAAATTTGAAGAAATTTAAAAACTTACTAATAGCTCGTACCGATAGGTCTTCGAGCGGATGAAAACGCGAAACTCGGACCAAATAGATCTTCGAGTGAATAATTAAATTAAATTAAATAAAATAAAATAAAATAAAATAAAATAGCCAGAAAATCCAACGGTAGACCGGTTTCGTCCTATTTGGGACTCGTCAGTACCGTGCGGGAAATCTGGCTTGCGACTATAACACCGAATAGAGAAACTAAGCCTAAATATTAAAAATTTCAAAACGAGTTGCATAGCAACGGAAAGCCTAATAGGGGGAGAGTGGTGGAGATTATTATATACGTAATGTTAAGTTAAAAGGAACCACCTATGGACTGCATTGTACAGGATGAAAAATTGGTGAATAAGTAGATAAGTCCATAATGAAAAGGGATAATAAAGCTAAACCCTAAACAAATTTGAAGAAATTTAAAAACTTACTAATAGCTCGTACCTATAGGTCTTCGAGCGGATGAAAACGCGAAACTCGGACCAAATAGATCTTCGAGTGAATAATTAAATTAAATTAAATAAAATAAAATAAAATAAAATAAAATAAAATAGCCAGAAAATCCAACGGTAGACCGGTTTCGTCCTATTTGGGACTCGTCAGTACCGTGCGGGAAATCTGGCTTGCGACTATAACACCGAATAGAGAAACTAAGCCTAAATATTAAAAATTTCAAAACGAGTTGCATAGCAACGGAAAGCCGAATAGGGGGAGAGTGGTGGAGATTATTATATACGTAATGATAAGTTAAAAGGAACCACCTATGGACTGCATTGTACAGGATGAAAAATTGGTGAATAAGTAGATAAGTCCATAATGAAAAGGGATAATAAAGCTAAACCCTAAACAAATTTGAAGAAATTTAAAAACTTACTAATAGCTCGTACCTATAGGTCTTCGAGCGGATGAAAACGCGAAACTCGGACCAAATAGATCTTCGAGTGAATAATTAAATTAAATAAAATAAAATAAAATAAAATAAAATAGCCAGAAAATCCAACGGTAGACCGGTTTCGTCCTATTTGGGACTCGTCAGTACCGTGCGGGAAATCTGGCTTGCGACTATAACACCGAATAGAGAAACTAAGCCTAAATATTAAAAATTTCAAAACGAGTTGCATAGCAACGGAAAGCCGAATAGGGGGAGAGTGGTGGAGATTATTATATACGTAATGATAAGTTAAAAGGAACCACCTATGGACTGCATTGTACAGGATGAAAAATTGGTGAATAAGTAGATAAGTCCATAATGAAAAGGGATAATAAAGCTAAACCCTAAACAAATCGGTACGAGCTATTAGTAAGTTTTTAAATTTCTTCAAATTTGTTTAGGGTTTAGCTTTATTATCCCTTTTCATTATGGACTTATCTACTTATTCACCAATTTTTCATCCTGTACAATGCAGTCCATAGGTGGTTCCTTTTAACTTAACATTACGTATATAATAATCTCCACCACTCTCCCCCTATTCGGCTTTCCGTTGCTATGCAACTCGTTTTGAAATTTTTAATATTTAGGCTTAGTTTCTCTATTCGGTGTTATAGTCGCAAGCCAGATTTCCCGCACGGTACTGACGAGTCCCAAATAGGACGAAACCGGTCTACCGTTGGATTTTCTGGCTATTTTATTTTATTTTATTTTATTTAATTTAATTTAATTATTCACTCGAAGATCTATTTGGTCCGAGTTTCGCGTTTTCATCCGCTCGAAGACCTATCGGTACGAGCTATTAGTAAGTTTTTAAATTTCTTCAAATTTGTTTAGGGTTTAGCTTTATTATCCCTTTTCATTATGGACTTATCTACTTATTCACCAATTTTTCATCCTGATAATTAGTTGAATTGTTCATAGATAAAGAGTTTTGTCTTTTAGCTGTAGACGCGTTTTGCGTTCTCTCGTTGGATGTAGATCCACCGGGAGGTATGAAAATAATCAAGGTAGATTGAGATCCCACGCTGCTTGCTCGGACGGGTGCTCCTTTTTCTTGCGGCAATAGTCCTCTGTTTGACGGCAGCAGGGATAGGTACCTTGACGAGCGTTCCACATTTGGCGGCTCTGGTAACCCATTGTTTATTGGGCCCAGAGCGTTATTTTGCGGTGGCTCTGATAACCCATTGTTTTTTGGGATCAGAGCGTGGTTTCGTGGTGACTCTGGTAACCCCATTGTTTATTGGGCCCAGAGCGTTATTTTGCGGTGGCTCTGATAACCCATTGTTTTTTTGGGATCAGAGCGTGGTTTCGTGGTGACTCTGGTAACCCATTGTTTATTGGGACCAGAGGGTTATTTTCAGTCGGCTCTGGCCCATTCTTTTTTGGGCCCAGAGCTATGTTTTGAGGAGGCTCTGGCTCATTGTTTACTGGGACCAGAGTGTTGTTTTGAGGTGGCTCTGGCCCATTGTTTATTGGGACCAGAGCGCTGTTTTGAGGCCGCTCTGGCCCATAGTTTACTTGGTTTATTTATTTAAAACCAAGAAAAATTAGCTTTATTTTTGAGGACCTTTATTTTTACAAGGTGAACGCTTTGTCGTCCGAAAAGCCCATGCTTTAGTTTTCTCCGATTTACAGTGGTTATTTTTAATTGAATGCCAGATGATACCGTTTAAGCCCCGCTCGTTCGCTTTCCACTCCCCCCAAGAAATAACACTTCACACGTGTCTTGGGCCTTCTAGAAAAGGAGCAATGCAGGGTCCCCGGTCTCACCTGGCAGCCATTAAAAGGGCTTGTCGAACTCGAAAACGTTTATACGAATACATCAATAACGACAGAAAAACATGATTAAAAATACAAAATACTTTTTAAGAAAACCTTTTATTTTTACCTTTTTAACAATTAGTTTTGAAAATCTTAATTCTTATTTTTAACATTCCACATAGTTTTAACAGTTTCTTAACACCTTCTGGAAGAGTTGAATGGACTGGGATCTATTTCGCTTGAGAGTTGTTAAGCTAGTAATACTTTTCGGGGGAAGTTAGATTTGGCCTCAAGGGTAATCTGTTGGCCCATGTATGTCCATCCTAGTAAAGGTAACGCTTGGCGTGTTGTTCGAGGTCCACTTTCGTTGATGGAATTTTTTCGATCAATCAACTTTTCTTGGTGAATTGGTCTTTCCTACAGTCATTGAGGGACGACGCATCTTCGGTGAATTCAGATGAGATCTGCAAATATCGGTCGTATGATATTTTAAGTCCTAGTTCATGAATCATGTCGTCTAGATTCCATTTTCTAGTGGCCGAGTGAAGCATCGGTGGTAAGTAATTAGCTATTGGCGTTTCATGTCTAGTGGAAGTTCCCACTGGTGTATTTTTTATAATTTTGAAACAAAGCAGGGCTCTGAAATATTGCCATAACTAATTGATGAGGTTCATTAATATTTTGATCATAAGTCTGTAATAAATGTTCTACACAAGTTAAACACTTTTAAACATTTTTTACGAATAATTGACCATCGGTAAACGAAGCACTTAGCGGCCGGTTGGTGAACTAGCATGAAAGTCACAACATATAAGTGCCAAAATGCATCATCTCGGGAAAGAAAGTAGTTTTTTTTTTAATTTGGTGACTCGAGATAGTAAGCGCAAGGTTAAAGATTCGGGAGACGAAATCGGAGCAGCTATCGCGATTTTTACACCGTTTCACAAGTTTTGGCGTGTTTCTGTAATGATTTTAGTTTAAAAAACTACTTTTATATACTCAAATTAATATGGAATCATTTACGGCGTATATAATATCCAAATCTAAATGTGAAAATCACCTAGACATGCTGTTCCTGAAGATTTGTATTCGCCGATAACAAATGTTGGTTGCAGAAGTTTACGAAATATTTGCTCACGTTTTTTGTGGATTAAGTCATGAGCCTTAAGCGTCTATTCAAGCCACTAAAACTAGGTACTAATATACAAAAACAACAAAATCCTGATGAGATGTAAATTTGCCATTAACATCTAGCAACGGGGAAAGTAGTTCAAAGAAACCTCGAAAACCAAAACCATTAATTGAATTTGGTGTGTTAATCTTCCTAAAATTGGAATTTTGTAAAAACGTCAGCACTACGTACGTCAATTTTTATGTATCGACTTAAAAAGGGTTTGCTAAGTAGAAATTTGAGAGGGTGTAGCAAATATTTTCAACATTTAAAGCCGGGTTGTCTTTGAATTTTGCATCAACTAGTTAAGGAAGGACGACGATAAATATGAATTTATTTTCAATTTTAGCAAATAGACGATATAAACATAAGCGAACTAGAGGACATTCAAAATGAGGAGTTTCAATTTTATGAAGATTAACTGAACACATTTGAAATTAAAGCGCTTGAAAAATACACACAAGGAGCGTAGTATATTGATAACGAGTTAGTTCGACTGGGACAATACTTATCGTTGAATGGAATAATGATGAGTGACGAGCCTATTCACGTCCTCTACCGACTTGCGGGAGGCTGTATCGGTTAAATTTAAAATGGTAGTTATATCGGTAATAACACCACTGCCCAAAACAATAAACAAAGGCACATTTACAATGTTATTAAAATAGTGTGCCAATCAAATTAGGAAAAATTGAAGAAGCTACTAATTTGTTGAAAAGTAAGGTATTATGGGAAAAAAGGAGTCCTAATGGTTCCAAAACCTGAATTTATCCCTTTCATTCGTCTAGTCAAAATATGATCAAAGTATGCAAAACTCAAATAGAAAACAATGTAACTACACTTTCGATTCTATTCTGTAAAGGTTTACCCGAAGGTTGTTCACCTTGCGACAATGGAATCAAAGATTTCTTTTTTTACTTTTCTACGAAAGTAAGTAAATTCCAGCATTCAAGAATTCATAAGTAGTTGTTTGGAAAGTGTCTTAAAAGAAGCTCTGATGATTGGCTGAAGGGCAGTCTTTAGAAAATAGCCCAGATAAACTGAAAAAGTGTGGGTTCGCTTTCAGGTCAGGTGAGGGGTGCAGTGAAGAAACAGAAAAAACACAAGTTCGCCAAGAAGGCGATAATATTATGTCGTTGCCCGTGTTACAGTTAAACATGGCAAACATAGACTTGAGCGGAGCTTGCTAAACGAAATTGATGGTTACGTGGTTTTAGCTCTAAGCAAGGATTTCCCTGGTCTTAGCATGGTAGACTCTTGGAGGAAAGAAGGTGTTTCTTGAAGGGATAATACAATACCTCTAGCAGAGGCGTTAAGCACTAAAGCGCTACAAAGGGGGAGTGACCTTTTTCAAGGGACAATGAATAGCCTACATAAGCTATATTCTATAGATTTATAACCTGAAAATTAGTTGGTAAATAAAAAGTAAATGGTGATCATCTTCGGGAGAAAGTTTTGAAGCTGAAAATACCCACCATGTAAAATTACCCAAACAACAGAGATCCGGTCAAATGATTAGCAACAAATATATAGACATTGTTAAAACAGAGCTTTTCTTTCACTATAGTGGCGACATCTCCCGTTGTCTACATGTAACACTTGGTCTAATGGAATAGCGGGGAAACAAATTTCGTCTAAGAAGTAAAATTTAGTTGTATAGTGAGACACTATACTACTTTCTTTGAGCATTTTCATCCGTCAAACTAATTGCAATGTGTAAAAATTAACAATTATTGCAGCATCAAAAATTCGCTAAACTTCCACTTTAAAAGTGTGAAATTAGTTGGAAGAATATTAATGCCTAAACAGTATGGTCAACGAAAGTTGTATAGTGTTAATGATACTTTACTAGATAAAACTTAAAATTGAAACTATTAAACATATCATATTGTACAGAATTACTCATAACAATTTAACACTTCAGAGCCCAATTTTGAACCCACGACTTTCCAATAGGCAAAAGGCCGGATGTTTGTTATAAAAATAAAAGTCAGGCTTAAGACATATGAATCCAATATTTATTTAATTAAGGGTCAATTCATTTACGAAATTTAAATAGCATAAAAACTTTGATCCAAAATTGAAATTAAGGGTCCAATACTCCCTTTAAACTATTAAATTTATACACTATAAGAACTCTAATCAGATATTTTTTAAATAGGGCTACTTTTTCATTTTAATAAGGCTACTTTTTTATTTAAATAATGCAAAATTTTTATTTAAATAAGGCAAAATTAAAATATGAAATAAATCTATCATAACAACTCTGATGAAATAATTTAATAGACACCTCAATATAACCTCTGTCCTTCTCTTCTGTGATCACGCGCTTTCATTTCGTCCTACAATAGACTAAAGGCCGACGCAAACATGGGGAAAAATCCATTTCTGTCCATTCCCGAGGCAAAATATTCCATTCCCATTCCATTCCTATTTAAATAAAATGATTTTCCATCCATTCCGTTCCCGTCCATTCCCGCGGGAATCCCGCGGTAACCAGGGTAAATGGTAAAAAACCGATACGGCTGACTACAGAGAGTCGTACTTTTCGTATCATAAGTCAAATTGCATATTTCGTAATATGTGAGTTCTTGCGAAATATCATAGGCATGATCTGGTATAAGGAGGTTCTGAATAAGTGTGGGCACACTCACTTAAGATCACTCGCTTGAAATATACCGCTGACTACAGAGAGTCGTACTTTTCGTCTCATAAGTGAGCAAATCACGTCGCTTAGCGTGATGTTCCATGCGTCTTCGGAAGACGAGAAAACATTGAAAGCCGAGACTACTTGGAAAAATAGAAAAAGAGGCGAAAGTCGAGTAAAATAAAATTGAAATATGAGGGATTTGGAATTAGTTGACAATCACGCACTGAACATTAATTCACAGATTTGTATACCATGTTTAATAAAAACTCGTGAACGGTCCACTTTAGAGCTTTAAACTTTTAACTCAATGTTCAGGGCCTGATTTCCAACTAAAGGCACCTAATTCAAAATACCTGAGATGGTTATTTATCTAATTTATAAGACTGATTTTAAATGCCTCCTGTCTTAGTTCCCTTATCTTTTTTTAATATTTTCGTTATCTATTTTTCTGATACTCACACTTACGGGAAAATAGTCCAAAGAATCTCAACCAAAATAGCGAGCTGGAGCTGTCCGCATATTTTCCGTAACTGCCTCGACCCGCCTACCCTGGCTCCGCAGTTCGCGAACGTTAAAATACTGCAAAATCTACTCACCGTGCCTTACGTAAAAATAGTCCAAGGAATCTCAACCAAAATAGTGAGCTGGAGCTGTCCGCATATTTACCGTACCCGCCTCGACCCGCTTGCCCTCGCTCCACAGTTCGCGAAAATTAAAATACTATAAAAGCTTCTCGCGGATCCTTGCTGATGGGGGCAGCCATGGATTAACAATAACTCACAGGGAGAGTTCTCTTACATAGAACTATCATTGCCAGCCAAAAATACGTTTTCTACAAACTCTTCCCCCCTTACTGTCCTGCACTCCCCACTTTCCGCCCCAAAAACGATTCAAATCCGGAAATAGTAACGCCATCTCGTGTCTGAAATCGACACTATGGTTTCTAAATTTGGCGATTGTAAATAAAATTGGTCCGCAGATTATTTTATTCGGAATTTAATATGATTTGTCATTGTTTAAGCCGTAATTTTTATACCTCAAAGGTAAATAGGAAAAAGCTTTACATTAATAAAATTTCTACAGATATTGGATACCATATAGGAGATGATGAAGATGAACAGAAATAAACAAAATAAATAAAGAATTAATGAATTCATTCATTTATTCTTAAAATAAAACAAGTTTGTGTCGGTCGATATGATTTTTACCAGTTCATATAATATAGTGTCGGCAAACCGATTCGAAATAATACCAAGACGATATTTACAGAGTTTTCTCTCAAAGTTAGTTTGGTCGCTTTAGAGTCGGCGTTTAGTCGACGACCAAAAACCGACTCTCCGACCACTTCCCGACCCATATGCGACCCTCTTGTGCTACAGGGGATGGTGCCCAGACCAAAAATATGTGTTTGGAAAGACTGTAAAAGTGATTCAAGAAATAACCATAAGCCGTACATGAAAGGAGTTGGATTTGGTCCATTCCCCAAGCCAAAAACCCAGTATGAAAAGTGTAAAAAGTGGATTGGATTGCTAGGCCGTGATGATTATCCGCTAGAAAGGGTCAACTATAACACTTATGTTTGCTATAAGCATTTTGTTGGTGCAAATGGTCCAACAGGATCCTATCCAGATCCGGTCCATGGAAAAGTAAGTATGTTATAATGTAAAGTTTATTAGCTGTCTATACTTATTCCTTTTTTGGTTTACAAGGATTACGTTTCAATATTGAAAAAACAACCCAAGCTTGGAGTTGAACAACGAGATCCCTTATTTGAGGTACAAGTAAACCAGGACAAAGAAATGCAAGTAGAAATTGGAAGTAACCCTCTAGAACAAGTTTGTAACGCTGCGGATGCTTTGATGCAACCAAATTCTTCATTACAAAAATATGATATCTTTGTTTGTTTATCTTTTGCCCGAGCTTCCGTTTAACCAGACTGGTGACAATTGCCCAAAAGAATCATTAGAAATCGAATGTGAGATAGGAGTGGATGTTTCCATGGTTAAAGAAAATGAAGAGCAGCGAATAGTTGTTCATATTGACGAGACCAGAGATCTAACATCAGTGTTAAGTCACTTTATTGCGCCATTAGAGTGGTCAATAACTTTTCTAGAAGACAGCTTTCAAGCTAAAAAATTTAAAGAATCATCGGGGGTCATGATTGGACTTACTATTGACAAGTTTTTCAATGTCACCTACGAAGCTTTAGGGAGAAAGGTTATAAACTGTGGTATCCTGGTTCATTTAACTAGTAAAATTCAAAGTCAAAATGATTTGGCTAGTACTTTGAAGTATTTAGAAAAGATAAAAACCTGCACTGGGAATGATGAAGATCGATTTGTAAATATTTAAAAAATAGAAGTAAACCAACAGGCTTCCTTAGTGCCATCAGTGGTGGTGTTCACAGTGATACCGATGCTCTACCTGCCTAACCTGTTTTCAAAATAGACAGGGAGTAATACTACCCTCAAGAATCATGAAAGGCTCGAGGAGAGTTCGCCAGAAAAGGAAAGATTTCTTGGGATTTCGAAAAGAGATCGAGGAGAGTTCGCGGGAGGTCTTGAGAGTTCTAGGAGAGTTCTCTGGAGTTCAGGGTAGTTCATAAGAGTACCAATATTTAGCAAATGTTCACCTGCGTTCTTGAGTGTCATACCCGTCGGATAATTTGGACTAGTTATTTACCACCTGAAGTATACTTCATTTGAGCCAAAAAACTCACCACAGAACTTCCGTTAACACGAAGAGGGACCACCAAGTTATACGGGAATCAAAATAAAAAATCTTCGGACAAACCAATAATCCCAAAAGCACATATTCTCAGGAGGTCCCAAGTCTTCCAACTTAAGAATTTAGTTTGTTTTGCAGATTTAAGAACTAATTCCGTATCTGTTAGTCCTTCCTTAACCCATTGAGAAAAAAATCAAGTCCGCTTATAAATGAATCTATGCGTGAAGTGTCATTTAAACTAATAAATTGATGAAACCAAAGTCCTTGTTCAAAAATCTGGTAAAATGCCTGCAAATAGTCAGTTTTGCACTGGCTCTCACTTCCTCTTCGCCCAAGAGCTAAATCGTATAATTCCGATAAAACGAGCTCTTGCTGCATTATTTTGCTCGGTGTAACATTGAGACGACTCCAGGAGTCTCTAATGATATAAATCATTAAAAGACCGGGAACAAACCGAGTTTCATTACGTTCAATCTAGCTTCTTCTCTGCGCTTCAATATCTGAATTTCGGCCCATCCAAAATCCACACCTTCCCTTGAAAACAGCCTTGGTCCTATTAATTAAGAGGAAAATAACGCTCGCACCATACTTTTCCGTTCATATGTTGGAAAATTTTGCTCAGAAACATATGGCTTTTCAAAACAAGGTTTTAAAAAAATATTTTGCTCATCTGTCTGAAAGGGTCCTTGGTGTCCCAATATTTTTCATTAGTGACAAATTCTCGCTCGCTCCATCGCAAACTAGGCATATAGTCCCAAATGAATAACTATTCAAAGCTTCAGTGTTTTAAAGAGTGAATCAGCGACAAAGTGCTGTAGATATGACGATGCTGATGTAAAATATGGCCCTATTATATGGAAGTCTGAAGATAAGTCTCTCCAGATAAACTGGAGAATGTACTCTGTAGAAGCTGGTGTATTATGTTATTCTTAAGAAAATGTTAGTAAAATTGTTGTAATCGTCTTTTGCCATAGCAAAATCTTTAATTTCATTTTATTTGGAATTCCAGATTATTTTATCGATCACCTTGACTTCGTCAAAGATAAGGGCACCCTGTCCATGTGGTTTCCTTTCCCCGTTTTCATTCCTTCTCTTCTTGAATAGAATGGTGTTTTTTCTCCTCACTAATTAAGTAATCTTGGTTAATTTCTGGAGGTTTGCTTAACTTTTGAGATTTTCTTTTTTAAGTCTTTCCACAGGCACCCTGTCCATGTGGTTTCCTTTCCCCGTTTTCATTCCTTCTCTTCTTGAATAGAATGGTGTTTTTTCTCCTCACTAATTAAGTAATCTTGGTTAATTTCTGGAGGTTTGCTTAACTTTTGAGATTTTCTTTTTTAAGTCTTTCCACAGGGTAATGTGGAAATTCTTCACGACATTGTATGCAGCGGTTTATACTTTCTTGTCCGAGTTTCAATCTACTTCCTTTTTCTAGATTTTGCGATCGGATTTGTTACGTAACTACAGTGCTTGCACTATTTTATAAATCGGTTTGGAATTGTCTTTTCTGGAATAAAATAAATCTCATATTTTTGGATTGGTATCGTAAAAAGGGGCTATCTACACCAAGTGAATGGGAAACAGAATCATTAGGAATCTTAGTTGAAGTTATACCGGATAAAAAAACACAGTCGCTTTTACGAGACATTCTTTTTAAGGCAGTGAATAATAGACCCTCATTTAAACTATTGTTCTCTGATATTAAAATGAAATACTCGGCACTTTTGAACCAAATGGGAAGGCGTGTCTAGCCAGTTTCATCGATTATCAAACTGATTGGTTCTAATCCTCCTCTAAGCATACCAGTTTATAAGAGCCTACGTGTAGTTATAAGAAACATTTGATTTCCATTATAGTCTTGTTTGACCTATAAAAAATAAGGAAAATTTTAGTTTTTTTTTCTAAAAACCAAAATTAAAATATAATAAAATTACCTCGTAATTCAGATTTAATTCTTCATGAACGTCAAGCAAATGTTTTTCTGCTAACCGTAAAATTCCAATCCTGATTTTAAAACTGTTGGTAACGTTACTTCATGTCTGCAAGTGGTATTGGTTTTTTTTATGTATAAAGCATTGAGAATCTACAGGTTTAAAGGCTTCCGTTTTGTTTTTGAAGTTCGTGACAACATTCTAGTAAAGAAGACGCTGTGATAAGTTCTTGTGGAAAATAACAACGATTAGATGCCTCTTTAAAACGAGATTTTCCCTTTGCAGGCTTGGTTTATAAATGTTGAGCTTTTTTCAAGAATAAATTGCACTGTGTTTAGGCATTTCTTACCTATAAATTACCATCTTTCAAATATTAATCTGAAATGTATAAATAATTTCTTATCATGAAATCGTCCTTTTTTACTGAAAAACTGGTCGGAAAATATCCTCAACTATTGTAGTTTGTTTCTAATTTTTAATTTGAAACTATTAATCTATTATATATAATTTATAAAATTTTATTTGAAACTATTATTTGATTAAGCCTTGGGGCCTGGGAAGCTAACCATTAACCACCTGTTGCAGACGATAATGGCGCGCGAACTTTGAGGCGTTAGTCACGTGGGTAGTAGGTGGGAGAAAAATAAATAATAGTAGTTTTTTCCCGACACCAGATGTCAGCATCAGCTGTACTTTAGGTAAATTCACGACTTCAGTAATCTCATCTGCGCAAGCGCAGAAGATCGACTCGCCATCTACTTTCAGAAAAGAAAAGCTGTTAATTAGTATTTATTTCTTTTGCCCCTCCGTCCGGTACTTTAAAAATGGCGACCGTTGTAGACACAACGAAATGGAAACAGTTAGATTATAATTTAATTAAAAATAAAAATTGGACCAAGAGTTTAATTGGTTTTCCTGAAACTTCAGAAGAGGGTTTCACTATTTTTTTCGAAACAAAGAACAAAACCAAGGGTTTAAGATTTTATCAAGAAGGTTATATTCAGAAGCCTTACTTCAACACTCGACCTTTTCCGGATTTGGAAAGCGATGCATTGTTTTCCATCAACGAAGAAGGAAAACTATGCCGTTGTTTTAGGCTTTAGTAAAGTAACTGGAAATCTAGTGTACAGCCTTTGCGAGTGTCCTGCGGGGTGAGTGTTAGCTCCATGGAGGTGGTGTTCTCCTTAATCAAATCGGGGAAAAAGTTGGTCAGAAAGGAGCACACCAATACGATTTTATCAGCTACATCGCACATAGAGAGAGGAAAAGCGCCATCAAATATGTGAAATGTTTTGATGCTCGCTCGACATGCACCCGAACCTTGGCAATGTTATTGGTTTTCAATACGTCTGCGGCTGGCATTTGTGGAGATTTACTTTTACGAAAGAACGGAGGAATATTTAGAGTTACCCCTTCAGGCATGATGTCATCTATCTCGAAGCCTTGGTCTGCCATAACGTCATCTCGTTCCATGAGCTCAAGTACTTTTGAATCTTGCACGATGTACTTATCGGAAGTGGCACCACCACAAAGTTTTGAAACAAAAGTGATTAACCCACCAGGAGAAATGTCTATTAGGCACATGTACGTGTTATAGTTCTTATATGAAGAGAAGGTCGCTCGTTGTGAAGATATTGATGATGGTTTCTCGACCTTAAATTCGGTGCAGTTCAGAATTATTCTCGTATTAGGATATGCGTGAAAGGAACGAGGACGAGCAAGGTCAGTGGCAGGGTGCCCACTAAAAAATAAACCAGGGTGAATATTGAAATTTTGAAGTCGTATACAACGTGTAGGGGGAAACCTAATGCGAAAATCTCTATTACCTTGAACCATGCGAGGTTCAGGAGCGGATAACTCTAAAGATACTCGTGTTAGAGTACTGAAATTTGCTACACATACTCATCAGGATTAAGGGTCTTTAGTTTCACAATTTCAATGACCTAGAAACATGTCTACAAGGTCATCCAAAAACTAACGCGAGAACCGTAAGTGTTACAAAGTTGGTTCCAATTAGAAATGTTTTCCACGTCACATTGTAGGTCTACTTAGCTTTTATTGGATCGAATTTAACCAATAGGAAGTCGGGGAACTGTTTTTCAATATCACAAAGGTCGTTAAAATGAAAATTGAAAGAAAACGCACATAACTCAAAACCAACTCGTGTTACATCGAAATTTGCTAGACAAACTCATTATGGTGGGAGTTTTACAAGTTTGTAAAATTGGATGACCTTGAAGACGTGGATTAAGCTGATTCAGTAATGTTAGTTATTTCTCAAGGTCATTTATGAATGTCTTTGAAGACATTGTTCAAAACTACTTTGACGAAAAAGTGGTGATTAGCAAATTTCCTATTGAAACCTAGTTTCTAAACCCAACATGGATCGCGAGATAATGTTTTCACACCTTAAACCACGTCTTCAAGGTCATCCAATTTAACAACCTTGAAAAACTTCTACCATAATGAGTTTGTCTAGCAAATTTCGCTGTAACACGAATTGGTTTCGAGTTATGTGCGTTTTCTTTCAATTTTAATTTTAACGACCTTTGTGATATTGAAAAACAGTTCCTCGACTTCATATTGGTCAAATTCGATCGAATCAAAGCTAATTAGACCTACATTGTGACGTGGAACAGTTTTCTAATTGGAACCAACTTTCTAACACTTACGGTTCTCGTGTTAGTTTTTGGCTGACCTTGAAGACATGAATCAAGGTCATGGAAATTGTTAAACTATAAAGACCCTCAATCCAGATGAGTATGTGAAGCAAATTTCAGTACTCTAACACGAGTATCTTTAAAGTTATCAGCTCCTGAATCTCGCTTTCGACACGTTATCAACTTAACGACCTTCTGGTTTATCATCTAGCATTTCTCGGCTTCCTATTGGTCAAATCCCATCAGGTTAAACCTATTTGTACTAAAAAGGCACGTGGAACACTTTTCAAATTGGAAACAACTTTCCAACACTTACGGTTCTCGAGTTAGATTTTGGATAACCTTGAAGACATGGTTCAAGATCATCGACAATTTTGCAGTAGGTTTCCACCTACATCTTGTATACGTCTTGAAAATTTCAAAATCGTACCTAAAACAGATTTTGAGATATTCGCCCTGGTTCATTTTTTAGAGGACACCCAGATTAATAAGCTTAAAAGCCCACTCTAAAAATACAAGTATTCTTAACCTGAATAAGTTAGAAAGAAAATACTTACACTGACAGCGGTAGTTCCGGTAGCGTTTAAACGTGTAGTCCCGCTACTAGTCAGTAAAAAGACTGGTGTTTCTTCTTCCCTAATACTTATAGAGGAGATATCCATGACCACATTCAGCTGTAAATCGTTTTCCTGATTTAAGATTAGTAATTATAATGAGTGTCATATTTAACATTTCAACCAGTTGGAATACATACATAATATATTGCGGTACTGTTTAAATTATGCAGTTCATCAACTGATATGTTAATCGTAACTTGTTCTTCGGAAACTGTACTCGCACTTATTACTTGTAGATTGTTATTTGATATTTCACTATTAGAAAGACTAATTATTTGGCTTAACGCTGAGCTTGTTGTTTCCGGCTGATCAGTACATTCGTCTTCCCGTGTAGTACGTACTACACGGGAAGACGAATCTACTGATCAGCCCTTCTAAATGATAAAAGTTATTTAGAAAGAACTTTAACGAATCAACACATGCACATTAAGGAATAAACTTTTATGTTTCAAATTTAGAAATGTACATATTTTAAGGCCAAATCAATAAGGTTTGATGTTCTCAAAATAGGTTAATTTAATGCTAATGAAAGGTCCTGAGTATAAAGTGGGTTTTGAAGGTAAATGATGTAAATATGATGTATTCTTTTTTTTATATTTTATATCATTCTAAATGAAATTTCCCGAGTATAA
Organism: Leiobunum rupestre; assembly: GCF_980474605.1. NCBI lineage: Eukaryota > Metazoa > Arthropoda > Arachnida > Opiliones > Sclerosomatidae > Leiobunum > Leiobunum rupestre. The sequence continues at coordinate 50,153,441 of NC_143386.1, read as the reverse complement.
AGTTTAACTTTAGAAGATAAACTTAAATATTAACAGACCAAAAGAATCAACTTACATTACATGTAACTTAAGTTGGTACAACATTATATTTGAACATTCTACGTTTCAAAACAGTGAAAGGCCTGAAGTCAGCCTTGGTGAAATGATCTGAACATAACTTGCCGTACTTTGTTACTATCAAATTAACCTTACTTTCCCTTTTGATTGCATTATGCAACCTTTTTAGGAAATATCGTCATCCGATTGATGGATAGAAATATTCCTAGCCCTTTCTCTTTAGTATTGTATTTGGGATGCGAATCTCTGAGATTATAGCGAAAATTTCTTTAAACGTCATTTTTAATTTAGTATTGTTTTATTAAAGATTGTTAGAAAAAAATCCAAAATAAAATATTTAATCAAATTTAATGCTGTATTTATTTTATGAAACCAAACACGCGAAAAACTGCCTCAATTATAATCATTCATTACTATAATGAACTACATTAAATTTCTGTATTAAAAAATAACTTATTTATAAATTTATATATAGGCCCGCTCTTCTTTCCGAGGAATTGGAACCAGGTGACGTCACAATCGCGAGAGAGGAAAGGGTTCCTCGTTTAACGCGAACCCATATCAACTTCTGCCATTGGTTTGTGGACAGTGCACAGGATTATACGCAGTTCCCTATTATCATCATAACATGCGATAAGTGCCAATTATCTGAAGATGGTATTCTTAATTTTCACAAAACCATTATCGCCGAACTTTGGTCGCATCGCACCAAGATAAATTCAATCTCAACATCTGGTGTGTCATCGTTCAAGAAAATTTAGTGGCCTACTTCCTTCCGCCTAAGCTAAATGGAGAGTCGTTCTAGAATTTCTTCAACGAGCTACAGGAGGACGTTCCGTTAGCGATGACATATATAATGTGATTTTTCCATGATGGAGCACTACTACATTTCAGCCGTATACCGTAAGAGATCATCTTGATGGGACCTTTTCTTTGAGGTGCGTAGGATGAGGAGGAGCCTTTCTATGACTGGCAAGATCTCCCCATTTGAACCCATGTAATTTTAACTTTGGGGCATCTCAAAGACTTAGTTTAAAAAACCGAAATCCGAGATGTAGACGACTTACGGCAGCGCAATATTGATGGATGTTAGACTATTCTTAATACGCCTGAAATCTTTAAAAATGTTCGTTAATCATTTGTACGTTTGTGTATGAAAGCCCAAATTGGGAATTTTGAACAGTTGTTGTAAATACGTTTTGGAAAAAAAAATAACAATTTCATTATGTGTCCTTGGTTTTGGCGTTTCATTCACTACAAGGGCTTACATGTAGCTGTTGTTATCATCCACTTGAAAGATTTAATAATTGGTCAATCTTTCCAGCTTAAATTTAATAAATTCAAAACTGATGGAGCATACTACTGAACGAACTCCTAATGGTCTTTTGATATTCGACAATCTGTAAAAAAACAACCGATTTATTTATCAAAACAGTTGGGGTCAATTAAGCATAAAGTTTTCTCATTTGCGTTGATTTTGATGTTTTTTAGGCCGACTTTTGAGAGCTCGTAGCTCTGAAACGGGTCTTTTTATTAACATAGAACACAATATAAAAGTTTCTGTAACACCCGGTATTTTAACTTGCTCATAATCTTCACATTTCACTTTATAACTTCTAGTAAAATATATAAACCGGTGTCAATGAGTGGAGCCTAGGCGGGTCTTTAAGGTGAAATAGCAGAAAATGAGCCAAATCATGTACTGAGCCGATGCAACATTGAGCGAATCGATGCAGTTTTTTGACGGGTGAATTGAGAATCATGCTAATAAAACGAGCTTGGCCTGCTCGCCCAAAACTAATTTCTATTTATAATGGAAGATTTATATTTTAAAAGAAGATTACTATTTAAAAGGATAGTTTTTTTAAAAGGAGATTTTTATTTTAAAAAGGAAGAGTTCTTTAAAAAAAGATTTATATTTTTAATTAAAGGTTTAAATTTTTAATTTAAGGTTTATATTTTTAATTTAAGGTTTATATTTTTAATTTAAGGTTTATATTTTTAATTTAAGGTTTATATTTTTAATTTAAGGTTTATATTTTTAATTTAAGGTTTATATTTTCAGATAATTTTTATACTTTGAAAGGAAGATTTATGATTTAAAAAGGCAGATTTATTTATTGATCAGTGAATTTCTACCCTTTCGCGTATTTTAACTACAGCTAAGTATGATTTTTTCACAGAATGAATAACACAATTGTTTTCGTTAAATTGTTGACATTGCGTTTAATGATCCACGGAAATGAACGCGCACGGTACAAAACATTCTGCTCTTCATTAGAAAGAACTTTAACGAATCAACACATGCACATTAAGGAATAAACTTTTATGTTTCAAATTTAGAAATGTACATATTTTAAGGCCAAATCAATAAGGTTTGATGTTCTCAAAATAGGTTAATTTAATGCTAATAAAAGGTCCTGAGTATAAAGTGGGTTTTGAAGGTAAATGATGTAAATATGATGTATTCTTTTTTTATATTTTATATCATTCTAAATGAAATTTCCCGAGTATAAAGTTTAACTTTAGAAGATAAACTTGAGCGTTTTGAACTAAGTCATCCATTAGCCAATAGTACAATCTTTTTAGTATTTTCATTTTTAAATATAACTTAAAAATATATAATCCATTATGTTGAAAACTAAAGATTTTATTTAACATAAGAGGCTTTATCTTGTATCGGTTTTAAATAAATAAATATATTTTAGTTTCCCCTAACGTGGTTGGTCTTTCAACCTTTTCGCCGTTGTTTAATGTAAGAGGTTTTAAAACAGATTCGAAGTGGCGTCGATAAGCTTTTGGGCGAACGTGCAAAAATATGTATACCGACGTTTAATAAGCTTCTTTCTTTAAAGAAAATGGCTTACTTTCCAACTTTGCCATAAATAGTAGGTATATTTGATTTCAGTGTTGAAAAAGTGAATCCCAATTTGTGTATTTCAAATTTGTGTATTATAGCAAAAGTAAGTATGAGAAGCGGCCCTCTTCTAGATTTTGGAGAAGCGTCTAATTTTCAAATTTGTTCATTCAGGGATTATCAATAGCAAATAACGTTTCATTGGATTTGTATAGCAAGATAGTTAGAGCCAAACCAAATAGAACTTCTATCTTATTTTAAATTTTCATTTTGAAACCGGTTTTACTGGTGTCCAATGGACGTCTTGCAGTAGCCAAAGATAGAAAAGTCCACTTATCCTATTTACGTCTCGTAAAGTGAAAGCTGATAAGTGTAAAGTGATAGGTATGAGGTGTGAGGTGATAGTTGAAGTGATATCTAATAGGTGTAAGGTAATTGTTGTTAGGTATGTGATAAGTGATAGGTGTGAGGTTATAGGTGATAGGTGTGAAGTGATATCTGATAGGTGTAAGGTAATTGGTGTGAGGTAGGTGATGGATAAGGTGATAGGTGATAGGTAAGGTGATAGTTTTGAGGTAATAGGTGATATTAGGTGATAGGTGAAGTTTGATGTGATAGGTGAGTTAAGGTTATAGGTAATACGTGCGAGTTAGTGAGGTGAAATGAGGCGAGGTAATAAGTGATAGGTGATATTGTGAGCTGATAGGTTTGAGATGTGAGGTGATAGGTTTGAGATGTGAGGTGATAGGTTTGAGATGTGAGGTGATAGGTTTGAGATGTGAGGTGATAGGTTTCAGATGTGAGGTGATAGGTGTGAGATGTGAGGTGATTAAATGTGAGGTTATGTGATAGTGAGGTTTTTTTAGATGTTAAATTGGTATGTTTTTTTATCTAAAGCGTTTTGTTTTTTTTTGCCCTATAAATAACCATTTTAGTATTTATTCCATACTCCCCACACAGCCCGGACGACCCTTAAGGGGCCCCTTCTTCATTCTCTAGCCAAGGGCCCCAAAAGGAGCCAGTACCGACATGTTTCCATTACGCGAAACTCTAGACGGGTGAAAGCTGGTAAAAAAGGTTAGTCTTTTATAAAGAAGGCTATTTTACTAGCGTAGGAATCAGGTGCGGAAGGCCACGGGAGAGTTGGTTAAATCCTACGGGGTCGCGAAAAATATTAGTTAAAGAACGAGTTGGGGTCAGTGAGGCTCAGATTTTCAACTGACTTAAGGCCGCCACTCCGTCCCTGGTGGCAAATCACGTGTATAAGTGGGGAGACATTTCATAACACAAGTAGCCGCTCCATCAATAAAATGAAAAAACCTATACCCTAAATATTTCCTTCCGTCTAGTAATAGTCCACCCATATTGTGTTTTTACCCGGAAAATTGTATATGTTTTTTGGGGTGTTGAATCCGACTCTGAGGTTTCCTAATAAAATTTCGTGACACAACATAGAAAAAATAAAAAACGTAAAATACCCATTTGCAAATTGCGAGGGGTCGGACACTTACCAAAATTGTGTACGGGATTTCGAAATCGTGGAGAGATTTCGTGATTTCTAATTGATTTCGAGATTTTGAATTGATTTCGGAATTCTTGAAATCGCTAGAGTTCTTAAAAGTGATTTCGGGAATGATTTCGTGATTTCAAGAGTGATTTCGCGATTTCAAGAGTGATTTCGCGATTTTGGGGATATTTTACGCGATTTACGGAGTGATTTAAAGATATCTAAGGCTTTGTTATCCCGAAGCTTTTTGAATATTAAAGCTATTTTGGGCTTTATATCTAAAGCTTTTCTGGGTTTATGAAAGCCGAGATGAAACGTTCTCTAGTTTCAAAAGTATTATAACTTTACTTAGTTCGTAATTTACTTATTTAGAAATCATTTCCGAGGACCATTTTGATTTTTAAAATCATCTGTATTAAAGCTAGGAATTTACGAAAAAGCCTTCTGTGAATCTTCTACTTAAAGTCACTTAACTGAATCCAGTCGTTGAATCCTATATTTACAATTTGGAAATTTATTTCTGTAATGAATTTCCGAGTGTGAATCTCTCTCAAATACTTTACAATTAAACCCAGTTCACACTATACAATTAATTGGGCCACTTAATTGAAACCAACCAATTGTAAGCAAGAAAATTGAATAGTGTGAACAGATAAATTGTAACCATTGTTCCAACTTTTTCTGTTCTTACTATACAATTTTCTTGCTTACAATTAGTTGGTTTCAATTAAGTGGCGAAATTAATTGTATAGTGTGAACTGGGCTTTATTATTCAAAGTTAAAACTACATCAAACTTTTTTCAAACTTTTATTCATCAAAAACTAGTAACACTTTATACTTTAATGTATATCACAATCACATTAGAATACTGTAATTTAAGTATTTATTTAGCTTTTAAATTAATTTGTTTTATTTTTGTTACAATGTTTTTATCGATAGATAATTTTTGACGGTTATTTGAGAATAATCTATCGGGGATCGTGCAGATATATTTCTTTATATCGCAATACCCGTGGGTAAACCAATCTGATCTCTTTAGATATAAATGAGAATTAGTCTCTGAATTTATGGAATCTTTGCTCGTTTCTTTTGCTAACTCATACCAATTGCATAACACTCCTATTGACCTTTTAGTGGGAGTATTTACGTAGCTTCCTTGGTAACTCCTTTCTCTTTGATTTTTCCCTTCTAAATAGCAAAATTGCAAAACTCTACCGATCACGAATGTAGTTTGATATTTAAATGCGCACAAATCTCCAATATTCAAACTTTCAGCTTTAAAAGGAGACCAGGAATCTTTAGAGTTGTTAGAGACTCGCGTGGAAGTTGCAGTTGAAAGCTCCATTACTCGCACTAGGCGGTCATTCGATATCTTTTCGTTACTGTTTAGTAGCCATAATGCTGTAGTTTTCCGAATAAATACTTTTTTACCATCTTTTAGAAACGTCGTGAAAGGGGATTAGCAATCTAAAACTATGTCACCCTCTTCGCTCTCATACACTGGCAACGACCCTTGGCTTTCAACTTGACGTTTAAATTTGGGCCTTTTTTTTCGGTGGAAAGTTCATTGCGTGTAATAGCAATAACATCTTCGATAATGGTATTTTCATCCATGTTGTCTCTCAAAAACGTTTCATAGGCTTCTTCCAAAATCTCCGTATTTTCATCTTCGGTATCACTTGCCTCTCTAGTAAGCGCTTGTTACCGATAGGACTGGTAGAACAAGGAAAGGTTTCTCCTAAAAGGTCCTTATCTCATGCGCTTGTAACGGACGCCATTCCTAATTTTACTACGTATTTTGTAGCTTCGATTTTCGCGTTTTCAACGACTTCGACAATTTCTTTCCACTCAGGAACTTGTAGTGCTCGGGCATTTTCAGTTTGAAAACGACTTCCGTCCTTTTTCTGACTCGGATGTAAAAAAGCTTCTTCTTTGGCAAGCTGTAATTGTATATCTAGCCTATGTATTCTTCTCAAAAATTCGTGTAAAGAAAAGTTGGTGATCGTTGAAAAATTTGGGGTCATGCTTCTAGCCGCTCGAAAAATCTTTTCGCAAGCCTGAGATCCTTACAATTCGGGATAACAAATTTGCTCGTGATGGTGACTACGCTGTAACACACAAAGCGCGATTAGCCCATGGGCATTTATTTCTATACACTGGTAACAATTTTTTTATAGGAAATTATCAGACACAGTGTAGGTCCCACTTCGTTTTATCCATAACCTTCAAAAACGTAAAAAAAACACTGAAAACCACAAAGACTTGATTCTTTCCAAAATTGGCATTGTTTTTAACAAGAAAGGCTCAGTTGTATTCCTCATAATTTTTAGATAAACTAAGGTGGCATCGCTATCGGGTACATTTTGTTTCAGTAAGTTTTCAACGGTCAAAGACGAGATTGATTCAACAGCGGAAAAGTTTTGTTTATCTTTGTTGTTGAGGTCGGATTCTTTTAAGCCATGAACCGCTTTTGGTAAGTTGTCTTTCAGGAACGTCAAGTGGGCCATATTACAAATGAAGTCTCCCATCAGTAGAAGGAAAGTAAGGGCGAGGCACCGAACCCGGGTTCGGGTTTGGGTTCGGGATCGAGATCCGGGATTTATGGGGTGAAATGGGGGTAAAAACGTCGAAAAGTCAATGTATTTATGATATTTCTCGCGACGATTTGTTTTCTCATATATCAACATATTATGTTCAGGCCAACTTGTTTATTTATCTACGCTTATCTCGAAGAGTACACTTATATGGTACTTGAACGTATATATTCGGCTTTATCTCGTGTTTTATCGTACGGAATAAGTTGAAATTATGTAAAAAGTCATAATCTGGGCGGCGCGCGTGCGCAGATTCCCCGGGAGGCGCGGTTAATTTAAATTTAAGAGTGTTTTGACGTCATGGAATATTCGTTGTTAAAGTGACGTAGAATGGAAATATTTTAAACTTCATTTAAAAGCATTAACGCGTAAGTAGTACTTAAATATGATTGGCACTTGTACGAGTATTTCAAACGAATATTTCAAGTTTAAGTATGAGAAACGTATTGTTCTCAAATGATACTTGAATATACTATAAAAGGGGTTGTATAGGGTTGTGGGAGATCATTCCACGGTTAACTGTGAGAGCTATATTCAAGATGCCTAAAGCTCAACATATTTGCCCTACGTGCGCGAAAAGTTTCGCTACCAAGTCCTCCTTAAATCGGCATGTTAGAGAAGTACACGGTGATAGACATACGTTTGTCTGTGAAGTATGTGGTAAAAATGTTGCTAGATTGGAACATTTCAAGAGTCATCAACGAACTCATGACTTGAATGTACCCGGTCCTTCTGAACCCATGGACCTGTCTCGCACACCGTCACCAATACAACTTTCGTCAGCATCTTCCCGAACACCAACGCCATACCGTCCACCTTCACCTAGTCTGCTTCAAGATATTCAACTGGAATCCCTCCGTACACAACCATCTACATCAACTTTACCCAACAACCTAACACCATCACCTGTTCCTGCCTCACCAATACTTGATGAAACACCACCAGCATCCCCAAGTATGGTCCTGGCCTTGAATGATACGCTAGCGTCTATTCGTTATAATGCCGAAGACTATGATATTGATGCAGGGATGTTTATTGGACGTTACCGAGCTGCTTTCCGTAAATTTCTAATGGAAAGACTTGCCAGTAAACGCGGAATAAAATGGTTCTTACTCGTAAGATCTGTTTATATGAGACCTTTAGGAGGGGTGGAACAAAGAGCGGAAGTACGACCCTATTTCCGGAGCACTATGCAAACAACATTAACGCTCGACGTCATTGAAAGCCAGCTGAATGACTGCATTGAAACAATACAGTCAGCAGCGGAAAACTTTGAAGTGACAGGTATGTACTAAAATTTATAAGTTATATTTTGAACTAAAACATTATATTTTTGATAGGATCGGGTTGGGTAATTAATCGTATTCTGCATGTAGAATTAAATGTAGCATCTTACCAACCGTTGCGGGGGTCATCGTATATGGAACTACCTGAAAAACTATCTCGACGTCACGCGATTCTTAATATTAGAAACGAAAATGATGAGAAATGTTTTCTCTGGTCAATTCTAGCTAAACTTCACCCAGTTTCTAAGCTTCATCACCCTAACAGTGTTTCCAAATATAGACCTTATGAAAATGAACTTGATACCAGTGATATATCTTTTCCTTTCAAATTAAACGCTACAGAACTTAAAAAATTTGAATTAATGAATAATTTATCAATATCTGTGTTCGGCTTCTCGGGAGATATATTCTCTCTTTACGTAAGCGCTAACAAGTGTGGTAAGGAAAGGGAGGTTGATTTGCTATACATCACCGATGAAACTAAAGATATTGACGATGGGAATAGACATTACTGTCTTATACGAGACCTAGGAAAACTGTTACAGCATCTAACAAAAAACAGAAGCACAAGTTATTACTGCAGGTAATTTAGTTTCCAATATATTAGTTTGCAATCTACTAATTATTTTCTGTAATAGAATGTGTCTTCACCGATTCAGTGGAAACAACGCGGAACAGCGACGTGATGCGCATATCGAAGAATGCGCCACCCACGGCATCCAAAAAACAGTTTTCCCTACCAAGAAAAAGACGGTTTATTTTGATAAATATGAGTGGACGGAAAAAGTAAAAAATAAATATTATTTAATTTAACTCTTAATGAAATGAAATTATTAGGTGCAGTATGTAATTTACTCCGATTTTGAAGCAATCCTACCGAGAGTTCAAGGATGTGATCTAGATCCTGATATACATACCAGCAAAGTACACATGCATATCAGTTGCGCGTATTCGTGGGTGCTTGTTGGACCTAACGGTAAGTTATTTGGCAAAATTCCTTTTTAGATATATTACAATAGGATATTTATAGGTGTACCTGTTCGAACCGACTGCTATCGAGGACAAGAGGCAACTCGAAGATTTCTGGAGTCTATTCTGGAATTAGAGACGGAGTTGATGGAACTCATTGAGACAAATGTACCAATGATTATTACCCCGGCGGAGGAGGAACAGTTTCAAGCTGCTACGATTTGCTACATTTGTCAGAAGCAGCTAAATCAGGGAAATATGCCCGCTGTTCGAGATCATTGTCATTTCAGTGGCAAATATAGGGGGCCAGCGCATAACCTCTGTAATCTTCAAAAGAAAGTTCAAGAATTTATCCCTATTTTCCTTCATAGCCTTAGCAGGTTAATTTATTAAGTTAATTAACCAGGAAATAAACCTAATAATAATAAATTTTCATAGATACGATATACTTATATATGTCAGGAGATTGGTCATTTTAAGGAACAGACACTTGACTGTATTCCTTCCACTAGCGAAAATTATATTTCACTCAAACTAGGTAAAATATATTTAATTATGAATTTAACCTTAACAGTAATTTTATTATTATTTTTAGTGAGATTTCGGTTTTTAGACTCTTATCGATTTCTAAGCGATAACCTCGATGCTCTAGTATCTAATCTCGTTTTGGAAGGAGCCAGTAAATTTCAGATTGTTAAGAAATATTTTGAAAGTGATAAAGTTCAACTGCTTTTGCGGAAGGGAGTCTACCCGTACGAGTATATGGACTTGGTCCAAACTAGGGGCAATAGTAGAACTTCCTCTAACATGAAACTCGCTAAAGGGAAAGTTACAATGGGCTTGTTTTTCGCTTCGATTGAATTACTTTATAAAGCACTTTACACAATTGTAAAAAGGATATATCTGTAATTTCATGGGCTTTATATTAACTTAAAAGTGTTAACTTATTACCTTAACTTTGTAATTTTTTTTAAAACAACCTCAATTTTAAACCAATAATTGTTGTAATTTATCTTTTAAAAGTGGAATTTTGTTCATCTTTTAAGTGATTTGATTTGCATGTGAATTAGGAGTGCATTTTTATCCTAAAATTGTGTCTGATCTCTTACATATGAACTCTCCTTTAACGGTGTTATCCAAAATTATTTTTTTAAAGAAATTATCGTATATAAGTTAAAATGTGATGTCTATTCGAATCACCTGTTTATAAATTGAGTAAATCTATCAGGACATTAGGATGGCGAATCAAATTTAGGTACATAATATTGTTCACGTAAGTCGCGAAGGATAGTTAATGTTAAGGCCATTTCATTCATTAAATAATCGATTAGTTGCGGTTCGACCGACTTTGCCATTTTATTACAAAAACAACCTCGGCCGGACACTGATTTGCTATTGTACTAATGCTTGGTTTACAAAAGTGCTTAAGTGTCAACCCTAAACGGGTGGCACCCGGGGCGGACCGCCCCCCCCCCCCTAGCTACGCCACTGAGTTGAACTAGCTATTGGAAAAAGCGAGTTCCATTAATTTATATTAAATTCTTATTTTGTGGTATGAAATTCATAATTAAATATCACGAGATCTAGAAACATTACTTTGGGATTTTAACATTTTTAGGTAAATCACGGGCAGGGAATTCGAAAATGACCATAATTTTTAAATTAAAAGTTCTGTTAAACCCAAAGGTCAAAAATCAAAATGTTTGACCTTTTATTTTGACCATTAAAATTTGACAAATATTTTTTGGCCTTATGATGTAAAAATAACGTTTCAATCGCTTGAAGATGGCGTAGGAAATTTGAAATTCGGTTGAAAACTCGTCATTTTGTACCTCACTCAACGTTAAGGGTCAAGGTCATTTAGAAAAATTTCGACCTCCCATATCATTAAAGGTAGTGTTAGTTAGTGATAAATATTTGAAAGTTTAGTGTAAAAAGCTTAACGTCAAAATTTATTTTATTCAACATAATTATAATTTGCTACATTATGTTTTCCTGAGCTTCTTAAGGGGGAACGGCCAAGCTTTTCCAAATATGGCCTTATTTCCGTATCAAAAGATTAACAAGGCGTTCAATATATTTACATGTACCTTTTTTGTCTTGAAAAAATATTTTTTCGCATAAAAAGTTGAAACGAAAAATAACGCCAGGTGTTTGGGTTTGAATTTTCACCGCCATCTTAGGGGCTGCCGCCAGCGCCCCTAACCCCGTATGAGAGATTTGCGAACTATCCTAACTTTTAAAATCGCGCAATTTAGGCTTAAGTCTCTTATAACTGGAACGCGCCACGCGTGAAAAACAATTTTTTTTTGCGTCTTCAGCAGCTCTCGCTTTTACGTTGTTTTTCTGTCTCACTGTCTTCTCACCGGGTGTCGCGGTGAACGCGCGCTTTTCGATTTCCCGAAATTTCTTTATTTTATTAGAAATTAACAACTCAATATTTTTTGATGCGGCCTTCGCCATAAATTTTGGTTTTTAATGGGCTATAGGGCTATCTAACTGGTTAAAGCTTGAACGTTCCCCTTTAATTAAAGGGTGGATAATAAATAAATGTGGACATAAATGGAATAACCAAGGTTTCACTTCTTAAAGGGTAACGGTCAAGCTTTAACCAGTTAGATAGCCCTATAGCCCGTAAAAAACTAAAATGTATAAAAAATATTAAGCGGTTAATTATTAATAAAATAAGGAAATTTCGGGAAATCGAAAAGCGCGCGTCTGCTGTGACATCTGGTGCGAAATCGGTGAGACACTATTTGCTGGATTAAAATTGAAAAACAATATAAAAGCAAGCGCTGCTGATGACACCATAGTTTTTTATTTTATTTTGCGCTAGCGGCGCGTTCTAGTTATACGAGACCTAAGCGTAAAATTGGGCGATGTCAAAATTTATGTAAGTTCGCAAATTGCTCAATAAAGTGGTGCTGGCGCTGGCCAAGTCTACCCCTAAATGAGTTAGAGTGTGCAATAACTGGTGCTTTTCTGGGGAGTTGGGGTCCGGCTCTTGTAACCCATAACGGCAGTGGCGCACTGGGATATGTTAGCTCTGATCAAATCGTCCTATCTCCACCTTCGACTTCGGTCAGGTTTGGGCTGGATACTGAGCTTCGGCTCAGGCTAACGGAGGGTCCGTACAAACTGGCCGCCTCGGCAGATTGGTTAGCCTGCTGTGGGGCAGCGTATGAGGGCACGGCCTTTTGTCTCCCAGCCTTTTGGAGCACACCGGGATCTCCGGTGCCAGTTGTGCCAGGTTATGTGGACCGCTATGTGCCCATATTTCCCTTTTTGAGCTCTCTCCAATGGGTATGTCTCTTTACCTACGTAGGTATGGTGTCAGCTGGAGTTGCTACAGCATCCACTCTTAATCTCACTGCTGTGTGCGAAGTGGGGATGGGTCATCCCATTGCTGTACCTTCTGGTGGGTTGAGCGGCTTGCGTCGAGGGTGCGACCAACAGTAGTAGGGTTCTGCTACCCATGCTGGTTTTGTCACCTGTCCGGGCGTGTGGACGCTGACGTAGGGCATTTGATGATGGACCTCTTGTGGTGTGATTTCAATCTTACCGGTACACCAGTCTATAAATCTGATGCATGTCCAGACTGTATTCAATTTTGAATGCTAGGTAGCAAACTTGAATGTTTCAAACATGTTGAGTATGCAATTTCTTAGCCGCGTACAATGCTTTAATTTTTGCTCGTTAGAATTTCAATTTTGTACGGTATTAAATTTACAAACGGGTTTTGTTTTTTTAAGGCAAAAGCTTAGAAGCTAAGGCATAGTTTGAATAAAAGGTAAAAGACCTTTTCGCCATTTTCGGCGAAACATGTGTAACGCTCAGGGCCGGATTAAGACTTTATGGGGCCCTAGGCCCAAGTTAATTTTGGTGCCCCTTTCAATAGCGAGCGAAGCGCTTCCTCAATTTATAATTGAGAAATGGAAGGAAAATTCATTTTGCTGCCATATTTAGTATGTCGTCAGGGGCTAGACGGCAGTCCGGCAGAGAATGTGACAATCAAACGTTTTGGTTCATAGGGGTGGACACATTTACTAAAATTACTCCGGAAAATAATTTGTGAAAAGCAAATGATTAGAGTTTTGTACTTTTTTTCTTCGAACCCTCTTGGTGCCCCTTGTAGGCTTGGTGCCCTAGGCCCAGGCCTATTCGGCCTATTGGTTAATCCAGCCCTGGTAACGCTTTGCATTTCGGATCGGGTTGAAACAGTGACAAAACCGTAAACAAAGATTTACAGTTTTCAAGGTAAGATTACTCTTTTTCCCCTACTTAGAGCTAGAAAACACGTAACTCATTACTTAGAGCTAGAAACCACGTAACTCATTACTTTGAGCTAGAAACCACGTAACTCATTACTTAGAGCTAGAAACCACGTAACTCATTACTTAGAGCTAGAAACCACGTAACTCATTACTTAGAGCTTGAGGTGTAGATGGATAGCATTTAGAGAGGTTCGTCGCTGTCGGTTCTAGTAAAATGGAACCCTGATTTTAATTCTTATTATTAAGGGTTTAATTTAGGAATTTAATTAAGAAAATATAAATGTAAAGAATGAAACTAACAGAAAATGAAAATTGAGAGTTAAACTTATTTTAGAATAAAACTGAGAATAACATTGATTTTAATTGAAATTGAGAATATAGACAATTACAATTGGTTATAAAATAATGTAATTGTAAGTTTTTTCTCTAATGGTTCGATATAACGAATGTAGATAATGTCTTTAAGGGACAGACTTCATTTGGCATTTGGAAAATGTCATTTTAATTTCAATTTTTGTACTCTAACGACCACAAATATATTGTTTTTAATATTAAAGTTTTCATTATTTTTACCTTATAGACTCTATTAGGCCGAATTTTATTTTTGTCACGTTGCAATGTAACTCAAATAATAACGGTAAGGCCTATTATTTGAGTTACATTGCAACGAGACCGAAATAATATTCGGCTTAATAGAGTCTATAAGGCCAAAATAAACGTGCAAGAATATACTTTTAATATTATCTCAACTATAAGTAGCAATTTAAAATTTCCTGTTTATTTTGGGAATAAAAAATAAATTCAGTAATAGCTTTTATAAGGCCGAAGTAAAAATTCATATACAATCAGCGAAAGGCTCCTAGAAGCGAAATTCGAAACACTTCTTACTTAACGAAACCGCTAGCGAAATGGAAAGCTGAGGAGGAAAAAAAGAAAAGTTCAAGCAAAGGTAAATTTTACTTTTTTGCTTACTAAAAGAAAAACTACCCCAGTAGCAATTGTCGCCTGCCCGATGGTGCCGATTTTCGGTTGGGCCGACTGTCTGACGGCGACTATTTCGTGGCCAAAATACAGTCGGGAAACTACTCTTTTGACTGGTACTATGTCCGCCCGAATCATAGTCGGGGAAACTATTTTTACGGCAAAAAATTACTTTCCGACTAACAATGGGTAGGTATTACGACTCAATATTGCAATGATACCCAACTCCATTTCGGATTCAAAACCGACCCCGTTTCAGATTCATGCCCGACCCCGTTTCGGATTCATACCCGACCTGTTTCGGATATCCACCCGACCCACTTTCGGATACCCACCCGACCCGTTTTGATCTCATACCCGTGCCCGTTTCGGATTCATACCCGACCCCGTTACGGAGTCATACCCAACACGAACTCGTCTCTAGACGTATAATTCTTTTATGAACCTATAAAAACGTATTATATTAATACATCCAGAATTTAAACTGCAATATAACCAAAATTCAAAATTTTAGCCAGGGATTCCAACAGTTGACCGCTTTCGCCCTTATTGGGGCTCATCAGTACTGTGCAGGAACTCTGGCTTAATTCGGAAATCTGCCGATATCAGTAAAACTAATATACATTCAGAGTGCCCTATATGTGAGCAGTACATTGCAATTTATAGTGAAATTATTCACCAATTATTGCATGGCGGTAGCTATTCAGCAAACATCTTTTACGCTCGGGCTTCCGTTGAATTCCAACGTTAAGATATTTATGTCAAAATTTAAAAAAATTCAATTTTTAATTATGTTCAGATTTCCAACATTTCGGTAATCAGGCCCGAAACAAGTATACCACCGACAGTTATTTGAACAGTCGGCCAATTGTAATTTTTACCGTCTACAAAGAGACCTTTAATGCAACGGTCAGCGGACTGTCGGTAATCAGGCCCGAAACAAGTATACCACCGACAGTTATTTAAACAGTCGGCCAATTGTAATATTTACTGTCTACAAACTTTGAACTCTTACCCGACACATGGACTCTTAACCAACTGTATTTCGGCGCCTATGTGCTATTGGGGTAAATATGTGAAAACTCAGATATGAAATGTTTTAAAATGTGCATGTGTTCGCAGTTTAGGATTTGAGTTAAAACTATAGTTATCCGAAAATAACAAAAAAAAACAATTCAAATAACAAGTTGTTCATAGGAGCCATGTTCCCATTCTGAGCAAAATCAAACAACATCTATAGTTACCTGTCTTAAGTTAACATCAACATCTCCCCTCGCATATATTACACGCAGCCCCACTATTTAATTTATATCTAAATGAGAGTATATTTAATTGAACACTGTTAAAATATATATCAAAAATAGTAATTTAATTTTGCATATTACAAAATATGCACGGTTTATTAAATGATCTACCAAGAAAACACGCTTATGAACGTGCCACGTTTAATACTGTCCAAAATTAAAAAAATATTGATAAATGACCTAATATATTTGACAAGTGCTGATAACATATTAATTAAGTGCACTCGTTCAATCAAACACGAATATTACCATTTGATTGATAGTCCCAAAAATCAGGCACAAAAAAGCGCATTTGGTAAGTGCTGAGGATACGCTGAAGTAATGAAGGTGCATTGTTACGGGGCATGACCTACAGTATAATCCTGAAGTTCAAAATTTTGACGACGGAAATTGTTAGTTGGGTTTTTCGGGATTTTATTTTCCCAGTTTGTTTTCTAATACTTAAAGCCAATGCAAACAAGTGGACATTGCAACAGGTTTTTCTTTATCTCAAGTTAAGTCCAAAATTGTGTAATCACTATGGATTGGTCTTCAATAAAAATTTATATTTCAAATCTATCACGGTTAAAGCGCAAAATTTCAACTATTGCCCATTTTTACAGGTATCTCATTGTCACAATGTTCTAATTTGAACTGCAGTCAACATGCTAAAATTGAACAGAGGAGCGACCGATGCTGAACACTAACGACTAGATTAATCCTTAAACTAGCGAACAATTAACGGAATTTTAACTTAAATTAAGTTGAAAATCTTAGTTTAAGCAAAAAGTCGATTCTTTTTTCCCGAACATGAAGGTGTAACAAAATCAGTGTTTTACACCTCAGGTAGTCTACTTGTAAGTTAAGAGAAAGCACCAAGGATGAAGAAGCTACACTTGTTTAGGGATTAGCTTTTTTTTCCATTTTCATTGTGGACTATTCTACTTATTTACGTTTTTTATAATTATTTTATTCACTAGTTTTATCGTTTAGCTTTCTCATACATTTCACATGAGCGCCAGAACCGAATTTATCGTTTCCAAAATTGAAAAGCAAATTCAATTGAGAAGCAAATTCGTATTTTACTATTAACATAAAATAAATCGGCTTAATTCTACGAAGTATTCTTTGGTCTCCAAGACAACAAGATTTACTTTGAAATAATGTTTGTAACTTTATTTTGTTTGTAAAATTTTCAAATAAGTAGTCCTTTAAGGCGTTTACAACAAAAATTGGATCCGTTTTCGAAATGAGTTGATCCAACCTTAAATCCAAAAATCATTTTTGACCAGTTTTCATCCAATTTTTAGATTTGTATCGATATTTATCATCAGTATTGTACTTCAATAATATCAAATGAAGTGCGTTTAAAAGCCAACATATTAAGTTCGTGAAAGTATCGCTATATATCGAAATCTAGTAGCTCTCGTGCATTTCAGTGCAGTGTACGAAATCGGAATATTCTCCACTCTCTTCTGAAAATAGTTATTTTAGCACAACGTTTATTTGAAACAAACGGTTTAAATAGACGCTTGAGCACTATAATTTCAAATAAATTTAAGGGGGATATTAATTTTTTTATAATCATTTATAATGTAAGGCTCAACACAACACTTCATAAGAACTGAACATTAAATATTTATCCATATTTTAGGGATTGCGGATAATTTTGCGAAATATCTTGAGTCTTGTAAGAAATGGCAGAGAACATGACGAAAATCGTTTTAAAAATTTCAGCTTTACCGGTATGTATAATATCTGTTCAGAAAGCTTATAAGACTTATTAATGAAAAAATCTACTTAAATTCTCCAAAATAATATTTTAAACTTAAAGCGTTTACACAAATGTAAAACACGGCCAACTTTTATCGTTGTCTGCTTAAAAGGTGAATAAAAGTTAAGATTCAATCGGTCAAAGATGTGTTCAAGATATCAAAACTTTTGCAGAAATTTGCCGCTCCTTAGTTTAAAACGTACACTCTGTTTAAAAAGTCTTTGACAGATGAAATTTTTGCCCTCTTTTTAATTCTGCTAGAAAACTATAATAGATAGATCGATGAAACCAATTACAACTATTTTTTATTTTCCAATATCTTTCGTTATTTATGGGTGGCGGGAACCGTCAAAACTCATTTTTGACAACTTTTTAAATATTGCTTCTACGGCACGTTTTTGAATTCACAATGGTCAGTTCATATTTAGAAAGTGGAAAAATTATCCCTCTACAACCAACGATTGAGAAGTTATCGCGTTTACAAACTTTCGTCGAAACTAGGAAACACCTAAAATGCATCAAGCGATTATAAGTTTAGCAACTTCGACAGCGATCCAACAACATATATTTAATTAAAGGCCGGTTTAAAAACAATCAAATTCCTAGGACAACTTGGCAAGTAGTTTTAAGAATATCCTTTTTTATACGCTAAAGCTTTTCAAAAGCTATTTGCGTTATAAATTGTTTATAATAATTGTCACAACAATTTTAAACCAGCCTTTAATTAAATATATGTTGTTGAATCGCTGTCGAAGTTGTGTTATTTGTAATCACTAGATGCATTTTAGGTGTTTCCAAGTTTCGACGAAAGTTTGCAAACGCGATAACTTCTCAACCGTTGGTTGTAGAGGGATAATTTTTCCACTTTCTAAATACGAACCGACCATTGTGAATTCAAAAACGTGCGAGTCAGTGCCTGAGTTATTGGAAAATAAAAAATAGTTGCAATTGGTTTCATCGATCTACCTATTATAGTTTTCTAGCAGAATTAAAAAGAGGGCAAAAATTTCACCTGTCGAAGACTTTTTAAACAGAGTGTGCAATGGTCTTCACATAGGGAATAGTAGATTATTAAAATAATTCAAAATTAAACAATTTTTCTATTTGAGTTAGTAGCGTATACTCTCTGTAATAGTTATAACCATTAATTCGAAAATGTTGACTAAAGTACTGATGATCTTATATGTTGTGTAGCATGGCAGTTCATTAAATGTAGGGTTGTTAATTTTCCGGAAAAATAAAATGCGGAAAAATTTCCAGAAAAGTTTCCGGAAAATTTTCCGAATTGCGGAAAATTTTCCGCAAATCGGACAAATAAAAAATTTAAACATAAATTACTTTTCAAGGGTTTTTAATGTTTTAAACTTTTTATCGATTTAAAATGACTAATATCAGTAAACATACTGCAAAACATTAACAGTGTTACATTTCAACCAGTTTAAACTAGTCTATAGGTTTAGTTTTACTTTTAGATTAGAAAAAATGAGGTGAAAATGCCGCTTTATTTAAATTTGCAAACAATATATTAGACAAATCATGGAATGAAAACGTTTTTTATATTTTTCGGAAAAATACGGAAAATTTTCCGGAAAAAAGGCCTCGGTAAATTCCCGCAAAATTTTCCGACTTACAACACTAATTAAATGGCTTGCTGATATTTAAAAATTGTTTCAAATTAGGTCAATTCTCTATGACTTGCACGCTTTTGGTTAGAAGGGTGACTTGCTCGCAGATACTCAGCGAAATGGCATTTGAGCCGCCATGATAGAAAATAGCTGCTTCCTTGAAATACAAATTAAGGAGCATCAGAGGAAAGAAATGATAATTGTGAAATCCAAACATGTGTTTTAGATTTTTTTTCCAAATTTATACAAATCAAAATTCATTTACATTGCAAATGATCTTCTTCTTGTCTTCTATCGTAATAAGAGATGTTAAAAGTTTTAACACAATCGTATTTTTTTCTCATTTTAGGGAGCTGACTATTTCTACTTAAACGTGTTTTTGAAAAAAAATTATCATTGTTTTATTCCAACACATGGCATTTATTTGCTTATGTCCTTCGCAATTTATTCAACACGACGTAAGTTCCAAATAATTAATCGACTGAAACGCGGTTAAAGACTAAACACAAAGTACATTTTGTCAGCTATATGATTGCGGCAATAGATTTTGGATAAGTGAAGCCATAGATCAACTTGTGTAAGGTGCTTCTCTGGTCTTAAACATTATTCAGTAATTCCAGGGGCTAGCATTTTGCACTTTGAAGCTCTCTAGCGCTCTTTTAACTCATCTTAGGAAAATGGGAAAAAACAGGAATACTTTTCAACTCACCCCCTACAACTCATTAAAAATTTTGCATAACTCTTTTAAACACCCTGTATATATAAAAAAATTCTAAACATTCAGTTAAGTGGTTTTTGTCCCGATGTCTCTTTGAACATAAAATTTACTCTACTATAATAAAAATGTGTATTTCAGTACAATTACGACATCTTAAAATGTGTAAAATGTTAATCTAGATCTTTGCATTTAAGCATCGCCTGGCGATAGTATCAATTGGCAAAGAACTGAGTCTACACCGAAAATTTGCACAGGTTTTCAAATATTAGCTTTGCTATAGTCATAGAGACAATGTTCGATTTTTAGTATGACTAAGTATGAAATGAATATCTTTAAAATTAAAAACCAACGGTTAAACGTATTATAGAAAAGTTTATCAAAATAGATAGACTCATGAAATCGATTTGAGGATCGTCGATCTATTTGTCCAACGATAAATTAACTCACTTCCCTTTTATAAAAAAATAATGGTTATTCAATTAATTGGGGTTGAATTATTATTATAAATGGTAAAATCCCTGCCTTTTTATTGAAACTTTAAATTTACCATACTCTCGTTGTTATCATTGGGTTATCATTTTCTGGTTATTTTTACTTCAACACAAATTGCGGTATATCCAGGCCATTCTCACGAATGGTAAATTAGACTTTGAAAATATTATAAACTATTATTTCGTTTTCTGAATTACGTAATTTAAAATAAATAAACCCTTTTTGATTTAGGACTAAGTATATTAAGTACGATGAAGTGGAAGAAATACTTCGAAAGAGAAAATTAGGAATTCGTAAAGTACCCCTTTGGAACTTAGCCAGGGCAGTACGAAACAAGGTAGGTACAATGAAGGTCCAATTACTTAGTATTATTTCTGAACAGATCTGAACGTAAAATATTTATTTTCCTTGATGTACATAGAGATCCCATTGGTATCAGGGAGAAGTCCTCAACAGTAATACCCCCAGTCATATTTAAGTGTTATCTTTTTATTTTTCAACATGTATGCCAATATTATAAATATTTCAAGGCTAGTTGTTATTTGTGTGTAGACTTCTTGGGCAACAGCGCACCAGAATCTCTTTTGATTGTTTAATGGCGACCTAGACTTGCGGGTAATACTAATGGAGATAGTCATAGCGTATAAAATAAAGGAGCAAAGTGATGTAAACTCTATATAGGCTTGCTAGATGAGGGGATCATCTTCATTTTTTGGAACCACAGAGAAGACAAGAGGGATCATCACAAAAAAATTGAAAACAGCACAACGCGGTGGGGAGAGCACCCTTACGCACTAAGAAGAGCGGGTGGCTTCCTCGGTCATTAATATAAAATGACTCCGAAGATGGGGTTTCTTCGATGGTGATAATAGCCAGTCTATTGCGCCTTGAGTCCATTTTTGCCCGGACAACATTCTCAAGTACTTTCCTCCATTCTATATAGTTTGGGCCAGAAGATTCAATTAGGGCCTACCGCGTACGTCATGACCAATTCCTCTGTTGTCTGAGCCCAATTCGTACAGTGACCCTTTCCGCGGATGTATAGATTTATTTCGCCAGACGTTGCTCGTCCATGTCAATAAGACAGCCCAAGTAGTTCCATTGGTTACCCATTTCTCCTTTGATCGCGGCATTAGTGTTGGGTAAGTTACCTCCTAACACACAATTAATCAGCTAGGCTAATACCCAAGGCCTAAGTCATCAAGCGACTTTTAAGGCCTTTTTAATTCAGGTGGCCGGGTTACAATGCGTAGGAGGGTGGTGGCAAGCCCTGCAAGCCACGCGAGCCAACAGCTCCCTACACTAACTATTACCGTTACATTCTACAAGTTTTTTATGAAAGGGGAAACCGAAGAGCTCGGGGGAAAACCCCTTAAACCAGCGAGTAGAGAACTTGCGAACACACCGCGGAAGGAGTAGTTCCGAGTTTTCACCCAGTGCCACAAGTTGGGATTGAACCCGGCTCCTCTTGCTGCGAGGCGAAAGTGCTAACCACTCCGCCACCCCACTTACCGCTCTTTGGGACCTGTATAACTGGCTCGAATCGTAGAAGGAGTAAGACATATGACGTCATTTGCGGAGGTCAGGCTGGGCACGGCAACTGATTTGCGAAGGGCTCTAGAGACACCACACATTTCGTAAGAATGGACAGCTTTTCGAAGTAGTGATACCTCGTGTTTCGCCAAATAGTCCTTAGATGATGTAAGTTTTATTCCTAGGAAAATTAAGGGAAAATCCTGTATCGTAAGAACTTGTGAATCTTCCGCTGTATATTCAAGAAAGATAAACGTAAGATTCCATTTCCTTTCCATCTACAACCAGGGTGAGTGAGGGTAGGTTCCACCGTCTCCAATAACCACCGAGATTGCCCCTTGAGGTCTTCGTTGAAAATGTTTTCTCAACCAGTTTTACGTGAGTGCAACTGCTTTCGGGTCTTAAGCCTTATTAAAATTTTCAGTTTCATAGCTTGGTATCGCAATAGAATTTGTACTGAACGGTGTTTTGAGCCATTTTCCCCACCAAGGAAACGCTGATGTTGATGTCACTCTAACCGTATCATAACGAATATGCAGGTTTTCTGATAACCAGGTTTTTCACGTTTCAGCCCCATCCAAGTCGTTGTCATCTGAGCCTATTATTATAACATTATTAGCTTTTTCGCTTTTCAATATCTCTTCCTTTACAACATTTCGAACCAATTTTTGTATGTTGTACTGACTCTGACTTAACTCTGGCCGTGATATATAAGAAACTTGAGCCTTAAGGCCGCACACTGGACGGTTGCTCGTCCTAGCAACCATTGCTGGCACCGCCAACGTTGCTCGTATCGGCGACAATATATCGCACATTACAATAGCCTAAACTCGCGCTGACGCTAGCGACCTGCTGTTCGGACGAAAGTACGTTTCGTACCGACTTCAACTTGCCTGAACATTTTGACGCTCCTTTCAGCTTCGTCTCTGACATCACTACATTCCTACTCTTTTTATCCAATAAGCATACGGGAGAAGGGGTACACTTGATTTTTCCGCCAAAAAGAGAGATTGCACCACGCCACGAAACACGTGGATACGTTTTATTTTTGTTGAATTTAATTATAATCAGTCGGCTTATATTGTGGCAGATGATATAATGTCAATTATTTTAGAAAATAATGAGGGGGCGTGAAAATGCAATGAACGATGAAAATGACTGTGATAGTTTAAATTGGGATGAAACATTTATTTATTTCCATTACAAAGTCCTAAACATTTTCGTAAAATATATTTAACCCTACACGGGTTTTTTTATATTTATAATATACTCACACCTACTTTAAAATTCTAAAATACCACAAAGTTATTATAATATTTAAAGAGAATAATGATAAATGAAATCAAAATAGCTATACGAAACTTTACTTATGCCCGCGCAACAAACACGACGGATATCAAAACAAACGACTGCGCGCGCATCGGATGGTGTTCCTTTTTTCTATAGTAGCGACCATTGAATTGGGAATAATACTGCTAGAATTACAGTTACGATTTCGGTTGCCATGGTTACGCGGGACCTGTTCTGATAAGACTGTACGAAATTCATCTTTATAATTAGGTGGTAGCGCCATCTATATTTTGTAAAGTTATATGGCTAAAAATAAATTATTATTAGCTAACTCACCGTAACTTGAGTTTAAAAGGATCGTATTGACAGAATAAAATTACTTTTAAACAACTTCCAAGGTTTGTTTGTTACGAGTAATCAAACATTTCAATTTCGCATCAGATTCACGAAAAACTTAAATTGCAATATAGTTGCCACCACTAGAGACAGATGCCGCCTCGGTAGACGATATAGTTGATAAAGTCTCCTTATTGAACGAAATTGGTCCCGCGCCATCCAGATTTAGTTGTACCTCTATTTATTCCCAACTCAATGGAAGCGACCTGCTAGTGGGCGATTCGCCGAAAATGAAGCCAACGTCAGGGACAACGTTTTTTCGCGCTGACGAATAAAACGTAATTTGAAAACTTTATATCCGGCGCCAGCATCAACTTGAAGAATTTTTTTCCAGTGTGCGGCGGGCTTAAGGGTGGCCATATCATCCTTGATATCTCCTATCGCATTTCAAAATGATGCGAGATCCTACACAACATCAAGAAATTTATCGTCAATCGCTACAATTTCCGCATTTACTAGTCTTGTTCACATGCAAATTTTCTCATGAAACTTGAATTTGCAATTGTCAGTTTGTCATATTAGAAGACACCTTAGTGGCTTTTAATAATTTTTTCTATAGACTGCCTCAGCCGTTGTTCGAAAAAGGCTGGCACTAAAGCTTCTTTGTCGCCGATGATACTAGATTCTATATACGGTCACCTGGTCGGTTTAATGTTTCCGCCCACGCCCGCGCCCTTTCGACGATTAGGTTGAGATGTCACCTTTGGTAGTACTGTCTACCTATTTTCCTAAGTTCTGCAGCGGCTACGACCTAGAATTCTGGATATCTTTAGACTTGGTGAAAACTGTCGTGGCTAAGAGGGCTTGGTGTTTAGCCTGAACGCACTCTGTAGCTAATTTTGTGAATCGCTTTCTTTAAACTTATCCACCAATTTACATTGGACATACTCGGACCAGCTTGACTAGATTATAAATAGAATATATATGCTAGTTCAATTAATTAATTAAATAATTAAAGTAACTTAGTGAAAACATAATAAATTGGAGCCCCTTTTATTCGATATAAATACGCCCATGATGTCTCTGGGTTGGGAGCAAAAGTACACTCTTAGAAAAAGGGTTTTTTAATGGTGAATTAAGGGTGTTATATTACCCCGTAAATAGACTGATTTAATCCCTGGTAGGGTGTAGCTCCCTTAAGGCAGTAGTTTAGTACCAGAGAGAAGGTTACGGTATGGCGAATGAGATAATCAGTCTGATATCTTATCTAATTCGCCATACCGCAACCAATAGACTCTCTCTGCTTTCCCCCTTCCCTCCCCTTCCCCAATCGCCATAATATCTTATTGTTTCCAATCGCTATGATTTTCATTCGCCAGAATTAGTTTTCCTAGCGTAGATTTTTGGAGATTGGGTTTTTACCCCTTTGCTATAATTTCCAATCACCATATTTTTATCCCATCCCTGAACTCTATTATTGCTATCTCAATCGCCATATTCTCTCTGCATCCCCCCTCGCCCCACCCCTCGTTACCCATAATTTCTTAAGCGCTTCTAATGTCTATAATAAGCAATATTGAACAAGTTATTTAAATTTAATCTATTTTTATTTTAGAACTTTGTTTACATGTTAGTAGGTACTAGTGTTGTAAGTCGGAAAATTTTCCGCGGAAAATTACCGAGGCCTTTTTTCCGGAAAATTTTCCGTATTTTTCCGAAAAATATTAAAAACGTTTTCATTCCATGATTTATCTAATATATTGTTTGCAAATTTAAATAAAGCGGCATTTTCACCTCATTTTTTCTAATCTAAAAGTAAAACTAAACCTATAGACTAGTTTAAACTGGTTGAAATGTAACACTATTAATGTTTTGTAGTATGTTTACTGATATTAGTCATTTTAAATCGATCTTGTACATTACACAATGAAAACAAATTAAAGTAGCTAAGTTTACAGGTTAATTGATTATCTACGAGTAAATTAGTAAAATCTTGTAGTACTTCCGAGGGTGATTTAAAACATCTAAAAATAAGATTTTAATTTATGGTACGAGTTAACTTGATCGGGGTACAAAAATAAACCCTCGAAAGGTTTACCATATAATAATTCGTGAATTTTTTTAAGGTTTTTAACAATAGCTAAATACATGCATTCGAAAACATTTTTATGCTGGTTTAAAAGATCTATTTGAAACCGAATAAAATAATTTTTTTCTGGAACTCACCGATTTCACGAGCTCCCAGATCCAGAACATGGCCGTAGGCCGAGTTCAATTTGATGGTGTTCGACGCGGCGACGATGGATACGTTGTTGCCGTGATAGTCGAGTATGTTGTGGGTTAGCGACGATGCTCCATTTTGCGTTGCGTCAAAAAGTTCTTTCCAAAGAGAGAGTAGATTGGTGAAAGCCTCGGAGGTCAGGAAGAGAAGATTTTCGTTCGTTGTTTTTAAAAAAAGAACTTGTAACTTGGATCCGTCGTGATTTTTATATTGATACGTCTTTCTTGGGCCCTGCGTTTGGATACGGTATGGGTCTCGGCTATAGAAAATGAAAATGTTAAGCCTTTGCCTATTGAAATAGTAGTAGTATTAATAAAATAATGCTTACCAATAGAACGTTTTTTCATGTTTACGGTAGACGACGGGAGCAAAGCGGATGCACTTCTTTTCAGTTCAGCGTCTCAGAGAGAAATGACGCGTGGGCGATTAATCAGTTCATATCTTGTCGAGATTAATTCATCACGTGATCAAATTCTATTGGCTGTCTCTCTCTGAGATAACAGCTCTACGTACTTGATTAATCCGTCTCGTTCTCGAAACTACATCTAATGATTCCCATTGACATCATATAATTTACCCACTTGAAAAAAAAACCATTGTTTGACGTCACATAATTTACCCAGTTTAAAATCTAAAGCGGAACCCATTGATTGACGGCATATAATTAACCCACTTGAAAAAACCCATTGTAGATTCCTCTCGAGAGCTTTTGATGCAATCATATCCTAGAAAATAATGTAATTAATAGAAATTTGCATTAAATTAGTATACTATTAATACCATTTTGTGAACTACAGAGAAAAAAGTTACAATTTTGTGGTAGAAACGTTTTAAAAATAGAGATGAGCGGGCCGCCCGAAATCCATCAAAGCCCGCGGGTTGAATAAGGTTGGCCCGTTTCTTATGCAGGCAGATATTTAAAAAGCCTTGCGTTTTGAAAAAACGGGCGGGCGGACTCCCTGTCAGACTAAATAAAAGCGGGCACGGGCAGGTTCACTGATTCATAGAAACAAGTGTATATTGGCATACGGTGTTACGCCCGCGGGATATTTCAGGCGTGGGCTAGAACCCCACAAACCTTCACGGGCAGGTAATTTTTTACGGCGCGAGCACTTATTTCGGGTCGGATTATGAAATAGCCACATATATTGGGCGCGAGCTTGTAACGTACAAATTTAACACTCGCAAGACGGTATTACATCAACCGTGTAGAAACCTACTTTTTTATGGTGGTAACAGTCCGCGATATATATCGATTACACATTATTAATAATATTTTTATAAGTCATTTACTCAGACCAAATATACTCGTCTGGCTTGGCTGTACTAGTCACAGCGCAATTTTCGAAATATCCTATCTACAGTTAAGACAATTTTAGTAATAGGAAAGCGATATATCGAAAGGCAGACGCAGTGTGCTACCTTAGAGCGAGACTCAAGCGAATCTAAATACCTTTATTTTAGAGAAACGAGTTTTTAATCTAGAATAATAACAATGATAATATAATAATGGATGTGTACAAAAAGATGGTTTAAATTGATATTAAAAGTGACGTTTTGAGTCATTCTAATGTAAACGCATTTGATGATTCTTATTTCGAAATTGTTTCAAAAGTAACGGATATCGAGATGCTTTATTCTTGCTATCAGGTAGCGAGCCTCGAGCGCCGCGTAAAAGGCAATCTCGACTTACCCCATACATTTAGGGAGAGAGGGCATTTAAGGTCATTCTTCCTTTGGTATCCCACCGATGGGCGTTGTCTTTGTACATCTCTCGACCCCAATTAGTCTCTTACGATCTTTACTGTCCCACAGAACCCACTAGCCTCGTGAGTTCAATTGTTAGAGTGAATGGTATGTTAATGTCATAACTGACTAAAAGTAATTGCAACGGTTACGACCATATTGTAGCGCGTATTGAACCCAGTTTGAAAAGAGGAACAACTTGTAATCCGACTTTGTTTGTCATATAATAAGTACGTTCCATTAACTTTGTTACTGACCGATAGGTCTTCGAGCAAAAAAATGTGCAAAACTTGGACCACATTGGCCTTCGAGTCAAAAATACTCTTGGAATTTCTGGCTATTTAAGTTTTTTTTTATATATATATTTGACTCCAAGGTCTATGTTGTCCAAGTTTCGCGCATTTCGTTTTAGCACGATGACCTATTGGTCCGAGTATCGTTTTATAATGTTTTCACACTTGGTAGGGTTTAGCTTTATTGTCCCCTTTTTTGATGGACGTTATACCATTTTTCGTCAGTCCACGTCACTTGATGTTGCTAGCGCCACCCAGAGGTGTTTATTTCTAAGTTGGTACTTACTGATTGACATCTTAAGTCTGAGACGGAAGTGAAAATTTGTTGTGCCCTTGAAGCTACCATATAATTTTAATTATATGTTTTATAGTCAAATGCACCTTGAACGATTAGTCTATCTGTTCTGTATTGCATTTATACTGATTTTTACTATACTATGAATGCAGAATAAAACCACGGGGATCGCGTTGGTATACTGTAATGACCTTTGTTTTACGAATATGATACAAATAGTCTGTTGCACAGTGCGTAAAAAATTGTACTCGTTCGCCGCATCTATTTAGTTTCACGGTTCTTCTCGATTTCACTAAGATTTAATTGCCCCCCTCCTGGAATTGTCATTATAGACATTTTTGTTTTAGGTATTTCTAAATGAGTTTTGATTCCAGCGTCACGCTACTAGACACCAGAATTAATCAGTAATTTAACAAGTAATATTTTGATTTCTCGATGTGGAAGATAAACTACACTTCTTTAGAGTCACGGTTACGATAGCATACATGAAGTAGTGTAAAACGAACTACCGGTATTTAAAACATTGTCAGTTAAAGTATGGCGTCGTATACCAAGGACAATATCGTTTTCTTAGTTCGCCAAAATAGTCCAAGGCTCACCGAAAGCGAAAGTAAACGTGGAAAATCCGAGGTCTCGACATTCTTTAAACGTGTCTGTGTAGACGACGTTGAACTTGATTTTGTAAAATGCAACGTATGTGCAGGAATATTTTCATGGACCACTCGTGGTGGAACAAAAAGTTTGCTTCGTCACGTACCCTGTAAAGAGAGAAATAAAGAAACATTTTCTGAGTTAACATCCGTCGCATCTTTACCATCGAAGGAAATTGATATAAAGGCCTTAAACGAGTCAGTTGTTATTGGGCTGGCGAAAGATCTTCGCCCCCATAGTACCATTGAAGGTGAGGGATTTCTTAGAATTGCGCAAAATATAATTAATTTTGGAGCGCACAATGGAGTTCAGGACGTTCATTCAATTTTTTACCATCGCACTACGCTGAAATCAACAGTGCTACCAAATATTGTTGAAACCGTACAAGAGCAACTAGGGAATTAAGACTTTAACCATCTTTCCCGAAGTTTGGAATAACAATCGATATGTGGACAGACAAATACAAGCAAAGGCATTTTTTATCTCTATCTCTTCACTACTTCAACGACCAATATGATTAGAAAACCAGTTTGTTGGGACTTAGTGAAATAATTGCTGATAAAAAAAACGACAATTGTTGTACGAGCAGAGTGCATCAAAATCCTGTCCGTGTACTTTAAAGATGAAACTGAAAAGGTTTTTGAGAATTCGATAGTTGTTACGGATGGCGGGTCGAACGTTATCAATGTATTCCCAAAGCGTTTTCCTTGCCAGTGTCACCTTCTAAATTTAATAATGGTTCACTTATTTGACAACAAAATCTTAAGAAGTGGCCCGAAATTGACAATGTTCTTACTGGAGTAAAAGAACTAGTAACGTTTGTCAAAAAAAGCGGTATTAATTCTCGACTAACTACTTCCTTAAAACAAGAAATACCTACTCGCTGGTGGGGTAGACTTCTAATGCTAGAATCATATTCAAAGTCGTTCAAGGAGTTACAGGAAATTCTTTTAGAAAAAAATAAACTGGAAAAGATTGCTAACATTGACATCCAGCTTGTTCAAAATTTGGTCGAGTTCCTCATCCCTTTTCGCGACTGTACATCGCGTCTTAGTGGAGACAAATATCGAACACTTTGCTTGGTTGCGATGTGTCATTCAATTCTCAAAGAACATTTGAAAATTACAGACAACGACTCTTTACACATTAGATTATTGAAAGAAGAAGCGACGATTTGGTTTACAAAGTATTGCACAACGAAGGACATTCACTTAGTCGCCTGTCTTTTGAACCCTAGGTAAGCATCTTTATATTTTAATATAACGTAATAATACATGGATTCCTGAAGTAAATTCCACTACAGCTTCGAAATGTCGATTACTGTTTATATCTGGACAGGGCAAATACAGTCTGAGTATAAATAAACAGAGGGTAGAAATGATTATTACTATTAAGAAGTGTTTCATATATCTACTGGTTGACTAGAGCGGTGAGCCGGGTGGGGGGTGTTATGTCCTAAGGTTTTATAAGTCAACGACAAATTATACAAATAAAGAATTTGAAATTAATTTTCATTGCAATTTGTTGTACTGCCGCTTTGACTTCATCACTTTACGTTGATAAGTTTTGAGGGGTTAATATGGGACTTGGGGGGGGGTGGGTTTTTTAATAGGGGGAGGGCGCCACTACCATAATAAATCTTTTAAAATGCTTATATTTTACTTCACAAAAATAGGTATAAAAACTGAAGTTTGCGAGTGATGCCGATAGAGCTCTTGCACTAAATGCTCTGAAAAACTTGATGAAAATAGAGAGAAATTACTTGAATATTGAGCGAACTGCATTAGAAACTCCCGTAAAAAGAATGAAAAAACCAGACATGTTTGAGTCGTTTTGTGAGAGTGACGATGAGGAGAACCTTCAACACGAACTTGGCTCTTACATGGTTTACCGACACCACCCTATTTCATATAGTAATTTGAATTTATCTAATGTTACCAATTGGTTCTTGACCGATGGTCGCTTCTGAACTCTTTCGCTGTAAAGATCAATCCCACCGTATATGTCTTCCAACTCTTCCGTAGTCAACCTAAATCGATTATAGTGTATCGCGTTATAGAAGAGTCAGGGTTTTGCCCTGCTCCTTAATTGGATAAGCCCGTGTAATGTTTCCCCGCAACTTTCGGGAATATGCGCATTAGCATTTCCAAAGAACGAAGAGGCTTAGTCAGCCGTTTCTCTTTCACCCGCCCACTTGTTCAAAAATATTTTCCAAACAAACAAAAAAAGATCGTACCTTAGCGCGTATATTATTTGATAAACTATATGCCTAACACTGCAGACTGGACCTAATTTATTATATTTGGTTAGTTGCTCGCAACTTAGTTATATTTATGTCTAGCTTTGGCATTCCTATGGTTGGTGGCATCCGGTGCGGTAACTCAAAAGGTGTCCCCTACGTTAACCTTCTTTCGCATGGGCGTATGTATACGCGTCCTCTCAGGGGATGTGAGCTACCTTGGCCCCAATAATTGAGTGTCACCCTTTCAAAGGTTCTCTGGGGGTGACCGCACCTCTCTCACCCCCGTTGAGACGCCACTGCTGTCTAGCAAGTTTGCCACCTATATTTCAGCTTCGCTAAACCTATGGCGTGTTTTGGTAATTGTAAGTTAGATCGCGTTGCCCAACGAATGATTAATCTGAATTACGTCCTTCAGTCGAAAGATTTTTTATTTGGATGCAATATTTATACAATTAAGTGTTACCTCTAAATAGACTTTTGTACATCCTAGGAGACAATGATGCTTTGGACAACCATGCTGGAAAATTTTGGAAACCAAATCATTTTCCAAATATAAAAAGAGTTGCAAATTGGGTACTAGTTGTACCAGCTTCTGAGCCTACTGAAGAAAGAGTATTCTCGTCGACAGGAAATACTTTAACCCCAAGAAGAACCCAATTAAGTGCTTGGTCACTGACCAAATTAACATTTCTTCATAAAAATTGTTAGTTCTAATAACCTTTTTCAATAAATTAAGCAGAACTTGTTTCATACGCGTAGAGACAACAAAGTATTTTCAAGACTAAAAACTTAAATAATAACATTTTGAAATTAGTGGATTGCAAATTTAATACTGAATAGGTAGAGCCCGGCTTCCATCGTGTACAAATTGAAGATTTACATTAGTGTCCTGAAACTGTCAATCACCTTTATGAACCATTTGTTCGCCGTCGCTTCAGTCATAAACAAAATAAGCTACACCAGAAGTATATCATTTATATCAGAAAGATAAGTTTTTATTTTCCTTTAATGGCTATCTTCCTACTTGAAAGATGTAGCTTAACAGGATACTAGTGCCTAAAATAACTTATTTACAAACTTAAAGAGAGAACAACCTTTTTTTGGAATTGGGCGGTAAAACTATCTTTCGCCGCGAGTGAGAGACACGAGCGTAGAAGATTAGGTTGTAAATCAGCGCCGCAGTCGTCGTAGCGAACCTTCCTTGCTTGGGTTACACTCACTTTTAAACTATAAAAATGAAAAGTTGAATAGGTCGATTCCGAAAGTCAGTGGAGACTCACTTTCCCTTCGTCAGGAGAGGGAGGACGGAAGACGACAGACCAGACGACGTTATGACGCGCAATTCATTTTTTCGATAAAATTAAATAATGGTTAGATGAAACTAAAAATTACATATTTATTTCATTTAAAATGGCTGGGTGCGTCACTCTGAAGCTGTGTCCCCTAGCGGCGAAATTGGGACTTCAAAAGTTAAGTTTTTCGACTTGAAAAACTAGTTCTCAGCAGAACCGGATAAGGTGCCAAAACCGATTTTTGTACCAGTTTACAACCTTATCCGCATTAAGGAGGGCTTCGTTGCAAATCTGCGCCTCGATTTCTTTGCTATATTACCTGTTAAAATTTTAAACTTGCCTCACCATTATCTTGCAAATTATAGTTGTTTATTGTGCGCTTCTGTAACAGTAATTAATTATCTGGGGCTTCAGTACTTCGATTTAACTATAAAGATCTTCAGTATAAATAATTAATATTGGCGGTTCGGTAATTGTATTTTAGTATCACGGTATTTGGTAATGCGTATTTTACTATCGCGGGCCTCAGTAATGTGTATTTTATTATAGCGGTTTTGAGCAATAGTATTTTACAAACCACGCTGCATTACTAAACACAAGCATCAGCCCTCAATTTTTAAATATGATTTGATGTACAAAATAATACCGTACAACCGCGTGCACTTAATAAAATTCACCATAATAAGCCCTTTGTTTCACTTAAAAACATTTCAAACACAATAACGTCAATCTGCAAAATGTATTCTTACGGGCGCCATTGGGGGCCTGCATTTGCTAAAAAACTTTCCTTTCGGGAAGAAGCCCGATATCGTAAACGGGCAAGAGCCCGTAGCCCAATATGACTCGTTCCACGTTTTTCAAACATCATTAACAGTGATTGTGCCCATAGGGACTCTGACCGCAGGCGTTTGAGCCCGCTAAAAGTGGTGCGCCCGCTCACCTCTACTTTAAACCCTTTTGAACGAAAACCAATATTTATCAATAAAGATAAAATTTCAACATTTAAGATCATAAAATAAAATAAAATATTTTGTCTCCCCCTCTCTTTTTTTGAAAAAGTCTTTCATTAAAAAGATAAAATAAGTTTAAAAATATTGAACACATTTTCCGATAAAGTTACTTTTTTCTTTCAGAGATCCCGTATTTACTTTTAATTTTCATCTGTTAACTTGCTTGCTAATACCACTTTTAGCCTATCTTTTCGATAATAATGTCCAAATTTTAAAACCCAACTTCCTAAAAAAATTGCGAAGGGAAACCTATAAAAACGATGAATAATAAACGTTTGAAAAATCAGAGTTATCTACGCGCGTCTTTCGGAATAAATCTCGTATTAACATGCTACAAAATGGCCTTTTTAAACCCTTTAACTAGTGGTAACTATTGTTTGAAACAACGTATGACTGAACTTTTTCTAAATTATATTTTCGCTACGATCTATCGAATGACACACACGGGAACCATGTTACTTTAGAGAAAGTAACTTCATCGCTAGAGGTCGCATCTAAAAACGTTTCATGCTGCGCCACTCTCTATTATTTCCTTACTGTAAAAATGTACGTATTATTTGTAATGGACCATTTATGAATTTTTGGCCAAAATTTGGGCTCTTTGAAACATTGTGCACCGGGCCCTACATTATAAACTAACACTTGTAAGTTTAGGTTTAAAAAAAAATGGTTTCTCGTACGGATTTTTTTATTAAAAAATAATTGAGCTTTTTTCAGGGATTTTTCACGTGCAATCTACCTTAAAGGAAAACTAGTATTTCGGATTTTCGGATTGTTAAGAAAATGCCCTACCCCTTGGACTAAGTACGTTATACCCATTTAATGGCTTTAAAAGTTTGATCACTTAGGCCTAAGAAGGTACCTTGGGTATTTGCCTAGCCAGCTGATTATTATTAACGAGTACAACAAACGCCAATTATTTGTCGAACACAAACTATGAGAAACCGCAAATAATCGATAGCATGTACCGTACACTAAGCTGCAGTATATTAGTTCAAGATGCATTAAATATTTATGAGAATGAATATTATATTTTAAACGCAAGTGAACCTGTGTAGTTGTATTTTTATCTTACTAAATACATGTACTGGCATTGCATATTTAGTATTCCAGAGTATTTCGAAGGTTTTAGTGTATTAGGGCAATTTATATAAATTTAATAGTAATAGATATAAATATTATTATTATTACCGTGAACCACCTACAGTCGGAAAACGATCACTTATTAGTTTGTGGGAAAGTAATTCCTCGGTAGGAGATAATTTGCACTACAATTGTGGGTGAATTAAACAGCTTAGCCTAAAATCTTCTCTGAATATTAATAGATTTCTATGAAAAACATTTTACCTAGATTAGA
Source organism: Leiobunum rupestre (assembly GCF_980474605.1). NCBI lineage: Eukaryota > Metazoa > Arthropoda > Arachnida > Opiliones > Sclerosomatidae > Leiobunum > Leiobunum rupestre. The sequence continues at coordinate 50,118,697 of NC_143386.1, read as the reverse complement.
TACAAAATTTCTGGTTAAAGAAACAAATTGTTTTATTATATGATCACCAAGTAAAATTTAATTTATTATATATTATATACAGGATGTTTCACGGAATTCTGATACAAATTTCAGACAGGTTCTTTGGGTAACAAGGAGTAACTAACGACGTCAATTGATTAAGTACGATCCTAGTTTCTGATGAGGCTAAAGTTCGAGACGTTGAAGACCTACGTCAACACGACGCCTGAGACACAATCCAAAACACGTCAGATTTCTTTCGTCGTATTCGAGATTCTTTCCGAAGACGCGTCTTAGCTTGCCCACACGCCAATGGGGGCCATTGAAAACAGCTTTTGAAAATACAATGACAAATGTTATTTTGTTAGGTAACAGTACATGTAACTGAGAAACCATATAAAAACGAAAATATTTTTTACCGTGACTCTTGATAATTTAAATCACCTGGTCATTATTAAAATCCTTACGATAGCATAGTTTTAGATGCGAACACTTAGTAAACTTTTGCTAGTAGAAATTTACTGAAATTTTTATACACTTATCTCATAAGAGGTTTAACTCCTTGTTTCTCAAAGAACAGGAATTTCTACCCATACCCAACTTTTCGTTCTGGGGACATCATGTAAAATTGGTACACAACATTTACGACCTACGACCACGCATTATTGATCGCTGTGAAACTATTCGTGACCTAAACGCGTCTAGATAACGAAATGGTGCCGAGCTGTATAAGGGGTCTAATAACGTCCAGCGTCTGCCTAAGTTTTTAACTTGCTAGCTTCCTCCGACGAATAGTTCCGCACGCAATCATAGTTTTCCCAACACGCCTCAAACCTTCGAACGGGTTCGTGAATGATTTGCGTGTGACCCAGGTGATCATTTAGTAATTTTTGTAATTCAATTAAATTTGTACTTACGAAATTCAAAATTAAGTAAATTTATTTTAATTGACGTAGTCACTTTGACACACCTTGTTATTGTTAATTTATACACGTAGATTACTTCTTTCAATTAATCGTGATCGATTTGTTATCTTTTTCGATAAAAAACAAAATGCTTAGTAAAAAGAATCAATCGGGTCCAAGGAATAACATAAACTGCAGATTTAAGCATTTTTCGACGTTTTGGAGGTGCATTTTTGACGGTTAATTACTTGAATACCATTCAATTTAGGACACCGTTTCTTACGACCTTTTTTACACTCAGAGAACACGCGTGTAAATCTGTGCCAAACAACCTGTTTATTAGAAGTGAAGAGAAGCACACTGTGAAAAAACTAAGTGAAAAGAGACTTAAAACGGTTTTAAAATTCACAATTTATTTATTTAGAAAATCCAACGTTTCGGAGGAACTGTTCCTCCTTCTTCAGGGATTTTTACAAGTCTGACAGAAAAAACGCTCGCGGCTAAAGAACAGTAGCCACTTTATGTATTAAGCGCATAAATATTTTTTCGTCCCAAAATTTTTATCATTATACTGTCAGACTTGTAAAAATCCCTGAAGAAGGAGGAACAGTTCCTCCGAAACGTTGGACTTTCTAAATAAATAAATTGTGAATTTTAAAACCGTTTTAAGTCTCTTTTCATTCAACCTGTTTATTATGTATTAATAATTCATTTTTATCGGATCGTTGAAGAAATAATTAGTAGTGCACGAGATTATCGATTTGGTGGAGTCCAGTTCCCTTTACGCCGTTCACTGCGGTATACCGTCTCGAATTATCAGTCATTGACAAAGGCCGACCGTCTTCGTATGGCCGCGTCTCAAGTAAGTCCTCTATAACAAATAATTGTATGTCTTTTGTAAAGGATTTAATTAGATTACCCTTAACAGTTAACCTTCCTTATAGATTTATTATATCGATTTAGAGATCTTAGTGTTTCTCTTCTCTTTGCTTTTACGGGAGTATTTTTTTCTCTTAGTACTGAATATTTTATGGCTTTTTCTATAGATAGATAATAAAGAAAAGGAATAGTTATTTTATTTTATTTCACGTTTTCCGTCATCCAATCAAACCATATAAATTTACCATTCAAAGTGTCATTGGTCTAGTAAGTCTCTTAAATTTAATAAAAAAGGTGCTTTAGGCAATGGTACGTTTCAAGGAACCATTGCAAGGGCTCGGATTTCATTGACTAGTAAGTTTTGTAACGTTTATTTAAATAGATTTTCTATTTTCAAACTGGTCCCTTAAAGCTTATTTAGAAAATTGTGTTTCGGAAAAACGTCTTTGGCTTTCCAAAAATTATAATTTTTAGTTTAAATAGCGACCAACGTTAAAAATTAATTAGTCTTGTTAGCAGGCGTGTTATGTTTTAAAACTGCAGAAACCAGTAGCTTAGTGAACTTCTGTCGTTGTTCGCAGGTGGCAACAAGTTGAACCTGATGTAACGTATTTTGTAAATATTCTTTATGTTCGCTCCCCAATATTTAAAAATACTTCGTTTGCTTCTAAATATGTGAACAATGGTCAAGGGTATTATCAGTGACGCTCCTAATCGAAGGTGAGAGAGCGGACACTTTCGTGCGCTTAATGGTCACGTGGTGACCCATTGTGCCCGGCGAGTTCGCTGTGATACCGAAAGGATGTGATTTGTGCGCGCCTTGTTGGGATGGGCAAAATGCCCTTCGTCTAGTTGCCGGACGCTATCGGACCAAGTGCTTTTCCAGATGGAAACCGTTGTAACTATTTAACATTTATATTTATACCTGACTAGAACTTTTGTTGACAATCTTGGATTGTTTTATAAATATGTGTAGTTTGTGGCCTGACCAGCCATATGTGTTTTTATATTTAGTAAACCTTAGTTCTCATTTATTAAATAACATCGTAACTTAATTTAACTCTCGCACTATTTCATTATTATTTATATTTATCCAATGCTGACACTTAACTATAATCTTAATATCTTAATTAATTCCCCTAGACAACGTATATTAACTTCTCATTTATTTCAAAAAGTGTCACACTGATCTAAAAGGAAACGAGCTTTTCCACGTCACTCCCATTTTTACACGCGCTGTCAACCGACAAACGTTTCCTCTTACCTAATGTATAAACAATCTTGGAAAAACAGGCCTTTTCACTCCTATACTCTTATACTACTTTCGTTTAAGGGATTAAACTTTTCTTTGAGACTTTCCAAGTTGGGGTCGGATGTCAACTAAGAATAGCAGATTGTATGTGACTAGACCACTCAATATATTGCAGACGAATCATTAACCATTAAGGCCTTTATTAAATAGCAGCTAATACGTCAAACGAAAACGTGACTAATATCAATGGCACTCGTCAGCATTCCGATATAGTAAAGCGTTTTTATTACCATAAACAATTTAACTGAATAATCAGCTCGGCTAATACCCAAAACATCAACAGTTAATAGGGTAACTCTGCGTAACAGGGTTATGGCCAGCCCGGCATTCCCTGCGAGTTATCAGCTCCTTACAATCACTATAACCATTAACTTGAATGGGAATTTAAGAATCCGCGGTTGTCACTCCATCCAGCAGAAGAATTGTCCTTAATCCAAGAAGGAGAAACGATAACGTGATGCCAAATGTCATATGTGTATAAGCTCACAATTAAAATTATGCTGTAAGACCTCATTTGGTACCAGTGAAGAATTTAAAATCAAGTGATATCGGTGTGATATCATATATTTGACATATTTAAAACCTTCCTTTCGTTACCATGAAATCCAAAAGTTTTATTCCAAATTGGTTAACAATTAATTAATAAACTTTTTTAGATCCGAAAGATAATTCCCCTTTCTCAGGTATCCCTTTACAGAATTTGCGTCATGAGTCTCGCCAAAATTCGCAAGTTTTCATGCATAGAGTAAACCACACATATAGAGTGAAAGGCCTATGGTAGAGCATGAAACATTAATCGTAACGTTTCCGTGGCGTGAATCAGTGGCAAAGCCAGAAATTCATCAAGGGAGGGGATCGAAGCTAAGACGGGGTCGAAAAGGGGTAGAAATTTAGTACAGTCAAAGGTAGGCCCAAGGGAGGGGTCTGGGCCCGGAACCCCCCCTAGTCTACGCCACTGACGTGAATAAACATAGTCTTAAGAGTGATTGTGTTGTTTACATTTGAGTATAATTTCGAAAACAAGACGTTGCGTACAAGGACTGTTAACAAGTTTCGCTTTTAGCCTTCCACTTCATGTGAGTGGGTTACTCTATGTTTTAACGATGGCACTAACTTTGCCGAAACTAATCGGATATATTTCCGTTTTAGACTGTTTTTAAGAAATATTTTCTTACCAGATAATTCGTGTATTTTCATTCAGTGTGCTTTGCAATCGCGTTAGTCTAGAACTACGAAATATTTTATTTCAAAATTGACAACCTGCAAACAAACGAAAACTAAATATTTTATTTATTTAGATTTGAGTCCATAAGGCTAAGCTACCGCCTCCGTACAAAACGAAGGTCAAAGTTTATTATGCCAAATATAAGTATCGAAAGAAATAAGCTGGTAAGTTTTAAACTTCTTTTATAAATATAATCAAGAGCGTTAGATTTATTCTTTAGGTTTATCGTATGCTCTATATTTATGAGAATCAGTCCCAGCCTCTACTCTATAGAAAATAGATTTTTAGTGTGTCCAGTTGTCAAGAATATATATTTTGAAGAACCAGGCTCTGTTAAAAAGGGTAGAATTTCATTTTCCCGAATGACGTGCCAAATTTTCCAATGTTAATATGTCCGAATGTAAAAAATCAACGGGTATCAAATGTTCCAATTTAATTAAATATTGGTTTATTGTTTTGTCAATTAAAGGTACAATAATTTTCATAGTTATTTTAAAAGGTTATTCTGATACTTTGCGTATGTAATGGAAAGTTTTAATTTTTATTTTCAACGATTTTTAGTTGGCCATATATAGAATAGTTAGGTTAGGTGAGTTGAATAATGTTATGTTAGATTGGATAGGTTTATGTTAGGTTTTAATCTAGTTATGGTATTAATCTACGAAATACCTGTTTTATATAATTAATAAATTTGCAAAACCGTATAGGAGTAACATATTCCTTAAGTTTTTAAATACTATTTATTGGTCTTTTAATGACTTTATATTAAAATATAACAGCTTTAATATACAATTTAGTATTAATTTTAATTATAAAACTATAAAAATTAATACTATAGTATCGTACTTTTCACAATGAATATTTCAAAGGATCTACCATTTTAAATTTAAAAAAAAATGCAAAAAACTAGTCTATCCTTGCAATTATTCTAAATCTAGTCGAAGTCATTATGGGGTAAGCCTAGACAAAATTGTAAAGATAAAGAATCTTAATTGTTTCTACATAAGCAAACTGCCTGAAACACGAAAATAAGTACAATTGAAGTGGCCATTTTCGTATCAATTTGCGTTAACATGATGTCCGGTTACAAAATGTTTAAGACTTAAACAAGATGTCAAAGACATTTCCGTACACACAATCCCACTAATGCGTTAATCCTCACCATACGAATAAAACATAAACCGTGTATCAAAATTAGCACCAGAAAGCGTCTAACATAGTAAATAATCACAGACCGATATAAAACATTCACCCTGGTCCAAATTAGCACCAGAATTTCCATAAATTCCACAACACAGTAAATAATTACAGCCCGATTTAAAATATTCATACAAAAAATCGTATCGAATCAGACTATTAAATGTCCCAGATTTCAAAAACCACAGTCCGATATAAAACATTCACCCTGTCCCAGATTTCAAAACCACAGTCCGAATAAAACATTCACCCTGTATGAAGATTCGCACCAGAAAATGTTCAACATAGTAAATTGGAAATTGCAATTTACCATCTTCTTGTTTTTCAATAAAAACATTGTTAACAGTGGCAGCTAGCTTTCAATATTCCCCATTGATTGCCAATTTGGTGTTTTTGTAACGCAAACGGTTTAAGAGTAATAACGCGTAATCCGTTCAAATTTTATTCGCCAAGAAGCGTGGGGGTCCACTAAATTGGGCAAATGACCAACTTCTTAGCACCCGATACAAAAATAATTGGCAATGGCGATGAGAGTTTTCTAAGTCTAATCGACCGACGTATCGTTTGATTTTGTTTTGCAAACGGTTCGAGAGTACACTGTACGTGAACCTAATACCCTACAATACCTATACAAGGTGTCTCAATTTGCTCGATCAGGCCATTTTTATCAAAATTTATTTATGCTAGGGTTCTGAAATTTTCAGCGTTTATGTGGTAGGTAAGGAAGGCTTTGGTTACTAAATTTCAGAAAAATCGAACGATTTTGTGCCGTTTTGGAAAATTAATTTTTTCACCGGTAGGTGTCACGCAAAATGTTTCAATAGAAAAGTTGTAGGGCATAGTCGAAAGTGGACAAATAGTTTTGGTTCGGTTGAAAAAGACCTATTTTTCACTGAGTTTGGAAGTCGGGGGAAAAACAAGTTATACTAGCAGGCAATAGCCTTTAACGTAAACAATCGTACATAATCACAACACACATGTACATTTATTTTAGGGAACTTATGCTTTCAGCTATGTAGTTAATAATCAGATCTGGAAAAAGTTATTGTTAAAGAAAATTAGTACGTTCAACACCTAATTAGACAAAGTAGACAAAGACCGCGTCTTCCATTTCGACGTGGTTACGAGTAAGATCATCAAACAAAGATTTGTAGACTAAAACTTACGCTTATTTTTCTTTTGTTGTTTTTTAACGTGAAATATCAATTGTCCGAGTAGTATTTAAAGCGTTTACATTTCAAAGTTAGAACATTATCTCAGCTTGGCCGATTGTTGTCCAGAATGCCTCTTTACACTCGAGATCAGCGCGCTCATATGCTAGAATTATTTTACGGAGAAGGTCGTCGTAATGCTACTCTAGTAAGTCAGTTATTTAGACGAAGATTTCCCAATAAACCTTTTTCGTTTGAAATACGCCATCTGTTGGAAAGTCCCATTGCATTATGGGTTTCAACATTTATCTTAAAACTCGTCTGCTATTCTCGGCCAGTTTGTTCGTCGGCTCGACGCCGTAAGCGAAAGGCTTAGCAATATTACGCGTATTTTCAGGATTTAAAAACTTATGGAGATAAATAACAGGTAAATAGTAATAAATATTTTCCAATATATCTTTGAAAGTGTAGTTTTTAATCAAAATAAATTATTAACAGATGTTTAGAAACCCCCAAAAAGGGAGGAACAAGATGCTGTGTGGTAGGTTGTGGCAAAACCAGTTACAACAGCAAGGGAAGTTTTCATTTGTTCCCAAGAGATAGAAAATTGAAAGAGGAATGGATTACAAGGGTCCAGTCTGCACCTCAAGAGTTCAAAACTTTATACAAATTCAAAGGAAAATTTTCAAGCTCGATGCCCTCACCAACTAGCAAAATCTGTGGACACCACTTCAATATATCCGGAAGCAAAGGATATGATTATGTTTTGACACGCTATTTCCCTTGGAAGATATTTGATCATGTGGTTTTAAAGCCTTTTAAAGGTTGGTAATAATTAATTACGCATATATTGTAATTTATCACCTGTTTGTTTCTTAAACAGAACACCTTGGTGAGAACTATCTTATATTACCACCGGGGGAAACCTTGTCTCTTGGAGCTAATCACCAAATAAATTAAACACGAATGAAAAAAAATCAGCCACCCATTTTGAACATCCATATGTAATAAAGGACCATTACTCGGCAATTATAAGTGAACAAGCTGCACAAATTAAACAGTTGTTACTTAAAACAGTGAACTTAAAAAGAAGGTATCAACTCTAGAAAGGAACCACGAAGGAACCTTGAGTGAATTATCCAACAAATGTAAACAATATACAGGGTGTCCATTTTTAATCGAAAAAGTGATTTTTATCAATAACCGTTGTAGTTAGAATTTTGAATTTTTTTTGTGTGAATTGTCAGTACCGGGGGCCATTGTTGTACATAATGTTTATCAATTTTAAAATAATATTTTAAAATTTTGCACCTGGTCGTATCTCCGATAAAGAGATAACCTATCATTCGGGGCTTCTTGATAAATTAGAAAGGGGAGACTTAGTTATGGCAGATCGAGGGTTTGTAATTAAAGAGATGTTAGAAGAAATAGGGGTTTCATTAAATATCCCACCATTTTTAGATGGTGCAGACCAGTTAAATTTAGAAAAAGAAATTGCAACCCGAAACTTTGCAAGCGTTAGAATCCATGTAGAAAGGGTGATTAGGAGAGTTAAATCATTTCGGTTATTGAAATTTGTATTCCCAAACAACATGCACGATAAGCTAGATAAAATCTGGAAAATAAGTTGTTATTTAGTTAATTTTATAGGCGACCCCTTGCTCGATAAGAGTCCTTAGTATCATTTAAAATAATTTTATTGTAAAACCCTATTACCACAAATCAATTTATTTCAAATTCATCGTAATGAAATTTAATATTCATAACTTCAGGTACATTTTGAGCTTATATAGTAATTAAGCACTATTTAAAATTAAACAAACCCCAGTCACGTTTCAGGAATATTAAGTTGAGGTATATGTAGGAGCTTTTATAAGTTCAGATACTTATAGGAACTTTTACACCTTAATTATGACAATACATGTAAAGTTTTCTAGAAAAATTACTATTAAAAAATTTGTATTAACATCACAAGTAATTTTTTTTGCAAAATGACTAATGTAATTTTGATAAATTTCATGGAAAATTGACTTAAAAATATTATATTCTTATCACAAGTTCAATCTTTTATCACAAAGTGGCTAAAATATTTTTTTTTTGCAAAATGACAAATTTGTATTAATATCACAAGTTAAAATGACTAATGTAATTTTGATAAATTTCATGGAAAAATTACTTAAAAATATTATGTTACTATCACAAGTTCAATTTTTTTTCACAAAGTGGCTAAAATAAAAACTAGATATTTTAGGCAACATTTCACTTTCCCATAAATTTTTGTCAAAATAAATTCTTTCGGTATAAAAATCTTTTCCGGAGTACACCAACACATCGCACCACTTGAGGCAGGTCACAGCTAATTGCCCCATAATTTGAAAGTAATATTTGTGCATATGGGAAAATTTAATAACTCCATTTTGTTCCCTAATGAAAACTGGTTTTAACTGTTGAACTGCTTCTTTTACAGTCAACCCCAGTTCTTTGGCTTTGGCTAAGGTTTTAAATTCCTTTAACCCCCATTAATTGATATTACTATCAAAGATCAGTCTATCAGGGGAAGCACAAATAATGGGTAAACCTGGATTTACGCAAAATCCAACAAGCACTATTTTAGTAATATTTTTATGAAAGGCAGCAAACATTTGAGTGGCTGGCTCTTCACAATTTAAACCTTCGGCCATATACTGACTAGAAATGTTTTTGTCATTTTTAACGGACTTCAAAAATGAATCATTTACTACCTTTTTTCTTCGGTATATTGGCCCAAAATGAGAAGCGGTGATTCTTTCCAGTCTTGCATTTTCCCATAATTTTGTACCAGACTGTAACCTGGTTTTCTTTTCTAATTCCCAAGAATCTGATAATGTTAATTTAAGGCCATCCAATAATATTCCCGTCGCAAGTTCAAGCTCTTGCGTGTTAAATCCTTTCATATCAATTTCATATTGAGGGACTTGAATTCTGTCTTCATTTTCTTTTGGAGAATCTTCGTCGTAAAATCGGTGACTAATACAAGTTTCAGGTTTTCTGGATAGCTCAGGCTTAAAGTTATGTGCCTTAATAATGTCTGAAAACATAGGTGTTAAGCTTGTGTCTTCCTATAAGCTCTTCAAACTACTTTCTTGAACTTGAACAAAAGTTAAAGCTGAACTAGCTTTTCTTTTTATAAGTATTCTCTTTGGTTTTTCTCCTTTTTATTAGGATCATGCTTATCAAAGTATAAACTGGAAAATCTCATTGGGGTTTGGTTTGCATTTTGAGATTTTAAACTTGGGGCATTCGAAACACATTTCTTATACGTGCACGACTTATCATTCTCATTCTGAACTGTTTCTTCTACTATATACTTGTTTCCGCAGTTTACATTGTCAAGAATAACAAATAAAACTGCTATTACATGGCAGCATGTACCTCCTACCCCAGATTTACAATCACAATAGCCGCCTGAAATAGCCCCGGAGTACTCAATCCAGACTACAGGATTGTACATTTTATGCAAGCTATAAGATGATTGCATCAAAACTTTTGCCCGAATTAGGCCAGGACCATAATGAACTACGATATTGCGCACTTTTCTTGATTTAGCCATTCTATACCCTTTCACATAATGTTTACCAGCCTTATGTTTATTTTTAAGAGCGATAATATCTGGCTCACTGAATGTTTTAGGAAATTTGCTTAGTTGCTTGGTCCAATTTCCAATTGGAATAATTGGTTTTTTAATTTCACTATTCATTTCTAAAGTAAACAATTACCCTTGGATTTATCCAATGCTTCTGTAGGCTCATCAGATACAAGGCTAAGGAAGAAATTCAAAGTGGTTCTACAAATAGAAGTTAATTTTAATAATTTACACGTTAAAACTTTAATGGATAGCATACAAATAAATACAATACCTGATTTAAATCTTTAAGTAGGCCATTTTCATTACATTATCCAAATATTAATCAACGTGCAGCCAGATACGTGTTAACAACAATAGGAACTAGAGCAGACGATATTATTTTAAAAATTCCAAGCGACTCTGGGTAAAATGTTATTTCCCATAATTCCCGGTCTAGTTCTAGACTAGGCCACCAGGTGTAGTATTCAAACGATAAAGATCTATTGCAGACCAAGTCATACGACGGTTCTTAGATTGGTCCGCGACTTCGACAACTGGGGTAATATCAATCCGTGGTCTCCAGGACATCGACATGGAAAACACCATACTTGCCTACTTCGTCGCCTATCCTCGAGCGAGCGTCAGGACTGCCAGCGTTGACTTAGGGTTGGATCGAAACTACGTTTGCAGAACACTCAAAAGACACCATTTTCATCCTTATCGAGCGACACTTCACCAAGGACTGCATGACGGTGATAGACAGTGCCAACTCGACTTCTGCAATTGGTTTTGCCTCATGCCTGGATTTTCACGATCAACTACTGATGTCCGACAAATGTTCATTCGGAAGAGATGGGCCTTTCAACCGTCAAAACCAACATATGTGGGACTACGAGAATCCACACTGGGGATTTCCTCACCGCCACCAAGTGCAGTTTCACTTAAATGTGTGGGCTGGTCTGTTAGGTGACAGAATTATTGGCCCGTTCTTCCTGCCAAATCGTCTGAGCGGTCAAAACTACTTGGAGTTCCTTCAAAATGAAATATCCAACGTGTTGGACGACATTCCTCTGGCCGAGTACAGACGCATCTGGTTCCAGCAAGATGGGGCGCCACCTCACCAATATCGTGACGTGGTTGCATATCTAAACGACGAGTTTCCTGGAAGATGGATCGGAAGAACTGGTCCTGTTCGTTGGCTTGCAAGATCCCCTGATCTAACACCACTCGACTTTTTTCTCTGGGGATTCGTAAAGGACTACGTAAACCAAACACCTGTGACGAGCGTTGAAGATTTACGTAAAAGAAGAATCATCGAAGCATGTCGCCGGGTGACTCCAGAAATGGTTCGGGGAGCGTTTCGCAATATGCAACATCGTGCATATTTGTGCATTACATCAGAAGGTGGCATTTTGGAAAACATTTTGTATTAGTCATTAAAAAACATTTGTCACTTGGGCTAATTATTATTTGTTTATTTTTAGAAATCTTATAACTGAAATGCATGTACCTACAATTCGTTAAAGGCTATTGCCTGCTAGTACAACTTGTTTTCCCCCCGACCTCCAAACTCAGTGAAAAATAGGTCTTTTTCAACCGAACCAAAATTATTTTTACACTTTCGACTATGCCCTACAACTTTTCTATTGAAACATTTTGCGTGACACCTACCGGTGAAAAAATAAATTTTCCAAAACGGCACAAAATCGTTCAATTTTTCTGAAATTTAGTATCCAACGCCTTCCATACCTAACAAATAAATCCTGAAAATTTCAGAACGCTAGCATAAATACATTTTGAGAAAAATGGCCTGATCGAGCAAATTGAGACACCCTGTATACATAGGGATTGTGAATAAAAAGTGTGTAACGATATGAGCGTAATTGAAATTAGGGTGACAAAAAGCCAGTTTCAGCGTTACCAAATATCTCTAAATTGTTGTCGTATTTATTTTATGAATATCAGTAGCTGTAGCGTAAAGATGTTAAGGACTAAATCTTAAACTCAAAAACCCAAATAAACATATAAGTCTGTATGTTACAATTGATTTGGTTTGACCGGGTTGTCACTTAACTTTTATGATGGGGTAAGCGAGGGTACTGAAAGTATTAAATAGAGCCTAGGGGTTTATTTGGGAGAAATTTTCATTGCAATGTCTGAAATGTTTAGGGGTTTTGTTTAAATTAACATAAAGTTTTCTACGGGTTATAAAAATTAAAGATTTAGGAAAAATCAAATCGGATTACCAAAGATTACCAAAGAAATCCAATTATTTATTAATAAAGAACAAGCAAATTAATCCTAACCAACACATCGATAAGCTAACTTAAACTAGATTACAGAACATTGCTATCTGGCCAGTGCACGCGACATTGACTATAGCGCAATTGTAACTACAATAATTGAACCAGCCCTGAAGGCGATTATGAGAATCCGCCTCAAAATGGCGCGTTCATTGCCACCGTAATGTTAAGGGAGTTTGAAGGGATACTCATTCGTTTGATGTCGGAGAAGGGAAGATCACTAAAGTTCAGTAATACGGTGAGGCTCCAGTTCTAGTCGGTCGAATTCGTGGTAACCCACGGAGAATGGTGATGGTCACTTAATGGACGATTTCTGCGGTCGGGGTCCTTGAGATCGGAGAATGAAAAAAAAGGCCTAGTCGTTAGCGTAACATAGTCTTTAGAGCATCACTCTCGCACCAACAGGAACTGTCTTTTCTATTAGCGCGAAACTATGTCCGCCACGGGGAACTCTCGCTTGATCTCTACCGAACTCTATCCGTACTCTTCGTCCTGTAGCTACTCTCTGCCAACGTCATCTATTTCCTTCTGTTACAGAAGGGGTCTTGCCCAAAAACGTTCCAGAGGAGGATCAATTCATTTGCTGACGTCACTACTTGCGCACCTTACTACTTTTCTAATACTCTTATCTTCACGTGTTTACCAGGAGACGGATATTTCCAAAAAAGTGGGAGATAAAAATATTTTTGTGGTTTACATTCCATTCTACACGATATAAGCCATATGTCAAAATACCCTGGCAATCTCTTATTGGCCTTAAGACTAAAGAGTAAGGAAAGATGGAAGTCTGGACTAGCGGGAGTGACACCTGGCTTACCCATCGCGGGAAACCAGTACCAATGATCGGAAACTACAGAGCTCGTGATGAAGAGACAATCTATTCCCCTCACCGTCCAAATTCCCGGAACCAAACTAGCAATACTGTAGGCCAAATCTACAGAATATTCGTCCCGCGAATATTTTTTAAAGAAAAAGCCTTATATTTCTTAAAGTTTAAATTTTGAGTTTTGGCTAAATTTGAATATAGTTAGATTGCCCACTACTCAAGTTTTAATGTTCAGTTAAAACTAAATAATTACTATATTTCGCATTAAATAGCTTTAATTTTGGACGCATTAAACTAAAAGGCTACTGTTACGGTTTTTCGTTAGTAAGTTTCTGGAGCTACCAACCAATAAACAAGCGTTTCAACATATATTTTTGTTAGTTTTCCCTCAATAACGAAACCTATGTACGAATTTTCAATCACAAGCCCTGAAAGATCAACTTTGCATTCCAGACAAGCGTTATGTACATTTTCTTTAATCTAGAATTAGAGCTTTTTTATCTTTAAAATGTAATGACACCCTCGTGGCTTTCAGACTATAAGGAAATTATAATCTACCGTTACCTTTTAGAGTTGATTTTTTGGCCAAATGAAAGATGCAATTAGGCTTCTCTTTTTGGACAGTATGTAGGGTTTAATTTAGCATACGAAGAAACTATGGGAAAGGCTGGTCACATGACCGGATAACTTTTGCAGACCAAAGAAGTTCAGAAAATGCGCTAACGCCACTTCATCAGAGTCTTTACGAGATCAAAATGCTATCTGCTAAGGAAGTTAAATCAAACCTCGGATTTTATTTCGATCTCTATGATAGAGGTCAATTCGAATCTATCAACTTAGCACGAGTCTAATGGACATACGACAGCGAAAGAAGGAAGGGACCCGTTATCTGCAGTGACACAGATGATGAACTAATGTAAACCGTTCTCAAGCGATGAAGTTAAAAAGACCATCAAAAGTTAACTAACTGGTAAAGCTGCTGTCAAAGATAAAATTTCCAATCAGTTCATTTCATTTAGAATCCTTAAGAAAATATTGATTAACGCTTTGTTCCTTTAAAAGGACAACTTTTTTTTGTTAACACAAATTGATTCTAAAATAATTACTTACAAATTTGCTGATTAAGTTTCTTAAAGTGGCTTGAGGTACACGGTTTTTTACGTGTTTTTCACTCTAGTTTTACCAAACCCAACCAATCCCAATCACTCCCAACCTAACCAAAGACAACCAAACCCAATCTAACCTAACCTAATCAAACCCAACCAATCCCAATATAACAAAACCCAACCAATACCAACATAACCTAATTTAACCTATTTTACCTTTGTCTAATATAAAATAACAATAGTACTTTCCGCTGGTGTACACTGAATCTAAAGCCAACATTGGAACTTACTTCGAAGGCTTTGCTGGGCCAATTACGGACCTCTTTATTTCCGCTTCAAAATTTCTCAAGTAAGGTTACCTATTTGAGCCTCAGTAAGTGCTTTATTTAATAATAATAATAATCAGCTAGCCTTATACCTTAGGCCTAAGTCATCAAGCGACTAATGAAGCCAATTATTTAGGTGGCTGGGCTACAATGCGTAGGAGGGTGGTGCCGGCTCCTTTTGTTGCGAGGTGAGAGTGCTAACCACTACGCCATCCCACCATTTACGAAGTGCCCACAGGTCAATTCGTTTAAAGAAGCTTAAAGTACTACCTAGACATGACTAAAAATCGCGATTCAAATTGAAACATTACCTCCATCTGTACGAGACCAGTATTAAAATATATTTTCTTGACACAATAATTCAAAAACTAACTATCAACTATTTCTAATTTATGAGAAATTAAAAATATTTTAATAAATGCATTTTCAATTTAAATGGCATGACCTAAGTTAATTTGGTGCTTGTTCATAGAGTCCTAGGCCCACTTGTCGCCTTTAAACAGCCGCTATGACATTAATTTGTCGTCAGAGATCGCGAGACAAAACATCAAACGATCCCGCGAAGTAATCACCTGACCGCCATGGGCTTTCATATGTCATGGCCGACCTATACGCGTTACACTGACAATGAAACAAGCCACACCCACGAGCCGGTTACGTGAAGTTTAGTTTAATTTTACAAATTATACGCGTTTTCTCGTGAGATAAAAGATAACGTTTTCACGACCAATGTAGATGTCGCGATAGAATTGGGAAATGAGAGAGGTTCTGTTGGATATATGATTTTAGGTAGTAGATCATGCTAGTTGATATGCATAGTAGACTCTTACCTTCTCAGTAATCTAACTACATTCTAGGCTCGGTTCTAGGCTTGACCAACGTATTACTGGTCAGGACCTAAAAACCTCACTGCTCTCATGATGAAAATGCCACAGAAAAAGCAGTCTATCACATTTTTCGGATGTGTGTTGCACGCCCACTTTCGGATTTTTTCTTCCATTTTGACTCCTTTCGATACTACAGTCGTGTGGCTACAGTTTGTGGTAAGGTATTGCTTTATCCCTTTCATCGGGATATACTGTTATCCAAAGTTTTTGTATTTCCTCATGATTTGAAAAAAGAAGAAGTAGGAGTAGTAGAAGAAGATTTAGTAGTTGGGGAATAAAGTATTAGAATAAGTAAAAGTCAAAGTAATAGTAGAAGGGGTAAAAGTCAAAGTAATAGTAGAAGAGGTAAAAGTCAAAGTAATAGTAGAAGAAGTAAAAGAATAGGTTGTAGCAGAAGTAGTAGAAAAATAAGAAGTAGTAGTAGTAGAAGAAAAAGGGTAACTAATAGAAGTAATGAAAGTAGTTAAATTAGTTGAAATAGTAATGATGATTGATGAGGGTCTTGCCACCAGCCTTCTACGTATTGTAACCCGGCTACCTAAAGTAATGGCTGGATGACTTATGTTTTGGATGTGACCCTAGCGGATTATTGTTATTAAGTGTAGGGAACCATTAATTTAAGGTGTATAAAGAAACGGGCTTCAAGAACTTTAATTGAATTTCACATATATCTTCATTATTATGATTTTTGAAATGTACCTTTTTCTGTGCGTATATCTGCGGAAGTTTGATTTATTAGTCATCAAAATGCCACATAAATACTCGGATAAATAATAAAAAAAATTATTTATTTAACTGAGATTGTTGCTTTGTAAAGTAAGTCTCACATAATAATTTTAATATCTGTCCCTTAGATAGCAGTACTATTTAAAAGTAATGCTCACCGTTTTTCAGTTGAAAAAACTGTTTTTATAATACTTGTCCCTTTGTAAAATTGGAGCTACGATACGTTTACGTGTCGTTCGATCGATATAAATGTGATAAATAACACTTGAATTAAATCTATCAAAATAGGTTTTTTAACGTAACGTGATATTTCAGTGTCTTGAGACAACTCATTTTGGTATAGCCAAAATAATTTAAATAGACTTTCTTCAACGTTTTTATGTTTATAGTACAATACCTTGGTATATGGGCCTAAATTGCCCTCCAACACAAAATTGGTATGAAAATCCGAGTCTAAACTTGATTTTCTACAAACGTTAGTCTCTGCCAATTTGGTTTTAGACTCTTTAACTTTTAGTTTTATTGCACGTTTCCCTAAAATACAAACTTTGGACTTGCGCTTGACCCGTAACGACCTTTTTTCCTTTCACGCCTCTCGGTCTCCCCCTTCTCGGGTTATCCCCCCGTTGTGTTCCAAAGTTCCCCTTCTAGGCGATACGCCGAACCGTTGGTCATTTTAAATCAATGAATATGCACTTAAAAATAAACCTGAACAATTTTATTAAAAAAGGAACATGTCTGCGAATTCAGTCTTATCCAGAGGAAGTGTCAGAGGTTGCCTACGATAAGAAGTTTTTCTCTAGATGCTGCAAATTAAATGAGTGTAGCTTTCAGAGCCAAACCATTATATTCATTTAACGATTTCCTAATTAAAACTACCATTAATTGATTTGAAATATGGAAAATTTGGAGTACAAGGAAAGTAAGGGCGAGGCTCCGAACCCGGGTATCGGGTTTGGGTTCGGGATCGGGATCCGGGATTTAAGGGGTAAAATGGTGATAAAACCGTCGAAAAGTCAATGTATTTACGATATTTCTCGCGACGATTTGTTGTCTCGTATGTCAACATATTGTGTTCAGGCCAACTTGTTTATTTATCTCCGCTTATCTCGAAAGACACTTGAACATATATCTTATCGCGTTTTATCGTACCGAATAAGTTGAAATGATGTAATAAGTGATAACCTAGGAGATAGCACGCGTGCGTGGATTTCCTGGGGCGCGGTTAATTTAAATTTAAACTATGGATTTGAGTGTTTTGACGACATGGAATATTCGAAGTAGTTGTTAAAGTGACGTAGAATGGAAATATTTTCAAACTTCATTTTAATATCATTAGCGCGTAAGTGGTTCATGTACCAAAAATTGGACCGCAAGTTTTTTTTCTTTTAGGTGAATCTCTAAGGAAGTTTAACATTACAATAAAGCTAATAGGTCCAGTTAGGGTACTTATGGTCCGAAATAGGGTACATAGGGCCAGTAATGGTGACTTTGGTCGCTTTTAGGGTACTTTCGGTCCGTTTTGGTCCATTTTTGGTTACAAGACGTGTGAGGGGTTAATGAAAATAAAAAAGCTCTCGACTAGCTCATTTCAAATGGCTATACGTAAACGTTAAATTACATTCCGATGTAAAAATATATATGTATATACACTACGTTCAATACGTTTAATGCAACAAAATACAATTCCGACATTCAAATATTTAAAAATACTTAATCAATGTACTAAGTTACGTTTAAAAGAACCTTTTGTAACAATTCCAATATGTAAATATAGGTATAAAAAAAGATAAAAACAACTTGCCTATATTTTAAATACGGTAAATTAAAAATGTTTAATTAATGTAATAAGTTACGTTTAAAAGAACCTTTTGTAACAATTTCAATATGTAAATATAGGTAAAAAATACGATAAAAACCACTTAAATATATTTTCAATACGGTAAAATACAATTCTTATACACAAATATAATCAGAAAGATACTATAATATATTTCAGAACGGATATAAGCATTAGGGTACATGCGGGTTCATATGGACGTATAGGTAATTATTTCAGATCTAGCAATACGCAACGGCATCGACGTTTAGGCCTAAAGTCCATTTTTCAGATAGTTTGTATGAAATACTTACTTATAACTTCTAAGTGTTAAGAAAATATGAATTTAGTTTGTAAATAAAATCCTTTTATAGTACTTTGAAGGACTCTTTATACGTTTTGCGCTTGAATAAAATTAAAAACAGTAATCTAAGATACTCTTTTAAGTTAAATTCCTTAAGTGTTTATCAGTAAAACCACTTACTTTAAGTATTTTTCAATCCTTACACCTATATTTACATATTGGAATTGTTACAAAAGGTTCTTTTAAACGTAACTTAGTACATTAATTACGTATTTTTAATTTTCTGAACATATGTTTTACACTTTGTTCTACAACGTTTTAACATACACCATTTCAATACATTCTTAACTTATTCCATACGCTATTTAAAACACATGAGATAAAGATAACGAGGAAGTAGACTCTGACCCAATATGTTTTACTCTACGGGAAGGATGTTGTAAGATTAAATTCATAATGGTTAATGTGAAGTATTTTTCTACCTTTTTAAATTTTATAGTATTTCTTTATCTATATATGTGTATCGGAAATGTATATTAACGAATCGAATGTAGAGTAAAGAGTTTTTTTATTAATATTTTCAGTCTATATTTGCGTTTCGGAGTCTTACCAATCATACCTACATCATCTAATCTGGAATTTATGTTTAACAATTGGATGAATTCGTGTTTCCAAAAGGTGCTTTTAAACGTTACTTAGTGCATTAATTATGTATTTTTAAAAATTTGAATATCGGAATTGTATTTTGTTGTAATAAAATTAGAGTTCAGTCTTAGCTTGTATATGAGTTGGTTTACAATTCCTCGCCGGGGTGAATGTCTAAAAATGTTTACATTATTTAAAAATGTTTGTATTGTTTAACTTCTTTCATTTTTAAAAATGTAATTGCTTGACTTAAATAAAGCGCGAAAATTATTGGTTTCAAAATAATATTTACAAATCTTATACACAAATATAGTTAGAAAGATACTATAAAACAGAATGCTCCACACGTATTACTAGAATTACTCTGTAATTGATTAGAATTAAAAGTAACAGTTTAACTGTTTCGTTCAATAAAGTCATTAAATTTTAAATAATCTGGCGGGTTTCCAAAGGAATCCATAAATTCACAATTTTTATGTTTAGAAAAATATATTAGAACCCAGTGTTCCCCAGGTCCAGCACTCGTATCGGTATTTAAAATAAATAGAGAAGGGAATATTTTTACAAATTTAGGTAGCTTGTCAGACGCGAACACACTAAAATCCCTTTTTTAATTTGATAAAATACATTTCCGATATGTTAAAAGGTAGAATAATAATATAAAAATTACTTTTTCCACTTTTAATACGGCATAACACAACTCCGATACGCAAATATAGACAGAAAATACTAAAAAAACTATTTACTCTACGTTCGATTCGTTAAAATACGTTTCCGATACACATATAAAGATAAAGAAATACTACAAAATTTAAAAAGGTAGAAAAGTACTTCACATTAACCATTATGAATTTAATCTTACAACATCCTTCCCGTAGAGTAAAACATATTTGTTCAGAGTCAACTTTTTTCCTCGTTATCTTTATCTCATGTGTTTTAAATAGCGTATACAATAAGTTAAGAATGTATTGAAATGGTGTATGTTAAAACGTCGTAGAATAAAGTGTAGAACATGTTCAGAGTCGGCTTGATTAATAAAGACAATAACATTGACGTTTCCGGAGCAGTCACGTAGGAAGAAAAGTACTACAACACCTACTTTTATTACAACAAAATACAATTCCGATATTCAAATTTTTAAAAATATATAATTAATGCACTAAGTAACGTTTAAAAGCACCTTTTGGAAACACGAATTCATCCAATTGTTAAACATAAATTCCAGATTAGATGATGTAGGTATGATTGGTGAGACTCTTGTCAGAAAGATGAATTCTTACACATCTTTATTCTGCTTTTAATACGTTAAAATTCATTTCAAATATGAAAATATAGATAGAAAAATACTACTAAAATTCCTTTTTAAATTTGATAAAATAAATTTCCGATATGTTAATAGGTAGAATAATAATATAAAAATTCCTTATTCTACTTTTAATACGGCATAACACAACTCCGATACGCAAATATAGACAGAAAATATTAATAAAAAAACTCTTTGCTCTACATTCGATTCGTTAATATACATTTCCGATACACATATATAGATAAAGAAATACTACAAAATTTAAAAAGGTAGAAAAATACTTCACATTAACCATTATGAATTTAATCTTACAACATCCTTCCCGTAGAGTAAAACATATTTGTTCAGAGTCAACTTGTTTCCCCGTTATCTTTATCTCATGTGTTTAAAATAGCGTATGTAATAAGTTAATAATGTATTGAAATGGTGTATGTTAAAACGTTGTAGAACAAAGTGTAAAACATATGTTCAGAAAATTAAAAATACTTAATTAATGTACTAAGTTACGTTTAAAAGAACCTTTTGTAACAATTCCAATATGTAAATATAGGTGTAAGGATTGAAAAATACTTAAAGTAAGTGATTTTACTGATAAACTAAGTAAATTAACTTAGAAGGGTATCTTAGATTACTGTTTTTAATTTTATTCAAGTTCAAAACGTATTAAAAGTCCCTCAAAGTACTATAAAAGGATTTTATTTACGAACTAAATTAATATTTTCTTCAAACATTCAATTCGTTATAATTTGAATTTAAATGAAAACATCAACGATTTTAGGTGCGTAATCTACTATTAGACCGAACGGATTAAAAAATACTTAAAGTAAGTGGCTTTACTGATAAACTCTAAAGGAATTTAACTTTAAAGGGTATCTTAGATTATTGTTTTAATTTTATTCAAGCTCAAAACGTATAAAGAGTCCTTCAAAGTACTATAAAAGGATTTTATTTACAAACTAAATTCATATTTTCTTCACACTTAGAAGTTAGTTTGTATGAAAAACTTACTAATATATAAAAAATGGACTTTGGTCCTTAACGTCGATGCCGTTGCGTATTGCTAGATCTGAAATAAT
The DNA here is from genome assembly GCF_980474605.1 of Leiobunum rupestre. Classification (NCBI taxonomy): domain Eukaryota; kingdom Metazoa; phylum Arthropoda; class Arachnida; order Opiliones; family Sclerosomatidae; genus Leiobunum; species Leiobunum rupestre. The sequence goes on along the minus strand of NC_143386.1, from coordinate 50,097,100 downwards.
TACCTATACGTCCATATGAAACCGCAGGTACCCTAATGCTTATATCCGTTCTGAAATATATTATAGTGTCTTTCTGACTATATTTGTGTATAAGAATTGTATTTTACCGTATTGAAAATATATAGCCATTTGAAATGAGCTAGTCGAGAGATTTTTTATTTTCATTAACCCCTCACACGTCTTGTAATCAAAAATGGACCAAAACGGACCGAAAGTACCCTAAAAGCGACCAAAGTCACCATTACTGGCCCTATGTACCCTATTTCGGACCATAAGTACCATAAACTGGACCTATTAGCTTTATTGTAATGTTAAACTTCCATAGAGATTCACCTAAAAGAAAAAAAACTTGCGGTCCAATTTTTGGTACATGTACCACTTACGCGCTAATGATATTAAAATGAAGTAAAAAAATATTTCCATTCTACGTCACTTTAACAACTACTTTGAATATTCCATGACGTCAAAACACTCAAATCCATATTTTAATTTTAAATTAACCGCGCCGCGAAAACCGCGCCCCAGGAAATCCACGCACGCATGCTGTCTCCTAGGTTATCACTTATTACATCATTTCAACTTATTCCGTACGATAAAACGCGATAAGATATACGTTCAAGTGTCTTGGAAATCCACGCACGCATGCTGTCTCCTAGGTTATCACTTATTACATCATTTCAACTTATTCCGTACGATAAAACGCGATAAGATATACGTTCAAGTGTCTTTCGAGATAAGCGGAGATAAATAAACAAGCTGGCCTGAACACAATATGTTGATATACGAGAAAACAAATCGTCGCGAGAAATATCATAAATACATTGACTTTTCGGCGATTTTACCCCCATTTCTCCCCTTAAATCCCGGATCCCGATCCCGAACCCAAACCCAAACCCGGGTTCGGAGCCTCGCCCTTACTTTCCTTCTTCAAGTTGGAGGATTTAAGTGTCAGGAATCCGATGGTGCTTTCAGAATTGGTCACCGTTGAGTCGATCCACGTTATTTTATGAGTGTAAATATTTTTGAAATCCAAATAATTATCGAAAATTCGGGCTTACGTATCTAGTATAGGTCAAAGTGAGGAACAGATCAAAAAGGTTTACAGTGGCGTTGTAATCATTATTAAAAATTAAATAATGATTAAATCGTTTTAAAACGATTAAATAATATTGATAACGATTTAATCATTTTAATCACGATTTTATAATTTTAATGACGATTTCATCACTTCAATCATGATATAATCATTGAATCATTTTAATCGAGATTTAATCCTTTCAATCATGCTTCAATCCGATTAAATCATTTGAGGGTTACCTAATAATCATGCTAGTGATCTGCCCCTCGGGTCAGAGCCATGTGATCCGTTGTGATTTGCGTTCTTTAAGGCAAAGGCCTACAGAAGGCAGTGATTGAGTCTAGGAGTAAACCGTTAATTTAATTTAACAAAACTTTTAGTAGGGACTTTAGATTCAGAAATGTATTAGGTAGCTGTAGCGCCCCTTAAACACTATGGTGACGCTGGCGAACTTCTAGTCCTTATTATTCACATTAAGGCAAACTCGTATACCTACTCGGCAGTGTTCATGCTTTCTCTTTTAAAAGAAACAAGTCACGTATGATACAGCCTAAGGTTGTTTTCTTACTTAAGTTAAAACACACTGTCAATCATGAAATGCCGTTTTATGCTAATTTAGGGTCCGTTGCAAAAGTCTGCTTTGCTAGAATGTTAAGTCATAATTCTAGCCAAAATAGGCGTGGTTAGCCGATTGGCGATTCTAGCTGAAAAACACGTTGCAAAAGTATAATTTTCAACTCAGCTAGCGATAAATATTTCTTGCCGATTGGCGACTGGTCTAACCCACTCGCCAATCGGCTAGAACGAGGAAAATGGCGAAGTATTTATAAATTTTTAATTTAGGCGGGTTTTTTAATCGCGAAAACGACGCTGGAGAACCGGTTTTAAAACGTAGAAGAGTGCAACATATACGCCCAAATGCATTGGAATTGGATGAAAAAGAGCTTTTGTGGTATTACTGACTACCAAAACACGTATTTTAGGGGTTATGGAATGAACTACGACTTGATCTTGAGCCTGAAGTGTTGAGAAGTCGACCACCGTTGCATTCGGCATTACAATTTTGTTAATATCCTTCCCGCGGTGCCATAATTTTTTACGTTTCAACCACCAAACTACCCAACATTATCAAAAATTCTTGAAAGAAAACTTCACAAAAGATAATTTTCACCGAGATTACGAAAACCGTTTCTATGTCGTCGGCTTAAAAAACTCGCGATTTACCGCGAAAATAGGACTATCCTATTGGTTTTAAAGTGGGCGGGGTGTAATTTCAGCTAGAATTATTTTGGTTTGCTAGATAGCACTTCGGAGACTTGCGCAACCCATTTTTTCTAGCTCGCTAATCGACTAGCCGATTTGCGATTTCTAGCCGATGTACTAAAAATTTAGCTAGAACTTTTGCAACGGGCCCTTAACTTCATTTACATGTTCGATGAATACCTTAAATAGATAAATATTTTGTGCAAACTGGTAAGATTTCAAACGGTTTAAAATAATAGAATTTAAATGAACGTTATGCGCAATTTTATTTAATAATATATTAAATCTTATGTAAACTTTGTCAGTTGGACACTCATGGATGAAACCGTAGAAGTAAGTGTTTTCTAATTCCTTTGCTTGAAAATATCTTTATTTGAATTATTCAATTTTTAGTTATATCATTCAAATCTATATATTCAAACATTTGTACTATCTGTAGAACTGAATCTGTGTACTTAATTATGACTCTAAAACCTATCGAAATGAACAAAGTGCCGAAAACCGTGACTTTAGCTTAATATTATTTTCCCATATAATAGTTTTAGAAAGTAATGAATTATTGGTGGGCGCTTTTTTTGTTCTGACTCGTATTTTGTAAAATCAATGGAAAAAGTTAATTTCATTTTAAAGGGCCACAAAATCATTTGAAAAATTCGGGAAAATTTCAGGTAGCTTTTCCACTTCAAAACCTAGTGACAGCAGATCCAACGATTGATAATTTGACATTTGTAAGAGCTCTCTCTTTAAAAATTTAAAGAAATATATGGCCCTTTCACTTTACAATTTCATATTTACACTTTTTTAATATTATTTGTGTATTTTTTCTCTTAAACAACCTTCCTATAGTATACAAAACACTTAATCTGTTCCTTGCTTGTACCATGTTAAAAAATAGCATTATGTCCTGGAAGCTAAAATCAGTGTTCGGCGCCTTTGATACATACAGGAGCAAGATTTCGATGTTTTCGCTATGCGTCTCTAAATGTTTCCATCAAACTTTCAGGACAACGATTTTTGGATGTATCCGTACTCACTGACACAACAGAGAGTTATGGAGTATCAGTACACTGCGGAATTATACTATTCCAGAGTTGTTCTTATTTCTAAAAGGGCTGATTATGAATACCGTTCGGCACTCGCAAGCCTCACGGACTTTTCATCTTGGGTAAGATTGGGTTCCATACTCTGACCTCTTCCATGAACCATAATTTAATTTTTTTAAACTAAATTAATTTTTTTACAGGATGTTTTTTAATTTGATTGTCCCAGGCATTTTGCTCAAAAACTATATTACACTATCCAGGAAGGTCGTTGTTATTTGTTTTTTCAGCAAAATCATAACATTTTTTACAGTTTTACAATTAATTTTTTTAAACGCTAGTTAGTAACCTAAAACTATAAATGAACAATTTGAAGAGTATACTAGAAAACCTTAGATGATATTGGTTTGGTCGGAATAGGTCAATTTGTCACTGAGATATAAAATAAAAAGTTGGATGTAGATGATTAAGCCTTTTCGCAACTAAATTAAAACGAAACCTATCTAAATTGTAATGTTTGTGTGTACCAATCTTAAACGAAATGAGCTTCAATAATTCCTAAGTCCAATGCTATACGCATTCGTGCACGATACAGCATATTTTACTATGAGACACGGACCATAGCTGGAGTTACGAATCGAAACCCTGGAAAAATTATCTGAAGCTAGTCTTCTTCGCTAGTGACTGGCGTCTTATAAAAAACCTCCTTAATGAATCCCCACCATAAAAAGTCCGGCGGTGTCAAATCAGGGGACCTAGGACGCACTCATTTTGGACCAATCCTTCCAATCCGACGCCAGGGATTTTGGCGTTACGTAATTGTACCACACGTCTTTGCTGGTGATGAGGCGTACCATCACGCTGTAACCAAAGGTGTGGCATGGCAATCAAAGGTACTTGTTCCAACGCTTCTGCAACTTTATACTTTAGGAATGACATTTAGTTCTCCCCATTAAGTCACTTCGGAAGCAAAAATGGTCCAATAACGCGACCACCTAGTAGACCAGCCCAGATGTTGAAACTATATTAGACCTAATTGATGCGAGAAAATCCCCAGAATGGATTTTCATCTCTCCACGTGCTGTTGTTCAGTCTGTTAAACGGGCCGTCTCTCGGGAGTGAGCTTTCATGGGACACGATGAGCCACTGGAGGAAATTTTCATTTGCAATGGCCATGGTACTTAACTAGTTGCAAAAAACCAAATCTAATAAACTATCGCCATCGTAAAGTGTTTCATGGAACGCGGCATGGTATTATGAAAGTTATGGTGGTCAAGGACACACCAGGACTCCTGGTCGAATGTCATTTGAAATAACTAACTAACTAACTAGACGTGCGTAGCATAACTACCATCTTAGACCTCCGTTCACGGCTATAACGAAGCCTACTTAATTGTTGAATTACGTTGAGATAATGATTGTATTGTCTGCACTTTAAATATTTAAAAGGAAACCTTAATTTGAACGAAGTGCAAATGCAAAAAAAAAGGTTTGTGAAATTCAGTTGCCAGAAATCAGACATTTTTGTAGACTACTTACCACCTCCTTTTTAAAATTTTGCAACACTCTCGGAAAGTGTTTTTATCTCAAAATTAATCACCAATAAAAAAATTTGTTTAAAAAACGTTAACTCTTAGCAATTATACAAACATTGAAATATATATGTTTTTTAATAATTCGTGAAAAGCTAATGCTACCTACTACGAACTTGTTATTTTCATGAGCTAATACCTCAGGGACAAATTAACCTATTCCGACGAAGACAATTTCGTTGAAGATTTTCAAGTATGCTCTACAACTTTTTCTTTGTCAGTTTCGTCTACAACCTAGCCTAAATTTTTTTTCAAAAACTGTGCGGACATTTACAAATAACAAAGACCTTTTCCGATAATGTACATCCGGAAAATTTCACATTTCGAGGTAATATATTTTTTGAGCACAATGCCTGTGACGATCAAATTAAATGGTTTCGAATGATTTTAATAATAACATTAAGTGACATCGACAGAAAATAAATTAACGAAACTAAAGTCAACTAAATCATCTCCTTCTCGGGTAACACTAGCTTGCATGTTCTTCAATTTATGTTTAATTTGGTTGTCGAATTTTACTTCCAATTTCCTTAACGGTATACTATTCTCAACTTCAACCTTAGAGAAGTTTCTTTTAAAAAATACGCAGTTAACTTTAATAACATGAACTTAGATAATACACTGATGTACACTGTGGAACCGAATCTTCAATCAATCAAATTTAAAATTGCCTAATTTTATTTAAATTGGGTCTTACAAAGGTTGCTACTGAGTATAATTCTGAGTTAATTATATGTACGTTTCTCCTGTTTTTTATTATCCATATCTATAATTTCAGTTTTTATTGTCTGTCCTTACAACAGACGTAATTTTATCTGGAATAAGTACCGCATTTGACTACATCTGGCCGCAAGTGGTAGGGCGAAAACGAAACTATGGCTGGATGTTCTTCGAGTCTCTTCTAAAACAACGTAGGTATATCTTAATATGGTATCTGAAATATCTCAGGCCAGGTTTAATTTCTTAAAAGGGAAGTTTTAATATTTTATTATTAAGAAAGTTACGTTATTGTTTGGAAATTTAATATATTTTTTCATTTTCATAAAATGTTTTACGAATTATCAAAATGAAAAATCACCATTGGTTCTTATGAAAAGATAAAGGGAATATAGTTGAAATTCATAGGTAAGGTAAAGTCGGTTATTTGTCCAAATGTACGAACATTTGTTGAAGGGTTAATTGTCAATAGCTAGTCGTCATTAATTAAAATAAATAACATAACTTGGTTTCCATGAAAGTATACCAATATTAGCTATTAGGTATAACAATAATAATCAGCTAGGTTAATACCCAAGACACAAACTTAGCCCCAAGTCATCGCACGGCTTTTAATGCCTTTAACTGGTGCAAACGAGCACAGTTCACCCACCAGCGTGTTCCAGAGAAAATAATAGGCTTGACTCTAAAACACCGTGTTTTAGAAGTCCCGGACTTATTTCGCTAGCCCACTTATAAAAATAATTATTTAAATAAGAATTATTGATATCACATTTTTTTAGAGGCTAGATTAAATAAAATTAATAATTGACTTGAATCATGGATTAAAAATAACTCACAGGGATCTTTCTCTTCGAAATTATGTTGATTTCAAACGCCATCGGTCCTAGCGGGTGAAATCGGAACTAAGCCTAAGCGGAAACGATTCAATTTGGCAGAATTTGAGATTAATTCTAAAAGTTACTATTCCAAACGAAATTAAATGATTTTTTGTATCAAGTTTCAGTTTTTAAACTTAATTAAAATGTTTCTCGCGAATACTTATGCAAACTTGCGTCTGCCATATGGAATCCAAGATGGCGGTGGTAAAAAGCTTTGGGCTATAATTATCCCCTATAGCTGTGAAGTATATTCACCAAATTTTAGCCTTTTATCTCAAAGCATGAAGTCAGGATAAATTTTTAAACTTTCCCTGACCCTATTTTCCAAATAAAATATACCTTGACCACCTGTGACCACTTTTGACCACTTTCCCATGGTGAGATTCATGAAAAGTTTTCAGTGACTGTTCAGACCGATTTTAGGAACATATTGCAAAAGAGAAAAATTCTATTGAAAATTTTCTTAGTTACACCCCTTTTTTAATTTAAATCGACTGGACTAACAAGATATGTATACAAATTTCCATATCTCTAAAACTGCACCAGGGGTTGTACAAAATAATTTATTTCTAAAGAACTAAAAATACTACTATGGAATTTTGATCTTTTCGACTAAATCATAGACGGGGAATTAGAAAAAAAAAATATTTCTATTTCACTAAAATTGGGATAACAGGTAAAGGTCAAAGGTCATAAAATTTAAACTGTTTTTTGAGACGGAGAAATTCAATATCGAATTTTTTAAATTTTATTCTGGTTTGTTTAAGAAAAATGCTTTACAATAAGCTTTATCCCATGAAAATCGGACTTTTATTGACGGAGATATCAGTTTCCAAGGTTTCGGTGTCGAGGCCTTATTGGCCTTTTTTGGTAAAGTTCTATAGCGAATATCTAAAAACCCGCTTATCGCACACTAAAAATAATTTGGAAATCGGCTTTTTCGACCAAAATAACTCTTAAGGCAAATTTTTATCCCAATCTAAAATGGTAGGGTGGATACCTTTGGACGATGTGTTATCGAAGGACCCAAAATAAACAATTTGGCAAAATCTTTATTTGAGTTCCTTTTATTTTCAGTTATTTTCTTCTCTCGGCATCTCTTGACTTTCATCTCTTATGTCGTTTTCTTGACTTCGAATATCTTCAACTATTTATTTTCAAGTTTTTTATTTGATTCTTTAATCTCATTCCAACGACTATTGTAATACTAACCTTTTTCTAAAGATTTTTGAATTAACTAAAACTTTTTTCAGTTTAGTTTTTGTTTTTCCTTAACGTTACTTGAAAAGAATCCCGTTGTTTCAAACAATAAAAGCATAATTTTCTTTTTTAATTTAACTCAAGAAGGCAACACATACCGCTATGAACACCACAACTAACGGCACTCAGGAAGCCTGTTTATTTACTTATATTTAGTAAATATTAGCAAATCGTTCTTCATCGTTTCTAGTGCAGGTTTGAATATTTTATAAATACTTCAAAGTACTAGCCAATTCTTTTAGACTTGTTAAATGAACTAGGACACCACAGTTTGTAACCTTAATTCGTGGGTGACAGTTAAAAACTTGTAAAAAGTAAGTCATATTATGACACCCGATGATTCTTCAAATTTCTTAGCTTTAAATCTGACTTCTAGAAAAGGTTTTGACCACTCCAATGGCGCAATAAAGTTATTAAAGACTGATATTACATCTCTACTCCCGTCAATATAAAGATCCAATTGCCACTCTTGATTTTATTTAAAAATGGAAACATCAACTTCTTTCTCACATTCCTTTCGAATGTTTCTTTTGGGCAACTGTCAATGCCAATGGGCAAATTTTCCAATACTTCAGTCAGGGTTATCGGTGGCTCGGTTTAAGATAGACATCATATACTTATGATTCTGATCCGCAGCGTTATTTCATGGTTCAAGAAAGTGATTTCAATTTCTACTATCATTTCTTCGTTCTGACTTACTGGTACCTCACATGAGGGATCTCGTTGTGTTACTCCAATCTCGGGTTGTTGAAGTTTTTTTTTTTAATTTTGTAACATAAAAGCCAAAAAAGCATTAAGTAGAAACAGCTTATAAAGTTTAAATTATTGCATATTTACTTTTCTAGGGACCGGATCTGGATAGGTTACTGTTGTACCATTTCCACCAATAAAATGTCTTTAGGATTCATAAGTGTTACAGTTGACTCTCTCTAGGGGATAATCCTCAAGGCCTAACAATCTAATCGACTTCTTACACTTTTTATACTGTGCTTTTAGCTTGGGGAATAGAACAAATCCCACTCCTTTCATGTATGGTTATTTCTAAAATCACTGTTACAGTCTTTCCAAATACATACTTTTGGTCTAGGCATGGTATCACCAACTTTTAAATTTTTATTATTGCGATTTAAAATTTAACGGCCCAAGCAAAGACAATTCTATTTAAATTCAGAATCAGAAAATCCTTCGACAAGTTTTACTAACCATCGGCTTTTTTAAAAATCATATTAAAAAACCAGTGTTTGTTTCACACGAGATGGCGTTACTTTATCCGGATTTTAATCATTTTTGGAACGGTCAGTGGGGAGCGCTGGACTGTCAGGGGGGAAGAGTTTGTAACTATAGCTTGCAGGAACGGAAGATGTAACTAGAGCTTGCCAGATCAGATAAATTAACCGCCAAAATTTCAAATGCTTTCAGTTTACTGTTTATTTATGGATATTATTCGCGGTTAAAAAACCAATTATTACCCCAAAAATAGTTTTTTATTCGGATAATTTTCGGTTATGGAAAAAAACCAATAAATCGGATAATACTTATCCAAACGCTGAGCTCTATTTTTAACAAACGTATTTTGGGCCGGGCAGGGACGTAACTTGGGGGGGGGGGCTGTGGGGGAGGCTCCCCCCCAAAGTTTTGTAGAGTTGGCAAATCGAGGTGGACTTGGCAAAATGAAAATTATGAAACATGTTAGTTAATTAAAAAAACTCCTAAATCGATAGTAAACAAATCATTTAGAATTTCCCAGCAATTTACTTCCCTAAAGTCATTAACTATATTTGAGATTTATGTATAACTTACGAGACCTGATTTCTACGCTAGGCAGCTAGTGTGTCGGAACTTTAGTTCAGCCTTGTGGTAAAAGCTTTTTAAATAGTCATTTTTCCTACAGCACCTTATAAAATTGAAAGGCAGATAGACGCGTGATAGGGAATATCGGTTGTTCGTTATTACTTCAGTGTTCATTTTCTACGTTAAAGGACATCGCACTTCTTCTATGGGAATTGGCTTTCGACAGATTTTTTTGAAATTGAAATATGATGTTAAGTTTGATCAAAGGAGCAAAATTGTCCATTTCCATTTTCCCCTAGCTCCTATAGTTTGTCCAGAATCATCGGTCAAAAGTGAACAAAACTTAGTATAGTCTATTTGTCAAAAAATGTCACGGCCCATCCGTTAGCGTTATACTATCGCACGTCGCTAGTCCGGACTCACTATCAATAGAGTTTTACACCTCTACTTCATTTTACTCGCAACTTATTATTCGATAAATTTTCGTACGTGGAATTATTTATTATTTAATGAGCAATAAGAAAATAAAACATAACATAACATAAAAAAAGAAATACTGAAGAAATCGGAATATATATTATTCACCGTTTCGTTGAATCCCACATTCAACACTCTGATTGGAAAGAAACCGTATCACCACAACCACGGCCAACTTTGATTTCGCGCTGCCGCGCTATAGCGGCCATAACAAAATTTTCAAATCCCATGTAAATAAGCGAAAGCAAATTGTCCCGCTAGGGCGCTACGTCTCCTCACAAAATATGTAAATTTTATTACAGGCAAAGGCGGGGGACTCGAATTAAATCCGGATAAAACGTTTTCTCTCGTAATAACATTTTTTCGGAAAAAACACGTTGGCATAAATGAAATGAAAATAACATGTTTTAGAATTATGTTCGGGTAAAATTGCCAGATAAACTAAACTAATTAAAGGAAATGTGTTTTTTAGTCAAAGAGGGGAGAATTTCATATAAAGAGACGCGTAATTTTTGATTTATTGTTATTAATAATAAAACGTATATGAATATGAAACCATACCATCTTGTACCTCAAATACCAAAAATATGACAGATTTGTCTTTTCACGAGTTCCCAAGCAATGAAAATCTTCGGTTATTATGGTTAAAAATCATTAAATGAAAAGATTTTCAAATGAGTGAAAATGGTAAAGATGTAGTCTACATTTCAAGGACGACGATTATATTTCAGGTTTGTATCTTTATTTAAAAAAATATTTATCAGTCATGTTGAAAGTGCTAGTGCAAGTTCTTCAGGAAAAAATATTTCTGAGGTGGCTGAAGATGAAATTGAAAAAGAAATTGTAGAAATATAAAAACTCAATAAAAGTCACCATAAATAACTTGCAATCAAAAATTTGGCGTCAAAACCTAAAATTACAGGTTAATTAAAGGTTACCAATTTTCAAGGAAAAATGGTTTCCTAAAGCTCCCATCAAAGATGACACTGAAGAGATACGTTGGAAAAATTAATGGTGAAACGGGAGTTACAAAAGCCATCTCCTTGGTGTGATACAAGACCTTCTAAATTGTCCGACATTCAAATTCCTGAAGACTATAAAAATATTTTAGATGCCCTTTTGATCACTCCTGAAACTCAATGTTCTACCTTAAAATTAGCCTGTGAAGCATACTTAGCTGGGTATGTTTTGAGGGAATTACAAAAGAAAGAATTTTGTGGCTGCTGCGTTGTAAACATTTCCCAGCCATGTCACAGCTCTCCACTATTGGATTTGATTAAAAACCAAGATAGAGGAAATCTTAAATATCCAAGTCGTCCATTCATATTAATTGTATCAAGAATAGTCACCTTTGTGCAACATTTGCGGTTCTCAAGGTGTTTACGATGAACTTGAGAAATGCATTTTGCCAAAGCACGAACTCTGTCCACTATTTTATAGTTGTGATCCAGAACCTGCCAAATTAATTGCAGGAATAGTCTGTCAGAAAATAGTCCCTCCGGTTATGGATAACATAACGCGCACAATTTCTGCATATATCTATTTAATATCAAGAATAATTATCAACAACATTATTTTAAAGATGTAGGTAAATAATTACTTAATTTAAAATATTTGAATTATTGGTTTTATAAAAAATACTATTCATAATTACGCATTACCGTGATAAGGGGTTGACCACCTCAGTCGGAACAGAGCCGGAGATACACATTTTTTATTTTTATTGTCGTAGAATATAAATAGAGTATTAAAAATATTTCAAAGCTAAATTATAATTTAAATATAACTAAAATATTAATTTACTCTTTCGTTAATAAAATAAAAATATAAAACCTGGGAAAAAACGACTTTTTCTTTGAAGAATAACAGCTGATTGCACTGGAAGGCGACAATAAAAAGAGAAAATATGTGAGGAGTTCTAGCGCTACTTCTCCCTGGCAGGAAAAATCTTATTTTGCAAAAACACGGCGATTGTTATGGCCGCTATAGCGCGGCAGCGCGAAATTAAAGTTGGCCGTGCCACAACAGATCAAACACTTATTTATCGATTTTATTCACACAGTCGCGAGTCGTCTAAAGTCACGGTCACATAACCATTAAAATTCAATATTTAACTATTTATTTACTGAGTTCGTTCATCGTGCGATCAGAACAAAACCAAATCCGACACTCTGTTTTGGGAAGCATCACGAATCTCGGCAAGAAAACTATAATGATAGTGAGCCGGAACTAGCGACGCGCGAATGTAGAATGCTAACCGATGGGCCGTGACTTCTTTTAACAAATAGACTAAACTAAGATTTGTCCACTTTTGACCGATGAGTCTGGACAAACTATAGGAGCTAGGGGAAAATGGCAATGGACAATTTTGCTCCTTTGATCAAGCTTAACAACATATTTCAATTTGAAAAAAATCTGTCGAAAGCTAAATCCCATTGAAGTGCGATGTCCTTTGGCAATCTGTATAAAATTTATAAAAATAGTTTTAATTTCTATAGGAGATGTTACAGTTTTTTTTACTTCGGGTAAATTAGGTAAGTCGTGAATATTATAGTGATATTCTTTAGGAAAGTGAAAATTTCACAAGCCAATATTCCTAAAGTTGCGTTGGGTAAAGATAACGTGTGATCATATGGTGTGATACAGTGTCGGTTGTTCTTACGTTAATATTTCAGTAATAAGTGTTTGAATTTCTTATGTTACATTTGGGTATGAATAATTCCAGTTATTCAAAGCAGTTCAGTTAAACAACAACTAGTATTCGTCAGGATGAAATGTATCTATTTTTTACTACAGCGGGATACACGACGAGAAAATAGTACGCGGGTTTGATGGGATTTTTAAATTGCTGTAACATCGTTCAATCTCTGTTTTCTTCTTCGTGTGTCTCACTTTATATATAAAGAGAGTACGCAAATGCTTTACTCAATATAACTATATAGACGCCGAGCCGTTTTCGCCATTGAATAGGGATAGTACCGCTAGAATGACATAGGCGCGTTCGGTAGTCGTGGTTTCGCGAAACAAATTCTGAAATTTCCAGTCGGCGCACTCAGCCGTCAACTCTATCATAATACGGGTGGCGCCATCTATAACTTCCAAAGTACATTAGTACCATTAATTCAATTGTATAGTATAAAGTTCCCGCCGCTAACAGCGGATGGCGCCACCGATTATAATTTTAATGAAACATTTAAATTGAAATCTACCGTAACAATCCAAACTTAGACGACAAACTTTGGTTTTTACTTGGCAAATTTCACTTACCTCCCCCCCAAACGTACACTCTTCGGTACGCCCCTGGGGCTGGCAATGATATTTTTCTGTAAGAGAACTATCCCTGTGAGTTAATTAACGCTTGATTCCGCCACTATTTCGGGGCTTAATGATATAACTTGGAAAACTCAATTGAATATGAAACAATGTTAAATTATTTTCCGTGATCAATTATTACATAATCTGTCTATTTTTATACATCGTTTTTATTTAAAGTGCATTATATTACATCATTCATAAAGAACAACGTTTTTAATCTATTCGAATTTCCGTCATAATCTGAAGTTCGGCTAAAATATCAAAGACACAGTCATTTAGTTTTAGGGATAATGTTTTAGAATATGGATAATTTATTTTTATCCGAATTTAATTTCGCTTGTTATCGGGAATACTTTGGCAACAAATATTTCATTTTTAAATATTTATTCTTATTATTCGAATTATTTAATCGCGATACCCTATGATGTCGCTTTACTTACACGCACAAAATAATTATGGAAATCGTTCGAAGAAAAACTCATTTAACGTTGAAACATACGTGCTTTTTATTTGGGTGGGAGTTCAGCCTATAGAATCATTCAATGTAATATTAAAAATTATTTAAAGAACCCTTTCATTTACGAACTCTCAGAAATAAAAGAAATTATGTGCTATTTGACATTTTACATGTTAAATATGTTTGTATATTTTTAGCCAACGATCCAAAACGATATAGGAATTCAATAAAAATAATGCAATGCGTTTGGTATCTTTCTTTGGTCATTTTTCATAACGTGATGAATTCCACTTTTACGAAAAACATGATTAACGGAGACCGTTCATTTATTAACAATATCGATGACGTTTTAAAAAACAACGATCTACTTTTTTTTGTTGCGGGCCAAGCTTCAAGTTTACTTAACTTTTTAAAGGTACGGTTTGATTATTTTTCGTTTTACTTATTAAATCTTTTGTTTCTTCGACTATAGACGATATATCACTGATTACTAAGCACTTTTATAGTTCTAGTTATAATACTTGCAGTTTTAGTATTAATTAAAGTCACTAAGTACTTGAAGTGAAAATGTGTCAGAATTTGGCCCATTGTACCTAGTAACAGAGACCATATCACCGAAGGTCTATCATTATAGTGCCCTACTCCAGCATGGTTAGTAGTACCCTACTCAACCCAGCAGAAGGTGCAGCAATAGGAAGACCAGTCCCAACTTCGCACACAGCATTGGGATTAATAGTGGATGCTATAGCAACTCCAGCCGACACCCTACCTACGTAGGATAAGTGTCAAACCCTTTGAAGAGAGCTCCAAAGGGGAACGACGGGCACACAGCGGTCCACATAACCCGGCACAGCTGGCACCGGTGATCCTGGTGTGATCCAAAAGGCCGGGAAACAGGACTACTGCGCTTCGTACGGAGACCTGCAGCCCCACAGCAGGCTACCCAATTCTCCAAGGTGTTCAGTTTGCACGTACCCTCTCCGTTAGCCTGAGCCGAAGCTCAGTTTCCAGCCCAAATCTAATCAAAGTCGGAGGTGGAGATAGGACCATTTAATCAGAGCTAACATCTCCCAGTGCGCCAACGCCCTTATGGGTTACATGGGTCGGACCCTGACTCCCCGGTTAAGCCACCAGTAATTGCACACTCTAACCCATTTAGAGCCTACTTGAAGTGACACAGGCAACATTTGTTTTTACTAAAAATGAAATAAGTACAACATCTAGCCAAATTTCTTCTAAGATCCCTATAAAGATATTCGAAGCTACCCACAGTGTGGAATGCTCAAATTTCTTGCTTTTTTGCCAGCTTACTTAGCTTTCTTGAATAATATAATTAAAGCGAATCATTTATTTTTACAGTTTCCAGGTATTAAAGGAGAACTAATAGCCGCAAAAATTAAAACAGTTTACCATCACCAGGAAGGTTTGATGAATGTGGCAAATGGCAAAATGGTGTTTGTCGTTTGGCAAAAACACGTTACAGACACGCTGGAATTCTGCGGTGCAGAAAAAAATGAGTTACCGACTTTCTTCAGAGCGCCAAATGCTTTGGGGATTTTGAGTAACGCACTTTGGACTAACGAAAAAACAATCACTAAAGATATCCTGGAGAAAATTAACGTTAAGTAAGATAATATATATTATCTTCATATTAGTGGCGATGTTACCTTTTAATAACCCTTTCCTGGTCATGGAAAATTATAATATAATAATAATATTTTACGCTTAAATATTTGTGGTAATTTCAATTTAGCCAAATTAATCGCGTTAAACTTTATTGAAGCTTAATTTACTATAAATCTTAAATGTTAATCACCCTTAATTAAATTTGGGCAATATTGAAAAATAATGAGGAAATATAATATTTTCAATTACAATGTTAGTGAGACAACGCTATTGTTAAGAATACCGTAAGACACGGTACCTAAAATGACAGAAGTTCTTATTTGCAAAAATATATATAAAAACCATATATCTATTTTGGTTATTTGGTATGGTTGCGGAGTTTGGTAGGTCACGAATTTCCCGCTTTGGAACGGCACTAATTGTAACTATTCAATAAATACAGGATGTAAATCCAAAATCAACCCATACATTTTAAGTGGAAAGAGACTGTCTTTGGGATTTCGAAATTAAATTATTATACTTTGGTTTATTTGAAAATAATTTCATTTAAAATTTTGAAATTTCTACAAAATTAACAATTACACTTTCTTATGATGCCAGTTAGGAGCAACAAACACAAGGAGAACGCACCTAGCTTTTAAACACAATAACGCAGTGTTGTGTACAAATTTCATTGGACATGCCTTTACGCTGAATGTTTTACGGAATGGAGGAAGACTATTTCCGAATTTTTCCCTTCTGATGGCAGCAGGCGCTTAAGCGTCTAACCAATGAAAAATGTACGCGAGAAAATTCACGACTTTTGACGGGTTGCGATTTTCTTGTGTGGGGTGCTGTGTTTGTTGCTCCTAGTTGCCAGATAGTATTTAAAGATCATAACTATGTGCAAAATAAATAAACTGTCTACAATCAAATTACCTAGATAAAGTGTTTCCCGCCATGTTTTGATTAAAATAATTTAGGGTAAGACAATATCGTGCCTATCTTAAATCGCGACCAAAAAGTGAAAGGTTCAAATAATAGCTACTACGGTACCTGCGATAAACGAAAATAAGTTCAGCCTATCTTAAAATAAAATTGGATATCGACAAGCATTTTTAAGTCTTATTATCCCAATCCTTTACATTAAACGATTTCAAGTGTTGGTTGCACGAAAAGTCGATAGCAATCAAATCGAACGAATGAGGGCTTGTTTTGAAGCCCTGAAAATTCTCTTTTACTGGCGAAACTAATTTCCAAGCCTTAATGCACTTATTTTAATTCCGAAACTGTCCTTTTTCGCTCCCCAAAATCTAGAAATTTTGTGCGAATTTTTCTCCTCCGTAGCACGAGCAAATCGAAGCTGTAGTTTTATTCCTAAAGTAAAAGGAACTGAAGTGGAGTTAACTTGAAAGAAGTTTTCAAACCCGAAATTTTTAATCATAATTTTAGGCTTATAATCGAAATAAAAAATTGTTTTTTTTTACACGCGTGCTACACGACGTTTACAGGCCTTACAATTACTAATCCGTAGGATTTTTTCCTGGATGTTAAATCAACCTGCTTTAATCCCAGAAAGATGTAAAGAAATGTATTACAGCTTATTAGCCAATGACACACTTCGTATTTTCTGACGTCACGGGTCTGGATATTCACCGAAAAACTCGATTTCCACCATTTAGACTTCATTTTGAAAAAAATTCAAAGACCGCTAAACCGACTTTGAAGAAATATTCTGTACTTAATGGACCCCATTATTTATCAATAGCTAAAATTTCTTGCAAACAACACTTTAATCTTTAAGTTGGTTCCAATTAATCAGCTTTCTACCCTTTCAAATTTTAAGGAAACTTAGCCAAATTCAATGATTAATTCTAGTTCCGTTCAATTTTACCTAACTGTAATCTAAATTGATTAGTTGGAGGCTATTGCGGGTTAAAATTGTCAAGCGACCCAGATATGGGTTCCACTGGTTTATCCACCTCTTTGAGTGCTAACGATCTTCTACATTGACTTTGCAAAATAGGGTTCGGCGCGTTTAAACGAAATCAGCAATCTTCTGATAGGTCATAGGTTCATAGGATTCACCCATTTAATTAAGCAGCAGTAACAACCTTATAGAAAGAAGCGGCTTTCATTGTTTTGTTTGCACGTATACATAAAATTAAAATTTTTAATCGCTAAAGTGTGTTTGTGAGGCATTTTTAAAGTGACAACACACTTCAGACTAAATCATTATAGTACGGGCAATTTGCGTCTTCGTTATAGTAAGACGGTGAGCGCATTTTGAGAGCCGTAGGAATAATGCGGGATAGTTAGTTTTGAAGTTGCGAATTTTTCTCTCTAGGGTTGCTTGTCATTTTGTGTATGACGTAATATTTAAGTATTTCTACGCGAAGCTATCAGTAATTATGTCGACACGTACTACATTATTGACTAATTTTGAATAGGATAAGGCAATACTACGCTATGGGCATTATAGACAGGGCCATGGAGGTCGATTACAGGCTACTCGAAGACAGATGTGTCACCGAGAAGCAGATGGATTTCAGCGGCGAGAAAAGAGACCCGGAAAGCGTGGCCTTTCCTTTCTTCGTTCTTATTTTCAGCTGTTCCACACTTTCATTCATTGTATTCATTATGGAGGTGATCACTAAAAAGGTAATGCGTACATAAATAAACACTGTTTTATTTGTGATTAATCTTTTTTGAGTAAACTATCGGTCGTTTTGATGGCTATATTTCATTTGAAGAGAAAATGGAACGGAATGAGAAGTTAACCGGGAAAAATCAAATCACCTGGCAGTTATGCACGACCACGTGTATGACAGCTCCATCTACGTCCTGAAAATCACTATTTCTGCAACGAAAGGCCGTCGCACTTAAGACAATATATTAATTTATAATTTTTACACTCGATTTTGTAGTGTTGACTTCGTTAACCAATATTTTGTCGCATTCGACATTGTTTGGCTGTCTATGGAAAGTAAGTGTTTTTTTGGTCATTGAGAAGGAAGTTAGCTCCCAAACATCTGATGTATATTACCCCTTCTTGTTCTTTTAAATCGATTCCAATTTCATTTCCCATAGAATTTATAACTAGCTTCCTTCTTTTATGACTAATTTCTTAGTCGTAAATTCCATATTCCACTCATTGTGGTCGCTTTGCTAAAGTGTATTTGTTCGTTCTATAAGTTCGTTCTCAGATAAACAAAACGAAGGGTTACAATCTAGAATAGTAACGAACGTGTGTAAAGTTTGGTTTCCTCAGGGTCTGCCAGACTGATTGGAATCATATCCACCTGGCGCCATCTTTATTTAAGGTAGAGAGCTATTATTCTATTGGTTTTTCTTCTCTTTTAGTATACAAATGATACGACTTGGGTGGGATGGGCTACATAAGCCTGGCATTGAAATCGAAATTTCCACTCGTTCGCGGTTCTTGTAGGTTTTATTCCTCAAAGAATCGTTTGTCTGAAATTTAATATTCGCCAGGTAAATATACCTATTGAAATACTGCTTCTTCCCCAAAAGCATTGCTATTTATTCATTGTGTTTCATACTTATCGTTAGAAATAAGGTTATCTTAAATGGATTTTCTGACGTACTTCTTGAATGTTCAGTATTAACTTACATATAAAAGGTTTTGGTTTTAAAGGAATTCAAACTGAAACTTCCATAAATTTGACGAAGATGTTTTGCGATTACAAATTCATAAAAACCACTTTGAGTGTTTTTAAGAATACATGTTTGAATAGATTAGTATTTTGCAATTGCTGCTTTTCATTCAAAACAAGTTCGTGGGTTTGAACTATGGGCTTTTAGCTTATTGACAAATACTCAAGAATATAAGCCTATTTTAAAATCATGTTAAATTCTAAACGTCTTAAAGCATTGTAGCATCTATTAATTTTATACCATCAGCTTTATTAAGAATTAATCATGTTCAAAAACTACATCATTGTAGCATATTTTAAAACTGAAAAAATTTCAATAACATGTCTCAAAACTGAAGCATTGTAACATTTTAAAATATAATTAAGTTATTAAAATTTTAAAATCATACTTAATGTTAAACATGATCTAAAACTAAAGAGTTGTGACAAACGCTAAAATCATTTATTAATAAATTTAGAACTGATGCAATAAACGTAGCATATTATAAAAACCGTATTAAATATTTAAAAAAACAGTTATCTGAACTGAAAAAAAAACCCGTGTTTTTCTTTGTGACAAACGCTAAAATCATGTATTAACAAATTTAGAAATGATGCAATAAACGTAGCATATTATAAAAACCGTATTAAATATTTAAAAAAAAACAGTTCTCTGAACTGAAAAAAACCCGTGTTTTTCTTTGAAATTGTACGGCTAAGAAAAGACCGATATTCAAATAGAAACTGTGTTAGACACTTTTACAACAAGATATTCATTACAAATTTGCAGGCTTATCAGATTGTGTAAGAACTACAGAAGGGATGGACAAACACTACATTCGAAGCTACAAAATTGCTCAAAGAGGTCCAGATCCGGAAACTCTCCATGTCTACGGCTGTTTGTGAATTGCGAATAATATTGTTTTGTAATTTTTATGAGCAGTAATGCTCAATCAGCTTAATCCAACATTTATTTTCTACCTTGAAATTCCGGTAAAAAATCCCAGATATGCTCAAAGGCAATAGACACAGTAAAGTTTGTGAGTCCGAAAACCTTATGCTTTTCAAAGGCACAAGTCGAGGGTAAGAATTAAAAGCAAATATATTGCTTAAATGTAATGAAATTGGGTTTAAAAATCAAAGAACTGCTCAAAGGCAAAAGATATCGAACAGTTTGCGAGTCTGGAAACGTAATGCTTATCAAAGGGGGTAGGGTAAGAATAAACTGTAAACCTATCGGTTAAATTCGATGTAACATTTTGAAAATACAGTTGACACTAAAAGCTCTTCTAACCGAATAAGTCGAAAAGTAAAATGCATCGAAAAATATTACCATGTAAAACACGAGCGAGTAAAAAGCTAAAAATTTCGAAGCTTAATATTATCTGACAGTCCCACAAGGTTCTCGTAAATTCTGATATATTAAAAAATCAAGTACGTTTGAAATCCGTTTCGCATCTCTTGAATATCCTTTGGAAGTTCCAAAAATGTGGGTTTCCAGCAATTCGCTTAACGTTACAATTATTAATAAACTCGTCAACGGAAATTGACTATTGATCTTTTGAATGAATGCGAAAATAGATACCTTTCAAATTCCGTTCAACTTACAGGTTTGGGCACCAAATATTAAAAAATTAAATTTCAAAGGCTAATATAAATTCTTAAATACCAAAGGAATCGACTAGCTTACCACGGTTGTTGATTATTTTAAACGCTAAGAATCCACACCTCTATACTTGGAATGCTTATCACATTGTAACTTAACAAAAAATAAAGTGAGAGGGGAGCGCGCGCAGAGAGGATTTTTTCTCTCGTAGGCGGGGCCAAAGCGGTCAGATTGATCTTACCATACGCGATACGGCATGATAAGCATTCCAAGTAGAGGTATGGATTCCTGAAGATGCCAATTTCCAAGTGGAAAATGCGTTTAAAGCAAAAATTTAAGATAGCATTAAAAGTAAATATAAATAACAGAAAGCTTTTTAATAGTTTCAGGTAACATTTATTTGGAGTACCATCACAATTTTGAAAAAAGCGATGTGGTTTGTCGAGGTTTTATGACTTTAAGTTTCCTCCTTTTATTGAAGAACCGTTACAAGAATTCTCAACCCCTGAACAGGCGAAAAGTTTGATATAAAGTGTAAACTTTCATTTACGCAACACGCGATGAATATCCGCCAAATGATAGCTCTGACTTTAAGGGGCGTGATTCTAGTTTAAATTAGATAAAGGAAGAGTGAACGTGATTTCTTCATTATGTTGTGTGTGTAAACCGAGAGTATGAAAGCAGATACAGGTATTCACGATTTCGGAAAAACAATCTGTTAGGTGAAACGTAAAGTGTTTCTATGATAAAGTCGGTTTCATTTATCACAGTTTTATGTGGTCATGGGATAAACTAATTGGTACTACCCAAAATGCATTTTAAAATTTCAACGATTTCAATATTAAAGATAATGATAAATAAAAACCGTTTGATCAACTATCAGTTATGTTCTTATGTTTCAGAATTTATTCAATATTAATTTAAAAACCATTATTGTATATATGGTTCACTTTTTTCTGCAAGGCAAAAATAGTTCAATTAGGATAGTTGAAGAATTTTTTTTTATTCGAACCAACGTAGGAAAAATAAAAGGAATTTTAATACATTTTATTAGTCACTAATTTACATATTTAAAGTTCATTAATTGTCGGTAATTGTCAAAAGACACGCATCCATATCAAATATACCTTTTTATAGTGAAGACACTCGTTATTTACATGAGGGCTTTATCAAGAAACTAGTGTTACGAGCCTGAAAGACTAACACAGGAGTCATCATTAAAGCTTTATAGTCTTGTGAAATTTACAATTCAATAAAAACTATTCAGATTTTTTGACGAAATACACATTTTCGGATAAGATTTCGTAAATCAATTTGTTTTGGTAATTTAAACCGAAACAAGCGCATTTAAAATGCCCTCCATCGTTCATAAAGTAGTAGTATTTATTTTTGACACAAATTGTGTAGTAAATTAACCAAACTGTATACAAGATGGCCAGAAACAAAATAATCGTAACACGTACAATATTCTTTGCATTTGAAATGGCAAACTGAACCACGTCCGTATAAATCGCTGTTACTTGTTTTCTTTTGAAGCACAAATAGAAGAACGTCATCACGAAGCTACTTGTTAAGATTAAAGGACCAAAGTTATCTTGAACGATTTCGTGGCCAAATCCGTAATGGTGCATTGCAAATAAGGAGACGCTAATCGGGTAAAAGAGCAGCACGGAAGAAACGATAGTCATTACAAACATCAATTTTATTTCAATTGATCAAAATTGGCCTCGCGTTTCGAAAGTTTTCATCAATTCGAAAAACTGCATTTTCCCACAAGAAGTTTAACTTCGACTCTTTCTTAATTACAAGAGCAAATCCTCAAGCCATTAATTTATGAAATTAAATACTGAATTTAAAAGCGCAAAACAGTATACAACATCATTTATGTTTGTGGTTGTAGATGGTGTGGTGGGTGTGTTCTTTGTAGTTGAAACTCCCACAAACAACATTTCATAAAAATCCAATACGACGGTGATATTCGGAAATCGATTATGTAAGCTGAAATAATTTTTATTGGATATTAATGAAATCACTATTACCTGCCATAAATAGTATATAATGACGGCTCCCACTTTTTGCCGTGAAAACTATTTATCTGTATATCTATATCGTTCTAATTTTCTTTTTATATATCTATCTGAAAAAATTAGCCTTTGAAAATTCTAAGTATTAAAAAAGCGCCCCTTGCTGCTTACAAGAGAAAACCTCATTCTAAAGTTAGGCAGTGGTGCATCAAAAAATTGCAGGATTATCTTTTGTTTTTATTTCTAGATGAGAACAATGATTTCAGTTAAACCAGGGAAATGTGTAACAGCCTTTACATTTTAATTTAAGCAATATACAATAATAATACAAATTTGACCACAACTTGATCTGCCCAATAATTATGGTCCTATTAATCTGCTTAAGATCGAAGTTTAGCTATGCTCGAGATGCATACCGAAAATATTTCTTCGTTAGTCTTTCCCAATATGCGGTGAAAGAAACACCGAATTCTTTATAAAATTCCCATTTTACTAAGAAATAGAACATTTAGTTTTCCGACCCTTCACGTCAAGATCGAGACAAAAACGTTACAAAAGTTTTCGAATTATACCTGCTTAAAAGGTGAAGAACATAGGAACTGGAATAGAAGCCAACGACCAAGTACACAGTAAAGATGCTCACTACGGATTGTTCAAGCATACTGCTTCCCTTTTTGATTATTCAGGATATTGGCTTTTAGCCGTTAAGAGTACTCTAATGACAAGAATTGAAAGAATATAGCGACTGTCTCGGCAAACAAATCAATACTGAAATTCCGTGGTTGAAAACATCTTCTAACGTTTAATCTTAAGCTTGAGAGTGGTAGAGAATCGTCGGCACGGACGACTTTTTTGACGTAGTGGAAGTAAGTCTTCTCGAGAGAGGGGTAAGGGTATTTATCCCACTGTCTTTTGAAATTAAATTAAATGGTAACAAATCCACCAAAACTATTCGAAGTTATAAACCTTTATTAGGAAATTGGTCGAAAAGCAAAGTTGTAATTTAGTTAAGTTTTCAAAAAATTGTTATAATTACCGAGTCCCAGAAACTTTAAAATATGAGAAATTCCAATTAAGGCCTTATCATTTGCAAACGTCCATGCTATTTAACGTGGCCCCTCTGCGTGAAAGCAGATCTGGCCAATCAAATTCTGGATACTAGCACGGTGGAAATCGATTATGTGTCCCTTCAACAGGTTTTCTTTAAATATTGAACCAATATCTTAATTTTAAAAGCTATTGTGGGAAATTTGAAAGTAAAGTTTTTAAAAACGCGTCAAAGAGTATATCATATCTAATTTCAATAATATGATGTGGAAAATTATGCGAAGGGAAATAATAAATAACAGTAAGAGTGCTGTAAGATATAAAACGTTACTGTCTCAAGTTGTACAATTGCTGTCTGACTGAATCTGCATATTTAGGAAGTGAATAACAAAGAAAAAATTAAACTGACAAAAGTAGACCATGTTGTCCTGGGAACACTATATTTTTTACCTTAAATTACCCTAAATAGTGCTTCCAAAGAAAATGCATTTAATTAATTTTTAATATTTAGAGAAAGAAAATTAAGGCAAACTAAATACAAGGTATTGACAGTGATGGGCATTTTCCGATACCGAACGTTTTGGAGATCGGAACGAGTTTCTGATGAAAGTTCGCAGAGCGAACCACTTCTTGGTCCAACGGATTTCATTCTGCTCTAACCTTGCATTTTCTTACAAATAGAGATACCACTTCCCAATGTTTTCGAGAGCCTCTCGTTCATGAGAAATCTGGGACCTCTTACTTCGCCTCAGGCAACTGAATTTTCAAATATATTTCAAATTGGAATTTAAAATGGCTCCCTTATTGATCATTGCTGTGCCGTTTGTTAAAGGAGCGAAAATATAATTGCCCTTAAATAAAAAATTTCTAGCCCCTATCCTCAATTGCACTTGATAGTACCTTTAACAATGCAAATTTCAAAATTACAAATCGCTGCGTAATTTTACATAATATATAAAACTTATTGAACTAAATTAATTCCAAAATCAAGATTCATTAAATCAATTTTAAATAAAAACGATTTACAAATAACAATTATATAGCACGTAATTTATAGGATTTCTAATATATTTATTTAAATTCGTTTGTGAAATGGCTTGGACAGTTTGATTGCAGGGGAAAATAATATTCTAGATAGTTCTTAAAGGTATGGGCTAAGAAATGATATATCAAGGACATGCCTTTCATACCTTCCCTACAATTACGCAAAACTCCACTTGAAGAAACGGGAAGAAGTTTCAGAACAGCAAGAAAATAAATTTGGGTCAAATTCTCGCGCCATCTATCATTTCGAAAAGCTTTTACAACTGGCGGTTTTTCCATTTCGACGTTTTAAGTTTGAACTCGGTCTAATTTTTATGGAAATTTTATCGGTTTTTTTGGGCGATATTTAAATTGGTAAACTTAAACACTGCGTTTTTCCAAAATGTAATAGTGACAGCAGATATAATCATAACAAAAGTGCATTTTGTGCCTTTTCTCAAACCTCAACGGAGATCACTAGAATGTAACCAGTGGGTAAATTGGTTGTCTAATATTAAATCTAGTTTTTCTTTTAATGAAGTGAACTATGGCACGTTATAGTGTACAAAACTTCTTAATGATGATTTTTTTAATTCAACTTTGGATTAAAAGTATAGATATAGGTGTGTACATTTTGTTCAATTGAAAATTATTTTATTGGCGATACACAATAATTTACTATCGTTCTGACAATAATCAACTCTACAACAGAGTTAGTGTCAAACTTTGATTATCCTGTTGAAGGTGACACGGTGACTATACAAAAACCAACGGATCCTAAAAATATACTAATTCATAAAAAAACAACCAAACCAACCCAAACTTTTACACAACCAGAATTCCAACACCAAATTGATCATGACTACGCAACACTTAATAAACATAATGGAGATTTATCGTCAGTTGGTTGTCAAAGTTCTGAGGATATAATAAATAGTTGTAATACAGCCGTGACTTCAGAAAATATGATTGAAATAGAAATAGTGTATCATGTTTAAATTGTTATAATTTCTTAAAAAAAACATAAGTTGAAGAAATTCTTTGAAGTTATAAGTTTTGATGACGGATTGAAATTGTTCAAAATGAATTTCAAAACTGGTGGTGTTCTCAATTAAATAACAATTAGTCCTCTTTTTAACTTTTCACTTCGCAATTTAAATAAATCTGTAACATAACATCCTCTTATACCAAATTTTCCTTCATAAAGAGTGTGTCATGAAGATTTAACCAAGTTACTGACGAAACATATTTATATTAATGGATGTTCTGGAACTCAGAAAGAAATATACAGAGCTGTCTTTAAAGAAATATTGAAAATGCTGACTTATGTTGGATTTTAAACTCTATTCGTCATACTTCATGTTGCCTATTATCGTTTATGAAGAGGTGTGGTAACTGCGTAAAACAAAAGTCATTTTCGAGGTGAAATTCTTAGGCAAAGAAAGACAAGGCGGAGGTCATCTGCATTAAAAACCCATAACAATTCCGAACTTATAGCTGAATTAAAGAAAATTAAGTACAATAAAATCAAGTTGAAAAAGAAACTACAGAGAAGAGAAAAGACAATATGAGAATAAATAATGCAAAATGGTGAGACAACAGGTGTAAAAGCAGAAGAAGGGCTTCTAGATGTACTCAGTAAGTCCTGATGAATATCCCCATGATTTCTTGGCCACTCAATTGAAGATGAGTCTGCTTCAAAGTAAAAAGTGTCGCAGGTTGCATCCTTTAGTCGTCCACTGGTGTATCTTTAGGTATCACCAACCCCGAATGTGTACAAATGCCTTAACAGTTCTGTAATTCTGCACTTGCCAAGCTACAGATCATTAGTAAGGCACACCCCTGATGTAGGTCGCAAGCCTAATTTTCAACCCCAAATGCTTATTCAGTTAGCTGAAGATCCCCAAAAATACTTCTCTTTTAATAGATGAAAATAAAGGACCAAACGGGAGATCTTAAAGGATCCCTATGATAAAATGGCTAGAGAATACTTCCTGGGCATAAATAAGCGTATTATAGACCATTTTTATGGATAATCAGATTTATGGATACGTACCCGATCCATATTTACCTCCCCCACCATTTTTAAAGAGCCCCTCTAACCCCGCCTATTTTATACACAGCATATTTTAAAGAGCCATTTTTCTTATCCACCTTCGATTCTATGAACCCCCGTTTACGGAAACAGCTCGCCCGACTTACCTATCTCCTTTTAGGGATACCTGCAATAATGATTACCATTCAACCTGCTGATTTATCGACTCTCGGAATGCCACGCTCCGGGAGACCCCGTCTTTTTTTTCAATGATAGCGACCTTAGAATTTCCTCGAAGAATAGTCCAGGCCCCTTCTCTTTTTTGACAAGAATTAGACGCGTTCAATTTCTTAAAAAGAACATACAGTATGTGAAATAACGAGAATATTTTTACTTCAGTTTTTTACCTCTCCGAGGGGACTATGTCCCCTAGGAGGGGTTATACAATCACCGTGTCTGTCTGTGGGTCTGTCTGTCAGGCCTGCGAACGCGTTCGCATTTTCGGTGCAAAGTGTAATCACTGCGTGCGCAGTTTCTCGAGATCTCTGCGTTCGCAGTTTCTCGAAGGGTTGGCAAAACCACCGTGTGAGAGTGAGCGTTAACGGAATCATTTGCTGTTTGGTTTGGATGGTGTTTTTTCGCTCACCGTCGTGATAGTTCGGTGTATTACGTTTTTGAAATGTTTATGCGTAGGTTGTGAGTGTTGCGTAGGTTGTGAGTGTTGAGTTTGTTGTGTTTGTGTTCTGATGGTCGTGCATGTTGAGTCTGTTGTGTTTGAATGGGCGTTTTCCCTCCAACTTCTTCCTGATGACTTTGGGACGGACCGAGTGCTGAGTGTAATGCTACCTCTCAACGTCCAATGGCAGGGTTTCCACCAGTTGTACACGGTATTCGTCTTAGTATCAATTTGCGATCGAATCGGGCGGGATTTTAACCAGGGACCTCCTGCTTGACAGGAGGACGTTCTACCACAGAACCACCGACACTTGTAACGCTTTATTGAAAATTAGACCTTCAGCTTTATCGGAAGCGTATTTAATAGAGTACGAAATTTTGGTTGAATTGAAATTGAAATTATTGCATCGAAGAAATTCTAGTTTAGCGTTTCTCTATTGATTAAAAACAAATGCGCCACCCAGGTTTCGAACCCAGGCCATTCGGGTCGAGCGCTCTACCACAGAACCACCGATAGCTGCTCAGGTTCACTGAAATTAAGACACGCATCGTAAGCATAATAGGCAATAAATTCTTTTTTATTAATGAATTTATGAATGCCTAATCTGGTTTTTTTACGAATTAAATTTTAAAGGTTAAATCTTGTTTAAGCGCAGTCAGCCGAGATTAGAGGGTTAAAGGGTAGACCCTGTGGGTGGTCCACTTTGTAAGTTTTTTTGTTATTTATTTACGGGTATTCTTAACGACCTATTTATAGTTGTGTTAATTCAAAGGAGATAATTTAACGTTAATTGCATTAAGAACTGGCGGTTAGTCAAGTGGCTCTCTGTGCTTTGTTGATGGTAAGGTTTTTGCTTCGTGTAAATATATTTGGTGTGGATATTTGGATATCTACGATTTCTATCGCAGTCAATGATTTCCTGGGTGTGCGAGTCATTATATGATATTGGAAATTGGACGGCATTGGTCTTTTTCATGCGGTATGTGTCACAACGTCAACTGGAAGTCTACGAGCGTTGAAATAAAATGAGCGTTAAAGATGCGGGAAGTATTTCGTAAGCGAGAAAAATACAAATACCATCTGTAGATATTTCTTTCATTAAAATTTGCTTAGTATTATATTAAACTGATAAACATGTACTGTAAAAAGGGTTAAATTCAATTGTGCATTGTTTTAGTAAGTCTAACTCGCTGTTGTAACTACTTAATTTATAATATTCTGAATAAATTAAACTCTGATTGTTTCGTCCCAATTATTTAAATTAAAATTTTATACCGGGCAGGGTCTGAACCGAGAATACGTTTTTCGTAAATAACTATGAATTGCGGAGATATCTTTGGGGGTCGTGTCGAGAAATTAATACCATTAGGGACCATTCTTCCGAGGAGAGGTATATTTTGGCTTGCCAACTTGTTAATTTTGATTGTACGCTTTTAAAGAAAATTAAAAGGTTACGTCTTTCAATGATATTGTTATTATCAGTAACCACAGTGAAAGTATTTCCATAATTGCCAAACTCCGAACAACTTCTTAATAATATCAGAATAACCATGACTAATCCTCGAAACTCTCGCTGTCAGGATAGCCGGCTACTCGTTTGACGTGTAGTTTGAACACCTCGAACATGACCTCCATGCAAGCTCTCTCTTTATCAATTTCCGTCAATATATAAATTCTACGCAAATATCGCTGCCTCTCCTAGCTGAAACTCTTCTTTTTACCTTAGCTCTTAAACGCGAAAAGCGTGACGTTCCCATTACTAGCCAGAATTTCATACGTCGGCCCCTCAATTTTCGCCAGTTCCAAACTGTATTTATTTTTTCACTTCTCTTGTATGTGATTCTATCAGCTACCAATTCTGATACATTTTATTGAAAACGATCGGCGGGAGACGAATCGATGGTTGGAAATTTATATCATTAGAGAAGAACACCTCCAATTCTTCGCCACTTAACCCGATTGAAAGACTAGAATTTTTCACTAAACGCCATATATAAATTATTTGACGTTATAAAGCCCCCTCACCTTTTCCTTTCCCGAAATCATGAAACATCGCTACGCTTTAAAGTTCGGATTTGAAACGACACATACCCCGATCGCTCTCCTTGACCTTAATATAATTTCGATGACTCATAAGCCCGCAGGGGAAAATACCGTTAAAAATCACGTTTAGACAAGACTGTTATTAGCAGTTTGATAACCAGCGAATATCGTTTGGAAATATAGCTGATATTTCAAATAGGATGAAAAGAAATAAGGCAAATATAATGCTTAACGTTTTATGGGGTTTCTAACGATTAAATTTATTAGAGAGCTGCTAATTTTTGATCTTTCCATATCGGATTGTATCAGTATGTATGTATGAGAAAAAAGTACGAGTGTTTGTATTTAAAAACATTTAACTGGAAAAAGAAATCCTTGGTTTCAAAATTTACTTCAGAGAGTCATGATTAGAAGAAAAAACATATTTCTTATTTAGGGGGCTCCACCACCGGGGCTCCCCGCAGGATTTCCTCTGGTAACTGGTTAATCTAAAAAATATTATTATTATTTATTTTTTAGATTAGTTTAAACTCTACTTACTCATCCAGGAAACCGCCGCAAGCCCTGACTTCTTGATAACCCCCTTACGCTTATGATTAAGATATTAAAAAAATAATCTTTAACAAAATTAGCTTACGGGTCGAGAAACGGTATCCCACCCCCGTATACCTTCGACGAGGTGGGTCTTCCTCGGGGTTATTGGTTATCATAGATTGGCGGTGAGACCGTCAAGCAAGAACTGCAAAAAATAAGTGAACATTTAATTACATATGATTATGTATTTGCACCCCGCCGTTCCGCTAGGCACTACGGCGGCTTACAAGACTAGCAAGTCAGGCCGGGACAGAAATGCACGTTGCGAAACAAGCGTTCGGCCAATGAGACAGTTATAATAACTGGCTCACGTATAGTAAACAAACGCTCTCATCACTGCCCAACAAAAGGCGACACGATGGGTCTGCCCGAGAACCCACCCTCACATGCAGCTGAGGACTAGAGTGACCTTATTCTACCACTGCAAATACCATCCCCGATAAGGTTATCAAATGACAGGTATGGAGCGAAGCATCGCAAGAACCCAAAAACCAAGCCCAGCAATCACGGTACGACACCCTTCACCCCCCGCTGGCCAAGGGGCCGATGCGACCTGACGCGCAAACCCAGAATTTAGGCCCGGCAGCCGCAAACGACACCAGTGACCCCATTAAGGACAATCCGGATAGGGACAGTGATACCTGTGCAAATCAGCCGCAGGTTATTAGCCATACGTTGCCCTACTCGCGCCACATTTATTTACAAATGAAAAAGCGATAAACTCTTAAATGAACTCACGAGGGCGCGGCGAGGGAGGGGCGACGACGACACTGGGGTGGTTGAGATAAGCCAGAGGGGGTGAGAGTACTTGAAAACCTTTGAAATAAACAATCGTTAGATCTTTAGTTCATACCGGAGGAAAAAATCTAATAACCCTAAATCGGCAGCGAGGGCACTAGCCGCAAAATCAGGGCCGTGTACTAAACCGCCCCTGGTTGGGTCTCCCAAGCGTGAGCCCCTAACACTTGAAAATCAAGGGCAGGGTTTACAAGATAAGTAGGCTCCCCGATATCCATAGCATATAGAAGCATTGAGTCCGCCAAATTCTGGGCGGACTCGTAGGCACCGCGAAACATAGCTAATAAATGGCGCTTTATAGTGGTTTTGTCCTAGGGGGCCGACGGGTAGAGGTGAAGGTAATTGAGGGGGCAGACAAGGGGGTGTAGGTGACGGAGAATTATAAAAACTATGTTTCAGAAATATTTTTAAAAACACTTACTTGGAAGATGCGATAGTCACCACATCCGGTGATGAAGGAAGAAGGATATTGTCACTCCCCAAAGAACAGCCGGGAGTA
Organism: Leiobunum rupestre; assembly: GCF_980474605.1. NCBI lineage: Eukaryota > Metazoa > Arthropoda > Arachnida > Opiliones > Sclerosomatidae > Leiobunum > Leiobunum rupestre. The sequence continues at coordinate 50,065,623 of NC_143386.1, read as the reverse complement.
GGACTGGCAGGTGAATAGCTAAAATAGACGACGAGTATTCCTCGCTTGACGACGATGTGGAAGAAAATATTTATATTTAAGTAAGAATACGATATCTGATTAAAGGGAATAAAGTTAAACTTACCGACGTTTTCACGAAGGAGCGATATTTTCGTCGTCTATATTTAGTTCGGAAGACGGGTTTAGATATACGGGTTATTTCGGGGGCTGAGCTCGAAACCTAGATGACCCGAAGGAGTTTCATTGAACCCCTACTTATTTCATCATGAGATATTGCTAAGGGGAATTCTTACTTATTTCATCAAAGAAGCCCCCTTAAGAATCAGTTATTTTACACAATCGGGAAGTTTACGACATAAGGGAAGGGTACCTTTAACCGGGTAATAATAAACGAAGGAATTTTTATTATGGAGTGGTCCAAAATTACAATGACTAGTCTGGAATGCAATTTTATTCAACGTGGAAATCAGGCGATTATTCTTCCAAAGAGATAATAAGCGAAACAAAATTAATAGCCATCGAGGAATTTGAAAAATACGTGACGACCTATTTTACAGAATTGATTACATGACGTGTTTGAAAAACCGTGAGAAATTGTTCGGTTGGAATCAAATTTTAAAATATTACGCGGTGAGAGAGTAGTTTCATTATAAATGTTATTTACACGCCCGCGCCTGTCTAGTATTACCTGGGTAGAGGGATCTATACAACCGAGAGCATATAAGACGCATGGATCCGTTTAAAAGTTTTTCGATATTTTCCGAAAATATGGAACGAAAATTTCTTGACGCTCGGAGAAAATTTAATTCAAATAAAAGACCAGTAAATCTAAATTATCCTTGCGGGTTTTTTTTTCAAGTAGGCTTCACTAACATATTGCTTAGATGAATAACCGCGTTATATACTTAATTGCCTCAAAGATTTGGTGTTGATACGCGTATTTGGTGACATTCTCTATTTCCTTAAACGTATCCCCTTATCCCCTCGAAAATATAATAATCTAGAAGAACCGGAATCCTTTATTCTGAACGTCCCTATCGAAATCGAGATCCCCAAGTTTTTAGCGGTATGCGAAAAACAACGCGGGATTTTAAATTATTTTGGTGAAGATGATTAGGAATTTCCTTTATTAAGCGAACCAAATGATTTCCCCACTAGCTCTACATCCCTCGATGTGACATTCTTTTCTACAACAATAACTGGATACCCGTGACTCTTTCATCCCGATAACCAATTTCGCGAACCCGGCGTAAATTTTACCCTAACTCCGTTGACTTTTCACCGTTTAAAAAGTGAAATACAATTTCTAGAATGTATCAGCCCCTGAAAAGTACGTACCCCTTAAATATCAAACATCCCACCACTTATTGATAAGTAGATAACGATAGAAACTAGGAATTGCGAAACAAACTGGGTTAACGAGAAATGGGGAGATTTCGCTCTTTTATCTTAATATATTTCTAGCATGAAAAACATTTTTACTCAACTATGAACCCGTTACTTCTGCCCACGGACATACCAACACGACACCGGCCGACAAACTATTCGATGATAATCCCCGACTTCACCCACGCGTGGTAGATTCCCTACATTATCGAGCTTTAAACCTCCTAACACTTCCTTATTAGCCAATATAATTAAGGAAACCTTCGGTAATGACCTTCTTGAAACGAACTTTAATAAAAGCAACAATGAAAGGATACCCCGTGACCAAGCCTCGGCTTCTACTTTTCCCGACAATGAGGAAAAAAAGATAGACTCCCTTAATAACGCTATATTTTACCGGCTAATGAAGAGGAATGGTTTTCAGCCCTGCCTTTAAACGAAATGTCTAAAGTCTGACGTCCCGATTCACCGCGTGAAATATCCTCACTCGGCATCCCGAGAGCGTGGATAGTGCACTCCTCAATTCCCCATAATACAGGAAATCACCTCTTCATCTATCGACGATAAACGGCCTTCGTCTACCTCGCTCGTGACCCACCGCATGAAGAGGATAGAGCGCCCCTCTCAACCTCAGCGATCACGGGAACGCAACCGCCATCTTTCGGCGATAAACGTCCTTCGTCTACCTCATTTGTGACCCCCCCCACGCATGAAGAAGTAGAGCACCCCTCACAACTAGGGTTAATACAGGAGCTCTCTAACCGTCTACCAGCGATAAACGCTGAGAAAATACGATTTTTACATGGAAAATTAAGAGAACGCGTTTGAATTCCAATATAGCCTAACCATTTCTAATGCCTTCCCCGATTCGACTATTACGCGTGACTTTCACGGGGCTTCACCCTCTAGTAACCTCCCCGTTCCATCTAAAAAAGAGGGTCTATATCCCAACTTCTCCCCGGAGAATTTCCTCGATCAAGCAGGGCCTTCTCGTTAAATTTTATAATGGACTAGTGACGATGACAATTCCATTTCATCATTCGAGTGGTCAGAGAGCGAAGACGATTCCCCTCTCCCCTCAGACGTAGAAGAGGATGACCTTGATAAAGACGGACCTGGGGGAAATTAAGTCTCTCAAACTCATCAGGAACCAACTCCACCTGGTGGAGTAGAGGACAATCAGCTAACTTATCCATCCCCGATTCAACAGGAGTCTAGCAAAGCACCCCCGGTTCAAAAAGGCCAGAAACTACCACCAGTTCAACAAGCAGGTAACCAACCACTCCCGGTTCAACAAGGGGGTAAAAAACCACCCCTTGCTCAACAAGAGGGAGATTGTTTACAAATAGAATTACAAGCCCATTTTGAAAATGTGCAAGACCGGTCGAAAGAATACCCTCAGTTTAATCTTGTCAGGAGATACGTCTCCGTACGATTTTTCGTTGATGTAGAATTTGGAATTACACAATTTGTCACCTACATTTTCGACCAACTCCGAGATGACGATTAAGTACAGATATACCGCACTTCCGAAGTTTGTTCCGCTTGAGTCCTGGAAATTTCTTTCCGGCAGAAATCCCCGCTGAATTAGAGAGTATATTCGACTTACTCGAAGGAGAAATTTACTTAGACGATAGAGATGATTTTGGGAATTCACCCGTTTTCCTCACGATAAATGTATGGAGATTACCGAATGGAGGCTCCTTAAGACGACGAGGGCTGAATTAGCATATCGAATATATCAGGGAGAAACGCAGTTTCAACTCGGTTAAAAATAGAGACGTTCTCAAAATAGCCATCGCGCATTTGAAAAAAATCGGAACCCTGGAAACAATAATATTTCAAGATTATCAGACTTTGTACAAACCCGGCTCGCGGAAACAAAAAGAGAAGGCCGAAGAATTACGCGTGGAAGTGGGGGGGGGTGAGAAACGCGAGTGCGGAGCGTTTAATAGTCTAGTTCATTTTAAATTTTTTCTCGCGGATTATGCAATAATGGATTTTCCAGGGGAAGGAAGAAACCATTAAAATATAATTTATTTAATATATAAACAGAAACATAACGACGTTGTGGTCAATTTGACGTCATTTTGCGCTACAGATTACGCGTGCTCGAAGTGCCTCGTCGGGTAAGATAAAAAATTCAAGCATCACTGCGCTATTTTTTGTAAATCTTGCTGGAGACCCCAAAATTGCGAAGGAGAGCTCATCCATTGCGACGAATGTCTTCGTTCCTTTCACAGGCTGGAATGTTATCTAACTCATCGAGAATTGGTTCCCTCTCTTTGTAGTCTGGTTAAAATTTGTAAAGACTGTTACAAATAAATGGACTACAGGTATAGGGAAAACTTTCATTCGTGTTCGGAAGTATTCTGTCGAAACGGCTATGATGAACGAATTAAATATCACCACGACCCAGCGATAACTGAAAGAAAATTACCCGGGGGGACGCCAAAGCAGGCCCGCTCGATAAACGAGGAAAGGTGCCTTCATATGTCTTATTATTTGCTCGGAGTGTATAGACGAGAGAGAGCCTAACATCTCTTACGGCATTGGCATCCGTTTTATCTCCCGCCAAAAAGATTTTACGGTGGAAAGGTCGTGCAAAAGTTAGTTGAATAGCTCAGAACACTCGCTGACATTAAGAAAATATCTGTTCGCGCGCGTGGCTAAATGTTAAGACCTTCAGTGTGTTTTTAGAGCGGTTCGAGATATCGACGAGACTTGCGTGCCATTCATGATAATTAACCGCACTAAAACTATTTTCTTTAACTGCCTTAATTTCAATTTTATAGATTCTTACTCTTTTATTGCTATGGCTCTCGCGAAATTCGGAAAGTCATTCGGTTTAGGACCTTCTACGGAAAAAGGTACATTTTCCCACCTGCTTTTAAGCTTTGTCGAGAATCGCTTCGATCCTTCCGACCCCTTGACGACTTTCAATTCCACCGGAAAAGGTGATAGATTCCCTCTGGAAGCCTACGGCGCTAATAACCTTGGGGTAAAGGAAAGAGAGGCACTCCTTAAATGGCAGGGCGAGCAACTCGCCGCGGGGAGGCTTTAACTTCTTCAGAGTCATGGATGGTATGTCTTATTGTACCTCTGACATCAATATTCTCTGGCTGGGGTGTGCGACGTTTCACCGCGAATTTATGGAGGTTTGCGATACCGACCCCTTTTACGCTGCCATAACGCTTCCAGGGGCGTGCAATTACGTCTTAAGAAAACGCTTCCTCAATCCTGAATAACAAAACTTCCACCAGCCGGATTTCTAAACCGATATCGACCGTCAATTGTAGGTCATGAACGAAAAAAAACGTAGGGGTATTAAAATAATATGGGCAACGAGGAGGCGCGAGTCGAAGGAAGGAAAAATTAAGGTTGACGGATTGCACGGAAACGATTTTTTCATGTTGCAAGGGTGTTATTTTCACGGTTACCCCCGCTCTCAAGTGGTGGTCAGAGGCCGACACGTACATTCCGATCCCTCGATAACCTTTAACATTCTTTACTAACAAACAACCCAGTTGGTCGTGCAGCTCCAGCAATTAAAAAAAGTTTTAGAAATGTGGGAGTGCGTTTTCGAGGCGATCAGAAAAGAACCCAAGAACAAGGAGTTTTTAGATAACTTACGGAACAAGTTGATTTTACCCTTTAATCACCGAAACGCCTTTTACGGGGGGAAGACTAACGCCACTTGCCCATATCGTTTCAGACGATCAAAGACTCTTTAACATTGTTATGCTATACCTCTATCCAACTGTGAACCTTTTTATAGATCTGGAAGTTTGAAAGATCTCGGTTTGCTAGACGGGTTTTTTCAGTGCCGCGTCCTCCCCCCCCTAAGCTTTTTCATCTGATTTTACCCATGCACTCCAATTCGCGGTTTCTTTTCGTTCCAATATCATTAGGCACAGGGAAGAATTTTTAATCTGTTTAACGATCCGAATATCGAACGGAAAAGTGTTTTGGCTTTCAACGAGAAGACGTTGGTCCAATAGGAATATCTCGAAGAAATTGACCCTGCTCTAGACCACTACACCACGTCTTTCGCTAGGATGAAACTCTTCTCGCATTTAGTACCATGATATCTGGTTATCCCCCGAACGCGAACTCCTGGGTCAAGAAAAAGATGCATCTTACATTACTGGTATGCAGACCTACGCGGAAAATAGGATGACCTCCTATACTTCCGCTTTACCGAAACCAGTGGAATAGGAGGGATCTTGGGAAAGCGCTCTCACCGAGATAAGTATACTAGCGATAACATTCATGGGTTTTGACGAAATTAACTCGGCCAAATTTAACCCCTCCGAGTCCCTACGATATTCCCAATCGCGAAATAACCAGGCTAGAGAAGACTTCCTGGAAAGTAGTAATCCACTTCAAAGCGCCACGGGTGTAACCGAACAACTTGAACCAGAGACTAATATCGAAAAAAATTAAAACAAGTCTCCCCGCGATATGATTCAAGCCGACCAACCAAACGGGGTTATAGAGCATAAAATCGTCATGCCGCGGAAAAAAATCCAAAACGGAAAAAGACGGAGGGGACTAACCCTATCGATATCACTAAAGATGGTAAAATTCTTTCGGGTGTAGCTAAAACCACTAAATTGCGAACCTCATCCGCGAACGCACGAAGGTCCTCCCCATATTTATCAGATCCCCATAGGATACTATTTCTCCATCGAACATTAATTAAGGTAAGAATCGAAATGATTAAAGATATGAAAAGCAGTCTCCATTATAATTACATCACGTGACCGGTCCGCATAGTCGCTAATCGAAAGAACGCTTTCATTCGCTTTCACCATAGTATCGTTGACTCTGGGTACTTTTCATCTGGAAAAGGGTTATCTAGGTGTTAGACCAGCCCGAATAGGGTATCAAGTCCCCTCCCAACTTTCCGTCTATACGAATATCGTGGAAGACCAAGTGGTAGGTGAAGCGCTCGTCTCTCTCGTTAGGATTGTCCCCTCGTGTATATTACAGGGAAAATATACGATATGCCTCATTACATGAGTGTCCAAACGGTATTTCGATATCATCCAAGTGCATATTATGAATCCTCAGGGGAATCCTGCTCCATTTGCCTTCGGGTCTCTTACGGTTCAACTACATCTCCGAAAACAACATGCCTTAACCAGATGTTCTCGACGCGTGGGGTTCCTGCCTGTGTAAACTATCTCAATCATTTCTTTCAAGGAGCTGCTTAACAGAAATGACACGGTCTATGGAGTTTGTTCTCGGGGCTCTTTCGCTGGGCCTCCCAGCGTTATGGGCTTTTCATGCGAGGAAATCGTCAAGTGTTCGATGACTAACGACGTCCCGTTACTGAAACATATAGAACAGTATCGCTTATTCAAATTCGTAAATGACGAGAATACCGGACGACGGACGAAAGACGAGGTAGAGATAGAGCGAAATCCTATACGTTACGAGATCGCTAGAATTCGATCTTTAATAAAAGGTAGCTGTTTAATATTGTAGGTGGTAGAGCGTTAGCTCGGGCGGGGTTTTATTACTATAATTACAAAGACTGCGTTAAATGTTTCGCTTGTGAGGAGTACTTATGGCTTGGGAGAAGGATGACAGCCCTTGTGGTGAACACGTGAAATATTTCCCTCATTTTGCATTTCTATTAGGTGACGAATGCGGTAATTTAAGCCATTTTATAGCTGATGAGGATATTGTAGTAACTAACCAGTCACCTTATTCCTCGACCGCCGATAAAGCCATTATATACGGTTTTCTAACCGAGGTAGTCGAGACGCTAGAGAGGAAAAAAAGAGACAGGAATCTAGACATTTTTGTACCATTGGATAATAGATTTTGAGGCTGTGGGAATCTCTCTTTTTTTACGAGTTCAAGTTTCTCACGGTTTGAGGTATTCCTTTGTTCATGTTAGAGATATTCCTGTGTTCATGGTGGTGGTATATCTCACTAGGGGTAGGGATATTCCAGGGGTTTTCGTGTACGAGGGTGCTAGACGAAGATTATAGCTTCCTTTAAAAAAATGAATAGCGAGGCTAAAAGAATCGCTAGTTTCGAAAACTTCCCGGCGGAGTTTATGGAATGCGTCGAGCTAACACAGGCGGGGTTTTTCTACTTCGGTCATGAAGTTATAACTATGTGTTTTTGGTTCAACGGTATGGTGTCGAATTTAGAGATGGGGCCAGCCCTAAACACTCCCACGCCCCATTAGCACACGGAATCCGATTTCAGGTCGGATAAGGGTCGCTGAGTCGGGAAAGGGTCCGAGTCGTATGACACGCTTCATGCCGAATTAACGCCGACTAAACATTTTGTTTATTTTTTTCCTTGCAGTCGGCCCGACGTTATATGAGGGGCTGTTAAAAACCTGCGACTCAGTCAGATTGTGCTTGCTATGCCAACGCATATCCGACAGTCGGGCCAACGATATTTGAAGTACCTTTTCCGGACTTTTTGGAAGTCGGGTTGTGCACTTCATGAAGACCCAATATCGACTTGTGCATTTTTCTTCCATTTTATGTAGAGGTCGGGCCGACGATATTTTAAGCAGTTTAGATAACATAATTTCCAGAAATATTTAGGGTCGGCTTGTGAACTTCATGCAGACCGAATGCCGGCAAGTGATTGTTTGCTTCGATTTTATTTAGACATCGGCCCAACGATATTTGAAGTATATTTTGCGGACTTTTTGGAAGTCGCGCTTTGCACGTCATGAAGACCGAATATCGACTTGTGCGTTTTCCATCTATTTTATCGGGCCTTGGCGGGTCGGGTTTAAAATTTTACAAATTTTATCGGACCGGGCCGGGTCGGGTCGGGTCGGGTTTCAATTTTTAAGAATTTTGGCGGGTCGGGTCGGGTCGGGTTTCAATTTTTAAGAATTTTGGCGGGTCGGGTCGGGTCGGGTTTCAATTTTATCGGGCCTTGGCGGGTCGGGTTTAAAATTTTACAAATTTTATCGGGCCGGGCCGGGTCGGGTCGGGTCGGGTTTCAACTTTGGCGGGTCGGGACGGGTCGGGTTTCAGTGTTTATGAATTTTGGCGGGTCGGATTGGGTTGGGTTTTAGAAATAGCTGGCCCGACTCATCTTTAATGCAGACCCAATGCCGACTAGGGTATGTTTTGCTTCGGTTTATTTAGACGTCGGGCCAACGATAATTTAAGCATGCATTCGGGACTTTTAAAGAGTTGGTCTGTGAACGTTATGCAGACCGATTGCCGACTTGTGCGTTTTCCTTCCATTTTATGTAGAGGTCGGACCAACGATATTTAAAGCGGTGTAGACAACATAAATTCTAGAACCTTTTAGGGTCGGGTTGTGCACTTCATGCAGACCCAATGCCGACAAGTGTTTGTTTTGCTTCAGTTTTATTAGACGTCGGGCCAACGCTATTTTAAGCTTACGTTTGGAAATTGTGTGAAGTCGGGCTGTGAACGTCGAGCTGACCTTTCATTTTAGGAAGACGATATTTTAAGCGGAAGATAAAACAAATTCCGGCCTATGTTAGAGTCGGGTTGTGCACGTTATGTGGACCCAATTCTGTCTAGTGATTGTTTTGCTTCCTTTATATACGTAGAATTCGGGAATATTATATTTAATTTAAGAATTAAGCTTATGTATTCTAGCAGTTTCATCTGTATTCTGGTGCTCATTTCATTTTTATCTACCAAAATAATTAAGGGGTGGAATTACAAATGATTTGTATTGTTCTTAACTAAATATTAAGTTTTTAGTTAGATTTTTGTGTTATTTAATCCTTACGCTTGTTTTCTGGCATACCTGTCAATCGGCTTGACGTATATCTGGCAGCCTTGGTTAAAAACGGCAACTCATTCGAAAGACAAAGAGAACGAACGAGGTTCAACTAGTCGAGACTCGAGAGAGTGCATGTTAGTTTCATGTTTTTAAAGGAAAATATCTTATTTTTGAAAGGATTTTTATATTTCTGAAGGTATGTAAATTCATTAATAATAATTGTATCTTAAATGCCATTTTTTGTAATTGAAAAGTATTTATAATAAAAATGTTATACCCACGTTAGGCCTAGGCATAAAATTTTCCGAGGCGCAAAGCATGGACGAAAAACGAAAAATACCGCCTTATGAAGACAGAAACGAGCTTTCTAAGAGGCAAAGGCTTAGGCACAAAATAAATTACCCTAGACAACAATGACTTGAATTCTAGAGGAGATTATATAAAGTTATTGGGATAAAAGAACAAGTAGAAATAGATAAAACCGCTTTGAAGCCTTTGGAGGGTGTTAGAAGGGTAGCAGGGGTAGATTCATAAGCCAGTGGCATAGTTGTTCCCATGACGTTTCTCTACTTTGTAACTGGAGTGGCGGAAATGGGAAAATTTACATGCAAAGATATGCAATTAAAGCATGTCATAATAGGTATACTTGATTTAGTTAATTATTTATACGTTGAACCCATTGATTATAGTTATTTATATTTAGATGCTGTTTTCTACGAACCTGAAAGTGGTGAAAGATATACATGTAGAAAGTGCCATAAGAAAGTGACCGACAAGGTGGGCGACTTAAAAGAAATTTAAAAGCTCAAAAATCTAACGCCAAAGTGAATGAGAACGATTTGCAAGTGGAATGAAGTCGCTGAAAGCATATAGACTTTTTTACTGCATTTTAAAAATTTTGTTGTGTCTAGCTTATTGTTATTCAGATTTTTTTTAAAGAAATCTCAGAAGTATGAGCTATGAAAATGTAATTTTTTGTGTGAAATATATAACGTCTCAAGAACATAACATGTGATAATTTAAGTTCTGAACTTGAAAGTTTTTGGGGTACCGTAATTGAAACTTTTTGTGCCCAAGACTCGTTCTCTTCTATTTTGTGTGATAATTTTGTACTTCAGGAATTGAGCATTTGAGTTCCTAGTGTGTGGCCTCTATGTTATTAAAACTGTAGTACAAATAGTGAAATTTAATCAATATTTAATTAACTAATGCAGTAATTATAGTGACTTAAAAAATAATTTTTAGATATGAAAAATTTTATATTCAAAGATTCTCAGCCTCAATAGTTAAGTGGCTTAGAAGTTATATATGTGTTATTTTTTTATTTAAACATTTTTGGTAAAGAAATTGAAAGTTAATACCTGTAATATTCGGCCTCTATTTTCATATTTTTATACGGTGAACATTTTGTGATAGAGCAACTAAAAGTTTTAATTCTGAAGCGGCCACTTTAATATATGTGCCATGATTGTACAAATATTGAACATTTTGTATTAAAACATTATAACGTTAAATATAATGTTATGTACCGATATACCCATAAAAATAGTTAGCCTCTAACCGGTTTAAGAAATATTTCTACAGTATGACGCATATTGGTAGGGCTGACTACTGTTTTATGGGTGGTCTTTAATGAAAGAAATTGAGCCAATTAGTATGCTGCCATGAAATATTTGTTGATAAACTGGATGTTTTGGAGGTGGGCCACCTGTTCAGAAATAAGTCGGGCCGACCTCGACGTTATGACTCACTGCCGACTTAAAACATGCAGTCGGCCGACAGTGAAGTTAGGACCCTTTGGCGGAATAAAAGCCGACCAAGTCGGCCCGCAAGGTTAATTGAGGAGGGGGAGTATATTTACAAACCCGTCGGGCCGACTGCTATACAGTCTTCTGGTCGTAAAATAAGGGTTGCTAAGCCACTTTTTTATGGGCCAAGAGTCAGATTTGGCACTCTGAACTGCAAGCTTGAAGAGGGACAGCTCTTTGCAGTAAGCAGTCTTGTGGGCAAGACGGAGGGTCGCGTCAGGACACCGTTGGTAGCGACGGCGGTGGGCCGAAACGCGTTTGCGTAGTAAGGCAAGGTCCTTGGAACACCAAGGGACGGACTTATGAAAGCGATATGGGTTCTTCTTGCTAAGGTGAGTGTCGCAGAGCTCAACAATAGATTGCGAAAGAGAGGAGACAAAACTATCAACAGATGCCTGGCTGTCCAGCACCCGGTGAGTTAAAGTACTAAGACAGCGAGAGGCGTCGACCTGAAAGGAAACCCAATCCACGTTATTAACGCTGTAGCCAGCATTATAAGAGTGAGTGGCTGGGATGGTAGCGCAGGTAAAAAGGATTCAACGATGGTCCGACAAAGAGACATCGTCAAGTATACGCCAATCCGTAAAGTTGTTAGCAATATCGAGGGAGGCAAGAGTAAGGTCAATATGACTGGTTATGAAAATTCAAAACCAGGAGTCAACGAGAATGCAGTTTGGGGTGCTGTTACATCTGGAAGAGGACACATCCAATTTTCTAGTGTCTTGGTGGTACTGAATGTTTCCCCAATAAGCTATTTAAGGGATCGAGTAATTGAGTCTACCTTGGAATCCGTTTGGAGCCAGCATCTGACTGAAGAAATGAAGAAAACTTGCGAGGAAGAAAAGAGATTGCCCATCGAAAACGGAGAGGTTGACCAGGAGGGTGTCGCGTACATAACGGTTATTGGCGACGGTGGTTGATGTTAGCGGTGTTACGGTCACAACTAGAGCGCCCTTTGTGGTGTAGCTGTAATTATTGGCTTTTGAACCAATAAGTTGATTTTACGCAAAAAATACTGCTACTAATGCGTACTCGATAGCAAGGAGACAGGAGAACCGCCCACCGATCACCCGAGTTACAGAAACTGGGACGGCTCATCCTCGGCAATGGAGGCCTAAATAATTGTCGAAGGCTTCAAATGCAACGAGGTGATGCATGGACTACGAAACAAGCGGTTGATCGCGGATGGTGATTCAAGCGTTTAATCTAAGATCATGGAAAAAGTACCTTATGGCTCCATGGTGACGAACTTAGAATGCGCTAATCTAAAAACTAAACTGAGTCTTTACTAAAAATCACAGTGGATAAAAAATATACGTTTGACTCTAGAGCCCACGTTTTGAAACCGCAAAGGAAGAGATTTACGAATGCGGCGAGAGTCTACTTTTCACGAGTACATGAGTAAAGCCCCGTTTTCAATTATGATAAATTTCAGGCTTTTCGCTTTTGCTTTTTTGACACGCCTTTATTTCAAAAAAAGCCTATATCAAATCCATTTAGATATCTGCTTCTCAAGACAAAAAAGCTGATAGAGAAGCTTCTCCCGGTTGGTTTTGACGCAAAAGCGTGAATTTTGTTTGGAAAAATCGTGATTGAAAATGGGGCTTAACGCGGCCGGAAAAAGCCGTGGATTGTTTTTTCAAGCGTCACAAGGAGAAAGTTGAAAGAGGAAAGCGCATGTTCGCTAAGCCCTCCCAGAAATTGATTCAAAGCAATCCGAAGGTTTTGCCGGTTAACACCGACTACGGACCTCTCACCGATAATACCCAATTGACCGACAAGCAGTTGAAAGTCGCTACCGAAAGTCATTTGAAAAGTCTGCAGGTAACCAAAGAGCAAGGTTACCCTATTAACGATGGCAACCAACATCACCGACTCACGGCGTTTATTTTCCTCAAAGGTTGTCAAAAGATGTCCTACAACGCTTTCGTCAAACAAAATCTTTAGGAAACGCCGTGTAGCACCCCTAGTACGGAACATGGGAAGAAAAATGAATCAGTGGCGCTTTACTGATTTGAAATGGAGTATGGCCAAGAAGTTCGAAACAGCGTTCTTTTATAGATTTGCAGCACTGATTCTTACTAGCTATAATAATAAGCTAGGCTAATACCCAAGGCACCACCTTAGGCTTAAGCCATCAAGCGACTTTTAAAGCCATCAATTCATGAGGATGGTGGCAAGCCCTCCATTCCGCGCCAGCAATAAGCTCCTACTGTAACTATTACCGTTTTTATCAACATGTTTATAAAGAATGGGACACCAAAGAGCTTGGGGAACAACCCCTTAAACCAGTGGGGAGACAACTTGAAAACTCACCGCAGAAGGAGCTGTTCCGAGTTTTCACCTAGTGCTACAAGCTGGGATCGAACCCTTCTTGCTGCGAGGCGCAAGTGCTAAACACTCCGCCATCCCAATAACCCTGATATAATTATGGAAACTGGAAATGCTAGAATGGAAGTCAAAACGGCACCCTCCGCTAGAAACGAAAACCAAAGGTCGAAGTTGATGAAAAATAAAACTTTTGCCAGCAAATCGTCAAAGGTAAGTTACAACTAAAAAGAAACCATGATTATTATTCACATTCCCGAGGTCAGCTTAATATCAGCCGATGTCTTATGGATGAAAGACTAAATTATAAGCTTCGAACATTTTCCGGTTTCTCGTACGGTTTTTGGATTTAAAAAAACTTGAGCTTTCTTTCAGTAATTTTCCATGTACAATCTACGTCAAAGGAAAACTAGTATTTCGGATATAAGGAATTTTTAGAAAATGCTCTACCCCACGGATTGAGTACTCTATACCTTGTTAATTAAGTATATAGAAAATAGAACCGACATAAAGTTTATCGAAACTTTAAAGTTGTTAAAATTTACTTCGTTTTAGGTCAGACGAAATTAAAGATAGCTGTATTTTATGAACTAGTACAACAATAATTTGTCGAAACAAAATATGAGAAACAGAAAATACTCGATAGCATGTACCGTACACTTTGCTGCAGTATATTAGTTCAAGATACATTTAATATTTATGAGGATGAATATAATTCTAACCACGTGTGAACCTGTGTAGTTGTATTTTCCTCATACTGGCTACTTGTACTTGCGTTGCATATTTAGTATACCAGAGTATTTCGAAAGTTTTAGCGTATTAGGGCACTTACTCAATGCAACAATGGGACGTTCAGCCCGCCACTTCGCACACAGCAGTGGGATAAATAGCGGATGCTCTGGCAACGACAGCCGACACCCAACCTACAGACGTGGAGAACCGACCCCTTTGGAGAGCTAATAAAGGGGAACAACGAGCACAAAACAGCCCTCATAACCCGGCACAGATAGCACCGGACATCCCGGTGTGCCCCAAAAGGCCAGGAAACAGGACCACCGTGCCCTCATACGGAGGCCCGCCGCCCCACAGCAGGCTATTCAATCCGCCGAATTGGTCAGTTAGCCCGGACCATCTCCGTTAGCCCGAGCCGAAGCTCAGTTACCAGCCCACACCTGACAGAAGTCGGGGGTGGAGATAGGACCACTTGAACGAAGCTAACATCCCCCAGTGCGCCACCACCCGTGATTAAATACAAGAGCCGGACCCCAACTCCCCGGTAAAGCCACCAGTATTAACACACTCGGCCCCCGGGAGAGCCCCAAAGAACAGCCAGATGTCAGGGATAGGAAATTATATTGAGCTCTATCAAAGTACAAAATTGTGATCTCTAAATCAAATAAATAAATACTGGCAATGGCCCAGGAAGTTAAGCTACCCCGTTTCAGTCCATCCGTCAGCAGGTAGACCTGATTATTAAAATAAGAAATGGTACCGAGAAACTGGCGTTTCAGAAAACTACCACAATTGTCAAGGTATTTGCTAAATTTTTTTATATTGAGGGGTGTATAAAAGCTAAGCTTTGAAACTGTATTGGCGCGCGTGTAAAAAAAATGTGGCCGTGCTATTGATTGGAACAGCCTAGAAATCTTCGGCTGTGGATGAAAACCAACAAAAGGAAGATAAACGTGACTTTATATTAAAGAAAGCCTGCCATAAATTTCAATTATGGTGTTTTGCTAAAGCACAATTGGAACCCATTCATTTAATATTTTTGAATTTTTTGTGATATTTGTTTTGCTTCGCGTTTGTTGTTTTTTCGAGATGTTACTGCTTATATTACTGTTCAGTCCACTGGGGTCGTCAAATCTAGCCCACCGAAACGTATTGTTTTAAATGTTTTTAATTTATATAACGTGGTTATTTGCACAATTTTTGATTATGTGATATTTTCAAATTAATTTCGACGTTATCCATATAGTAAATTGTTCTAACATAAAGTTCACTAAATAGTAATATTAATTTAAAAAGGGGTGTAAATAAAGTTTTCATTATTTAATCATATTAATCCCTACTACAAAACAATAACAAGGCTGATCAACATTTTAAAGATTTGAACATGTTCTTGTATAATCGAAAGGAATTCGCTAGGCAAGGGCCTCAGGACTGTCAACGGGTTATAATGACTGACCTGAGACCAGGAATCATTCTTGAACAAGGGCCCAGGCCCGCTTTCGGCGGCGCTGGTTCTGCCTAGAACGTTTTGGATAATTTCCTTTTCGTATTTCATATACAAATACCACGACACTAGCGAATTCCAAAATGCAGAATAATGCAAAAGGAACGAATACATCCTGGAGAGTCAAACCTAAATTGGGATCCACATTGTATATCCATACGTTTCTTTCGTACAGAATGCTTTTGCAATATTTGAAAACGTAGTCGAACGGTCTGACTTCAAATACCCTCAAAACACTGCAATTAAATAAAAAGGTTAGTAAATCATTTTAAAAAATATTTCCTTTTTATTTTTAATTAAAATTTTATTGCTAGAAAGATGATTAAGAAGAAAGTTTTAATTGGCTTACCTACCCCAACAAATAAAGCCAAATCTACATTGACGCGCCCATGCGGATGCAAAATTGCCTAAATTCTAATGATCCTTTATATTACTTCAAAACATATTTTTGTTTTTGAGTGGAACCGATTTAGCAATTGTGGGCTACTTTTTTCTACACACTAAGATGATTCATTATTCAAATCAACGGCTTAATTTACGAATACATTCATAAACTTCCCAGTACAAATATTTTTATTTTAAATTTAATTAGTTTAATTAACATTGACTATTAAGCTTACCTTAGATTGATTTTTTCAAATAATTCCTGCGGTACATGACGCCGAACCATATAGAACATAGGTCTAGACATAAATGTTTTTTTCGAAATGTACATTGTCACTTCACCATCTTCAAATGACTTTAAAGGGATGCAACATCCAATCTCAAACGTCATATCGTCTAATATAAGAATGTTCTTTCCTTTTGATATGTCAATGTACAATTCATCGGCAATGAGAGAAAACGGATCTACGTACGACTCAATTCCACCTTTTTCAATCCTTTCTACCACTTTCTTGAAGCTCGGACTTTTGGTCGCCTTTATAAAAATTTTATGTCCAATATTAGTTTTAGTCACTTCTGGTGGTTATTAGTGATTACAAAAGAACAATTGGAAATCTTTTTTTCATTATATCTTCGTTTAAATCAGTTAAAACATATACGATGTAGATACAATCCTCAAAACTAGACTAAATGCTTAAACAAAGTAATAATTTAAAATGTTTCCGAAAATGGAAATTAAAAATAAAATAAAAGTACCTTGTAATTTAAAAAATTTAATTTCAAAGAAATGTAAAGAATTACACCATTTCTTACCCCTAATTACGAAGTAAACGTTTCAGACTAACCCCATTTTTTAGAAAGAATTTAAATGTACCGCAATTGAAAAATTTACCTATAATCTGACGATTTCTACTGTTTTTAGTAGTTTGCTCAAAAGCTGAATTTCGTACTTTACCATTAAAATGACAGAGTGATATTTGAGAGAAGTAAATGAACATTTAACCAATATCGCTTCTAGCACTTGGAAAAAACTGTTAACTTACTTCCATCCTTAAATAAACATCAACACTAGCTCCTTCCAAAAGTTTGGGAACAATACGAGGATAGTTCAAAATATCAGGGATGGAATCTACTATAAAATATTCGATGGATGAAGCGTTCGCTTTAAAACAGCAAATGAAATTGAAAAGCAACAGCGACAATGAAATAATCCAAAATGTGAAGAGCACTTCTACCGGCAACGATCTCTTTCTGCGATTTAAAGGCAATGCTACAATGGGCAATGAAAAATATTTTTATTATTCTTAAGAACTAGAAAAACACCACAAATTCTTTAAGGCTTACGGTGAAGTGCATGTTTAATTCAATATGCTAAATGATTATTTAATGATTAATAAAAATAAATATGCAAATTTAACGTAGTCTTATTCATCATTAAATAATAAATTCTTTAATGAATTTTGTTAAAAGTGCGCAAAATTAAAAAAAAACTTTTTCAAAATTTATCTTTCTGATCAAAACGGTATTTAAATAAAATTTGTTTCTATGAAAAAAGTATTGACGTTAACTAATACTTTGGTTTTTAAAGAAAAATTACAATTTGAAATTAAACATGTGAATTATTTTTGGCAATGTCCATGAGGTATCCGAGATTTTTTATTCCTTCTATATCTATTTAAAGTATTTGTTTCCCTTAAAGATTTCTATAAAAAAATATGGCGGTAAGATATAACAGCTTTGCGCCTTAAAGTGGGCATCATCATTTTAATCAAACCACGATTTACTATTGGTTTGTAAGTTGGTAGTGTATTTTCTATGAAAGAAGCTACATCAAGGAAATATCAATTATCATCTTAGGGCGTGAAGAGTTATTTTTAACAAAGCAATGTTTGAAATAAAACATCAATAAGTTATCGATATGTCAACGTGTTTAATCGTCGGTTTGCTAAATATCTGATTCCCAAATGCCCAAATGAATATAGTGCTAACAAAGGTTATACATTCTTCATATTGATTAACAAATCTTTTTCAATCAGTCAATGCCACTTTTTTTACTGAAATTGAGAAAACGAAAGGAAGTTAGAGAACCACGTTCCACGGTTAAAGTTTCATTTTCTTTTGGTTCTATTTGAAAGTTACCGAGACCATGGTTTAGATAAAGTTATCTTCCTTTAAAACCGTGGTCTTGACTATTTTTAAATTGTAAAATTACTTTTATTGTTTTAGATACGCAAGCAAGTTAAAAGGCAAAATGTAGATGAGGGGAAGCAGCGATAAAAGTAAAAACGTAGGGAAATAGTAGAAAAAAATTAGGTTGAATGAAATTCCCTATGAAAATTAAAGAAAATAACGTTGCTGCAGGGAATTAAATTGGAAATCATTGCTACATTTTACCATATTGGCAGAGAGGTTAGGCTTAACAAAGGAATATGAACATCTAGCCTCAGATAAGTGAACGGTGCTAACAATGGAACTTACGTTTCTGAATAAGCGGTAAGATATTTAAAATTGAGTCCTTCAAAATTGCTAAACTTATGCTTGCTGCTCTGTTTGTTTGCAAATCCTGAGTATTTTCAAATCTTCGGATAACTCGGTTGGTAACAGACACAGTTAAGGCAGACAGAAACAAGAGTGTTAAGAACTGCAAAAACTGACTTTTATTAGATACTTTTTAAATGTCACATTAAATAGCTAAACAATTAAAATTATATATTATAAATCCTCAACCATTTAAGTCGATGCAAATATGGGGATTTGTGCTTTGGTACATTTGATAACTTGAGCCGCTATCTAAATTAAACTGAGCAATTCGATTATGAAATACTGTGAATGTGACCCTTGCGCAAGTTACTATAATCATTTTAAAAACATACTGTTTCTTTATTGACATTTAGTATAAATATTGTGAGATCATTGTTAATCACAAATTAAATTTTCTGCTTTAGACCGCACAGAAATGATAAGGGATCCAAAACTGATGGGGTAAATAATTAATTTTTTTGAGAACTTTTGAAAGACGTTTTGTTTTCTGTTTAAATTAATGTTTTCGACAATAAAATTGATTTTAAATATACACACAGAAACAAAAATGGAAAACCTATCTTGTAAGAAACCGTTTTAGTCACCCTCTGGTTGGTCTTGTAATATCAAAAAGAGATTTATAGAATGAAAATCTTTTATTTTAAAAATAGGCACTTACAAATGCATCCACGTCAATGATCTTAGTAGCTGGCTTTCTGGGAACTGGAGCAGGCGCACCTGACAAGATTATTCCCGTTAATGATGAAATTGCTCCGGTGTAAATATATCCTGAAGAATGATTTCGGTAGATCATTTCAAAAGTACACAAAAGCAAATCAAATTTCTAAAAATTGGTTAATAAATGTAAATAAATTAATAAGCTTAAATAAAGGTTAATTTTAAATTAATAAATTTATTAAAAAACAGTAAAGCTATAATTTCACTTCAGATTTTTTGTAGTATTTAGTACGTTGGAATACCACTTTGTCTATAAGTAATCGAGTTGATGAGATAGTGGAGCAAGCGCGACTGACGTGGTAACTGCCCTAGTTTTTAGTCCATGTAACTGAAATTGTCTCTGTTATTTGGAAACATGCCGAAGGTAAATCCATAACGCTAAGCGTTTCTGACGCAATTGTGACAGATCTGACAGATATAAGTTGTGTGAGTTGGTAACGCACAGCTAATGAAACTAACTGCATTGGTTTGAAGAAAAATATAGGTTGCACTTGTAAAACAGTAATTTTACCATTAAGTGGTTCTTTGTGATTTTCGCCTGAAAATCTTTATATATTTTTGAAATAAAGTTCTAATATTAATTTTATTTTTAGTTAGCTCTCATTAGTGTCGTGTTACGTTTTTAGTGGCCTCAATAAATTTAAATTTCAAAGGGGCTATTTCTTCAATTTGTGGAACCCCACAACCCGTTTAACCCTTGAACCATTTAAAATATAAAATAGTGAATGATTTGTCTACCGATAGTCCATGATGACCTTATATCTACACTATACAAGAAAATAAAACTTACGGAGTCTCTTAGATAAAATGTTGAAATACAGTTTGTACTCAATCTTATTTAGTGTTTTTTTCTTTTAAAGCTTAACGGAACATTTCAGGTGAAAACGTACTAAAATTAAATCTAAAATATTTTATTAGTAGATAATCTCAGTATTGACATCGTGATTTAGATGTTAATTGTATAATTTAAATTAAGTTTATCGAATGCTTTTGAACTCGAATAAAAATCAAAAGTAAAATACTAAAATTAAAAGTAGTCTTGTTTAACGTTTTATGAAGTTATATCATGTAAATGGTCACTAGTCGTTGATATAAACAGTTAAAACCATTATTTAACTACCTTTTTAATATCTTCTTTTGAATTAAATTTCAAAACTTCTTCATTGCTGAGATAGACGTATTCAGTACTGTAATAAAATAGAATTTCATTCCCAAAGGGATAAACAGGTTTTTATATTACTAGATGTTATTTCCTTTGAAACAGATTTTTAGAAGATCGTAATTGGGCTCATAAAATATTTGTGAAATGAAACAAAGGCATACTTCCTAGATTATACCCTTAATTATCTAATATTCACTTCTTTAAATAGAAGAAGTTAAATATCAAATTATTACCTCAGATGTATTTTAAAAACGTAGCTAATGGATGTGAAACCATTTAGACGTTTTCTCACATTAATGAATTTAGCCAAAAACAGGTTTAACCTAATCAAAACATTGCTGTTAAAAACCACCAGAGGTTTCTAAACCTAAAGTAGTAATATGGCATGTAGTCCACCTTAAGGAAAAGCCAGCTTTGAAACCAGTTAAGCGGTATTAAAAAAATTCAATTACTAAATCTAATTATAAAAGTTATTATTTTACATGGCCTAATATTTGACGGTTTAAAATAAAAGAATTAAACATTTAGACCTTTCAAACTTAAAACAAAATTTTTATTTCTAATTAATCACAAATAACAGGTTTTTAGATTTAAAGATCTGCAGGTGTAACTCTTCTATTTTTAAAATATCATTTACAAACGTTCAAAAATCTGGAACACGATTACTAGGCTGACATAACCAGTAGCAGTCTCAATTGAAATTATATCACTCTTTTTGATAAAATTTTCTCAAAGGCATTAAGGTTTGAGGTTAAATAGTACGAAGATAAGGACTGCTTACATGATCGCTTAAATTGAAAATCACTGATTTTAATAATTTTAGAAACGTGATCATTTCATAAATATCTAGACAGAAAAGTGACCAAAGATGAAGGGTTTTGGATCGTCATATTGAATATGCGCAAATAAATTTGATAGAAGAAACTTCTTCCTTTTAAATAAAGGGGATAATGATTAAGGCGTCAAACCATCCGAACCTTATTAGGGGCTTCTTAAAATTATTGTTATAACTATATCAAATACCCAAATACTCAAATGATATTTTAAGTTGAGCAAAGCCCCTTTGTTTCAGCTATTGCGAAAGTCAGCCTAATCTGGCTATGATAATGGTTAATATATTGAGTCGTATTGAATAATTAAAATAAAATTTAAAATAAATGAAGGCAGTCTAAGGACCTTAAATAGATTTTAAAAGGTCTAACTTAATTAAGTAAAAATCGATCAAAAAGTTTAAAATAAAAACTTAAACACTTTCCAAAAGGACTAAATTTGGAGAACAGAAGTTTTAAATGTTTTAACAGTGGAGATTAGGTGAATTGAAACGCTATCTTTGAAGATAAATGAGGCCAGATAGAGTGAGAGCGTAGAAACAACTTTAAAATCGTGAAAGCGAGGGACACCTAGTCCTGTTATTTGGCCACATTGACCCGGAAAGGAAATGTCAGGCTGCATGTTCAAAAAACAGATCGTTCAGCTGATCTGTTAGAAAATACAAGGCCCGAAACTATTAGTATGCGTTAAGATGTTGAGAAGATGGTCATGCATTTGTAGGGAGTTTAAAAACATCTTTCAAGAAACAAAGCAAACATTATTCAGGTTTTCTCCTTAAAAGGTATTTAAGAAAACGAGGAGCGCCCACGATGTGACGCGTGGTGGGTAAAGCCCAAACAATTAATTTGCCCTTGAGTTGTAGACCCGAAAGATCTAATGTTATAACCATTATTCAAAATATCCAGAAGTCATCTCTAAACATCATTATTTATAAGAATTAACTAGTGACAACGGAAGAAATTTTTTAAATAAAATATTGCACTTAATTGGCTAGGAGGCAGTTGTCATAATGAGCTCTTTTTCATTTTGCCCATAATTTTGAAATAAGAGTTTGGTTTTATCTCCTAGTTTAAAATTTAAATGATGAAATTTAATAATACTTTTTAGCACGGACTATTATTATTAGCTATACCAAAGCTATTCAGATGTTTATGTAATTTTTTCCTAATTGCAAAAAAGTATAGGTGGAATTTTGTTGAAGTAACTTAGCAGCAACAAGAGTGAGTGAACATGATGAGAAGAACCAGACGTTTATGATAAACTGAGAATTACTTTTAATAAGACATCAAAAATATAATGAACGAAATGAACCACAAAGTTCGAAATCGTTTGGTTTTCAACACTCTCCCTCGATGAGAGCTTCCTCCTTGGTGCGAAGATTTATTTTTCGACGAAGACGTTCGAAGACCTCGTTGCTCAAAGGCTTAGTCAAAATATCCGCCAGCTGATCTTGACTGGAGGTATAGGTTACATCAATCCTGCCTTGTTGGACGAGCTCTCGAATGTAATATTGTCGGAGGTTGATGTGTTTGGTTCGTCTGTGGAATTCTGGATTTCGAATTAGCTTAATTGCTCCAGCGTTGTCGATATGAAGTACAGGCACTCGTTTGTTCTCGTTAATTCCAATTGACTCCTTGATGCCCTGGATCCAAACAACGTCTTTGGCAGTTTCTGTTGCTGCGACTAGTTCTGCCTCAGTAGTTGACAGTGCGACAGACTGTTGTCTTCTACTAGCCCAAGTGACTGGCGTCGTACCCATAAAGCAGAGAATTCCGGATGTGGAGCGTATTGTCTTTTGACTTCCGGCATAGTCAGCGTCACAATACGGAATGATAATTGTCTCGTCATTTGCCTTGAACAGAAGACCAAGAGTTGCTGTTCCTCGTAAATATCGTACGATACGATTCACTGCATTCCAATCATCGGTCGTGGGACTCGCCATTGCCTGGGATGCCCGGTTTACCGCGTATTCGATATCAGGGCGTGTACCCATAATTGCGTAACGCAGGCTTCCTATGGCTGACTCGTAAAAATTGGCTGGCTGGAACATTGTCTGTTTTTCCGTGTTTGGATCTGAGGAGCCGACTACCGCTGGTGTTTTCAGGTGTTTGCAGTCTTGCATGTTAAATCTCTCCAGGACTCGCTCAACGTAATCGCTCTGGTGTAGGAAAATTGAGCCATCTTGTGTGTTATTTATCATCAGGCCAAGGTAAGTCTATGCTGGGCCTGTGATGATCTCGTACTCCTTGCCGAAATTCTGTAGAAATACTTCAACCGCTTGATCGATAGTTCCGGCTATTAGTACATCATCGACATAGAGTACCAGAATCAAGAAAAGACTATTGGTTGATAAAACGTAAAGACATCGATCACCATCAGCCGGCCGGAACCCATAGGATTTTAGACTCTTGTCGATTTTGTCGTTCCAGCATCGAGGTGGCTGTTTTAAGCCGTAAAGACTCTTTCGTAGTTTCCAAATCCTACCACTGCCGTCATCAAAACCCTCTGGTTGACGCATATATATTTCCTCAGCCAGATCTCCGTAAAGAAATGCTGTTTTAACGTCAAACTGCTTCATATGAAGACGTTTCTGAGCGACAATGCTGAAGAATATTCTGACAGTCTCGAATCGAGCCCCCGGAGCATAAGTCTCATCGCAATCCAGTCCTTCTCTTTGGGTATAGAACTTCACTACGAGCCTGGTCTTGTACTTCCGGATCGCCCCATCTTCGTTCACCTTTGTTCGAAAAACCCATCTGCTTCCGACCATTGTTTGTTTATCTGGCGGATCAACGACTTCATAGACGTCATGTGTTTGCATCGATAGCAGTTTGTCTACCATCGCGCTCTCCCACTCTTCTGCATTTATTGAAGAACGTGCTTGTTTGGCAGACTCAGGAAGGTCGTCACACACAAGGTACGCCTTGTTACTGGGAGGACAGGTACCGCATGACCTTGCCTTTAGCTTGCTTCTATCACGGAGGGTAGGTCCATTGATACTGGTAGATACGTCCAACCCATTTATTTTGGATAAAACATCAGTCCCGGTTGGCACATTCGGTACCTTGACAGGACTCATTTCTCCGGAACTACAACTCGATGTTTCTCCCGAGCTTGAAAGACCTTCACCGGTTGCACCGTCTCCTTTATTATTTTTGATCTCAAGCTCTCCCTGACTTGAGGCTTCTTCGTCATCTGGAACCCACGACAATGACTCCATTACGCATTTCTCTGGATCAAATTTTACGTCTCGTGATCGAATGACTTCATTCAGTTCTGGAATATAGATTCTGTAGTCATCGGCGTTGTCCTCATACCCGACAAGAACTCCTTGGTAAGCCTTCTTCGACAGTTTTTTTCTCTTTACTTTTGGGATATGAACGTAACAGTTCGTGCCGAAAACTCGAAGATGCTTTATAGATGGGTTTGTTTTTCCGGACCAGAGTGCATAAGGTGTCTTCCCCACAACTCGAGTTGGTGCGGTATGATTCAGAATATATGTAGCTTCAGCCCACAGTTTTAGTGGCAGATGCGGCTTTGAGTGTAGCATCGACCAAACTGATTCCATGATTGTTCGGTTCTCCCTCTCTGCAACGCCCTTCTGTTCCGGAGTGTAGGGCCTAGACATCCGGTGTTTAAGGCCAGCTTCTTGAGTTGTGATCTGATGAAACGCTTCATTTACGTATTCCGTTCCATTATCGGTGACCAGTTCCAGTACGACGTGACCACAGTTTTTGCACATCGCAAGTAACTCCTTCAAACGGTCGACAACTTCAGATTTTTTTTTCAAGAAAATAGACGACTCGTAGCCCAGAAAATTCGTCCTTGAAAAGGAGGAAATAACGTTTGCCTTTCATTGACAGCGTTGGTGATGGTCCCCAGAGATCGGAGTGAATGCGTTCTCCAGGACTTGACGCTTTCTCGACGCGAGTGCCGAGCTTGTGTCTGATCAGTTTACCGTAAATACAGCCCTCGCAATGCTTGTCTGTTTTCTGATCGATGACTTCATAGCCCAGATTCTTCAACGTTTCTGCGCCATGACGTTTATCCTGGTGACCGAAACGTTCATGCCATACTTGAAGGTCTGTCTGGTTATCATTCTTGGGATCGGATGCAATATCAACCTTTCCAGAGAGGCGTAGAATCTTCTTATTTCAGACTCTTTCGTATAACCCGCAAGAAGTTGCCGTGGCCGTGAACTCCAGATTACCATTTCGTCTCATAGCACTTCTCAGGGAAAACACGTTGCAGGCAAATCCAGGAATAAATCAAACATTATGGATTACTTCTTTCCGTAGTGTGTTTCCGACATGGAATGATACTTCAATGTCGCCTTCCCCGTCAGCAGTCATTTGAGCCTTGTTGCCGATCTGAAGGGCAGCCGGAGTATCGAACCTTTGGTAGCGGATAAACTTCGTAGAGTCATTTGTAATGTATTGTGTTGCTCCAGAATCGAAATACCAAGCCGATTCGGACGCTGTACGAACGACAAAACCATTGGCTGCATACGGACCACGTCACTTCACCCAGTAGAAGGTACTTTTCCCAACGCTTTCTTGGGTTTTGTGCAATTCCTCGACATACGACCAACCTCATCACAATTGTAACACTTTCTTCTGGTTCTTCTTCCTTGGTCGTTTCTTGGTAACTCCATTCGATCCGGCGCCCGAAGATGTACGAGCCTAGAGTCCAGAAGGGTCCTCAAAGACGTTCCCATCCCGAGTCGCACGGCTGAGTAGTAAGCCTTCTAGTTCAACCAGGGTCTGTTTTTCTTCCGGCAAAGTGACCCACAGCGTTCCAAATTCTCGGAATTCGTCCTGAGGAAGCGACTAAAAAATGCAGGCCACCAGGATGCAATCGTCGAACGAGACATCTTTTTCTTTTTTAGCGGTGGTTACGATGTCCGCCCATAAAGAACGCATCTGAGCGAGATGTGTCGCCATGTCGACGTCTGTAGGGTTCGAACATCTCATCAGTTGAGCAAGTAACCGTCGTAAACGATTAGACGATTTCTGTTCAAATATCTCCAGCAACTTGTCCCACATCTCTTTGGGCGTATCAAAATTTGAAATAATATTCTGGGCCTTACTCGACCAAGCTGACCAGTTAATCGTACGGGCAGTACTAAACGCTACACTGTATTTCTTCCTGGCGGTGATGAAAGCAGCACAACCTGTTGCTGTCTCCGTTATCTCCCACCGTTGGCTCCTCTGTTTCTCCCGTGAAGACTTCGTAGACATCTCGCATAACAAGGACATCTACAACCTGTCTTTTCCAATTCCTCCAATTCTCTGGACCAGTGAGCTTCTCGACTTCGTGTCGTAGCAGACTATCCATGATTGAACAACTGCGGGATACCGTTAACGTGAGATTAACGACAAGTTCAATACGTTGTACCCGGACAGGATACTGTAGCCTTAGCAGAATACTTTCTGGATAGTGATGCCATCATGATCGTCCGTTGCGCAGTGGAAGCGTGCTGGGCCCATAAACTGTTGAAGTAACTTAGCAGCAACAAGAGTGAGTGAGCGTGCGGACAAGAACCAGACGTTTATGTAAAACTGAGAATTACTTTTAATAAGACATCAAAAATATAATGAACGAATTGAACCAAATTATCGAAATATACACAGGGTTTATATAGCTCTTGTTAAAAAACATACGCGTTATGGTGGGTAGAGATAAAGAATAAAGCTTTGTAAAACACTAATTGACGAAGGAGATATTGGCGGTGCGAAGTTCGAAATAGTTTTGTTTTCAACAAATGTTTACCGAAATATTTCAAAAACCAAAAATTGATCTTTCCTTAACCCAGTTATTCCACATCAAAGACAAATATAATTAATAAAAAAAGGAGTTGCTGGTTTTGTTTACCCAAAACAAAATTCTGAAAAGCAAATTAATTAATTTTAATTTGGTTTTAAATTGTAGTTTTTAAAATCTTTAAAATCTTTAAAAACTTTATAACTATCGAATCAACAAATAAACAATGTTTTCACCATTACTAAAATACTTCCATTAAATTTTTTTCTCAAATTGTACTACTATACCGTAGAAAGCTATCCTGCACTTTCTCATTTCATTTTTATCGTAAAAAAAACTTGAAATTACCTTATGTTAAGGAACCTTTGCATAAACTTTATCGTTCCTTTAAAAAGTTGTCCGACCTCGAAATCCAATAGATCCTATTTTAAATAAAATTTAAACTGAACATGTGTGAAAATAAGGCATAAAAAAATCTAGACAACCTTCAAGACAAGGCACACTTGGTTCGTAGATGAGGTGAATAGAAACAATAGAGCACGTGATTAAAATAATTATAATTGTTAAACATGCTGTGATAAAACATTGAAGATTTAAGCCGGGTTTTCATAGTAGCTTGTAGTGTGTAAACGAAAAGATTTGGAAGTTTTTATTTATCGTTAAGTCTTTTACTTTTACTTTTTTCGCTGAAGCCAACACCCACTCTATTTCCGTTTTCATAGCCAAATATTTGTAACGTGTTCCGTTCGCAGTGACCTCTATATTTTAAAATGTTTGCATGAAAAATGTAAATAAATAGGGTTAAGACAAGGGCGTATGTAGGATTTCATTTCGGGGGGGTCTTTGGAAATTTTCATGTAACGTAAGATTAGCTTTGTATGGCCTTTAATTTTATTTCATAGGTTAATGTATAAACTAGTATTGTATGTAAATAATTATTTATATAAATTTAATTTTGTTTCAAATATTTATAACCAACCATTAAGTTGCTTAGGGCAACTGAACTTTATAGCTATATTATGAGATCTAGACGTCTCGGTCCTTTAGCAAATCTAACTATCAGACTATCACATATAGAGGGTCAACATTTATTTCTCTGTGAACACTAAACAGAGCAAGTCCTGTCAGTATTGCACTTCCCATGGTATTTCATCCGTTTCAATATAGAAAACCATCTTTCTGGAGAAGCGGTTGAAACAGGTAAGGTCGTTAAAATTTGAAGAAGAACACTAATGTTAGGAAAAAACGTAGCATTACAAGCTGTGACAGAAACAGGAAAGATTGACATTTCCGACGTAGTTGAATTATTGTTCCATTTTAATTGCCACATTTTGAAATCGGCAAAGAGTACCTTCAAATTTGGAAGTAAATCATCGTAGAAATCTGCAGAGGACTTAACGTTTCCGGTAAAAAGTACTGCAAATGTGTAATAATTTCATTATGCGCGGTGAAACGTGTAGTTAGCTCTGCAATCATTAGAACTTAAATAGGAATGAAGACAGAACGTTTGAAGTGTTCTTCAGCGTTGTCAGCTGGAACGATCGATCGTTTTGTTTGACGTTCACAAATTCTGTGAATTTTAAATTCGCCGCCTACGTCTTTTCCAATTTCTTCGTCTTTTAAATAGCGTGAGTGAAACGTCGTATCGCAGTTGTTACGCATTTCCGTGTAGATTTTCAACACATCTTTGATGTACAAACAACTGGACATTAGGTCACAATCAATCTTTTTAAGAGCTTTACAAAGTGAAAGTGTGTATGTAAAAACGTTATCAAGTATCAACATACAAAGAATAGATGAGCCTTTCGTAATTGTTCCTAAAAATTGATGCGCGCTCCTAGCAGTTTCTACATTGGTGGAATTCTCCAAATGCTCGAGGGCCTGCACAATAGTGATGTATAACTCGTTGAATCGGTGAATAGATTCGTGTTTCTCCACAAATCGAGTTTCACACATTGATAATAATTTCTTGTGTCACGAATCTGGAAAATAACTTTTTTTTTTCTGAGCAACGGAAAAACTTAATTGTTTCATTCAAAGTTCCAAAACTATTTCTTATTAATGGCACAGTGCATGATTTGGCAAGAACGAGATTCAAAGAATGCATCGCACAGTGAAGGTATACAGCTTTAGGGTATACCTCTTGAATTGCGGCTCTAACTCCATTCAAATGATCCCTCATTGCCGAAGCACCGTCGTGTCCTTGGCCTATCATACACTGCATAGCTATACCACATTTCACTAAAGTTGCAGTTATCTTTGAAGCAAGTCCACGGTCTGTAACGTCTATGACTGAAACGAAAGTTAAAAAGTCTTCACGCAAAATATTTATGTCGACATCAACATAACGAACACACAAAGACATTTGCTCTATTCCGCTAATGTCAGTGGTATCGTCTGCAAGATTTAAAAATAAATTTCTTTACACGTTGCACAATTTTTTCAATAACAATGTCTCCGCAAATCTCGATTACTGAATTTTGGATGAGTGGACTAGTGTACATTGTATTTCCTCGAAAGGTTTCAAGGTGAGGTTTAAGCGCGGTATCGCTTCCTGCTCGAAAGCGCAACAACGCTCTAAAATTCCCTGCATTCTTCATTGAATCAGATTCACTCAAAATAATTGGCCCAGAGTCTACTTTTCCACGTATTGAAAGTTCTTGACGTCCACATAATATAATTGTTTCAGCAGATATCGCTGCTTTTTGATGGAATTCGTTGCCTTGATGGATGTTAAATATTTCGATGGAATCCTTCCACTTGTTAAATGGTTTCGTGACCAGTGCTCCTGGTTTTTGATGGCCACCTTTTCCTACGCATTGGCCATGGAAAATTACACAGTATCTACAGAAAGCACCGTTTAGTCTAGGAAAATAGGATATCCAAGGAAAACGTTCAATCCAGATTGGTCGAAATTTGAGTCTTCACTTTGGCTCAATTGGGTATTTGAAATTTTTAGGTGGCACCAACAGCATTTCAAATAAATTACCAGCTATGTCATATTCAAAATTGTAAGAAGCGAAAGTAGTTTCAGTTTCTATGCATTTAATTTGATTATCAGACGTGACCGCGTTGCTTGGTTTAACGACGAAGTCACGTTTGGTTGCGGCAAAGGTAGAAATGAGTTTTCAATTTCTATTGGCCCCCTCTCAGTGTCTGTGGTCTTTCTTTTAAAATATTCAGTTAAATGGTTTTGTTTACTTTTAGTTTGGTCACCCGTGGTTTAACACTATGTACGAAACAACTTGCATTTTTAGTATATAGTAAAAACAAATTTAACTATATAAACCGTATTTACGCCTATATTTTAAACATGTGTTAGTACGGTCTAACACATTGGCGGTTCGGATGCACCAGGATCCAAAATTCTGCTATAGCTATAAGCAGAGTATATAAACCAAGTACATACACGTTATGCTAAAGAAATTAAAAGTACAATCTAAATATTTTAAAGAAAAACTATTCAGAATTTAATAAATGGTTTACAGTGCCGGAACTAGCGTTTCATGGGGCCTCTGCAAGGACTTGATTTTTTCCTTGCTAGAAATAACTAATTAATAAACGAAACGGATATTTCGTGGTTTAAAAATTGTATTTAAAAAAAATAAACCACGAAGTATCCGTTTCCTTTATTAATTAGTTATTTTAAATTACCCATACCGTGGTCATAATGGTTTTTAAAATTTACGATTATATCTAGCCGAGTTGCCGTTTTAAAATTTTCTTTTAGTGTCGGAGCTTCAAACAAGGAAATTTGAATGTCACATGCAAACATTTAAATCTTTGTTATATGTTTTGGCGATATTTAAAGCCGCTCTATTTAAGTCAGTAACGTTCATCGCTTCTAAACATTCTAGAGCGAATCATTTACATCGTAATCGAAAAACAATTCAAAATAGGTTATTATAAAGTAATAACTGAACTCATTTAGAGAAAATTTTATACATAATATCTTAACTTTATCAACGCAAAAAGTTTCTTAGTAGTGTCCAAAGAAATATTTCGTTTTAACGTACCCTGCTTTATCTTCATCTTACTATGGGCAGCAGAATAAGATTTTCTCTTAGAAAATAGAAGAATTAGAAATCTTATTTACGCAAAGGTGTACTAACTGCAACCCGGGCCGCTAAATTTGAGCTTTAGAGCTCAAGATCCGCTTACAATAGACTAGTCTTGGGCCATTTACCTTTAAGTTTTGGCACGCTTCCGCTAGGCTTACCTTTACCCTGCCTAATGCTCTAATGCTTCAACGTTCAGGAGATCGCGTTCGCATGAAATCGCCTGCTAAAATTAAAACTACATGTATATATTACAACTGTTTCTGATAAATTTTAATAAAATAAAATTCCCTCCAATAAAAAAACACCATTTTCGGTCTTTCCGGATTCCCGCGAAGGAAGTATCTGAACCAAACGGCGTATAAGACTAAAAAAGTAATTTTGTCTTATACATGTAAATTTGGGAGGGGCTCGAAATTAGTTTTTTAATCTTATACGCCTCTTGGTTCAGATTTGAAAGTTAATTTAGCGATATTTGGTAAGAACACGTTGAGACCAATCGAATGATACCAATATCAGGTCACCGGAAGTGACGTCACGTGGTTCGTATTTTCGGAAAGTCCCCATTTTGACCCGTAAGACAAACAGTTCTTTGTTACAAATCACTAACCTAATTAAAAATTACCTTGACAAATCGTGTACCTTATCACATGCTTATTTTATCATGGGCTCTTGGACTATTAATTCTACCATTCGGAATTCTACAGTCGTTTAAAACCTATGTTTCTGGGCGCTGGTCACTCAGAGATTGTGTTTTGGGTATTCGAGACTACTCTGGCCAGGGAGTTCCGATCCCCGCGCTCGACCGTGGAATGTTTCCATCCATTTCTGGCGTTCACGTTTCCCGTTACTACTATTTTTTCAGCTCCCATTAATTTTCAATTATTCTAAATAAAAGGTTGCCAACATTATAAAAGTTTGAAATAATTTCTATACGGCACGTGCCAACAAAATTTGTTAGTTTAATATGGATATAAATCGACTCTCTTTACGTAAAACACGCGCGGATGATTTGAAGTTTTGGCTCGTGTTCGAATAAGTTTTTAAAAATGAGAAACGTCGTGGATGAGATTTTTGATATTAGGAGAAAAGGAGATCGTTAATCTTGCTCTCGGATCGAAGAACTGCCATTAATAGAGGTCCCAAGTTTCTACCTCTATTTCTACCGCTAAACTCTCGGTGAAGAAGTCTCATATTTAATACGGTCAATAGCAGAAACGCAGCAAATGTTCTAAGGATTTGCGGAACATTATCGGAGATCTACAGTCAACCCGCCATTGTATTCGAGGACGTCAAGTTAATACTCGACCGCTGAGGCCGGCACTTCGACATCGCCATCGTTCAGTCAACCGCACGCCAGGTGTGTGACTGCTGTATTCCTGACAGTGAGCTGAAGAAAGCTCCATCGAGTTACACCAGTAGCGTATGATCCACCTCTTCGACACCTCGAACACTTGAGTATCCTAATGCTAAGAACTATAAGCTATATATTATCTTCGCTTCATTATTAGTTTAACATCCCAATTCGAATCAGCACATTTCACCTAACGAGTGTGCGTTGTAACTTTTATAATCGCGTAGTACAGCCTGCCTAATAGGTTTGTTTATTGTTCTAGATTTAAGTATTATTTTAATAGTTAGTTAATTATCTATATGCACCGTAGTTTTAGTTTTAGGTAGTGTTGAATTATATTTTCGAAGTGTTTTATTATTAAATGTTTTAGTGTTTAACCTTTTAATCCCTTTTAGTGTTTATTCCAAATCATACCCCTAGACAAAGCCTAATTTTTAATTTATTTTTTAACGTTGTCCCCAATAGTGAAAGCCAGGCGTGTACTCGGATTTATTTTAGGTTGTAGCGTGGAATTGTTTCTTCACGTCCAGATAGGCCATACCCCCAATAATTTCATGATTTTGGGTGATCACAGTATAATCATCGAGGTCTACCCAAACTTTCGCTACACCAGAAAAGTTGTTTTTTCGAAGAATCGGATAGATTTATAGCCATCTGCAATACCAACGGCAATGCTAGAGCCGACAGTTGCTTTAACTATTTGCACGATGATTTTTTTATTTACGTCCAATCGTGCTTAGAGTGAGTGGGTTTAACCGTATACCGCAAGAATGAACTTACTTTAACGACAGCAATCTGAAGTCTCGAAGATCCGATTTTCGTTTCCATATTTTAGTTAATGATAATATAGCCTGTAAATTTTAATAAATCTTAAATTTTAATAAATATCACCTGATTCATTTTCTTTCTTTTACTATTTAACTCTTTAAAAAATTGATATTAATTGTCACGGTTTCTTAAAAAGATGTTTTCACATTGAATATAAATTTGTCACTTTAAGAAAAATATTTTCCATACGAAGCCTTAAATATGGTTGGAAATTTACATTTTAGTGTGCCACCAGCCTTATATATTATAGCCCTGATTGGGCTCACGGCTTAACTGTAGAGAAATAACTTTCAAATTTTAAATTGGCATTAGGTTACATAAGTGGTTAAAAATTATTGTTTTTTTGGCTACACTAAAATTTTTATATAATCTATCCTGTTCTTAATCTCCTTTTTTCCAATGTGCGTCAATTGAATACAGTTGCATTTGCTATTGATAAGACCAAAAGCCCTATTTTTTTAATATATGCAACTATAAGAAAGTTTCGGATTAAATGTCATCCCAGCACCCACATCGAACTCAGAAATGTTTTCTTTCATCATTTTCATTTCCGAAGAAAATTGAAATGAAGCTAATCTATAAGATTCATTTTCAAAATCAATTTAACCAAAATTGTCTTATAATACACATACAATTAACGTTTTTTTTTCAAAATGCACTTTTGCTTGTTGCTTTAGCTCTTTGTTCTTTGTTTGAGTTATAAGTAGTTTCTTACGATTAGTCTCTCCATGGAAACGGGTAGTCATGGAGAACTTGGAGCGTTATGTTCGGTTTAGTCAATTTCCCAGTAGAAGAAATTAGGTTAACGCAGCGTCGGAAAAAGATATAGAAGTGTGGACGTAGCCGTATTGCACAAAAACTAATTGTTTCTAGGACGTTTTTAATCTTAAATAAAAAACTGTAGATTTTAAACTAGACATCTGAATTCAAGATTCGCAATTGCATTTTTTGTTGCTGAGTATAATCTGAAAACTGAACTATAAAAAATCTTGTTAGCTTGTCTATCGAAATAAGTAATTAAAACCATATCGTATTGATTTAAAGCACCACTATATTTGGCCGACTATTTTTGTTGACATTTTAAAGTTATTTAATTTGTTACTATTATTAAAATCAAATAATTGTATCGACATTCCTTACTCGTTAAATAACGTAGTTAATATCAATTTCCTTTAAAGATGAGAATCTTGGTATACTCTTAGATTTTTGGTCCAGCAAGACACAGAATTAAAAATGACCTCTAACTTAAATTGTTCTTTTTCTAAATGACTTTTAATGTATAGTTCTTCTAAGACGCTAAGAATACAATTTACAAAATATTATACGTTTCATTTCAAATAGATCTTCGAGTAGTCATCTAAATAAAAATTATGAAAATTAGCCAAAATTTTCAACTGTAGAATGTTTTCACCCTGTTTGGAGCTCATACGTATAAAAACTTGTTGAAGTTAACGGTAATAATTAGTGTAGGGAGCTGAAGGTTCGCGGGGCTCGAAGGGCTTGCCACCACCCTCCACGCATTGTAACCCGCCACCTGAATTAATGGCTTTAAAAGTTGCACGATGACTTAGGCCTAAGGTGGTGCCTTGGGTATATGCCTAGCTGATTATTATAATTATAATAACATCTCTTATGCAACTAACAAACCGAATGAAAAAGCTAATCCTTACCACCACCATTCATCTTTCGGCAAACAGTTGGGTAGCAACGTCTTTTGAAATTTTAAGATGATATTCTTGGCTTTTCATTTCGGTACGTTAGTCGCCGGCCAGATATCATACAGAGAACTGAGTTTCAATCAGCGTGAAACTGGGCTACTGTTGGACTTACTTTTATCTATTTTATTTTGATAACCGCCAAGAGGCCTATTTTTTTCAAGTTTCACGTCTTTTTCTATGCTCGATGGAATATTAGTCCGAATTTCGTTAAAAGTTTTGTAAGTTTTTCAAAATAATCTAGATTGAGCATTATTGATGGACTTTTAATTCTTTTCGCGGTTTTCAAATATAAAGTTCTTTACCTATACCGACAATTTGGTAGATGTGGGAGCTCTATGTTTAATCCGTTTTCCATACGAGCTGAGAAAACCGAAATATAAACATTAACGATAAACGTTTACCCACAGCTCTTAGAGTGGAAAATGTATGTAACCGCTAAGAAAATCTTGAAGTAAATATTTGTAAAAAATGGTTATTTCAACGGCGGAAAACCTAGAAATGCACTCACCTCCCAATTGAAAAAACATTCAGGTGTCTTGTTGGTTTTTTTAACAAACAAACAAACAAACAACAATTTATGTTTTTAACGAACAACCAACCAACGGGCCGTATTATTTTAACGCTCGCTGGTCGAAAACTCGGCAGTTATTGTGACTCCAAACGCAACTAACCGCTGAAAAATAACAAATTATTTAATGAAGTGGATTTGCGAGGAAACCATTAACAAAAACGAAATGTAATATTATTTTGTTCATAAAAATGGAACCTTCAATACATAAGGTTAGTTTTACTTTTCTATGCCAGGAACTTTGTAATTTTATAGGTTTTGGATGCCAGGCTAAAGCCTCGACTAAAAATGGTATACGCTTAATGTGTATAGTTTCAAAATAGATAAATTAACGGTTTCATAAACATTTTACCCCATTTTCTTCGCGACATTTATAAAATATGTTTTTAAAAAGCCAAAGCAGTGGCTACTTGCAGTTTCGAAAGACACGTTTGTAACCATGAATTTAAATTTCTAACAGTATTGGATTTTCCAATCCTTTATATTTGTTCCAACAGTCTGAAGATACAAAATTTAGTTCATATCTGGCTAAAATCCATCAATGAGTGACCTTTGGTCCGTTAGTGCTCCGTTTGAAAGATATCGGCGCCTAAAAAAACTACCCCATCACATATTATCCAGGGAAGTAGAAAATAAGGTCCAAATATTTCGACCGCCAATAATGCCAAATCAGAAATTAAGGCTAAACTGCTATTGGTGGCAACTAATACTCGTTGAGGGAGGGGAACATTGGATCACTGATGATTGGTATGCACTGGATAATTTTGGAACGGGAAAAATAGGAGGTTAGGAGAACACTGGGAACTGTAGGTTAACCAGTGGCGTAACTAAGGACCCGCAGACCCCGCGACCGCGGGGAAGCCCGTGACATTTTCATAAAATATGGGGGCCCTTTCGTTTCAAGTATTGATTTTTTTGTTCATAATTTTTTTTAAATAATTAAAAAATTATGCTTTAACTATTGGTAAAAATGTAGAAATCTGGCACATATCCCCAATATTTTCAGAGAACTTGTAAAAATGGGGTAAATAAAAAAAATGTTTTTTATATTGGGCCCTTTTGATATCCTGCGTGGGAGCCCAAAATTTGTCGTTACGCCACTGAGGTTAACTCCACATCTGTTCATATACGACTGACAAAAGTTGATTTGCAGGGAATTTCTCATCCGTTTAAGACTGGAGCTTGTTGAAGGTGGTAGGGTTGTTATAATACCGATGTAGAATTCGCCTTACCATTACGTGACTATCACCCAATTATCACCTTCGTTGGCTGGTACATGTACCGGGATCATCTTCAAAAATGGTCAGTCCCTATTATAATTTGAAGGAAATATTGGATGGTTACTTCATTGTATGAACCTGTTTCTCTACCTTTTTGAAAGGTTTTGCGCACTTTCCCGAGCCTCAGAAACTGTATCTGGTACAATTTTTGAGCTTCTAGAACATTTTCCGAAGCTCCTTCGTATATCAAATGCATTTCCGCGTATTCGTTATTAAAAAAATGTGGCATACTTATCACAATTTTTAAAACAACATTATGCATTTTTCGTATTAGCACGCTCTCCTATACTTCATTATTTACATAACAATTTAAAACGTAATAAATTAAAAATTTATAAATCCGGTACGTTGCTCATCAGACTAGAAGATTTTAGGCCTAACATCTGGGGTGGCATTGTTGCAAATCATTTAATTGGACATTGTTTTCCTACAACTAGGTTATATAGTAAGATGTTCCCACGTTTTCTACAATTTTTTAACCCGAGTTTCATACAAATTGGTATGAGGCTAAACTTGAATTCAGCACCTTTGTACAAACGTTAGTTTCTGCCAATTTTGTCACAGACTTGTAATTTTTATTTTTATTTTCCGTAAATCCGAAATTTGGGAAGCGGCTTGACCCGTATTAACCTCTGCCCCCCCCCCCTTCTCTTCCCTCTCTATTAACGGTTCTCCACCCGTTGTCTTCCCCTTCTAGGCGATACGCGTAACTGTCGATTTTTACAGGAGCCGTTGCACTTGTCTGCGGCGTCAGAAATCCAGTGGTGGTGTCAGATTTTGCCTACGATAAGTAGTTTTTTCTCTAGATTCCCCTAATTAAATGAATGAAGCTTTTAGAGTAAAAAAATATTTGTATTTAATGATATCCCAATTAAAACTAACTTTAATTGACTTGAAATATAAAACAGGTGGAGGATTGAAGTGTAAGGAATCCGATGGTGGTTTCAGAATTTGTATCCGAAGAGTATTTTTTTCTTCAGATCCGCGTGATTAAATGAGTGTAAGAATCTTCGAAATCCAAAAAAAAAAATGAAACTTCGGGCGTAAGAATCCAGTAAAGGTCAAAGCCATGCGTTCTTTGAGGCATAGGCTTACAGAAGGCAGGGATTGAGTCTTCGAATTACTTACATAATGACTTTATTATGGGAACTTTTTACCTGATTTCTTTTAGAGAATGGTTAACTGCTTCTTGGTAATCCAATTTGTCTAGTATCATCTGACACCCTTCTTTGTCTGCCTTACAAATGACTATTAAGTTTTATTTTTTAAGATTTTTTAAAGCTTTAAATTGTAAAGTAAATAAAAGCTTTTACTATACAAAAGTGTTGTGTTTTTATATATACTTTATTTTTATGCGCAAGACAATCCAATCTCACAAGGAAACATTTTACACTTATAAAAGAATTCCGTAGCTATAAAAATTTAAGTCGATCCATAAGCCCCAGAATCTATTTTGAGATATATAAAATTTGTTCTTAAGCAAAATCAACAGTAGATATTCCTGCAGGTCACAGGAAATTTAATTAAGAGTAAAATAATCCAAAAAACGATTGCCATATAAGATTCCCACAAACCCTCTATCTAATACAAAATTTGACTGATAAATATCATTTCACTTAATGGATTATCTTTAGAAACTCTTTTATTCTGATACATTTTAAAATATTTAGGTTGGTTTTCACTAGGGTCAAAGTGTCGCAACATAACGCTTTAACGGAATAAAACCACAAAGTAAAATAACTTTCGATATTGAGAGATTTTCATAGAAAAAATCATATATGATAATTCAGTTTATTTTAAAAATTACACTCATAAAAGAATTGGTAGAAAAACTTAATTACCTTTAACTGAAAAACTTCTACTAGTACTTGGTCGAAGTTATTGTTGCAAATAAATTGTGCATTTAAAAGCAGTACCATTAAATTGCAAACCTGGAATAAAGTCTTAAATACTGCATTTAATGCGCTGGACATTTAATCTCCATGAGAGAAACGTCATGTAAGAATATCAACGACATGAAAAGGCACTTAAATAAAAGAGTCATCGAAGCGAAGCACGTCACCGATAGCCAATAAAGCTAATGACCTTTTTTTCATAAGATGCAGCAGCTCGTAAGGTCTTGGGTAATAAATAAAATGTTTGGGTCGATGTAAGGGAATTTAATTATAAAATGAGATAAATATAGCTGTGACGTCATTGTTGTGCGTCGTTATTTTAAAGCCTTTTATTTGTTAAACTAAACCTTTTCAGAACATTTATTTGGTGTTTGTATTAATTTGCATATACTAATATATACAATTTAATTTAAAATAACATCTAGAAAACAATTTTTAAAGAGTATTTCAATAAAAATATTGAACCAGATATCATAACTTAAACACAGTCAAATACATTTTACAATAATACACATGATGTGAATCAATATACTGTCAGTAAATGGCGTGAGCCGTCTGCCGTTATTTTAGCAACGCAATTTTTTAATTAATAAAGATATTATTTTATCAGACGAATTTGAGGGATAGCTTTAAGAGGTTGGTTCTCGAAAAGCTTTAAACACTATATTGATAAAATACTAACCAGAGGCCACGGACATTTAATCACACGCAATCCTCTGATGGTTAATGAAATAAATGTGGAATTACATATTTAAATTTGTACACATTTTAAATCAATTAGTAAATTAACTAAAAAAGCCTGTCGTTTAACGCACTATCATTAAATTTCAAATTTAAGTTATTTTTTTATTTATTTATTATTATGAATAACAACTGCAAAGTCAAAGGCTGGCTTATATACAGAAAAACAGAATAAACAAGGTATATGAATACATAAATAAAATTATTTAAAAATCTACATTGTAAAAGTGGGACAATTTTGAGCGGAATTTGTGATAATTTTTCTCAATTACAATATCGTTGGGGAGCGAATTCCACTCATTAATTACACTGTTTGAAAATAAATTAAAACGAACGGAAGATTTGGATTTAGGTTTGTAAAGTTTGAGCGAGTGCCCACGCGTTATTGACTCCCCGCTTAATGAAAAATAAACAGAAAAATTAAGTTCCAAATTGTTTTAAAAAATTTGTGCAGAAGGCTTAAATTATTAATTTTGTGTCGAATAGAGATGGAATGTATACCAAGAGCGTGTAATCGGGAGGGGGCATGGAGCTTATAAAATTTGTAAACTAATTTGGTAAATTGATTTTGCGCTTTTTACAAAGCTGTAAGATCGTTAGATAAACGCGAAGTTCAAACGGGCAAACAATAATCAGTAAGCAGGAGAGCAAGTGAATTATAAAGCTGCTTTATAATTTTAGGGTTCCGAAAATATAAATTACGC
This sequence comes from Leiobunum rupestre, assembly GCF_980474605.1. Classification (NCBI taxonomy): domain Eukaryota; kingdom Metazoa; phylum Arthropoda; class Arachnida; order Opiliones; family Sclerosomatidae; genus Leiobunum; species Leiobunum rupestre. Next base: position 50,025,569 of record NC_143386.1, on the reverse strand, counting down.
CGAATAAGCCCAGCCACCGAACGAACTCGTTTAGTAACTTTATTGGAATGCGCAGAAAATTTCAGGCAAGGGTCAAGCAAGACCCCCAGATCAAGCTCAGAAAGCGTTGAAGCAAGGGGAGTACCCAAAATTCGGATTCCGGTGGCCCAGATGCAACACGGAGCATTTCGTAATATTGAAGGAAAGACCGCGACCTTCAGCCCAACGAACAACCGCATCTAAGTCGCCCTGCAGCGCGAGAGAGTCTGCAGCGAACGAATTTAATGAAAAAGTTTCGAATCATCGGCAAAAAAGTAAAATTAATGCATTAAGCACAACAGTTGGTAAAGAGTTGACAAACTAAAAGGGTAAAGGCCCCAAAACAGACCCCTGAGGAACCCCCTTACCAACATTGCTCCAAGCAGATGCTTGACCCTGAACAACGACTCTCTGCTTGCGGTCCGTTAAATAATTTTCAATCCACATTAAGGCAGCACCATCAATACCCGCCGGACGAAGAGTATCGAGAAGAAAAGAGTGGGGAATTGAAACAAATGCTTTAGAAAAATCTAAGTATATAATATCTACACTAAAGCCATCTTCAATCAACTTAGACCAAGCATTTGTTGCCTGGAGCAAGTTAGTAAGGCATGAATGCCTTGAGAGGAAACCGTGTTGAGAGCCGGGAGAAAAATTTAGTGCGATGGAGAGAGGATGTTATTTGGTCAAACACCAGATGCTCACTGAGTTTTGGAGCCTGATTCAAATTGCTAATAGGGCGATAAGTAGTAGGATCGGATCTACAACCCTTCTTATGAATCGGCGTAATGGTCGCATCCTTCCAGGAAAGGGAAGGTCGCAGAGTGAAAACGAGCGAGATATTATAAGGAAAAGGGGAAAAGCTAAAACAGTGGAAAGGGATTTAAGCATAAAGGGGTGAACACCATCGGTTGCAGGAGATTTAGAAGTCTTAAGTTTACCCAATAAAAAGACAATATAGGCAGGCTCGCACGAAAATTTTGTAAGAGTATCATTGGTGGCGACAGACACGCTGGGGTTCAACGAGGCGAACCAAGACTGCGGGGCAACGGAAGATCGGATAGAAGTGACCGTGGAAGCAAAGAAATCGTTGAGAACTGAAGCAGCCTCAGATAGCGTAGCAGTAACAGAACCATCGTGTTTTTTAGCTCAGAGATAGGCACCCTAGAAACAGTAAACTCATTGACATGAGCCCAGAAAGTTTTAGGGTTGCGCGAATTAGGGAAGTTAGGCTAGATTCATATTTTAGACGTAAATTTCTAATATGGGAATGAAAGCATTACGAGCAGCGCAGTTCTGCGTATGGAGGGTATCCAAAACACGCGGAGGGGCCAAACGTTTCTTAGCCTTGAAAAATCGTTTACAGGCTTCATTTTTAAACTCTCTGCTACGAGTCGTTCGATAGTTAGGCTTACGCTTTGAGGGAAGCCTACGTAACGGAACAAAACTGGTCATACCAATATTGAGAATGTTGAACAAGAAAGGCTGACCATAATTCGGACAATTGATCAGAACCCAAAACAATTGACCAATCAATGGAGGCTAGGAAGGCGCCAAATGACTCGTAATCTCCTTTGAAGAAATTGGGCCGAGGGACAAAAATAGAATGGGACCCACGTAACTGAACTTGAAAAAGCATAACACAGTGGTCACTTTTGCCCAGGGTTGCGGATAACTCAACCAAAGGGTCAAAGGCTAGGGACAGATCGGGGGTTAAAACTATATCAAGAATATTGTCCTTACAGTAGAGACCTCCGTACCTAGTAGGGGAGTCAACAATTTGAGCAAGATAATTTTCGATTACACAATCAAGAAAGGCTTTAGGGGTGGTTGTTAAAGATGTCCACGATATAGAAGGGTAATTAAAATTACCGACAAGTATTAAATTAAGTTTGCCCCGAACGCAATAATCATTTATGGCTTTACTGAAGGTTCGTAACAGTTCATGATTATTATATTTGGGTAATTAGAGCGGTATAAAACACCAATAATTGGGGGAGGACCGCTATGAGTTAAAGAAACAATTAAAATTTCAAGGCCCTGTTCACTGGGAGTATAGGGATCAAGATTTAAGTCCAAAAAAGAAAGAGTACTCGCGATGAAGGAGTTTTTGAAGTAAATAGCAACACCACCAAACGCACTAGAAATTGCGTGCTCAGCGTCGAGTTGATCCGGTGTCCAATGAGTTTCGGTCACAGCGTCGAAGGCTACCTTGTGCTTTCGAAGAATATGCGTAAGTTCAATGTGTTTATAAACAGAGGTTAGCCCTTGAGCATTTGTGAGTAGAGCTGACGATGACGAGATTGGGGGGCCACTAGGTGACGATTGAGGTATGAGATTCTCCAAGAGAGTAAAGTCCATAATAACTCTAAATAATTCACCCTGCCCATTAATTATTAACAAAATTTCAATCACCCTTAATATTGAATTAATAAGCGCACTGAAAAGACTTAAGCGTAAATGTCTGCATAACGAGCCCTATATCAACCAGCCAGAAAAGTCATTCAATAACATTGACTTTTAGTAAATAACGAAGCTGGCGAAGACTCGCTAAAATATTGGGGCAGCTTATTTTTGCCTTTTCCCACCGAATGATGTAGGACTCAAGTTACCTGGTATTGGGAACCTTAATTTAATTTTTAGACTTTACGAATAACCTATAGACAATTTAAATAAATTTTTAAACAAACTGAATGTTTCGAATGTTTTGTACGAAATAAAAAAAATCACAACAGTGTGTACCTGGGTTCTTAGGTTCAGATATCTCACTTATAATTAAAATTTCTTAGTATGACCGAATACATATTTCAGAATGAAACTAGCTAAAAATACAATTTTCAACCAAGTCAGTCTTTATTGAAACAAGTTGGCAAGCCAAAATATACCTCTCCTCGGAAGAATTGTCCCTAGTGGTATTAATTTCTCTAGATAACCCTTAAAGATATATCTCCGCAATTTAGAGTTATTTGTTAAAAATGTTTTCCCAGTTCTATCCCGGCCGGTATAAAATTTTAATTATAATTAAAATAATTGAGACGAATCGACCATTTTTAATTTATTGAATTAAACCCTTTTTACAGTACAAGTTTATCAGTTGAATATAATACGAAGCAAATTTTAATGAAAGAAATATCTACAGAGGGTATTATAACGACCGTTCGCTTTTTGGTTTATAATTTTAACGGAATAGGGCCGATTTTAATTAAACGATAGTTCATCTAAATTTTGTTAAAAGAATATTCCCTAAGGCCGCGCGATAAATTTACGAGAGTAGGTGAGTGATTAGAAAATAAAATGGCAACCAGAATTATGCAAAATTATAAATGTTTATATTTATTCAGAACAGTCTATGGAACGTTCTAGATTTAAATTTCATCAATAACCCAACCATATATATCCCTTCTACGTAAGTGTACAGAACTGGTACTCAAGTGTTTAAGACTAGATTTGTCTTAGTTCATCGTGATTAAAAAAAAACCAAAGCACACTTACACTTAAGTATATATTATAAATTATACTGAGTAATTTGAACTAAATTCAAACTACCTAACTATAAAATCTGTCTTAATTAACAGCTGAGAGCTGTTCGCTACTAATTACTTCCAATCTACTTAATTACCCTCACAGGTTGAATTGATAATTTCAAGGGTATAATTAGGTTATTCCAATTAAAAAAAATAACAATCACTTTTATCTTACAGCTGACTTGAGGTAGTTCACAATTACTTTAACACTTTCAGTCTTAAGCACGCACTGTTCATACACTTAAGTCCATTCACTCACGTTCCAAACGCGAAACACAATTTAACTATTTTCTTGACCGAGGACCGAACATACTAATTAAAACCGCAAAGTTACCTCATAACGTTTGACCGACACCAGGACCCCGTCCTGTAGTATTTCGTCTGACAGCCAAGAACTAAGAAATACTAAATCTTCTAAATTGACGGCAACGGCCTTATATACCTTTATTTCGTGTTTTTTGACCCCTCGAGATTTGACTAAAGTTCGAAAAATTTAAGAGATTATATTTTTTACCCGGTTTGATTGATAGTTCTCCACACGGTGGCGCTATATTATTACTTTTATATAGTTTCCGCGGGAGTTTTGAATTATTATCCTTTTTCTAAGCGTTATTAAAAGGTAAAAAACCCGCCTTATCATAATGGTTTCTTTACTTTTTACTTTCTCTGCATTGTAACGATGCGACCTGAGTTCAATTCCTGAACGCGATCAAATAAATTAAAATACTCAGATATTTAATTAAATATAAGATTAATATAATTTATAAATATTTAATTAAATATAAGATTAATATAATTTATAAATATTTAATTAAATATAAGATTAATATAATTTGTAAATATTTAAAATGATGTAGAATAAATTATAGTACCTAACGTTATAACTTTGTAAATGACATTCGCCAAAGCTGTTTTTTAGAAAAACACCGTAACGTAGCAAGCGTTGGTGGCTGAGTGGTTAGAGTAATTCTCTTGCACGAGGCAGACCCGGGTTCGATTCCCGGCTAGCGCCAATAAATCGCAAATTGATACTAAGACGAATACCGTGAACAATTGGTGGAATCCCTGCCAATGGACGTTGAGAGGTTGCATAACACTCAGCAATCGGTCCGTCCCCAAAGTCATTAAGTAGAAGTTGGAGAGAAAACGCCCGTACAAACACGACAGACTCAACATCCACAACCATCATAACACAAAAACCACAAACTCAACACCCAAACCGTCATAACACGAACTGAACATGCACAACCATCAAAACACGAACACAACAAAGTCAACACTCACAATCGTCATAACACGAACTCAACATTCACATCGTACACATAATCATTACAATAACTAAATACCCAATCAAACTGAATTAAAACCGTCACGACGGTGAGTGTTAACGAAAAAACACCATCCAAACCAAACCCATCCGCAAAATAATCCGTTAACGCTCACCGTCCCACGGTAGTTTTGCCAACACTACGAAAAACTGCGAACGCAGAGATTTCGAGACATTGCGTACATTGATTAACCTTTGCACGGAAAATACGAACGTGTTCGCAGGGCAGACAGACAGACACGGTGATTGTATAACCCCTCCTAGGGGACGTTGTCGCCTCGGAGAGGTAAAAAGTATGTAGATTTTGGGTCGGATATCGCACTAAAATGAAAAATTACCAGCTTGTGGGCCCCCGATCTCAAATATTTATAGCGGGCTACCCATGGCATGTTATTTCCTTTCGATTAAGATATCCCACACCGTTCTGGACCTAATTATTGGAAAGTTATGGGGAAAACGATGGCATAGACGGCATTGGCTACACCGCACGTGGCCAGCACGATCATCCGATTTAAACGTACGCGTTTTTTCCTCTGGGGCTACCTTAAAGACTAAGTTTATAAGACTCCGCGTCAGGTCGTTGACGACCTGCGATAACGCATAATGTCGGTGAAATTATCCGCAACACAGTTGGAATCTTTCAGAAAGTTCGAGAATCGTTTGAACGGTGAGCGAGTACTGTCGTAAATGCATTAGGGCCAGCGGTGGCCATTTTGAACAATTCTTGTAAGGTTTTAAATAAAACAGAAATTTTCCTTTGTCGATTCTTAAAAAAAACTTTTTCTAAAAGCTACTAAAGATATCGTTGGACTTAAGTGGGGTGACGGAGTGGTTAGCTCTTTGGTTTCCTCTTCCATTAAAAACTATTTGAGGTTAACGGTAATAGTTAGTGTAGGGAGCTGTTGGCTAGCGTGCCATGAAGGGCTTGCCACCACCCTCCTACGCATTTTTACCCAGCCACCTGAATTAATGGCTTTAAAAGTCGCTTGATGACTTAGGTGGTGCCTTGGGTATTGGCCTAGCTGATTATGACACTTAAGACTATATAAGTCTATAAAGGAAATCAGTTATTGTCATAATCTTTTCACTATTAAAAAACATGATAACTAAATGGAACCAATGGTAAGCATTTGCAAGTATCATTTCCCTTATTCAACACTAACCAATACCATTCCGTGTTGTCAACAGTTAAAGTCCCTTTCCGTTACCTTTACACTCGTATTTCACTCTCGTGCACTTTCCAAAATAAGAAGCAATATCTGAGCATCCATCTGGGAAAATACTTTGAATTGGCATTCGACTCGTGCAAGTTGCTTATTTTAAAAATTTATGATCATGTTTAACAGTGTCTACTAAACTAGATTCTTTAATATACTGGATCTTGGCATTGATCAAATCATTGTAGGATTATAAGCACACTTCTGCTAGTTCAAAAATGCACTTTTGGCATTAGCTATTATTTTAATTGCTTCACCGTTAACAAACAAATGAATAATAAATTAAAACAATTGGGTTCAAGGAAGAATACAAAACTTCACATTACTGGCTATTTCGTTGTTTTGGGGTCTGGTTTTGTTGGCTCTAAAGCTCCGAAACAAAGCATTTTAAGACCATGTTCATGGGACAGTTTTAACTCATAAAGACCCAAAGAACACAGCCTATAGTTAAAAAGGTTCTTATTCTCTTCACCCTGTATAATTAATTTATAAATATTTTTTTTAATTCTTAGTATAAATAAAAAAAATTAATGAATAGCGCTCTGGTCAGCTCGTGCTAAATTTTAAAAAATAATCTAACACTGAAGATTGGAAACGGGTTACGATATTAGCAGGACTTAACTAGTAGGTAATTCACGTACTTTATTCGAGGCAAAATAATTATTTCACCTTTAACATACACTTATTTGGCGACCGTAATAGGATTCAATCTTAGTCGTTGAAATATACATTATTTAGAAGAAATAAATCAGAAAATAATTATTTAATTGCTGTTGAATTCAGGCTCTATTTTGAGTAAACAAATGATGGAGAGTTTTTCCCTGGCAAGTGGCAAAATATGCGGGACTTGGACGAACTGCGGGGCTTTCCCTCCGGCCTCGCCCAAACACACAGTCACAGAAGCATCTTCCGATAATCGGTTGGGCAATAATGACCCTACTGTTCCCACTCCAACTAGTCAAAAATCAAAATTGAAAACGCTGAGCGTGATTTTTTTCAAGCGTCTTAAAGATAACCTACAAAGCAATCTTTATGGAAGACTCCTTCAGTTTTTTAAATTACCCTGTACAGTGGCGCTGAAAATTTTAAAGCCAAAAGCAAGAACGGCCAGAGCTGCAAACGTTGGTTTTCCACACCAAATACTTGAAGTTATATTATCTTTAAGACTAGACGCTTATACTAGACGCTATTCACTATCAATTGTCTGGTAGGTTGAGCGTGTACATTAAGACTAAGTCAACGTTCCTACAAAATCCCCGTATACGTTTTGTTAGCGCGGTGAAATCTCTTATAAAATAAGACGTTAACTCGTGTGTGGAAGTCAGGTAATAACATTTTCTATATATTTGCTTTACCCACAAACGTAAAAGTAAAAATTATCTGTAAAATGTTTCAATATTTTTCGAAACAGTATAAAATTACGTAACAATAATGAAATCGCATGGTCTAACTTCACACTGACCAGTCCATGAAATTATCGATCCCCGTGGGACAATTTTAATGGATTAAAATATAAAATCAGTTTAAATTGATTTTTATTAAAAGTTTTCTTATAAAAGGTGATTAAGAAGATATACGTTTAAAATATTTTGCGGCGTTTATAAAACAAATAACGGGGCGGGCCTCAGCTAGTTGTGTGTTTCGAGGCACTCCACCCCAGTAAGGCTCCCTGCCAGAATTACCGGGGTACCCTTTTCACCCCGCCAAAATAACATCAGGAATCGCCTTTCTCTCTCGTCCGAAACCCCCCAGTAAGGCACCCCTCCCCCTTTTTCCCATGCCAGAATGACCGTGGTACCCTTTTCCCCACCCAAAATTACTCAAAAACTCTCCTTTCTCTCTCTTCCAAACCATCTGTCCCGCGCTGTTTATAGTCGAACCTAGGAGAATGAATGTCAACTGGAGGGGAATTATGGGGGAGATACGCGCAGCAGCGCATGGACATTGAACATAATACTCTAGAGGCAACTACCGGATTAAATTGGAAGATCTGAATAGATTTTCAGTAGACTTCGTCTGCCAGTTTCTAAACACATGTTAAGCCTATATGAAATCGATTGAGTGTTGTACCTCCCTGAACTGAATGTTTTTTTTGGTTTAGTAAAAATGGGTGATGAAAAAGTTAAAACGCTTAAAAATTTAGAAAATTAATGTTTCAAGAAAATTAAGCGGCCTGCCAATTCAGCTAAAAATTATCGATAGGGGTAGCCTTTATCACGTTACAACGTTGTTATTGTTCCAATGACAATAAGATATAAACTTGATGAAAAAAACGTCTCTTATTCACAAGAACTTATATATTTATCGAGAATGTACTAGCGCTATTAGATATTTTGAATGAAAGGCACTCTGAAATTTATGCTTGTTTACGAAATTATTTCATTTAACTTCATTTCTGATATGGACACTTTAGTACAAACATCGACCATAATCGATATCCTTAAACAATCGTCAAATTGATAATAATTTATTACTAATATTTAATTCATTGCTTGTTTTATTTTTCTATTACCTTTAGTTAATTAATAAATTAAATGTACATTAGTTATCGTTATTTAGTTTTTCGTTTAGCAAGGTTTTTAGTCTATGTTGATGAAATATATCCTTAATAATTTGTTAAATTTTAGTCCTTTTTAAATTGTGCGATTTTTTATTAAAAATAATAATTTATGTAAATTTGAATATTGAAATATTTATAGTTATAGAAGGTGACTATTGTAGAAAATAAAGGCGATTTTAATCAATTTCTTTGTCTTAAAATATTTATTTTGTTTAGCGTCTTTATTTGTATAGGAGTTAGTGTTCAATTCCTGGCCTGGTAAAATATACTGGCTATAGCCATTTATAGATAAAGAAAGTTTACGTTTATATAAAGAAAATAGTTGAAGTTTGAAACTAGTGACGTCGCTCTCCTTCGTTGAAGCCTCTATACTAACCGTTCATTTATAATGGCGGGAAAATAACGTACTTAAACTTTGATTTAATTTTTTTGTTTGAAAAAGTTTACTTATAAGGTTTCAAATAATTCGAGAATGTGAGTAGGTTTCTAATAATTCGATAATATGAGTAGGTTTCTAATAATTCAATAATATTAATAAGTTTATAATTTATGTGGATTTTTAGATATAATTGGATTACTTGTACGGTAGTCTTTAGGACTGGTAACGTAAACGCACTTTGGGGGAAAATTACACACAGTAAAGTTTATTTCCATGATCGTTATCTCCTTGTTAGTCTTAGTTTCTACCCTCTCACTTATCGAGCATGATAATTCTACTTTTCAAAGTATTTTAAATTCCCATACGCCTTTTTGCCTTAAATATACAAATACAATTTTTATAAATTACCAGTTTCGAAATCAGGATTATTCACGGACATGTTTTGAACTACGGATAAGTTTTGTATTTTAACTAACCATTTAATTCCGAAAAAAATTATTCGCTTAGATTTAGTTAAAAAACATTTCATCCTTTAGAAATTAAAAAAAATATTTTTAAGAGTGTTTATAATTGAAGTTCGAAAATGTAAATCTTAATTAAATGTATATCAAATTGAGAAATTGTTTCGTTGAATTTTTGAATTCCTTGTCAACATAGTTAACGCAAGAGACTAATCCAAATGCTACGAACGATTTATCCTTGCATTATTATTATTATTATAATTTAATATTTTTTTTACTTCGAGAGCTGGATCTCAAACAATAAGATAACATTTCTCCGACGGACTTCCTAATAAAAAAATCCCTACGCTATGACAACTTTCTTCCTCGAAAAGTAGAATAAAGGTCAAAGAATTGCTTTATAGGAATAACAATCTCAATAACAGAGCTCACTTTGTCACATTGTTCACGTCGCCAAAGAATCTCGCGTGCTTTTTACCTCTCCGAGGGGACTATGTCCCTTAGGAGGGGTTTTACAATCATCGTGTCTGTGTGTGTGTCTGTCTGTCTGTCTGTCTGTCTGTGTGTCATTGTGTGGGTGTCTATATTCCGCGAACGCGTTACCGGGGCAAAGTCCAAAACGCGTTACCGGAGCAAAGTCGAAAATCCGTTTTTGCAGAACTTTGAAGGTTGGCAAAACCACCGTCTGACGATAAGCGTTAACGGTTGGTGCGGTTGGGTGCGGTTGTTTTTTTTTGTTAACGCTCACCGTCGTGACGGTTTCAACTTTGATTCATTGGAAATGTTATTTTTGTAATGTTTATGTGTAGTGCGGGAATGTTGAGTTTGCGTTTTGGCGGTTGTTGGTGATGATTTTGTTGTGTATGAGTTTGTATGTATGGGTGTTTGCCCTCCAACTTCTTCATACTGACTTTTGGGATGGACCGAGTGCTGAGGGTTATGACAAACGTCTCAAGGTCCAAATGGCAGGGTTTCGACCAATTGTTGACGGTATTCGTCTTAGCATCAATTTTGCGATTACATCGGGCGGGATTCGAACCCAAGCCCTCCTTCATGACAGGCGAGTGTTCTACCACAGAACCACCGATACATGTTACGGTTCGTAGAAAATTATAAGCTCAGCTTAAGCGGAATCGTTTATTACAAATTAAAAGAGCATTAAATTTCAGTTTTTAAAATAGAACGAAATTTCGTGTTCCATTTAAAAAATTGAATCGAATGTAACGTCTTCTCTGTTGATTAAAAAGAATGCGCCGAGGATTCGAACCCGAGCCCTTCTATGTGATAGGCGAATGTTCTACCACAGAACCACCGATGCATATAACGTCTCTTAGAAAATTATAAACTGAGGGTAGCAGAAGAGTATATTAATGGTTTTTAAAGTCTATATTTTTTACGTATGAAATTTAAAGGTCAAATGTTGTCCGCAAAGATAAGAGGGTTAAAGGGTAGAGCCTGTGGGTGGTCCACTTTGTTAGTTTTTTGTTATTTATTTACGGGTTCTATTTTAGTCTTAAATATAGTTGTAATAACGCAAATGCGTTTATTTAACGATTATTGATATAAGAGCAGCCGTTTAGTCATGTGGCTCTCTTTGCCTTGTTGATGGTAAGGTTTTTGCTTTTTGGTAATACTTTTGGTGTGGATATTTGGATATCTACGATTCCTAGCGCAGTCATTAATTTCCTGGGTGTGCGAGTCATTATATGATATTGGAAATTGGTGAAGTGTCGCTCGATAAGGATGAAAATGGTGTCTTTTGAGTGTTCTCCAAACGTTGTTTCGATCCAACCCTAAGTCAAAGCTGGCAGTCCTGACACTCGCTCGAGGATAGGCGACGAAGTAGGCAAGTATGGTGTTTTTCATGTCGATGTCCTGGAGACCACGACCACGAAACCTCGGATTGATATTACCCCAGTTGTCGAAGTCGCGGACCACTCTAAGAACCGTCGTATGACTTGGTCTGCAATAGGGAAATCTTCGTCTAAATAACTGACATACTAGAGTAGCATTACGACGACCTTCTCCGTAAAATAATTCTAGCATATGAGCGCGCTGATCTCGAGTGTAAATAGGCATATTGGACAGCAATCGGCCAAGCTGAGATAATGTTTTAACTTTGAAATGTAAACGCTTTAAATACTACTCGGACAATTGATATTTCACGTTAAAAAACAGCAAAAGAAAAATAAGCGTAATTTTTGGTCTTCAAATCTTTGTTTGGTGATCTTACTCGTAAGCACGTCGAAATGGAAGACGCGGTCTTTGTCTACTTTGTCTAATTAGGTGTTGAACGTAATAATTTTCTTTAACAATAACTTTTTGCAGATCTGATTATTAACTACATTGCTGAAAGCATAAGTTCCCTAAAATAAATGTACATGTGTGTTGTGATTATGTACGATTGTTTACGTTAAAGGCTATTGCCTGCTAGTACAACTTGTTTTTCCCCCGACCTCCAAACTCAGTGAAAAATAGGTCTTTTTCAACCGAACCAAAATTATTTTTACACTTTCGACTATGCCCTACAACTTTTCTATTTAAACATTTTGCGTGACACCTACCGGTGAAAAAATAAATTTTCCAAAACGGCACAAAATCGTTCGATTTTTCTGAAATTTAGTAACCAAAGCCTTCCTTACCTAACAAATAAACCCTGAACATTTCAGAACCCTACTATAAATACATTTTGAGAAAAATGTCCTGATCGAGCAAATTGAGACACCCTGTATAGTAGATGAATATTTTTCCTTATTTACATAGTGAATTATTGAGAACTGACCGAATTCAAATAAACTGGTCACCAGCCACTTGATATCAAAGAAGTACGCCACTATTCCGACCAAGATAATGTTTTTACAAGGGCTCTTATGTTCTCCGATCCCCAGAGTCGCGTGGGTTAGACAAATATATGGCACTACTCCAATGACAGCAGCTTTTCAATGTAAACCCATTAATATCGCAGTAAGAAACCTCTTTCTGTCTTGATTTTGACAATAGTATATAGTAGACGAATATTTTTTCCGTATTTAGACAGTGAATTATCGAGAACTGACCGACTTCAAATAAACTGGTCACCAGCCACTTGATATCAAAAAAGAACGCCACTATTCTGACCAAGATAATATTTTTACAAGGGCTCTTATGGTCTCCGGGCCCCAGATTCACGTGGGTTAGACAAATATATGGCGCTAGTCCAGTGACAGCAGCTTTTCAATATAAACCCATTAATATCGCAGTAAGAAACCTCTTTCTGTCTTGATTTTGACAAAAGTATATAGTAGACGAATATTTGGCCGTTATTTGTTCAGTGAATTATCGAGAACTGACCGACTTAAAATAAACTTGTCACCAGCCACTGGATATCAAAGAAGTACGCCACTATTCCGACCAAGATAATATTTTTACAAGGGCTCTTATATTCTTATTACTTTAGAATTAGCATTTTCTCAATAAAATTTAACTCGCTAATTTCATCAGGCACAAGGTCTACTTGTAAGCCATTTAGGGAACACTGAGGTCGAACTTTTCCCAAGTTAATGTACCGCACATACAAATCACATTCAAGTTTATCTTCAAACATGGAAGGCACTATAATGTTTCTTTCACTTTATGTAATATCACCATCACCAATATCATCCTGTACACTTTGATCATAATACGAAATATTAGTCTCACCAAATTTCCAGGTAGCTATTAAAAGCATCAAAGCATCATTGAAAGGAATTTGCTTCCTAAACATGTGGCCCACTGATTTTAACTTGCTTTTTTTAAACAACTTTTCACAACTGTCCCATGGTGTATCATGAAACTCATACACATATTCAAAACATCGAGTTAACTGACCACCATACTTGGATAACAATTCCATTTCATCTAACAAAGGTCTTAGGGTTCAACTACACCACTCTGAGATTTATTGATTAATCTATCCGATATTTTAGTTACATCGATAGCCATTTTAAGGAACAACAATCCGTTTTACCTGTACCCGCGTGGAAAAATTACTAATGAAACGGCATCTCAGCACCCAAAATGTCTATTTTTTCCTTTGACTTTCTCTTAGCGTGAAGGCATCGAGTTTAATGTTAAAAGTCGAGGTACCTACCGTCGCGTCACCCAGTTATAATAAGAACGTTGAACGATCAAATTGGCGCCGGGTGCCATGATTTTATTGGTTACAGAATAACTCCGCCCAAAAAACCACGCGCGGCGCACGGTTAATACCATTTCTAGTTCAAGCGCGCGCTGCACGCGGATTTTTGGGTGGAGTAATTCTGAAACCGATTAAATCATGGTCCAAGCCGCCGCCCAAGCGATGCCTTTTGTTCAACGTTCTTATACATATATACGTTCTTGGTTATGGTAATGTCGTATAACACGACTCGTGTTACAGCAACAAGATCGTTATTGCATAATTCCACAACTGGAATTTTTAAAGATTTTTCTTTCAACGGGTAAAAAGATCGCAAATGATCATGAGGTTACAACCAGCCGTACTTCAACGTAGCAAACCACGTAGGAGGCCCATACTCGCATACTTTGTATGAAAGCAAAAAACACCTTCCATTTGATTCACAAAAAAAATAACAGGAATAGACATACACGCAGTCATACGTAACATAAACATTTATGCTATCCGACAAATTTTTGAATTAACTATCATAAAGAAGGTGAAAAACGCATTGTTCGATTTTAGAAAACCTTCTATCCTTATTTAATATATTCTGAAGACGAAAATTTGCTTCAGTCAACAAAGAAAAAGGTGTTTCCGAGTATTTTCCGAAATCACCAGTGGGGTATATTCTCAGGGGGGATATTTAATAAATCCAAAATCTTTTACATAACATTTAATTTAAATTTAAGAAATAAAGTAAGTAAATTAAGGTTCAATTATTACACATTTGTTATCAAAATGAAACTCATCCGATACAATTTCATATGAACTAGTTTCGAACCCACCTCGTTAGGACGAAATGGTTTTAGAATACTAGCGCCTATAACCACTACACTACGCTTCACCACGCTGCTATATATTATTATACGACACATTTATTTCTAGAAGAACAAGGCTTATGAAACTCGAGCTAACGCATCGCATGGACGCCATTTTATTTCATAATTCTTGAACCAAAGTCATTTCAAAAGAGGCTAGCGCAACAACGTAAGTTTTTTCTGAGCCTAGATGCTACCTCCACTTGGTGTAAATTGAAAATCAGCAAAATTCTTGAAACATTATTTATAACCTTTCTTTTCAAATTTAATAGAAATAATATGGCTAGGAAATTATTTTAAACTATAAACGGGAATCCCTTTAAAAACGTTTCATCACAAACCAAGCCGTTTTACCTGTACAGGTGTCTAAAAGTTACTTAAACTCATGGGTACCTCATCACCAAAATATCTCATTTTCAAGTTAACTTTCTCATAGCGTGAAGGCCTCGAGTTTTTTCGATTTTAATGTTAAAACGCTCGTTACCTATATATACCTTGGGGACGACTCGCCGGCTATGCCGGCTCGTCCCCAAGGTATAATAAAAGTGTGACTAAGCCAAAAAAAAGGAAGTAAAAGAGTAATGAGCTCTTCGTTTTTTTCTGATTGTTCTGAAAAATTCATCAAAAGCACCGCAAATGAAATGGCAACTGTAATAACTGCAAGTTTGTCTCCTCAATATAAGGTACACATTTCCGTAACACTATCAACTGTCTGTAGTCAATTAATTGTTCATGCATATTTAAATTTTAGGCTTGCTTAAATGAAGTGGAAAACCATCCATAAAAAATTCGTTTATCCGAAAATGTGTCTGACACCCTGAAAATGTTTTCCAACAATAGTATTGGAGGGTATATTGCCCGGCAGATAATCTTGCAGTTTGGTTCCGATTCTAAAACTTTCATAAAGAATACTGTTCAACGTAAACAAGAGGAAACAGCTGATTATGCGAAGTGGTCCGACGACCTCAATAAGGGCGGTCTATTAAGACTTAAACCAAAAGCGTTTTCCTTCATTTCACAGCTACACAGTGAAGCAAAAAAGGTGTTCGATAAAAAAACAATTAACAGCTTGGAAGCAACCCCGTCTTGAAGGTTTTTTTAAATCAGTGTGCAATAACGAAAATTTAATTCATGCTTGGTTTGAATTATAATATTAGAAAAAGGAAAGAAGCAACTTAATAATTACACAGTAAAATTCTTTTAATTTTATTAATTAAAAATAATTTTACTGTGTAATTATAAAGCTGCTTCTTTCCCTCTTCTTATATTACCATATACATAGGTGTTTTTACTCTAAATTGGTTTGAATTTTGGGGTTCCGAGTGTGAAGTTGCCAAAAAACCCTACGCAAAGCATGTAAAGTCACAATGAATTGCATGGGCAAGGGAGTCATTGGGAAAGTCAAGACTTAAATTCAGAAACTCAAGAGGGTATCCCTCAAAGCGGCAGCCACGAGAAAAGAAATGAAAACTCAAAAACCATGCAAAAAATGCAAAGAAAGTCTCAAAACACAAAAAGCCAAAACAAAAGTTACTAGAATCCGGAAACCAGCAAAAGGCTTCCTGGAATGAATTAGTGATATTTTTAAGCGTTTGTGAAAGCGATGCCAAAGTACAAAATGAAAAATACTGCACTATTTAACTAAAACAGTTGAGCTGTGATATTTTTTCATCGAATAAAAACTTTTGTGAGAGAATTTCATTCCGTTTCATTTTCTAAAACAAATCTTCTTAATCTCTTAATTCTTTAAGATTTTAAGGTAATGTTTCCGTTACGGGGAGGTACTATTACTTTTTGTAAACATTTAATTTTAGGTATACTTTGTTGATAGTTCATTACATTGGGGTTATCGTTACTTCCCGTTGCTGCTCTGTGCTTCCCAAAGTACCTCTCTAATGGGTCTTGATTAAAGCGTTGTGTAAGGACAAATTTTGCTCCAGCTTTCAATAGCGCCTGAGTTGCTTCTGTGATGGAATGTACTATAATATTTAAAAAAAATATATATATATATATATATATATATATATATATATATATATATATATAGTAAATTCCATTTCATTTAAAAAAAAACTAAAATACAAAACAATTTGAATTTGAAAAGTACGGATAAACGTTACTAGTGATTCGCAATCCTTCACTTGTCTCGTGGCTAAGAAGCATCTTCGATTTATCAAACCCCTTTTCAACAACTAAATTTTCCACTTCGGCTTCCCATTCGTCTAGGTAGCCTATAAAATTTCCTTTCAGCCACTACAAACAAAAAATTACATCAGTAATTTTATTAATTATGCATGTTTTTGTTCAGGGGATTAACTTTGAAGCACCAATCGTCCACACTCCTATAAGGCCTAAGGTGGTGCCTTGGGTATTAGCCTAGCTGATTATTATTATTAAGGGTCCAGAAAAGGGTTTCGGTTGTGTTTTCCAGCTGCCAATTGTCTTACATTTAAAGCATCGGAGAAATTATTCATAATGTTGAGAAAGTGCACAGTTTAGGATGCCTCTGGACCTACAAGATGATCAACCGCTTTGGCCATCGTATGGCTTAGGATTTGTGCAGCATAATATACTTTCATTCGTGAAAATGATGATAAATTGACATGGTCCCACGTAATCTTTGGGGCTAATTTTAAACCAAACCCATTTTCATTGTCCAGCGTAAAAGTGTCTTTAATGTGGGACCATAATAGATTCTTGCTATTTTATTTAGAAGGTGCGTGTCTTTATCATTTCCGCTAGTCTCTAGTCCATTCCGAAGTGTTTTAACCAAATGTGGTACGTCGGACACAAAATAAATGTGGTCTCTGGAAGAAAATAGGTTTTTCGTTTTGTAGCCAACACCAGCTGTATTCTCTTCATCTTGACAACATATTTTGATGAGTTTTTGGTTGATTCCAGCTTTATCGCAAACGACTGTTGATACTTTGAACCCTCCCAACTGGATATTCTCAACAGCTTCCCACAATATACTGTAAAGCTCTTCCAATTTCATTTTGTCGCAGGGAAAAATGCATAGGGGGATATCAAATTACCCGCCAAGCTGCGAATCATTAACTGCATTATGTGTGTTGCAAGCTGCGGAACTTCTTGTTTTCCTTCGACACTTAAATGTCGAAGGAAAACAAGAAGTTCCGCAGCTTGCAACACACATAATTAAAAAAAATTTAGTTGAAATTTCAACTAAATTTTTAATTTTATTTTGGCAGTCATTTGAATTAATTACTCCAACAAACTCGCCTGTACTGTGACGATAAATCAGGTCTTGTTTTATGCTCATCTCGTCGATCATTAGATAAATGTACTTTTGATGTGGTTCAAGCTTGTCATAATTAATTACAATTCTCATTTCTTCAATTGTTCCAGGTTGGAAACCACTCTCACTTCTTATGTCTTTAGAATAATTGTTCAAGGTTCTCGTTGTTGGTAGCGGCATAGCTACTCTCAGGGCTTCATAAGCAGATGTCGATTTACTTTTGATATGAAGGCACCAGTGGATGATGGCCGGGTGCCATTTCTTTGGACGTGATGCGTGTGAATTCGCTATTTGAAGCTATTGATGCAGTAAAAATTTTCTAAATTTCGTTGGTGTTTCAAATGGATTGCCTTGTAGTTTTTGAGATACTTCAGCGTTTTCTTCGTTAGTGAGATGAACACCATTGGTGGCAATTAGATTGTCAATTCGTTTCTTGAGAGCTTTAGTTTTCCTGGTTAAAGCTAATTTTTTTAATTTAATGGCTTTCATTCGTAATCTTATTTGTCTTAAATCTAGATTGCACAAAGTGGTTTTTTTGGGAGAAATTACAATTTGCTTTTTTCGTGTAAGTCTCCTGGATAAGATATTACGAAGTAATCTACAACTGATGCACTCTCCACTGTTCTTTTTGATATACTAGCATTTAGTAGATCTTAGGGAGTTTTATTCTGCACAATACTTAGCAGACTTGTGCGAATGATTGAAAAATATATCAAAATTAGTTAGAATCAAAATTCGAAGAATTAATTTTACATAAATTAGAAAAATTTTATGTGTCTTATCTAATCTCTTTTCGACTATAAACAAATCAACATCCAATAATTCACTAATTTCAATCCTAACTGACAAAAGGCTTCCGTTACGTGTTGATAATAATAACATGTTAGGTTCCAATGCAATGGTCCAGAAAAATGTATCCTTGTCTTCTTCTTGATGTAACGCTATTTTTTTTTAATCACAAAGAGAAATTTCTGTAGTATGTGGAGTATTAAGAATAGGTTGAACAATTAGTCGCTCGGAAACTGATAAGCTCGGACTAGAATCGTTGCCTTGCAAGTTGGATTCAAATGGTACTACATTCATTTCCTCCTAAAAGTAAATATGATAATTCAATTATTTAGCATTAGCCGCAATTGGGAAAAAAGGTTGATACTTACTCTAACAGGTATTTCCATGTGATCTACAAATTTGGTGGAGTTGGTAGATGGTATTAGTTCAAATTCGTCACTGTTTTCCACTCGTGTCGATAACAATGCATCATCAACCATAGGTTGCTGTTTTAAATAGTTTTTTCTACCAGTCTTGTTAACGTTTATTAAAAACACAAGTTCATTCGACAATTGCGAAGGAAAAGGATTTTCCTTAGTTGGCCACTTGCCACCCAGGAAATGCAAATTAAAAACATAGTGATGCTGTTTTAAAGTTGCTACAGTAATAGTATCGCGTTTGATGGTTTCAATCCATTTTTGGGTAATATACAAGTTTTGGTTATTCTTACCGGGCTTAGGAATTGGATAGAAAGTTATATTCTTATGACACCTGGAATCGCTTCGGCAATTGTCGTAACAACAATATTTCCCAATCTCACAAATTAAGAAACATATTTCATGAAATCAAATTAGTAAAAATATTTTTTTGCAACTAAGTTTGAACGAACGTAAAAACCGTTGCTACCGTTTCTAGCAGACGAAATAAAATATAAATGTAGTTTATCCTACGTTTATCTTTTTTCACGAGGTGGCACAAAGACGTATGTCTAAGGTTGTATAGGATTACGCGCTTGAACTGAGAGCCCGTGTTGGGGAATACGTTTTTCCGTTCCAGGGGACATTCATATTTCTAGGTCGAACCACCTCAATAACGAAGCGAAAGCAGGCATGGTTTCTCTCTGTTCCGCGGACCGCTTTCTCTTCGCCGCCCCGCCTTTGGCTTCATGGCAGACTAAGCAAACATTCCAGAAAGCTCGGACGTACGACCGACGTATATACGGAGCCCTCCTTATAATGTAGATAATAAAGATAGATTGTTTTCACTTTATTCCTTGTATCTTCGTTCGTGAGTACGATTTATCTATTTCAGTGATAATTCACTTTGCTGGGAAATATATCTATCAACAGCACATTTAAATTAAATTGCATAACACGTGGTAAATTAATAAGAAACATTTTGTTTAAAAGTAAAAGAGTAATGGTTTCTGTTACAGTAAAAATAAATTATTTGATACACGCTTATTAGCTGAGCAACAATTCCAAATAAAATTATTTCACTTTATTCCTTGTATCTTCGTTCGTGAGTACGATTTATCTATTTCAGTGATAATTCGCTTTGCTGGGAAATATATCTATCAACACCACATTTAAATTAAATTGCATAACACGTGGTAAATTAATAAGAAACATTTTGTTTAAAAGTAAAAGAGTAATGGTTTCTGTTACGGTAAAAATAAATTATTTGATACACGCTTATTGGCTGAGCAACAATTCCAAATAAAATTCTTGTTATATTTAATCCGTTTTTGAGATTTAATTTTTTCATAATTATATTGAAACACCATTTTTCTATGCATTAAATATTTTTTAGATGAAGAACTTATAGGTCATCAGAATGCATTCTTAACAAGATCAGGTTTTCTGTTAAAAATTAGCTTTTTGAGATCATTTTAAATTAAACAAACATTTTCGAGATAAAACACGTCAAGTATTTGCATGATCAAACCACTTACCTAAAAAAGCCGAAGTGCCAAATATTTCAATATAATCGTGGAACGATTTTTATCCATATTTTTAATGACGATGTAGAAAAATTAAAGAAAAAGCTTAAAGTAAAAAATTTGCGCTGTTCCTCTTAAAAAGATTATCATTTATGTTTCGTGGCACGTACCAAACGGATCATTTGACGCTACCTTTGCTTCCATTCACAACGGACCGTACACCAATTTTAATGGCAATGATAAAGCTATAATATCTAATTGTTGCGTTTCGTGTTTGCCCAGTGTATTGGTTCCCCAAAACCCTGCAAAGGCATATTTCATTATGGAAATGTTTAACCAAACATTTTGCGTCTTATCACTTTGATAATTAAAGTAAATACCTGGTGCACTGTGAACCTTTATGTACACAAACCGTTAGGCACAATGAATTAAATATGGACAGGCAATACTCGTTCTTTTTCCGGAACTACAAAGAGATTTAATAATTGTAGCGTGCTCAGTATAATTAAGCAAGGTTTCCACATTAAAATAGTAAAGAAGTTAATTAAGTTTATATAAGACTTATCGAATATCTTTTATCTATAGTTTATTTAAAGCATAGTTAACCAAATTTTCAATTTTAAAGGTTCTTATTTTGGAGGTCATACAGGTCAACATCTATTTGAAATAACAAAAACGATATTTTGAATTCAATTTCAAAGGTATTTTGAAATAAATATGACGAATAAAGAAGTTATTCCAATTATTTACACTTTAAACACAGGCTGGAGAAATAAAATGGTTATAGGAATTATTTTACTATTTTCTTTAAGAACTAGTATATATTGTATGCTAAAATGACTACACGAAACGAGATACCCTAAATGTAAAATAAATATTTATCAGTTAATTATGAAATTTGTAATCCCTGTAATACCAAGATTTTAACCAAAAGTTAGCTTTTTCGTTGCCAGACTCTTTAGAATTGGGATATTATTAAATTCTCCAACACTTGAATTAAAAGATCAAACATTTTTTACTTAAAAAATCGTACTTTTTACGATTTCGAATCTTACACATTTTTAATAACTCCAACATTTTATTTAAAACATTTAACTTAAAAAATCGGGTATTATCATAATTAGTATTTTTTATCGAATTTTATTATATATACCTTTCATTTCATTTGACAAGCAAATAACCATCTAGAATTTAGATAACCCAGTTAGGAAAGAAGTTCACTGCTGTATTGATAACGGTAAAATAAATCAAGTAAATTCTGTCATTGGATCTGAAGGCTCCTCATGTGTATGGACTTCAAAAAATCCATAAAGAATACACTCCATTCAGAATAATTTTTTCCTGTATTGACTCGCCAACGTTTTTTGTTGCTAAAACAATTGTAAACATCAAAGCTTTAAAAGCTATTACACATAAGTATTGATAGAGTTCGCAACATTAAACTCGATAGAATGATTAAATTTTAAGTCTAGACGTAGTAAGACTATAAAGGGTGCTTTTAAAGTAAAAACAAATAAATAAATCGATGACAATAACCTTAGTTCGCACGCAATACTAACTATTGACTTAATTATCAACTTCAGCGAATTGTTCATCGCTAACACCTACTTTACTTTCTAAAATTAAAATTTTCCGCCAGCTTTAGACGTTGGGAAATCCATAATGAAATAGTTTGGAGAACGTTGAAGAAATATTCTTTAAAAATAAAGGCCTACTTACGTATATCCAATTACGGTAAAGATTTGAAGATAATATATTCATCATTCTAAAATCAACTAGAAGAATAGAAATCTCGGCCCAAATTTACAACTTGGATCTTTCAATTAATGTTACTATTGAAATAGAAGAAATTATGAAAATCCCTTTCTTGGACGTCCTTGCTGAAAGAACACTTTCTCATGATTTTTCAAAATTGAATTTATTTACAAAAACTACACAGTAAATAATCTGAGATTTTACTTCTAACCATAGTTTAAAAATTAAAATGAGCCTTGTGAGAAGTTTAAAATAAAGAAAAGAAAGTGTATCAGAGGATCTGAATACCGATGACCAAATAATTCTAGACTTAATTAAAAATTATAATTTTCTACCTTCGCTAGTAAGAGATATTTTTAATAGAAATTAAATTCGTAATAATAAAACTATTTTGATTCATGTGAGTGTTTGACCTAACTGTATATTAAAGGGATAATTTAGAAAACGAGGAGAAAAATTTAAAAACCAAGGCGTTATATTGGCCAATAAAAACCATATTACTATAAATTTAAATATAAAAATTATTCCATAAAATTAATACAACCATTAGATTTCCGTTGTTTATTTTATAAAATTATTTGTGAATACCAAAAAAGTATATAAAAGTGAAACAAAACAACCTTCCTAGAAAAAGGATACACGAACAAAAACCGTGTATATAATACAAAATTTACTAATGGACTGGCCAAACACATCCATGAAATATAAATCATCAAATAAATTGGAGTCGTGCAAATATTTGGTTTAAAAAAAAGGTATTAGAGAAAGTCCGCGGAAAGGGAAAACAGGGTGTTTCAGAGAAGTCTGGCACAGATTTACAAGCGTTTTCTCTGTTTACTTTCACTTAGCATTGTTTTTTTTTTCGAAAAAAAAATAGTAACAAACGTGCGTTATTAAAATGTAAAAAGTTAGCTACGTGTAGAAGTACGTTCCATTAATAAAAAGGTGTATCTAAGTGACTACACCATTTTAAAAAAGGGAATGATTGAATTTCGTTTTTTTATTCTTCTATTGACACAACTAAACACAACTTTATCACCTTGTGAGGCGTTTTGGAACGTATCAAAATCATCTCCGTGTTTTATTCCGCATGCTAGTACACTGTATGCAGTTGGCTTCTAAAATTAATGGGCTCATTAAATAGTCACCCACAAAAAAGTTTTAAGTCTACAGGTTTAGTCTACAGCACATGTTCTAATAGAAGTTTTGGGCGGGTACAAGGCTCCAGTTTGCAATAAATTGAGGGTCAACAATAATTACATTTTTATTTCGTATCTTAAACCTGCTTAGCCATGGCGTCCTTCACGAATGCAGAATATCCAAATATGCACTTACGTATGGATTTGCTCAGGAAAATGCGGTGGAAACGCGGCGCTTGTACCAGGAGCTGTCTTTGAGGAGTGTCCCACTCCAAGACATATTCCAAATTGACAAACGCTCAGGGCGTTTGGCAAACGCTTATGATAAGCTGGGAAAATACAACCCACGGTACCTGCTACTGCAGAAGGAGACGTTCCGGAAGACGTGGTGGAACAAAAACTTACTGTATTTGAGGATGATCCTACGACAAATTCGAGGCAAGTTCAACATCAAATGGGAGTCGACCATGTACTTGTCTGGTGTATCCTATAAGGCTGACCTGAATCTACACGATGAGTATGAATAAAACTTTTCAACTTGTTATTAGCCATGGGTCTCCCTTTTTAAATATTTATCAAAATAAATTTATTATTTATCATCACCATGGCAAAAAAAATTGGTTTTGAATAATAACAGGGCTGGTTCTTATTTTCGTTTAATTTTATAATTTGCAACAATGGTGTGTTGGTGTCACCAGTAATCACAGGTTGTATAATATTTATATAAACATAAATTCCGGATATTCCGTGATTGAGATCTGCGGGATACCTACCAATTTCGTAAAAAAGTGGTATCCCTATTTGATTTGAACCAAATCCTAACATTTGTCCCAGTTTGGAAACAGTCGAATCTGAAATAAAATTAAGCGTAAATTTAGCCCAGTTTTGTTGCGGTAACGCTTGCTTTATAGCCCCCAAAATATCTTCTATTGTGTGAAAAATGCCACTTGGAATTCTACAATGGAATTTCTCTATAACATTTAGCCTATTGTTTTAAGCTTGTTCGTAATTGTGAAGATCGATATCACGCTTTTGTCGTTGACCATTCTCAACTATGTTTAAATCTGTCCGAAAAATTATAAAATTAGAAACATCATCTAATTCTAATCTAATTTGAGGGGGGTCTAATGGTTTACTTTTATAGACCGCGGAAATACAGGGTGTTAACTAAAAAACGATACAGAGCCATTTACTCAAAATGTGTTTATGTAAGAATTTGAAATTTGCAGGTTACATAGACGGTGCAGGGGGACAAATTACAATGAAATTTTCAATGACCTTGAACCAGGACTTAAAGGTCATTCAAATTTTATCTCGACAACCATTAGGATTAGAAGAATGGTTCCAATTAGAAATGTGTTCTACGTTTAATTTAAAGTCTACACAACTTTGACCTGATCTAATTTGACCAATGGGAAGACAAAAAATGTTAGACCAAAAACCATAAGGTCGTGTGTGGTATTCAAATAAAGACGCGACATTTAAGGGCTTATAAATCGAAAACTACAAGATCTAATGGATCAAAATTGTCGTGAAACTCTAAAAGAGTTCGTAATTTGTAACTTATGATGATCTTGAACAATTAGTTCAAGGTCATTCAATTTATTTCAATTACTTCTTCAGTTTCTTTTGTGTTTAAAACATTTACACAAAACAATTTGATAAAAATACTTAATATGTCTAAAATCAATTAATTAACGTTTATTTTGGAGTTTTATTGGTTTATTTACCTCGGGAAAAAGGTAATTTGACTTAAAAAACCTTGCGGGGCATTTTTCTCATTGGAACCATTCTCCTAATCCTAATGGTTCTCGAGATAAATTTTGAATGCCCTTGAACTAATGTTTCAAGGTCATCATAAGTTACAAATTTCAAACTCCCCCACTCAGTTTCGAGTGTCACGACAATTTTGATCCATTAGATCTGGTAGTTTTCGATTTATAAGCCCTTAAATGTCGTGTCTGGATTAGAATGACACACACGACTGGTTTTTGGTCTAACATTTCTCGGCTTCCCATTGGTCAAATTAGATCGAGTCAAAGCTATTTAGACTTAAAATTAAAGGTAGAACGCATTTCTAATTGAAACTATTCTTCTAATCCTAACGGTTCTTGAGATAAAATTTGAATGACCTTGAAGACCTGGTTCAAGGTCATTGAAATTTTCTTTGCCATCTGTCCCCCTGTACCCTCGATGTAACCTGCAAATTTCAAATTCTTACATAAAACACATTTAGAGTAATTGGCTCTGTATCGTTTTTTAGTTAACACCCTGTATAGTCCATTTTGTACTCAATTTGCAAGAGCTCGGCTAAAGGTCCAAATATTTTAATTTCTACCCCACTCATTAACTCGACTTGAAAATCATATTTTCCGTTTTCTTTAAAAATGTTAAAACCACCTTTAATAGAAAAATGCGAATCAAAATATTTTTAAGTTCGTTTAAAATTTTAAAATGAAGGGATAGCGGTTCAAAATTCCCACTTGAATCTTTATCAGCCTCATAATAATTTCGTTCAAAATGTAAGTGCCATTTTCCCAATTAGGAAGTTCAATTGGGACGATTTTATTATATCGAAAATCAATAACCGAATCTTCGTTTGACATAAATTTCTCTTCCCACACTTTTAAAGGTAATTGACTACTAATCACACCCTCTTGAAATTCCGGCGCGTTTATATTAAAAATATCCGCTAAGGGGCCTGTAAAAGCTACTTGTATGTCTGGAGGAAATGAAATTCTTAAATAATAACCTCGATTTATTTCTTCTATCATGTAATGGATTTTTAACCTGTTTAAAGAAGGATAATTTGTCGCTTGTTGCATCTCATGTTTTAATTGTTTATGATGATAAAATACGCGAAAACGTTGATTGTAGTAGTAGTAATCTCCTTTTTCGCGTATTTTATCATCCTTCTCACAGTCCATAACAGGTTTCTTCTAATTAATCTTCTATTTTAATTGTTTATGCAGATATAATGGAATAAGATTTCCAGAATCATCCCTAGCTGGGCTTCGAATAGAAACGGTTGGATAATGGATATGGAATAAAGAGCCCAATCTTCTTGATCAAATTGTGGTGTTTTTGTTGTATCGACCCGTATGTCAACAAAATTGGTACGCGAACTAAAATTAAAATTATTTGAATATTGATTTAAAGGTCCAAATTTTGGTATACCGGTAAAATAAATATCTGGTGGAATTTTAAAAAGATCTGCTAATGAATTTTGAAATTTAATTTCTATTCCGTCAGGTTTTTCCAAATTAAAATAAATATTGTCTTCATTATCGGACGACATCGTGGTTTTTAATTCATCAAACTGTCTCGGCTTACATCGTTCTAATAAATCACGCATAATGAAATATAATGTAATTGGTTGAATTTCGTTATTATATTGTCTTTCACCCTCGTACCTTCCTGCCTCAAACACAATCGCGTAATTATTCCATTGTATCGGTTTATTGAGAGTTTGAGAAGGTTGATTAATTGGTAAATTATTCTCTTCGGAAAGTTTTGAGGGTTCTGGTTGGTTGACCTCTTCTTTAATGTTTGGAATCAGAGGGTCTGTTTGTGGGATGTTGTCTGGATTTTCTTCTTTTGGTTTTACTTCTGTTTTTATTGTTGGATTAACTTCTGGTTTTACTTATAGTTTTACTTCTTGTTTTACTTCTGGTGTCAG
Organism: Leiobunum rupestre; assembly: GCF_980474605.1. Classification (NCBI taxonomy): domain Eukaryota; kingdom Metazoa; phylum Arthropoda; class Arachnida; order Opiliones; family Sclerosomatidae; genus Leiobunum; species Leiobunum rupestre. The sequence goes on along the minus strand of NC_143386.1, from coordinate 49,998,549 downwards.
TTGCGGTTTCTTTTTAATTTTTTGGTTTTTCATCCTGGGTTGTAATTCCAATTCTTCTACAGAGATTTGTCGTGGCAAATACTTTTGTTGAAATTTATTGACAATTAAAGCTTTTGGCACTCGCACTTCAGTAAAATTTGTTGCGTAAGTGAGAGATATATTTTTGGCATGATTTGAGAGCGGGTAATTTGAAATTTAGTCACTGTCGACAAAATTGTTTTCCCGAAACTATAAAACAGACGCTAAGGGTGATGATTGTGAAATTCTTATTTGAACATCTTTTTGTAACCGTACTTTTAATTTTTAATTAGGCTCGTTTTCATCAATTTTTACCGTGTTTATTTGAATTTTTTCCTGTAAATATTTGATTTGACTCAATACTTTTAGCAAACTCATTAAGTATGTTATTGGAAGACATGTATGAATAGTGTTTTTATTACGATCTATATCACCCTCGTACCGTTTGGGGGGAATTTCAAATTTAATATAATCCCATTGATTTTCTTCGGGTGAAATAATATCTGACACGTGCCCTACTTGGAAATGTGAATACGCCTTTGTTATATTCGAATATGTTTCTGTTAAAATTATATCCGCTAGCGAGCATGTCCATTTCTCATTGTTAAAATTTAAAGGTTTCGATAACTGCACTTTAAAGGAGGACGGTGTGTTTTCCGGATAAATATCGGGTGACGCGTTCGAAGGTAGAAATACCACGAAATGTGCCATGTTTATAGTGATAGCCTCCTTGAGGCGCATCTCTTTTTATATTAATAAAAGATTCAGCGTGTTAGATCTAAAAGCTCAGGAGTCAAACTTCAAACCATTTGATTAACATCCTGCAACGCTACCGATCTACCACACTAAACCTCAATATGATAGAAAAAGGATTAAAATATCTATTTTACGTCGGAAAAATAATAACAATATATTTATAAGAAAAAAAAAACAGATTTATTCACATATTTTCGATCATTTTACAAGTTTTTTCAAGATTGTCTAGTATTACAATGGGTGTTTCCGTTTCGTTATTAGAAATTAAAATTTGATTATTTTTACAATATTCTTGAAAGTAAACAAGTGCTTGCAACTCCACATCAGACGGCATTTTAAACTCAGGTGGAAATACAATGTTTGGTTTCTCTGATGAATTTAAAGTCCCTTCAGTTTTAATATCAATCGTCGAATTCTTTTTTACGTGGAATTTTTTGGAGTTCCATTATCATTAACAAAGTCGTCGAACCATTCTAGATTTTTTACGTTAAACTAGTTTAAATATTCAATAATTTGATCGTCTAATAACTCCTCTTCGGCTGTGTATTAAGGTTTTTTTGAATTTGAACAATCGCAAACATCAATAAGAATTTGATTCGCATAACTACTTGATAAATGATTCATTAAGTGTTGTTTAAAAATTCTCTTTTCTAGACATTGCTCTAGACAAACCCAGCATTTAACAATAAAGTTTAAACTATCAAAAAAATAAAAGCGTGTTTACGGCATGGCGGTTCAAAATAACACGTTTTATTGGCGAGTGATTTGCATTTAAGTTCTGGTTTTCCCAGAAAAAAACTTCAATTTTTTAACTTTTAAAGAGTTCAATTTTTGAGACGTCTTGCACTTACACATCTCGTTTGGCTGCTTTTAAATGTAAAAACAATTATTATTTATAGAAATAGTTTTCATCGCAAGTTTAGATTCGTTTATTATATTTTAAATATTTTTGGGTGAGGCCACACTTGTCAAGGCTATAAAGCGAAGGTGAAACAAGTTACGAGTTGTTTCCCTATCGCGTAATTAACAAATTAGCATTTTAAATTGCGAAAAATGAAAAATAAAATAAATTATGTTACCAGAAGTAAATGAGCACAAGTAATGGGTGGGGGTTAGACATGAGCGTTGATAACTCGGTCCGGTCTCAACCGATCGTGTCCAAACTTGTTAGGGTGATAGACCGAGGCTTACGGGTTGTGGCCAGGGGTCAAAGGTCATCTCCAAGCCCAAATTCAGGATTAAAAAAATGATCTTAATTTTTCCCAAGGTCAAAACTAGTTTTTAATTTTCCCGGTGGGGGGGGGGGGATTTTGGACGTCATTTTGGCGGCCATCTTGGCCACTTGTACGTGTAATTGCAAATGTGAAGGGGCGATAATTAATAACAGTTAATCCAGTTGTTGTAGAATTTGACGATGATAAAGACGAAAACTGATAAATGTCATTTGAATAAATATTTTCATACATATGTAATTTTTATAACAGCTCCCCTAGTGGAATACATTTATAATTTAGGGTTTTTTTAGTATTGTGCAGACCAAGGGATCCAAAATTCTTTAAAATTACATATTACAAGCCTACATATTATTTCTACGAATCACAGTTAAGGGCTTAAAATTATCACAGTGCCCCTAGTGGCAGTTATGAAAAACTTATTAATTTAACACTGCCCCCTGGTGATAGATATTGGCGATTAATTAAAACTGTGATATGAAAAGTCCAATACCTATCAAATGACACCTTAAACGTAATATTCGAACAAGGCTTTCTGGGGGAAAATATCGTTTAGTGGTATGGTACCGGCGGCCATGTTAATGACGTCATAACTTAAAATGCCCAACTTTCTCTCCCTGGCACCCAACAGATTCGTTATCAGGGGCCTCGAAAATACCAGAATCGTACGAAAAACCTTTGCCTGACTGAATTTGACGGTTCACCCCTCTGTCTCCTGGACTACTGCTTATCATTCAAAACTAGTTCGTGGGTTTGAATCACTGGCTTTTAGCTTATAGACAAATACTCAAGAATTTAAGAATATTTGAAAATCATGTTTAATTCTAAACGTGTTAAAACATTGAAGGCTTTGTAAATATTACACAATTAACTTTATTAAGAATTAAGCATGTCCAAAAAATAACATCATTGTAGCATAATTTCAATGACATGTCTCAAAACTGAAGTATTGTAACATTTTCAAGTATAATAAAAAAAATTAAATTTTAAAATCATACTCAATGTTAAACATGATCTAAAACTAAAGAGGTGTGGCAAACGCTAAAATCATTAATTAACCAATTTGGAACTGATGCAATAAATTTTGCATATTATAAAATTAGTATTAAATATTATACAAAGAAACCAGTGTTTATTCTTTGAAATTGTAGGGCTAAGAAGAGGCAGATATTCCAAATATTACGAAATTAATGTAACTTTACAAAATAGAAATCTATCTTTAACACTTTTGAAACCCGATAGTTATGGCAAAGTTGCAGGCTAATCAGATTGTGTAAGAACTACAGAAGGGGTAAACAAGTATTTATAATTAAAAGATGGGTTATTTCCATAACGCTATTTTGGGTTAATTTTATAAGTTACCTAAATATAGGTTGAACATTAGCCCAACCTATGGTTATTATATGACTAAATTTTGGACTATAAATTAATTAACAATAAATTGGGTTGTATATAAGTATTTCTTATGAAATTATTGTAAGCCTTCCAATTTTTTCTCTGTACCTGTCCTGTTACTAGCTACTTTTAATGGCAATAATTCAGTTAGCTTGGTTAAATTGCGAAAAAAAGTAGTGGCAAGCCCTTCAAGCAACGCGATCCAACAGCTCCCTACACTTACTATTTCTTAAACGATTAAATTTTCTTGTTTCTCTACGGTCCGTAGACATCAGCTATAACAACTCTTAATATATTTAGACTCGTAACGGTCCCAAGAAAAAATCAACTCTCGAATGATCGAGACGTTGCGAAGTCATTTAATTCCGTTACTAACCCTAGACATAATCCGGTTTTCAAACAAACATATGACCACGAATTAATAAATTATATGGAATAATGCACCATGTGTGACACAATTAAAGATTAGGTATGAAACAAATATTAAAAAGTAGTCTATGTGTATGCACGAAGTATGACAGATGTATACACGAAGTATGTCAGGTGCTTAGAAAAAAATGTGAAGGGGTCTCTTGAATATCTGGCATTGAAGAGAAGAGTCTTTGGCTTCAAAACAAAAAAATAATAGTTATTTTTCCAATTTCAAGAATTGAAGATTTTATTAATAAAAATGTACAATGAATATTTAATGTTAGTAATATTAAAAATTGGCTGCCCAAATTTGGAGACGAGTTCCATGCGACGGTTTCTTGGTATGCGATTTCTCTTCGCTGGTATGCGATTTCAAATAGTGCCTTCAACCTTGCGAAAACGATACGAATTAAAGTTAAAGTTGAGACGAATTGCATACCTAGCATGCCTATTAGTCAAGATAGAAGCTAACTTGGCTAATCGCTTACCAACAGACCATCGCGTGGAACTCGTCTCGATACGAAATGCGATTCAATTCGTTATTCACGTGCGGTTCTCATTATTTACTCTATATTGATTATTTTAATTATTAAAAATTAAGTTAAATTTACTTGTATTAGGGTTTATTATGTTCCCCGAAATTTGTAGCTTTACTGCGTATTGTTTTCACAAGGGAAGAGGGAAAATCCAAATCGCATACCGGCGGAGAGAAATCACATACCAACCATCAGCAGACGCTACTTTTCGGTTGTAGCGAAACCTCGCGGTTAAAAGTGATTTATCTTTGCCTGAAGACTTCGTTTCAAGAGGAAGCTGATATAATAATAATAATAATAATAATCAGCTAGGCTAATACCCAAGGCACCACCTTAGGCCTAAGTCATCATGCGACTTTTGAAGCCCTTAATTCAGGTGGCCGGGTTACAATGCGTAGGAGGGTGGTGGCAAGCCCTGCATGCCACGAGATCGAGCCAACAGCTCCCTACACTAACTATTGAGCAACTACTTTTCCGTTCCTTGGATTCTTGTCATGAAGTTTTTTTTCCATTCTAACGTTTTATAATTTGGAGATTCAGTGAATATTGTTATCATTTTTTACAAAATGACAGGCTAAGCCATGCCTTTTTGCATGTCGGCACGCTTCAAACCGCGAGTGGGCTGAATGACACCTCCAGAGATGAGCCAGTTATGTGGTGCGTCCGGGATAAATGTCAGGAACTTTCTACATTTTGAAAACGTTCGTTTTCGAGTGAACCCGGTGCTTTTGCAAGATGAGGAGCTTTTCGCCTGTCTACCAAAGAATCTTCTAATGGAGCGAACGCGGCTATGTAAACTAAACAAAATCAGACGCAAGCTTTTATTTTTTTCTTATTTCCTGGCATTTCTGTTAGTTTTCTTCTGGCTTATCTTAGAGATTTATTAATAAACTATTAAACAAATAGTAACGCGTTAGTGATAAATTTAACTTTCTTGATTAACTCATTCTTTCATACATTCGTGGTATCTTTAAATATTCGATTTTAGTATATTTTGAAACGTTTAAACTTTTCAGTCGTTGTTATAAAGTTGAATAATCGAAACGATGACACTAAAATTAAATAAATCTGTAATAATAAAATCAAAAGAGAAACTAGTACGTCAGTGTAATTTTTTCTTGTTCAAATATCCATTTTCGAACAAAATTTTTCCTTCCGTAGAGTTCAACTGGTTATAGTGTTATACTTAAATACACTGAACAAGTGTACAGTGTTTTGCCATTACTTTGTTAAACTGAAATACGTAGTAATTGATTATCTATCAGCACTAGTGAAGGAAATTCAGCTTCCACTCTTTCGATACATTTGGCTTCGCTGATAACGTTTTCTTTCAATAGATAATAAAACTTAAATCACTTTAAAATGAAATTTGAGAATGAAACAAATAAAAAAATTAAAAAATACAGATTCGGCCCGCCTTATGTGTTAATCATAAAGTTGAACTTTTAAAATACTTATTATCATTGAAATTTAATTGAGCCAAGTATTAAATATGTTTACATGCGTATTACCAACCACAATAAAAAGTGTCATTATTCTTAGTACTAAATTTCGCAACTAGGTGAAATATATAATTAACACAGTAGGAGGCTGCATATTACTCCCCTAGTGGCGTAATGCTGTACTTTGAGTGTTGAAACTTTATACCAAGGCTGATAATACTATCATAAACATATAATGATTAAATAATGCAATCAATAAAATAAATTTACTTAATAACACATTAGGTAGGCTGACGCCAAATTGATGCTCACCGGAGCCCCTCCGCGACCTGGTAGTTGCTACCAAAGAAATTCTGATTCTTCTATTTTGTTTTAATACAATGACACCAGATATTATGTGCTACCTTAATAATTCATATTTTCGAATAGGCAGTTCTTAATAAAATTAAGTTCAATGGGATCTACTACATAATCCAACTGACGGTGAAATAAAAGTCTATATATATATATATATATATATATATATATATATATATATATATATATATATATATATATATATATATATATATAACATTTATGCAAGATAGATAATACCCTAACTAGCTCAGTCGAAGGTAAATATTTAATTTAAATTGATTAATGCATTTAAAAAATTAAATTAAACATTGTCATTTAAATGGGCCAGTGGCCACCTGACGCTACCGTCAAACTAGTACCTACAAAATTAGGATTCAGCGCAATTTTCTTCTACATGTTATTATCAAAATGCACACGGGGTTACATAACTACATGGACTAAATGGTAAATACCGAAACACAAGATAAAAATATTTTTAATCTTCACTCACTGAGACGATACGCATTACAGCTACACTTTGCTGGAAACAAAATAAACCCTAATACAACTAAATTAAACATAATTTTTAAAAATTAAAAGAATCAATAATGTGTAATTTTTGAGGATAGCATGTGAAAAACAAAGACGACTTTGACGCGATGACCTGTTCGTATGCGATTTGCCAAGTTCTATTGGGAAAAATCAATGGGGGCTTTCGACGCTCTCCCCACTCTCCCTCTTTCGACGCTCTCCCCACTCTCCCTCTTTCGACGCTCTCCCCACTCTCCCTCTTTCGACGCTCTCCCCACTCTCCCTCTTTCGACGCTCTCCCCACTCTCCCTCTTTCGACGCTCTCCCCACTCTCCCTCTTTCGACGCTCTCCCCACTCTCCCTCTTTCGACGCTCTCCCCACTCTCCCTCTTTCGACGCTCTCCCCACTCTCCCTCTTTCGACGCTCTCCCCACTCTCCCTCTTTCGAAAGAGTGGTACTCTTGGAACTCTGCCATATTCCACCCTTATTGTTCTTCTGGCTCGCTAAAAAAGGCGTGAAATTCGAATTTCAATATTTTTCCATCTCTTTAAAGGGCGGGAATTTTGAATTTCAAATTTTTGGTATATTTTTAATGAGCCGGGATATTTCAATCGTCGCTTTATTCTTATTTTTAGAATGCTTGAAATAGTTAAGTGATTTTAAATTTATTTAAATAGTTATAAAATGACAATGCCAAAGAATGTGAAATGTATATTTAGCGCACTCATAACACTGACCATATAAAATTAAATAGGTTAAGCATTTTTGGAAATTTCTTTTTATCATAAGTAACATAATTACCATAAGAATGACAGTTTATCTTTTAAAGCAAATTTGTCACTATTACCCCATTTGTGTCACTTGAGACAGAAATTAAGTGACCATTCTTATCGAGGCCATTATTAGTACTGTCATTCGTGGATGTCATAACTTACTTTGTGACGTCAAATCAAGGATTTAAGATAATTAAAAACTGGTCAGCTGTACCTTCGCGCCTATTAACATTTCTAGTAAGACCTAGTCACACTATAGATTACATAACCTACTAGTTGGAATAGTACTAGCAACATAATATTTAGTCTATGGTCTGGCGCGATTATCTCTCTTCGATTTACCCGCCCGTAGACATACGTTCTAAAACGCCTCACTCGGCGGCGCTGGAGTACCTCGATTTTGATGACGTATTTTCCGACCCCCCCCCCCCCTTCGTTTCCCTGTTTTACTTTGCGACAAACTCTCATTAACTCCTATACCGTTCTGACACACTTTTGGGCCTTATGCTACTTTTGATATAAGGCAGAAATAGCAACGCAAATTTTAATTTGGATAAAAGTTGAAGCCTATAGCTAGGGTCTGGCACGCTAGACGAGATTGTCTTCTGGGAATTTCCTGGAATAACAAAAAAATTAAATTCTAGGTCTGACCTATAATTCTAGAACAAAATGGTCGAGCGAACAATCGTAGCAAATACTTACTAAGATATTTACTTCTGTTGAAAATGTTAAACAGATTGTACTTCGCCTATCGTATAAGGCCGTGCGCAACTGTTGAATACGGTCTTAAGTAAATTTTTGATTGATATTAATATCCAGATATCTAGACAGGTACGGCGTAAATAAGCACTGGTGTGCATCTGAAGAGACAAAGTTAAATACTTTTGAAGGCGGCTTCGGACTTTAAATCCTTAAAACGCAATGAAAAAATTTTGCCTTTGAAAAATTAAAAAAAAATATTCAAGGTAACTGCCATAGAATTGATTTCGATTTCATTCGCCATTATCTACAATCCACGAATAACATGCAACTTTTTTTGTCCCGGGCTATAAAGAAATTGACCTCAACACTGACCAAAGTTCCACCAATGCCTTTTCGAATTCTGGAAAGCGCTGCCTTTTGAACTGAGCAAACCTTGGAACCTTGCGAGCTTAATGGAGTTCCCTATTCATAAAAATGACATTGTTCATCCCCAAGTGGAAATTAGAAGATTATCGGTACTTTCGTGACTTGTTTGACATTGAAAGTAAAGAAATGTAAGTACCTTATAATGGAAAGGGTCTCAGGGCCGCCACGTACAGGGCTTTGTCTCGACAAGTGCAAAGTATACAGTCGGAAATAGAACGCATTTTTCTCCGAAAATTAGTGTGAGGTATTACCCCTCACAATTATTTAGAAAGAAACTTGAAACCAGCTAGGACCTCTGAACTTTTAATTAATACGGATAAGGTAAAATTGGAAGAACACCTCTACACTCTTGAAAAGATTGGGTTGTTTTCAATCCAAAACTTGGGTCCTTATTTACCCAGCCCAAAATTAGGGTTGTTTAGAATTAACCCATGAAAGTTTAAAAATGCAACTCGAATTTAGGTTGAAAGTTTATTAACCCCAGCTTGAATTAAAATGTACCCCAGCATGGGTTAAAATCTACCCCACGTTGGGTTGTAAAGTAACCCATCTTAGGTTGAAAAATTATAAGAACTAAAGATTTCATCTGCCTATATACGAAAAAATAAATGTCCCTCTTAGATATGAATTTTTCTAATGGAGAAATTATAGGAGTAAAATTTAAGCGGATGAGACACATGGATTATTATTTCTCAAGGGAGACATTATCTTGAGCTTTTAACCCGCTGGTCTTAGTCAAACTAAATTGAACGAAACTAATATATATATATATATATATATATATATATATATATATATATATATAACATATAAAGTTATCAATTGTTAAAAAAATTAATTTTTATTTTTAACAATTGATAACTTTGTGGGTTTTTTACGAAATGATATACGAAAATGGATTTCGTTCAATTTATTTTGATAATGACCTGCGGGTTGAAAGCGTAAGACAGTTATTAGATCGAGAAATTTTATTCCTATAATTTCTCCATGGATCCTCTAAAAATTTCATATCCAAGAGGAACATTCATTTTGTCTTACACAAGCAGACGAAAATTTTCAATTCTAAAATTTTCCTACCTAACTGCACGGCCAAACACGCGATTATATTGCAACCCAAGGTGGTGTAGTTTTCAACCCAAGGGGGGGTATTTTTCAACCCAAGCTGGGTTTAATAAAGTTTCAACCCAAAATTGAGTTTCATTTTTAATCATTCATATGTTAATTCTAAACAACCCCAATTTTGGGCTGGGTAAATACGGACCCAGGTTTGGGTTGAATTTAAACCCAACCTTTTTAAGAGTGTAAAACTATTATGCAACGATGACCCTGTAAATTATTAACTGATTTGGAGCGGCGCTTTCACAATATTGTAGAGCCATTTAATAACCCCTAATTTAGCGGCAAATCTGTTCGGCTTCAGATCTGAATGCCCCTTTTGTAATAACAACGAAAGTTATATTAGATATATCTAAACAAAATATAAATTTTTATAAAGTCATAATAAAACTTTCATTTTAGAAAATAGTGTATATTGGATTTATAATTTAAAGAACCAATGTTTTGTTCATACATATTACTAAGATAATTTTAGCGATAAGTAATTGGATATTTACTTCGGGTACAACCAAAAAATTAACAATTCTACAGATGATAGCCTCTAATTAATTTGAACACATTTTTAAATAAAATAATTTATTTATTGAACTAGAAAGGGAATGTTTGAAGAAATACAGGTGAAGGAAATAGTAACGCTTAAAATATTTTTTTTAAGCATCATTGTTTCTTTTTAAACTAATACTATTTTAAATTGGTTGATTTTCCAAACTTCATTTGATTTTTATTTTTTGTTGTTGAAACATTTTACATTTTCATTTTTATTTTTTTAAACTTTGTAACAATTGTCAAGATTTAATAAATGCCTGCCTGCTTGTCAAAAAATAATAATATTTATATCGCCAAAAACATAACAGGCAACCACGGAGGCAAAGCATTTATTGGGTGGTTACTAGGACGATACACAATACATATAAAGTGATAAATAAATAAGTTAAAATTAAGAGAGCATTAAATAAAAATTAAAAAAATATGAATTAACTAAACTAAGAATTTTGATGGATTCAACGAGCAAATAAATATTCCGAAACCAGAGAACCCAATTTAAGGAATGATAGTATAGTGGAATTTTCCAGAGCCGACCATTTAGCAAACCTCTCATAGTAAGTAGCGATGGTCCACCCTGAATCCTGGGTCATATGTACTCCAAGATAGAAAGTCGTAGACTTGATGAATTTTAAGAGCGTTATGATGTCCGAAACACCTCTAGCGGCCAAAGATCGAGAATTTCATGGCGCGTTTCATAAGGAATATTACCAGGTGAATTTGGAGATTTAAAGAAGAATCGAGTAAAGTTACGCAGTATGCGCTCCAACGACGCAATATCCTTCTTGAGGTAGGATATCCAAACAGGAGACGCATCGTCAAGTACTGGCAGACACATCGAACGAAAAAGCGTGGTTGATGCTCGCGTAAAACCAGTCGTTCTTCAAATGAGGCCATAAAGTCGACGAGCTCGGTTTGCCAACGTAAGTAACGTGAGACTGGAACGACATTAGCAAGCTTCCAACTCGAAGGAAGAGAATACGCCGAGAGCGACAAGTTAAAAAGATTCACAACTAGGGGGTCAATAATAGCTGGAGCCATCATCTTGAGAAGTCAAGGAGTTTTACCATCTGGTCCTCAGGCTAAGCCGCTCTTCAATCGCTTTAAGGCCAAAGCTGGTGCGTCATTTGAAGAAAATGAGAAACAATTCTCGAAGGTTTAAGGGAAGGTAGAGTCAATTGAGGGTCCGTCGTACTAAAACTACGGTAGAAGAAATCTTCAAAGGTTGTGGATATGGTAAAAGGACAACAATTGACAATCCTGGACTTCAAATGACGACGGCGGAGGTATCTTGGTTTTTTAGCTGATGAATGTCCAGAACCGCTAAGGATACGCAACAATTGTATCGTGCAATGGAGATTTAAACCGATCGTAAGTCGCTCGCGTCTTTCTTCGTAAGACGTTTCTAAAATTCCGTTATTTTGTCCAGCCCAATTCTCTCTTTGAATTCTTGGTGAATTTTTTACATAGCTGTCAGGGATAAGGTCACCAATAATCCAAGGCGAACGCTTTTTCCTACAAATGACAATTGATGGAATGTTATCTCTAACGCATGCTTAAAATATTTCCTGCCAAATTCCAAAGTCTCATCGACTTTACTCGAAGAAAAACCATATCCCATGGAGCGAAGAACAAAGTCCCAACAACATATCCCTCAAACAGATCCTTGTAGTTCAGTAACGTAAAATCAGCTTAACAAATGGTCTCGGTAAGTTTTTGTGACAGAATACCAAAAAGAATTGACGACGGTTCTAAATACTGAACTTAATTATTTAATACTAAAATATTATGTAAAAGGTTGAAGATCATGCCGAACTACGTGATAATAAAAATCATAGAGGGTTTATTTACCGTTTCTAAAAAACAATTGAATTGAATGTTTAGATAAAAATTCCATACATAGAAAGGTTGATAAGCGTTAGATATTGTTGTAAAAAAATTTAAAAAACCAGTCAGACTTGAACATTCTGGCCACCTTAAAATGTCGGATTTTAATTTGAAGGTCTAGGTAATTACGGAGTCCAGAGGTTATTGACAACGTTTTGTGACAGGTCGTTTCAGCTAGTTAATCTTTGCCAGGATGTGCTTGGATGATTCTGCCCATTTTCCATTTGATTGGAGGTAGCTCTTCTTTAAGTAGAACTAAGGCGCCGGATGGTAAGTTACGAGCAGATTTAGTTTATTTCGGTGGTTGTTGCAATCGAGAGAGGAACTCTAATGGCCAGCGTCGCCAAAAGTGTTTCAGAGTAACCACCGAGAAAGACGGTTGATTTTGATTGACGTGAGATGGAGTTCTGGAATGGCTTTCTAGGAATCCCCGATCAGTAAATGTCCAGGAGTCAATACTGCTAGGTCGGTTGGATCCGACGTCATTGGAGTGAGTGTACGAGAATTCGGGCAGGATTCGACTTGACATAGAAGGGTCTGCGTATCTTCGAAGGTTAGTCGTGTCTCACCGATGACTCTCTTTAAGTGGTATTTAACGGATTTTGCACCTACCTCCGAAAGTCCACTAAAATGAGGAACCACCGGAGTATTTAAGTGCCATTCCTTCGTCACTCATCCAGCGTGCTATGGTCTAGTCCTTCGTGTTGGTTGTGACTATTTTGATAGACTCAATGTTATTTGTTGGCGCCAACGAAATTCGTCCCACAGTCACTATTGACGTTTCAGCATTTGCCTCGACGGGAGACGAAGTGTTTGCAGGGGGTCAAGAACGTAGCCGTTGACATGTCACTGACAAGTTTGAGTTGCAACGAACGAGTTTTGAAGCATAGAAATATGGTGATGTAGCCCTTGAAATATCGGCATTATCAGCCCTTCATGACTTTGAGACTGAAAGGTCCCGCATTATCGACTCCGCATTCGATAAACGCTCGTCCAGGATTGACTCGAGGTGCCGGTAGATTGTAAATGAGTTGAGTGACTGTGTTCGCCTGTTGTCGAACACATCGCAAGCACCTTCGGACGAGGAATCGGACGGCATCACGGAGGCTTATGAACCAGAATTTTGACTGTCGATTTTTGCATGTCGAATGCATTCGCCAACTCATAGGATACCAGTTACGTCAAGGCATGGTGTCAACAATAGAATTTTGCTTTATCCTAAAAAGGGTTTCTGATTCTCTAGTTTCCGGATTTCCTCTCCAAAGCAGGACGACTGCACAGCTTTTATCCAGTGATTAAGTGCGTTGACGTTTACTTCCTTAGTTAAAGGTCCGAATTATCTTGACTCTTTGGACGTTCTGGTATTGCGAATAAACCGCTGAATGTACGCCGCGATGTGAATAAGCGAAGAGTACTTGAGTAGAAGACTTGGATCTATTCTGCAATGTAGGATGACAGCTGGTCTGATTCTTTCTTCGATAGAATATTCAGGTTTGTCTACCATGGTTGACTCTTTGGTGTAGACAGATTCAGCTTGGATCATTGCAATGGATGGGTTATAAATTCTGTTATTTCGATGCCACGGGAAGCTGGGTTATGTGTTCCCGGAACGTGATGCCACTGAATAGTGGATCGTATATCTTGAACTTCTGAGACTCGATTCACCACGAGCATCTTCCTTCGCTGTGGAGTGGAGGCCAACCAGGACCGTATGATCTGGCTATCACTCTAGCAATGGACATCTGATACGGTATTTCGTAAAGGTAATTGCACCAGTGTTATGAGTCTTGCGAGGAGAACGGTGGAGTTCTAGTTTGGGTAGCGTGATCTGCTTGAGTGGAAAGATTCTGGTTTTTGCGGTAATCAGTTGAACAGTGACCAGTCCTGATCTAAGTGGTAATCTTTAAATAGACCGCCGCCACATACGCCTTCTCCGAAGCATTGCAGAAGCCATGGAGACTTGATTTGTTGGATTGATGTTGACTAATAAACCGCTGAATTCTCAGGTTTTCAATGCCAGTTAAGTCATCCCGGAATGAATGCTATTTATGAACGAGCGTTGATGTAATTCTTCGTCCCAGCTCACCTAAATTTGCCACATCTCTGGTAACAGGATTTTAGCTCGGATGATTACTGGTGACAAGAGACCCAAGGGATCAAAGCAGGTGATCCGATGAGAATTCGAGACCAAGGATAATGGAAGAGAAAGACTACCGAACTGAACGAAGTCGCACCTAGATCATATCGCGTGGAGACAGAAGATGGAGCCATATTACGACGTAATCGCCACCAACTACTACAAACTAGAGAATCGGTAAACGAGTCACTTATTTCTAAACCAACTAAACTCCAAGTAAATAAGGCCAACAGGCAAGTGACGGATAATAACAAAACTCCAGTGTTAAGTGACACTAGTGTTCGTACACGCGTTGTAGAAGAGAATCGAAACAAAATTCCGAAAGATAAGTCTGCAACGGTGCAGCCTATAGCGTTAGCAGAAACACCTAGAGCGTCTACAAGTCATGAGACCATGTCTGGGAATTCTACAAGGAGACCCAAAAGAGTCGTAAGACCACCTATGAAACTTAACCTGTAATTAAATAGTAGATTGAACAATTCCTTAGATCTCAGGTTATATAAACATTAAGTAATATTAACTTGAAAACCTAGTACGTCCATGGTAATTATTAATAAAGAAAACAGTTACGAAAAGGTCTCATGGGTAAAAAAAAAAACAAATTTATTAAAATCAAAAAGCCGTGGCAAACTTTCGACCGTCCTCGCGGTCTTCGTCAGGCACACTAATTACAAAATATACAGAAAACGTCCCGACAATACATATTTTTAACAACTGACACCAAAAATTATTTTTTAACATTCGTTAATATTCTCCATTGTTTCGCCTCACTGTTCCCCTCCTCCAAGTTTAGTCCCCTTTCCCCGGTACTATTGATAAAAACCCCCTCTATGAATTTTCGCCTTAAATAATCAGGCTCCAAATAAACTAGTTCAGGGTTATCCCAATCTATTGTATGTTTAAAATCTGTGTCAATCAAATGTTTTGCGATGCCATTCAAACTATCTTTTTTCTTACACGCGTATTGGTGTTCTTTTAATCTAATTTTTATAGACCTTTAGGTTTCCCCAATATATGTCCCCCCACAAGTTTTACATTTAATTTTATACACTACTCCTTTTTTATCCAATTTTTTAGTTTTTGGTTTAAATTTGCTTAGTTAATTTTTTAGGGTTTTATTCTTTTTGCTAATTAATCTTATATCGAATTTCCAGTTATTTCGGAACCAGAAAA
Organism: Leiobunum rupestre; assembly: GCF_980474605.1. NCBI lineage: Eukaryota > Metazoa > Arthropoda > Arachnida > Opiliones > Sclerosomatidae > Leiobunum > Leiobunum rupestre. The sequence continues at coordinate 49,983,131 of NC_143386.1, read as the reverse complement.
TTAATATTATTAAAACCAAACTACTTTTGTAACAGCATAATATTAAAATTAGAATTAATTCGAGTTATGATTAAATAAAATAATTTTGCCATTTAGTGTAGCCCGAATATTTTTCTTTAAGCTTTTAATTTTATTCTACCCTTTTTAGCCACAATAGTGCAGTTTGGGCTATTATTTTTTAATTGTTCATAAGTTTTAAAATCAACTTTTTAAGAACGTGCCTGTAGATCAACAAATTTTAGTATTTGGAATTAAAATTTGGGGTTTTTTTCTATGGAGTGTCGAAGAAATTTCCCATGGACACTTGTGCGTTTTTTAGAAATACCCCTCTGAACATGGCCTAAAATGGGTGTTTCAGTCCTATTTCGTCTGCGGAGAGAGTTTGAATATACCCACGACGCTGAAATTTTTGTATTTGACTAATTTGATGGTGTACTATCCATTTCCGTTGGCGGTTTTTCGATACTCCTTCACGGAAGCTAGTTCCGCCGCCAGGGGTCGCAGTGCTTCAGTTCTTATATTTTATTAAATCGTATAGTGTACTAAACCAGAATATGTAAAAATATTTCCACATTATCTTTCCTGGAATTTATTCCAAAATTTGGGTTCTCTGGAGCACTGTGCGATAGCGTATCTCACCATGGACTGTATTATAGCTAAAGGGACGGGTTATCTTGTAGCTTCCACAATGCTATTTACCTAGTTCGACGACGATTTGTCGCGGGGGGGGGAAGAGTGAGAGATTTTCTTAGGATCTTCAAGGTCATTTTGTCGCCTGAAAGCAAAAACCAAGTAACTTTAACTAGGTATAAACAGGTTAAATTTACGTAGTTTTTGCTTTCAGGGGCCGATTTTATTTTTTCAAAATGAAATGGTAACGGTTTTTAGCGCTCCTCGGAAGTTTTTTTAACGTTGATTATATTTGTAATTTTTGGCTTTTTATTCAGTTTATATTTAAATTAATGAGAAAACTTAGCATTTTTTGTAGAGGCTAAAGTTTATTAACAATTTAAATATGGTTAAAAAGCAGTGTTCGTATTCTTTGTGTGGTAATAAGGACAATTCTATTGCCTCTAGTAGACAAATTAGGTATTTTCCTTTTCCTCGCCCTAAAAAAGACATCGCAAAATGTAAAAGATGGATTTCTGCTTGCGGTAGATTTGACAATCGCTTAGAATTATCAAATATCAACAAATCTACACTTTACATTTGCTCTGAACATTTTGTCGGTGGTCTTGGTCCCACATCAGAAAACCCTGACCTCGTTTTGAACTTTTGATGAAATTTTCACAATAACCTTGAAAACCCTTGATTTAGGAGACTGCCAACTATTTTTAACCTCACCAAGTTGGCCGCAAACGGACTCTCCTCCCGCCGATTTTTTAGCTGGATAACCCGTCCCTTTAGCTATAATACAGTCCATGATCTCACCCAGCCCCTTCTAAAGCATCAGATGTTGGACGATGGCGCGCCTTTACTAAGACGCTCAAAGCGACTTACAAAGGCTAAACAAAATATTTATTGAAAAAATCCGCATTGAAATTAGTGGTTGGCATTATCCATCAATTTTGGTTATTTTTCAAATAACCACCAAAATCAGTTATTTTTATCGGTTTTTCTACTTCTAGTTAATTGTAAAGATAATTAAATTCAGAAAAGTCAAAAAACAAATGAAATCCGATAAAATAACTTTAAATCTAAAAAAATGAAACATTGTTTAATCACTTAAGCTTACTTAGATAGAAAATATATTTTATTTGCAAGTAAGCTAAGAAATTAAGCGGGTCAGATAAATTATTGGAAAAAGACGAAAAGAAGATTGTCTTTTAGTGATGTTTACCTGTTATTTTTTACAATTGATAATTTATATCAGATATTCCTCAAATAAGAATTGATGAATAAAATAACTTAGTTAGGCAAAGCCATCAATTTTTTTTAAACATGGAAAGATAATTTTTGAGAGATAAACTTTTAAAAATAAATGTATCTTATAAAATAGCTATTATAACTGAAAAAAAAACCTTATTTTTATTCTTTCATTAGATTTTTTCAAAAATAATTAGTTCCGATAAATTATCTATCAATGCCAAATGAATTAATGAATATCTCAATATATGACGGATTAAAAATATTATAGTAAAAATTTCCAATATCCAATGTTTAGTTCCTTTATTTTGAACACTACTTTAATTATTACGTGAATTATTTTCATTTTTGCAACTTATGAATTCTGGTGGTGATTCGAACTATCTTCCTTGACGCGATGAAACTTCTTTAGTTCGATTAACTCCTAACGACTTCGCAAAGGAGCAGCGGGACAAAGGGTTAAAACCCCATCACGTCGAGACTAGGAGGAGCGCTAATCGTACAGGTCCTTGCACGTAGCAAGGGCCTTCCGGAACTGTGCACGGCCAGGAATGTCCTTTAGGTACTCCGGAAGGGGATTCCACTTCTGAATGGAGGAGGGGACAAATGAATGTTTGCGGACGGCAAGTCTGAAGCCCGGAAGTATCATAGAGGGAACCCGATTCCCTCTTGGGGGGCAACGTCAGTCAGACAATACCGCCGAGAGGGGGGCGAGTACACCACAGGAGCGATGAACCAAAGGAGCAGCGGGACAAGTGTCGGCGGATAAAACCCAAGGTCCTAGCGACTTGGGCAATGACATGGTTGATGTGGGTGGACCACTCCTGGGTGTCTGTTAAGGTCACTCCGAGATATTTTTGAGAGAAGACTGTTCACGGTTCAGCACCTTGAAGGACATATTTCGCTGAGTGAACTGGCTGACCAACTCTGCGAAGAGAGAGAACTGAGCACTTTGCAGAGTTTAGCGGTAGCAGCCACTGCTCACTACACTTGCCGATGGTGTTGAGGTCAGATTGAAGAGCAACGCAGTCCTGTGTCGAGAAGATCGGCCTGGAGTGTGCTATGTCATCCGCGAATATGTAAAGTTGGGAGACGACGTTGTCTCCGATGTCGTTGATGTACGCCAGAGGAAGCAGGGGGCCAGTCGTAGGTTGCACCGGGGAGTACCACTCGAATTTCCCTGTTCTCGAGGTAAGCTGATAGCTAGTTCAGGGCCCTACCCCAGACCTCGTAGAAGTAAAGTTTGGCTTTGATGAGCTCATGCGGAACCGAATCAAAGGCATGTGAAAGTCAAGGAAAATGATATCCACTCGGCCGGCGTGCTCCAGCCCAGAAGTCCAGGCGTCAACGCGGCAAAGGAGCTGGGTTTCAGTGCTGAAGCCACTACGGAACCATGCTGGGACAGACTAATGAGGTTGTGCTGAATGAAGTTAGCCGAGATGGTGGACGCACTGACATGCTCATTGGCTTTGAGGACCTGCGACAGGAGTGCAATTGGACGGTACTCCGTTAGGTCAGACTTGTCTCTACCCTTAGGGATCGGCGTGACGTTGGCCCGACGCCCGTCATCCGGGATTTCTACCGTGTCGTAGGAGAGCTGGAAAATGACAGTCAGAGGAGTGGCTAAGACATCGGCACACCTGCGAAGGACCACAGCCTGTATGCCGTCTGTGCCCAGAGCTTTTTGTGGTTTGACCTTTGTGAGAAGCTGGTGAATGCCTTTTATGTCGAACATTGGTGGGGACGTGGTTCCAGAAGAGGAACGGTGTCCACAACGTACAATGGAAAAGAATGCCGGAAGGTGGAAGCCAGGAGATTGGCTGCAGCTGCAGTGGTGTATGACTGCCCTGAGTTAGAGTGGTCAAGGACTCCTGTCACTTTCGCCTTCATAGATACGAGCTGGTAGAACTGCTTCCTGTGGGTAGTCAGGTCGGAAGCCAATTGTCGACATGATGGGTACGCGCGGCACGGCGGGCGTATTTGACGATGGTACGATGTCAAGTGAAGGCTTGCATGTTAGCAGCCGTAGGGTACGGCCGAGAACGATTATAGCGACGCTTCGTAATACGCATCAGGCGTCGGAGAGAGGAGCCGACCCACGGGAGATAATGTCGAGAGGAGAGCCTCTTCATCGGAACATTGGCAGCGATCACCTGGGTGATGGTAGTAGTGAGTGCGCTCAACACCTCTGCATAGAAGTGGTGGCCGTCAGTTTAACAGTTTCCATCGACCTCTCCATAGCAACGAAATCGGCCTTGTTGAAGTCAGGGACGGAACGAATAATAATAATAATAATAATAATCAGCTAGGCTAATACCCAAGGCACCACCTTAGGCCTAAGTGACTCGCTGGGTAAGATGAGAGACCAACAGCGTGTGAAGAAAGCTTGAAGTCACTGATTATGATTATGATGTAGGAATGCACTCTAATTGTTAATGAAGTTTATCTTTTCGAATATTATTTGGTATTAACGTCTCAATATGAAGATAATCATAAAAACACAGTAATTAAAATGCCTTGTTATCCTAATTATTCAGAATTCGGTAGGAATAGAATGCATTTTCCAATTCAAAAGAAACACGAGCGAGCCATTTTTAATATAAACTTGGATATTTTATAATTTGGTTAAATAGGAATTCGGTTGATGGTAGGATACCGAAACGAGTCACGAAGGCGCTCAGTTAAGAATATTTGTTAATATAAAACTCTAAAGAGCTCTAAATGTGTTTGCTTAACGCCCGATGCAGATTTTCAGCAGTTGGCGAAAGGAAACGAAGTCGAAGTGTGATCATGAACGTACTAATTTCTTCCATAAGTAAAGAGCTGCATTAGGTAGTCTATCATCAGTTACAAAAAAGGAAAATAATAAATCGTAATATGTTCGCTTACTCGTCATGCCAAAACGTAGATTCCTTTTATATATTTGGAAAGTTTTCTAATCTTTTTATGATGTAAGAAATAAAAAATTCCAATATTCCAATGCAATATTAATCTAACTAATTTCATTGTATACCGATTTTCATTTTTTTATCGATGTTGTTCCCCATCATGTCTATTAGCATGTCACTTCTACCACCGTATAACCAACCTTGGAGTGGGGGGATGTGATGACCAACTCCGGACCGTAGCGGTCCCACCTACTGACTCCACTAACTCCCCCTAACTCTTCACGCCCATCAATGGAGATAATCCTTTTACCCCAGAGCAAGCCCCACGGCAAATTGTTGTATACCCGTAGCCGGGGAAAACCACTCTTTGCTCGGTAAAACCTAGTTTTGGAAATTGTTGTAATTTGTACCCTTTCCTCTAAAAAGGGAAGCTTTTTCGGGGCTTGGGTCAAGTTTGGACTGAGACTCTGAAGAGAGAGGTCCGCGATCGTCCGCTACAATATAGCAAGGCACGTACCGGCGAGATGCACCAATTTTATTTTTAACCTGATTCCTTTGTTTGCGCACTCAAGCCACTGTTCCGATCTTATTTGTTTGTAACACTATTTACTTATAATAAGCCACGGTCTTATAAAATATCAATTATTCATAGCAAATGTTTTTAGAATAAAACAAAATCCTTGTAGCCTAAAAATTCTTTATACATCACCCATATTGGTTTCTTTTTTATTTTTTGTCATGCATTGTATTGGGTACATATTTTATTTTTTAAGGGCCAAGTCATCTTGCGACTTACAATATGCATGGTGTAAAAAATCAACTGTTATCCTAAGCTATGCGCGTTCTTTGACCATTGTTCTTTAAACGAAATTAATAAATTTTGACGATTGCTAAATATTTCGTAAGTATAATAAAGTTTTACGTTCCTTTGAGATTAGTGGTCGAAATAGGGCCTTCTCTGTGAAATCTTGATACTTTCAGTTAACTACCTCTGCTATATCCACGAAGTTGGACATAAAATATAATTTTGTTCAGTGGATTGGAATTTAATCTTAGGAGATATTAGGGCTACTGCTTCAGCTAATGATCGTTCTACTGAACATAAGTATCACAAAGAAATTAAATTTTGGCCCACGAAGAAAATTTTTACTGTAATTTGCAGAAAAATTATTTCCAAAACTGCATTAAATAATAAACTTGTTGTTGAAGTAGGATACAGGAATAATAAAAACCACATTTACATTGTGAATACTGAAGTATTTTATTTAAAATAAGTGTCAGAACTAGTTTTGGTGCACTTCAGTTCCTTCATCAGGTGTGATACTGAAGAACATTTAAGAGAGGGTTACAGATCCATTTTTGTCGGGGTAAACAATATGATAAATATAAAAATAAATATGATTACAATTACAGTTAGAAAATATTATAACGTATAAAGCAATCGAAATATCTTCACTACAGTGAGGCAATAAAACTGCCCTGTCCATTATGTCTATTAAAGACGTGTTAAGTTTTTGTTAAGATCTAATATTTCAAGCGATTCCTTTAAATTTCCTTCAATTTCAAATAATTGTCTATTTTACATATAATTTTGCTATCATAAGAAGCAATTGAGTGATAGGGGTTTATAACAATATGTTCTACCAAAGCTGAAGGGATAATTATCGTGTTGTGACCATCATTTCTCTATTTAAAAAACCTTAACTTAAAATTTCATTTACTTTGTCGAATATAGACGCCATTTCATGCGCAAGATATTTGATAAATACCATAGTTTTCTAACAGTGGATTTTTCTTGAGGCCCAATGAAATAAGATATTTTTTTAATTACGCATCATAAACACGCAGTGTTTATCTAGAAAACAGTCCTGTCAACGCTACTCGCATGTGCTCTGTAGCGGTTCAAGGAAGGGTCTAATTTTCTCTCATAATTTTTATGCAAATTAAATTGAGGAACTGTTTTTAAGAATAACCGAGAACTGTAAAATATCGATGAGAAGCTTTTTGAACAATGTTTATTTGGTTTAATTTCAATTGGTTTCAAAAGAAGACGCTTAAATTATAAAAGAAATGTTAAGTTAAGTAATTCTTAAAAAAACAATATTAATATTATATTGTGTCCCTTTTCAAAAAAATAAATAAATAAATAATTTTTGTCGGCCACCGTTTTAAATGTGGAAGCTAACAAAATTTGATAAGAATTTAAAATACGTTGAAATTAAAATAAGTATAAATGGTACTAGGCTATTGAAACTTTCTACCAAATTATGTTTTTCCGACATGGAATATTTTTCTTTTTTTATAAAAACGACGATAACCATAGAGTGCGCTTTGGGTCAAGCGTATGGATGACATTAAATTAGATATTTCTTGATCTTAAATCTTCTAAACGATTAAAAAGGCGTAATATTATTTGTTTCTCATTTATTTTTTCCTAATTTTTTTCGATTATTGAGGGATTCCAAGTTCGTCACGGAATATGATAGGCCAACTTGGATTAAGTTGTTAAGATTTAAATTAAATCATACAACCAGTTAGGTTTATCCATCTGCTGCGATGCTTATGTTTAACAAAAACTCTTAGTCATTATAGTAGAATTAACTCTTTTTTTTAAATAATCTTGTGAATATGTTTTTCCACATTGAGTTGTCTACGAACTCTGGGTGTATCTTGTCTACTTAGATATTCGGTGACATTGAAGGCGTGGATTATTTTAACTAAAATAGCACTCAGATATTTTAAAAGCTAAGATTTAAAAGTTAGGTGGAAGCTACTTTAGACAAACATTTTTTTCTTACAATTCGTGATGTAAGAAAAGAGGTCACTCAAAATTTTCAGAAAACATTAAAAACTTTGAATGAATTATAAGAAATATCAAAACGTATTATCTCCATAACCGTCGATAATATTAACCATGCAAAATAATTTTACATTTTAAAGTGCGTTATATTTCTTAGATAAATTAATCTCTTTTTTATCGACACAATAGCAAAGAAAATTATATCTTCCAAAAAATTTCTAAGAACACAATTAAAAAGGAAAAGGTCAATCCGCCAATAAATAACAACACAATGAACTGATGGTCTTCGATATAAATTGCTCTGTAGGATTCGCCAATTTCCATGAATTCATGTAAATTCCATATAAACTTATATTTTTTCCATTGATAGTTAAAAAATCTTGATTCAAATATTCTCAATATCCTAAAGAAAAGAACGAACAGATTAGTGTGGAATATTAAGAGTTAAATTTTAAAATATATAACTGTAATTACACGATACTTTGACATATGCATTTAAGACGAAGATGAGACTTAATGTAAGGCTTAAGTGCCGAAGTTTCGCGTTATTTCCATAATAATAATAATAATAATCAGCTAGGCTAATACCCAAAGAACCACCTAAGACCCAAGTCATCTAGCGAATTATTATGCCTTTAAACAGGTGGCCGGGTTACAATGCGTTCCCTTAACAAAATTATTGCACAAATTCTTTAACAACCGAGTATCTTTAGCACAAGAAATACACAATGCTTTATTAATTACACTGTGAACAATATTTTAAGCATCCTTTACATTTATTCACTTACAAATTAATTTTATCGATGGCTTTCGTTGGTAAAATAACAAACACCCTTTTTAAGGAAAATTACCCAAAAAGCGTTGTAAGAACATTGTTTACGTATCTTACACGCTGTAATTGAAAGTGATCACAATTTCTAAGTGTTTCAAAGGTCAGAGATCAAATATTTTTAGACATAGAACTATGTATTTGAACCCCGCTGTTCCGTCTAAGCCCTACAGCGGCCTACGAGACATAATAATTCCAGTATCGCATTTATGCTTAAGCGGGTACAAGGGTTCCACGAAATGGCCACAAATATCTCTTAAAATGTCATTTATAAAAACAGCTAATACCCTCTTTACATTGTATTTCTTGACTTTTTAAGCTGTGTTTTTTGATTATATATTGTAAAGAAATGCGATATTTAAACTCCACGAAGAAGCAGGTACAAAAACAAACAAAGTTAAGGAGCCCACAGATTTTCAAAGTCCCTGTCTTTGGTTATTTACTTCTGATCTACCGGGGTTCGATTTTTTTTTTAAACATAAGAGGAATTTTTGAATGCAAATCCTAAGGTAATAACCTCATGCTTAGAGGTGATGACTTAAGCTATGGCGTATTCTAAATTTTCCTAAATCAGAATATTGAGCAGAATAATAAGTGCTTAGAAATTCTTCATAGCTTGCAATATGGAAATCTGAAATTAACAAGTGACCTTTTGACTTAATAACTGTTTAGTAAAGATTTTGCTAATGAAGTCTCTGATTACACGATAATTATTTGTTAACAAAAATAGTTCGTTTTCCTTTTTGTGATAGCAGACTTAGAAAAAGCAATTGCAACTTCGCAAGATAGATTGCAAGATCAGAATATTATTTTCTTATGGATTTTGTTTTACATGCTTAACCTTGGAAATAGATTATTATCTCTCATTTCAGCCTTGCTTCTAAGATTATGTTTCCACAGAAAATTTAATTTTTGAAAAATTCTGAAGCAGGAAGTTAATGACCAAGCTGCAACACGCTAAACAAAGGTGCTCTAAGCTCTGTGGTTTGAAACTTACTTCAAAACAATATAAATTAAATAAAAAATGCTTTTATCAAAGCTGTTGGAAGGTTGATTTAAGGGGTAGTTCGGATCAATGAAGGCACAGATATTGGAAATGTTTTAGAATTAAAGAGTTATTTTTAGGATTTATTTTAAAAAGCAAAATATATTTCTAAAATAATTTCCATTTTTTTCTTACCTTTTATATATTTTAAAACCTTTTCCTTAAATTTGAGCCTTGAAACTGTAACAGTAAACTAAGAAAATTTTCAAATGTAAAGGAGTACGCGTATTTAGTTCAGAATTATGCATTTTCTAATGGAAATATTTAAAATGAATTTTAAAATCGACCGCCATGGATATAAAATAGGGCTGTGGGATAAAAAATTCGAAAGAATAAGACATACTACCAAGGTTTCTTACGAAACCTTGATACTACGAGCTGAGTTATGTTGCTTGATAAGGCACCATATTTTTGAAACGCTTATTTCTGGCATTGATTTTCAATGCTATAGACGCAGTGCTTCTATATGCATTGAATTTTTCCTTTTTCCGGAATTTTTCAACCTTTAAAAACGCTAAAAGGGTATAATGAAATTTAAGACGAAAACGATGGAAATTTAATAAAGGGTCATTATAAAAGTAATGAAAGTCACGATCTAAATATCTAAAGCAACTTTTGAGGATATGTTTATGCAAAATTATTCAAATGTAAGTAATTTTGTAATAAATAAAACCTTAAATTTGGATTCATTTTCAGAATTAATCTGAATATCTAAATAAATTAGTATTAAAAACGCGAAAAACGGGATTTTTTATTTAATGAAATTATCGCAAGAGGAAAAGATTATACATCAATTATAAAATGTGGAAGCCCTCTATGGACGTCTGCTATGCTGTCGTAACTGGATTCTGTAGTTTGACACATCTGCAGTTTTGTGTTTCAAACTACTACTCGCAAAATATTATAACCTTAATAAATATACTGTTTTATATGTTAAATTAAAATTTTGTATAAATACATATGAATTAAACGGTCAAAGGAGGTTGCAACTTTCTATGTAAGCTAATTCTCTTAATGAATTTATAAAACAGACATGTACTAAATTCTATCTATTCAAGTCTGCACTTATTATTTTAAACTTCTGGTTTAAAGTAGAATTATACATCAGTATTTAAATTTGGCATGCATCATGAAAAACTGAAGATCCTCACAAGTCAAGTACCCGCTGGTAGTAAAAAAGAGTGATTTTAGAGTTACATTAAAATGACCACAATTCTTTTTAGAAAGGCCTGATGAAATGTGTGCAGTTACACTGAAGTAGCCTGTTTGAATTGTTAGACTTTCAAGAAAGACCTAGTCGAATTGAAATAAGTCATTCTGTCGTAACTTTGGGTTCACAATGTACGGCATGTTAACTTTAATAACTTTCTTGATTAAACTGATTGGAAATATCTTTTATTGATGACTTTTTTACTAGTTTAGTTTCTATAATGAGTTTCAGCAATTTAAATGCTGTAATTTTACACGTAATCCTTTATAGTTGAAAATTTTATCAGTTTACTGTTACAGTTTCAAGGCTCAAATTTAAGGAAAGGGTTTTAAAATATATAAAAGGTGAGACAAAATTTATGGAAATTATTTTAGAAATATATTTTGCTTTTTAAAATAATTCCAAAACATTTCCAATATCTGTGCCTTCATTGATCCGATCTACCCCTTAAATCAACCTTCCAACAGCTTTGATAAAATCATTTTTTATTTAATAGCTGTGCCTTTGCTCTGCCTCACAGGGCATATTTTGCCTAAAATTTATAATTGAAAATGAAAGCCATAAGTTAGAAAATAAAAAGGTTTTATTTTTAAATATATTTTGAACAGACATTTTAATATTATTGAATGAAATTTAAAATATTGAATATTATTTTAAATATTTTACATAACCAATTATCATCATTATTTCAAAATGTTATGTCAAATTGAGTTTTAAGCTTTTTTTTTAAATAGAGCTAATACCCAAGGCACCACCTTCGACCACATAAGCAATGTTGCTTGTGCGGGATTAAGTAACAGGTGGCCGGGTTACAATGCGTAGGAGGGTGGTGGCAAGCCCTTCATGCCACGCGAGCCAACAGCTCCCTACACTAACTATTACCGTTAACCTCAGCAAGTTTTTATGAGAAGGGGAAACCGAAGATCTCGGTGGAAAACCCCTTTAACCAGTGGGGAGAGAACTTACAAACTCTACGCAGAAGGAGTGGTTCCGGATTTTCACCCAGTGCCACTAGCTGGGATCGAACCCGGCTAATCTTGCTGCGAGGCTAAAGTGCTAACCTCTCAGCCACCCCACTTTTGAATAATTAAGACGCCTTTACATAGAGGATTAAGTTTGAATGCCCTAAAAGTTTATTGTTATGAAAAATTATTCAAATATTTACCATACTTCATTGCTGTAATTAAAATTCCCAAAATTATTCACACAATGCTAGATGGATACACCTAAATGAAAATTAAATTATAATTTTTTTTAACTCTGTAAAAAATCAGCTGGGTAGAAAAACTTATGGAAGAGATAAAACAAAATTAACTTTAAACTAAAATTCACTCTCCACAAAATTATTTCTGGTACTACTAAATACGATATTTTTAACCTAGAATATATGATCGGGTTCTACGGGCTAATTTTCCCTACGAAGCAAAGGCTTAACGGTTGAATGTTAATTACGATAATGATAATTTTTACTTAAAAAATACTTAATTACGTAAAAATAATGAGATTAAAATAAAGTTCCCATTAGAAATGGTTTATTATTTCTTGAGTAAAGTGCGAAAAACAACGTTAACTCGAAGACGGACAAAATTTGATTTTTGCATTTTTCCGTGAAACTGGCTACGAGCTGATCAGTTGGCCTTCCATGTCAAAAATGGTACACTAAGAAGCTTCTTATCTACAGTCGACTAACTTTCGTTCAATGACGATTCCAATACGTTTATCGCTGAAGTTGACAGTAGCAACAAATCCATATGGCTATCTCTGTACTGTACACCAACGCTGATACATTAATAGTAATTGTAGTACTTTCAGACAACAATTGTTGACAGTAAGAATAATGCCGCTAGGCATCCACAATACTGAATCTTGGGCATGAAAATCGCTTAAAATAAAGTCTTAAATTTTTTAGCAACCCGACTATTGATTCTCCTGCGCTTGGCTGTATTAATTTTAGCCATAGGAAATCGCGTTGACCCCTAAATAGGATGGCCTACCGGCCATTCTTAATTACCAAGCCTGCCAACAGTTGAGTGAGCTTACTAGGAAAAAATAAATCTCCAAAACTTTTAAACATGATTGAAGTATCTTGGAAGTGTATTAATTTATTTGAGTTTATTTAACAGGGGTAGTATGTTGATTTTAATACATCAAACTATGATTTTAAACGAAACAGTTTTACAAACCGTTATTTAATGTACATGCTTTAATATAATATCATTAAAAGCCGAATTATAAACGATTATTATGTAGCAGAGTAAAACAAACGTTGTTTCTATAGCAAAGCTTAGCGAATAGGATTTTTGATCGAATAATGCAAAAATTTAACATAGGTTTTAAAATTAAGTGACCTTTTCTTTGAATTGTTACTAATTGCATTAAAAAATTTCTGAATTTTCAAAACCTATGATTTTGCTAAGATCATTAATAAATTTTCTACCACACGCTTTGCTAAAATGCTACTTGGCTCCAGATTTAATAAAATCGGCCCTTAATGGAATTTTTTCAAATTAACTAACAACTTACGGAGCACTTAAAACAAGCGAATGACGTTTGACCACAGCACACGCGCATCCTCTCAACATTATCAATCCTCTTATTACACTTATCAATTAGAAAACATTTTACTATAGTACACTAACCGCAAGTTGATGATTTCCATGCAGAAGAGAGAAACATTTTTTGAAAACGGAATGGAAATTATTTTTTCTACAATCATTTCATTTCCTATGTATAATTTATCTTTTTCCAGTTCAAATTCTGGAAAAATCACTTCCATGTCAAGTCGGTAAAAGGAAGGATCATTCATTAACCTAACACATGGCTTGTTGTAATCCATAGTGAGAATAAATTCGCTTAGTTCGATGAAATTGCGAAGCTCACCGACATTTCTTTTCACTTGTTCGATTACTTTCTTCCCCAGCTCGCCTTTTTGAGTCTATAAATAAATAATTTTTGGATATTTTGTTAGCGTTCTAAAATATCTAACGACCTCAGAGTTTTAACACCCTTTTTCGTTGTTAAGAAAATAATTTCCAATTACACTTAATAATTTCCAAGAAAATATTATCTACTCTCTAATTCCTACAATACTTCGAACTTGCATCATCTTTTGAACAGCACTGAATAAATGAATCACTCCACGAAGAGCGGACCTTAAGTTAAGCTGATGGAGGAAAGCTCTCATTGCAGCGGGGTCATTCCATGACATATCAACCAATTTTTTTTAAATTTTTCCACGCTACCCAGTGGCGTAACTAAGGTCCTCGGGGACCCCGCGAAACTCTTTTTGGGGCCCCCTTATGCGACTCTTTTTGCGAGACTTTTGTTTACTACTAATAAACAATGGTGTATTTAAGGAGGGTTTTGGGGATTTAGCTCTTTCAAAGCTATGCTTCCACCACCTTTACTTTTCTCCCAACCTTCCCGAAAAGCGAAAACCGCCCCGAAATTTGATTCGTAGATGCCCCTAGCTATGAAAATGTAACTCGGGCAGGACTCACTGGCTATGTATTTAAACAGAATAAATTTGTTTGCCCGTGTTTGAATTTTCGGTATAGAGAATAACTATAAAGGGTTTCAAATTATATTCTTAAAACATATTTTACGTAGAAACTTAGTTTCAAGGAGAAACTTGTAGAGTGCGGTCGAAAAAGTTCAAAGAACTTGGTTTCATTGGAAAAGAACACTTTTTCACGAAAAAAAAGCTATCCATAGGGGCCAATAGCCTTCGCATTTTGTACGTAAATGAAAGAAATTTCTGAAAGATTTAATTCAACATTTAATTCGAATAAACATAAGAATTTTACAAGCGAGGTTCTATGATACCTCCGTTTGCCGCGATACATGTTTAGGCACGAAGAAGCATGTTTTGAAACGAGCGTCTGATCATATCAGGAGTGAAAAGTTCGAAGGCTGCAATGATTCGGTGACGCAAATCTTCGATATTCTCAAAAAGTCCATCGGAGTTAGGTCCGGAGACCTCGCAGGCCATCGAACGTGACCGTTCCTGCCAACCCAACGCTAAGGGAACTCGTTAAGATGCTCCACTGCACATCTAGGTACGTGGCGTGGTGCGCCATCACGTTGGTACCACATCTGTCTGTAAGCTTCCAGCGGAATATCTTCTAAAGCATCTGCTTTTTCGTTTTGCAAAAGCGCCAAGTAGCGTTGTCCATTAAGACGAGTTGGGAGGAAAAATGGGCCCATAACTCGATCCCCGAGCAAATCCGCCTAAACATTCAGTCGGAGTTGTTGTTGATGATGGTGAGGAAAGCCCCAGTGAGGATTTTCGTCACACCACATGTGGGCGTTTTGATGATTGAAAGGCCCATCTCTCCAAAAGGAACACTCGTCGGTCACCAGCATTTGATTGATGTAATGTAATGATAGGTTCTCAGAAATTAAATCTACGTTCCATATCTCCTTCGTGAAGAGCTTGGTGGAGGGTCACTCCATACGGATGGAAGTTATGATTGTGAAGAGTGGTCCACACGTAATTCGTCGATAACCCGAGATCGTCGCTTGTACCTCTGACGCTTGCTCGAGGATACTCAACAAAATAGGCTAGAACGATGTCTTCCATGTTGATGTCTTGACGACCTGCTCCATGAAATCTGGGATTGACGCTTCCGTGTGTCTGAAAGTCACGAACAGCTCCAGAACGGTGTTGTGGCTTGGTCTTCTATCTGGATATTGAACGGTGAACAATTCACTAACCCTTACCGCGTTACGATTGGCTTCACCATAAAATAACTCGACCATAAAAGCACGCAGAATCGCAGATCACGAGAAAATTTAGTGGCATGTTGATTAGACTCAATAAGCGTTAGAGAATGGTTGAGAACAAAAGTTTTCACATTAAATACTAATTGAAAACTTGACCTTTGTGCGTAGTTGGCCTACTGATACGTTTTTAGGTCTACTGTAGGCATAAATTGGCGTTTTTGTAAATTACGTGTACTTTTTTTAAGGAATTTAATCTTTTAACGTGATTTCCTTCATTTACGTACAAAAATGCGAAGGCTATTGGCCCCTATGGACAGCTTGTTTTTTCATCAGCTCATATTTTCGTGAAACAGTGCTCTACAACTTGCTCGTCGAAACGTTTTTTCTAGCAACTACCGGTGAAAAAATATTTTTTACAAAAACCCGAAATTATTTCCGATTTTTCTGAAATAATTTCGGGTTTTTGTAAAAAATATTTTGGAACTAGAAAATATGCGCCTCCAAAAATCTTTGCGCCCATACGCAGTTGCGTACCCCATTTCTCCACCCCTGCACACGTTATTAAGAAACTCTGCCAATGATGTTTCTTGACTTTCTTCATTTATACGTATCCCCGATTTATCGGAAATGATGACCGAAATTATTTTCCTACAGACTAAAAAGCTCATGCCGTGATAGAACAAAAGCCGGGTTATAAAACGAACTAAAAAGCCCCCCCCCGCACCGTGGGGTTGCGGGGACCCTATTTACGCCACTGACGCTACCCTCTCAGATTTCGCTACAATTCAGTTTATTGGAAAAAAGCCGGTTTCCAAATTATTTTTAAAGTATAGGACATGATTCTTTTTAGCATAAAGAGCCTGTTTTTGTATTTTTTTTTAAAAGCACCAATTACAACGTTAAAACCAAACATAATATTAGAAATTAGACAAATTTATATTTGAAACCTTTAAATATCAAAGAAAATATTATAAGTTTTATACTTACCTCTATATAATGAAAACTATAATGTGGTTGATAAAAAATAGGTAAAAGATTTGGTTTTTTGAGAATGTCTTCAAGGTTGTTTATTTTGTCATAGACTGTTGGGTCGTTCGATTTTTGAAAACATAACAATGTATTGGTAGCGAAAAAGCAACAGACGAACCACATTCCGAAAATAATTCTCGCTCTAAGAGACTCATTCTTCAAAATGGAACCTGCATTAAAAGATTGTGAAATTTATATTCAAGCCTTCGTTACCAACGTTGCTTAACGTAATTTAAATACAGTAAAATGGTTTTAAAATAAATTATTTTTTGCTACCCGGTGCAGTACAACCCAAACAGTAAATTGATATTTGTGCTCCCTGTTTTACTGAAAAGCAATGTTGGGCAGAAAGGCAGAATAGAACAACCAACTAAACAATTTTAAACGTAATATTATATACAGTCTTCGTTCTTAAACTGACAATTAGTTTGTGTCCTTGATAATTCCTCTGTAAAGGCTAGCCAAGTGCTCTAAATAAAGGATAACAATTTCAGAACCATTACTATTTAAATACTTCAAAAAATAATTTGGCAATTAAAAATCGCTTTAATCCTAAATCTCAGTTGTGCTTTACCGAAAACGTATTTACAACGCATAATATTTTTAAATGATAACTTTTAAGCTGCTTTTTCCCCGCGTCTTCCGTCAGCAGAAAATAAAAATCAAAATAAAGGTCTACCCTTAACGTAGAGCCATAGTCTAGGCACTGGCTATATTTTTGTCAGCACTTCAATGTCCCCTAAGTTTCTCTTTTGGGTCGTCAAAAGGATCCCCTGGAATGACCAAAAAATTGTCTACGCTCTTCCCAACCACGGCCGTTAGCGCCATTTTGGACTTACTAAAACTCGAGAACCGATCAACCGATTTTATTAGGTCCCATTTACTATTGTGAAGTAAAAACGGGGCTTTCGAGACTTTTGTACGCGGATAAACAAAGTTACAGGGGTTTAACAATTATTTTTCACATTATTTTTACATTTTGGCCCGTAGATGGTGCTTGTACAAGTTGAAAATATTTAAATAACCACTCTCTTTGTATATGCTATAAATACAAAGCCAATGAATTTTGATTGGTAAAAATCAGACGTTTGGTTCTCTTGGAATTTCAGTTTTAGTAATAGGCCACGCGTACAAAAACTGAATGTTTTTCTTCAAAAAATCGAAAATTTCTTAATAATAAGTTAAATAACCAAATATCTTTGTTTTAACAATTTTTATTAGGTAATTCGAGTAAAGCGCGTATCTTATTGAGTACTTGTTTCCGAATTCTCACAAGTACTAAGCCTCTTTAATTTATTATTTCACCTATATTTACAGATTAAATCAATAATATTTACCCAAATTATAATTTTACTCGGTGTTATTTGGATTTTGACTGTTCGTTGTTGTAGCACATATACAAAATGAACAACAAGACTACTGAGCTACTCCACAAGGACAAATAGTATTTCTAGCACATTTTTTACATTGGCATGGTGCCACTAGATCTTCTGGTCTGACAGAGATTGAAATTAGGGGTTCAAGGTTTTCTTCCAATTTTATGTAGCCATAGTCGAGATGGTCCGGATATTTTTCAGGATTGTATACCAAATGTTCGATTGTAGGTACGCCCTTTTAATGTGAAACTATACACTCGAAGTCGGTGGAAGTATTTTTACGAAATATACTTTGCCTTTAAGTGATGGTACTGCTGGTAGCGATACTTATCAAAAATATTCTCCCGCGATCCCATAACTATTAATAGAAATGTTTCCACGTTTTTGTCCATTAATTTGCTAAAATCTATATTCCCGAAGTTCTCCAATAGTTCATTTCCAAATTTTAAAGCCGTCTTAAATGCACTTGCTGGTCTTATCGCATCCGGTTAGGGCTTGCACTGCAGGTAAAATTTCAATGACGTCCGTCGATTGACATTTTCAGAGGTCACGAAGGGGAACTGCGCGGGTTGTGGTTTTCTGTCCACATAAGAATCATACTTATTTTAATCAAATTTGTAAAAAGTGCTTATCCATATAGTACAAATCTGTCACGTAAACATCAGTGTCCGATGACGCTATGAGTATTCTTTCGCATTTAGTTGACGCTATAGTATGATTCACATGTAATGTAAGACGGTCGTCAGCTTCCTCGTGGTGACTATATAGACGGGACATCTTCAACGATACCATTTAAAATTGCGAGACATCGGTTATCATTTTCGGACGAGCCCCCACCAAAATATAAGGGTTCGTCCAGTTTCACTGTATTACTTAGGTGTCTTATAAAGAAACTTTGAAAAGCCTTCTTGTTGTCAACCGAAGCCCAAAATGAGTCAATCGAAACCGGTAGTTGCGTTTCTTTGTTGCGAATGTTTATCATGATTGGATCAGACTTGACTCTTCTAAGTCTCTCTGATTGTCTAATGCTATCTTCCTTGTAAGTATCGAAGACGATATCCATTCTAAATATAAATATGGATACCTCTGTGGGCAAAATTGGATCAAAGATTTTGTGTTAAAAATTGGAGGAGCAGTGGACTGTGATTTGAAAGGCGGAATGACGTCATTCTGTTGTTCACAGGAATATTTTTTAATACTTTAAATGAATTTGACATATCAATCTACAATGAAAATAATATATGTCCCTTTAAGGCTGCACATTTAAAGAGCTCTAAACTGTTTTTTCAGTTCGAAGAACAGTTTTTGTTATAATATTATATACAATTATCGAATTTTAAGCTATTGTTTTATAAAATGTTTTAGAAGTTTGCTCTAATGGAGTTCTTTCTGCGTGTTTTCTTTAATTTTACACTAAATAGTTGTATTGTAGGTTAAACTAAATCCTCGTAATATAGGTTTATAGATATTCTACATTTTGTAATATTTTTTTAATGTTTATAGACATTTTATAGAATATTTCTAGTTATCTCATTATTCTAAAATTATTTTACAAAATAACTTTAAAAGTACCATAGATTTCTTTATAGATCAAATCTTTTGAAAAACTTAATAAAATAATGATAGGTTTTTCTAAGTCATTTTATAGAATATTTTTGTAAGGGGATTGAGGGACTTGACAAAACTATAGTTAGTAAATTATAATAGTTTTATTAGGATAAATCAAAACACGGTCCCGGAGTAAAAAAATGTTTTAACCAAGGTACGCTCTATTCGTTTTTTGAAATAACTTGTAAATCTCTGAAAATGACGGAGGATTATGAAGCGACCGGAATTAACACAAATAAAACTGAACCTTTTTCCGATGCGCTCAGCGGAGAAAATGGCGTTAACTCACGTGATGATATGAATCAGAATTTTCAAACAGAAAACATTTCTGTGACTGCACCGGACGAATTGAAAGAGCCGCCGTTTTCAATGCTAAATGACATAGGGCTCTATGTGAACAAGAAAGTAGATGACTTTACCAAGTGCCGTGTTCCCGTATTCCTAGCATCCCAAGCAAGGAAAAATAGTAAAGCGTTACGTCAACAACAGTCATCTGCAAAAATGCCACTGGCTTGCACTTTCTGGCAAAAACAAAGGTTTGTACTGCAAGTACTGCGTTTTGTTTGCCCCGACACATGTACACAACGCATCGCTACAAAAACTTGTAACCAAACCTTTACAATCTTTTGTCAAACTGCTTGGAAAAGATAGAGATCTAGTCCTACATGATAAACATATTTATCATATACAGGCAGTCGAAGCGGGAAAACAATTTCTAGTCACTTTTAAGGAGGCAAGAAAGACGTATGTAACCAAGTGAACGCGCAACGTTTAATACAGGTAAAAGAAAACCGGGACAGATTGTGACCAATTTTGTAAATCAATCATCTTTCTAGGTTGACAAAATGTACCACTGCGAGGTCATCGAGATGACGGTACACTCATGGATGATTCCGGTCCATAGAATGATGGTAATTTTAGAGAGCTTTTGCGGTATCGAATTGCATCTGGTGATCAAGTTCTTAGAGACCATCTTGCTAATACCTCTTCTCGCGCAACGTATATTGGGAAAAATATCCAAAACGAATAAATTCAGTGTTGTGGTGATGAAATTAAGTTAAACAATCGGTTATATATAGCGTAATATTCGATGAAACCACAGACATGTCCCACACGGAACAGCTTTGTCTAACATTACGATATATCGACAATGACTGCATACGAGAAGATTTAATCACTTTCGTTGACGCGTACCGTTCTGCGGCTTCGATTCAAGAGACCGCTGAAAATGAAATCGAAACTAAATTGTCGGGTCAAGTACTAGAAAAAATTGTGTTGAATATTTTACAAAACCTATCCCTGGATATAAATAATTGTGTTGGAGTTGGCACCGACGGATGTTCAGTGATGACATCTGAAAATTGTGGAGCTGTAACGGAGATATTGAATGTCGCTCGTAGTGCAATACGATGCCCATGCTTTTATCACGCCCTTAATAATTCCCTAATGTAGTCTTCGAAAGTAACTACCATCAGAAATGCTATTGGAGTTATGAAAGAAGTTATTGCATTCTTTAACGCTTCGGCGAGAAGAAATCTTGTCCTAAAATCGGCTTTAGGTCACCAAATGGTCGGACTGTGTCAAACTCGCTGGATTGAAAATCATGATGCCGTAATTCAATTTCAGAGTACTGTTAGTGAAGTTATTAACGCTCTTTCGACTATTTCATCGTGGGATGAACGGAAAACCGCGGCAAAAGAATCTAGTCTCATATCGTACGTGTGTACTAGCGAATTTGTTATGGCTTTATTTTGTCTAATCAACGTACTTAAGTACACTTTACCATTGAGCAGACTACTTCCAACTCCATCTTTAGATCTTAAACGAGCAGTTCAAGCCGTTGATGAAACGAAATCGGTTTTGCGTGAAAAAAGAGAAAATTGTGAATCCGTATTTTCACAAATTTATTTAGAAGCTTGCAAACTGGCGCAAACTTTGGGCTTTCAAGTAAAATTACCTAGAATAGTGAAAAAACAAATACACCGTGAGAACTAAACTCAGCCGAACTTTACTACCGCATTTCAGTGTACATCCCATTACTGGATGAAATTAATCTGGATTTAAGCAGTCGTTTATCGTCTTATTATCTAGAAGGATTAGACCTTCGATTACTGTTACCATAATTTCTCCTTCAATTTCAAGAAGCTGAAATAATAGACCGCTTAGTTCAATTATTTTTCGGTATGGAGCTCGCTGCTTTGATAAGTTATTTCCAAGGCGAGTTAAGCCTCTGGAAGAGATATTGGGAAATGGAAAGTTAGAGTATATCCACAGCACTGGATATAATCAGCTTTTGTGATAAAGATATGTACCTAACAATTCGGAAATAGTTGCAGATTGTTGCGACTTTACCAATAAATAAGGCCAGTGCTGCTCTTTGTCGGGTAAAGTCGTGGCTCAGATCACGAATGGCCGAAGAACGTCTGACTAGCCTATCTCTTCTGCATACTCACCGAAACATTGAATTCAATATAGATTTAATCATAAACCGCTTTTCGAAAACAAAACAACGCCGCCTGGAATTTGTACTTAATAATTATAAAGTTGTTAATTATGAAATGTTCTTAAAATAATTTGAATTTTCCAGATTAATTAAAACTAAGCACATTTTATTATTCAGAAATGTAAATTAAATAGCGATAAAAGTTGCAGTGACGTAGACAAAGAGTGGTTTCCGTATCAGCCTCTCCCCCCTTGGGGCTACCTTTGACTGTACTAGATTTCCACCCCCTTCTCAACCTCCCGTTTAACATTCACATAATTGAATGTGAGGAATTATTGGTGTGAACGCTGTGATTGTTATTCGCGTGAGGTTTTCAGGGATTAGACTGTTAAATGCACTTCACGATGGTATCAAATTAGATAATCCTTCACGTGAAATATGACGACAAAGTGACCATACGAAATCTTCGTCTTTTACAGCCACTTGGCTTGAATAAATTACCGGAGAATGATTACCTTGTAATTGTCCTCGTCGAGCCGGTTTATACGAAGGGACTATTTCTTGCAAAGGATATATTTCGGGAGTGTACGTCTAGTTGAATCCACCCCAAAGTTACCAATATAGGAATTTGTTAGGTTTGGACTATTTATCTCGTTAGCGCCGATTACTTGATCCTGAAAAAGGACCAATACGATGTCCTGTGCGCCACCAAGTCCCGAAAATGTAGCTTCCTCATGGTCAAAATTGTCCATTGCGGCACGTACAGGTACACCGGGTTTAATTCCGTGTGGCACGGGCATTCGATGTCCATGGGTAAGTTTGAGGGCTCTGCTGGCCAAGGCGTGGTCTTGCCTTAACACTTCATCATAGATGCTACAAATACCGATTCAACTGAACAATTTAATCAAGGTTTTAGATCGACAAGCTTCGTGAATAGTTTAAGCATTGCTGAGATGTAATTGCGTTTTCTTTTTTCCGTTATGGAACAAATTGCACATTCATTGAAATACCATGTCACACTTTAAAGTTACTGCTTCCGATTTCACATTTAGTAACAGTTTTTCAAAGAAAATCGTGCATTGTTCAGGGTGCTTCCTCTTGTACTGATACATTGAAGTCAGTAAGTTTGATTCGTCGCAAAACTTTCCATTTAAGTCGAAATTGTACTCTGTCAACTCTTTTCTCAGGATTCTAGCACAGTTTTCAATTGGGTTGATAGATGATATTTTGTCGACAGTAGAAAGGACCGAAATTGACTATTTGCGATATATTTATCTCCTTGGGATAGGCAAACGCAATATTAGGTCCGAATTGACTTATTTACATATGTTTGAACTGCTTATTGGTCAGTTCGCTCGATGCCTCATTTTTCAAGTCTTCATCGTGGAAGGTCGATCTTAATTCAGATAATGGGTAGCCTTTTTCATCAAAGTTTAGTAGGACATTAAACTCGTGAAATTGATCTTCAACGTTTTTATCAATGCCTTTTTCTTGATTATCTAAGTTATTTTTGACATGTCTTTCAAATTGCTTGATATTACTGTTAATGCACGATTTATGACACATGACGTCTGAAGCAAATATAATTTTTACATCCTCTAAAGTACTTGTTCTTTCAAATGCAAATTCTTTATAATATTTAGTTGCTTTCAAGAATGATTTTGCCCTTTCTTCTTCTGATATCCTAAACACTTTACGATCGCTGTTGCTTTGTCTTTTGTTACATGCGATGCCTTTTAGCGCGAGACAAGGCTCAGACCGGCTTCTAGTTTTAAGTTGTATCGGTGGTGCTGGGTCTTCGGGTTCTTCCAAATTATTAATGCGAATATGGTTTTTCTTACCCTTTCTTTTAGGCTTCAGAATAATAGCGCTGTAGCACGATGGGTGATAGATAAAATTATCGTTTGAGTAGTTTACATTTTGAATAAAATATTCTAATACTTCAGAAGCTTCTTTCAATTTTTCTTTTTCTTTGGAACTTGCGTAGACATTTTCTCGTTTCTTAGACGTCTTTCAAATTAGACAAATGCCTTTTGAATCCTTTAACGTTTTAACTGGAGACCGAAACAAATTAATTCCGGCCATGTTATTGGGCGCAAAACATAACTACGCACTTGTTTGCTGTAAACCTTTACCGGCTAAAGCTGCCACGCGATGCGCGTCTCCCGGGTTGGTCTTGAAATAATAGGCTAAAATAGATCACGCCACTTTGACACCTGACGCTTTGGCGATTTATACTCGCATATTTATTCCCCGTCTCTTAAGTAACAAAAATTAAGAAAATAACGGACATACTTTTAATGACGACGTGATGGTCGGGTGCTGCGCTTTAACACCAATTGCATACACAGAAAAAAAGGTGTTTAGTTTGTTAACACCTAAACATGTTTGAAAGCTAAACATGGGAAAGAGTTGGTGTTGTTTCCTTAAACACGTCTGTTTAAATAAAACGAGTTGCTCAAACAATCTTCCAAAATCTTTCCGGTAGTGTTCCAAACCGGAACAGCTGGTAAGAGGTCATGTTTAAAAATTAAACTTCGTGGTTTTTAAGCATAATACTAAACATTGATGTTTAATAAGTGTATATTGCGTTACGAGTTTAATGTATATTTCGCATTGTCTATATATTTCGTTTAATTTTGTTTTCTATTTTTCTAAAAAATAATATTCGTTAACCACCGTTATATTAATAGTGTTAACTACAAAATGGACCAGGTTCTTATATCATCTCATAATTTTAAGTTATTGGTAATTAAAACTAATTAAATAACACTAATGTATATACATCAATAATGGAAAATGAACTAATAAAAATTAATAAAATAACATTACTTTTGATGTGATTTAAGGCCGTATTAACACAAATATATTTTAAATTAATATCGCTAAAATATATTGATATTTACTTCATTAAACTAATAATTTTGCTATTAAAAGATCTTGTACTTGAGAATTCGGAAACCAGTACTCAATAAGATATGCGCTGTACTCGAGATACCTAATCAATTTTTTGAAAAAAAAACATTGTTTTTGTGCAAGTGGCCTATTACTAAATCTGAAATTATGAGAGAAACAAACGTCCGATTTTAACAAATTGAAATTCGTTGGCTTTGTATTGATAGCATAGACAAAGAGGGTGGCGATTTAATTTTTTTCAACTCGTAAAAGCGCCATCTACGGGCCAAAATGTAATAATAATGTGATAAATAATTTTCAAACCCCTGTAACTTTGTTTATCCGCATACCAAAAGTCTCTAAAGGCCCTTTTTGTCTTCACAATAGTAAATGGGACCTATTAAAAAAATCGTCTCAATCGATTGATCGGTTCTCGAGGTATAGGAATTCCAAGATGGCGGCTAACGACAGTGGTTGGGAACAGCGTAGACCATTTTTTGGTCATCGCAGGGCTCCTTTTAACGACCCTAAAGAAAAACTTAAGGGACATCGAAGTGCCGACAGAAATATAGCCAGCGCCTAGACTACGAACAAGAACCAAATTTTACAACTGATTTTTAAAAATACCATTCTATAAAAGTGTCTAGAATTGCCCATGTGCGCAATACCTCGCTCCTAACCGATACCCTGATTTTATATTGAAAACCAACCTTTCAGAGAAAACCCCAGGAACAAGCGCCAAGCGAAATCCTTGCTGTTTTTAATTATATTTTTAACAGTATTTTTATTTTTATTTTTCTTTATTTTTCTCGATTGACTTAGAGTTTTCCACTTAGGTGGATTGTGATGTATCGCAAAATCCAGACCAAGCACAACGGAGACCAAAAACAGAGCAAAGGCAGCTAGTACAATTACCTACAAAATAAATTATTTCGTAAAATTACAAATCATACCATAGAAACAAATAAGGTACGATTATCTTTTTTCATCAAGTTTTACCTTTATTTAATAAGATTTTGTAAGAGCGTAGGTCAAATCAGTTGAAGATTATTTGCTAGTCTTAAGAGAGTTTGGTCTAATATAATAAAGTTCACATATAAAATCTAATTTGATCAAATTAGATCAAAACTGAAGCCATCGATAAAGTCAAACTCTACGTCCTTCGTTACATCTAAATGCTTTATTACTTCAAATTGCAACAATTTATACGATCAATTTTATAAATTTATTTATCAATGGTCTTAAGAAAACTTAAGATACTGAAATCTGTCAAATTATAGCTTCAGCAATAGGAATACCTAAAAGCCAATAGTTTTCTTACTCACGAGTTCAAGGGCTATTTTCGCATTGGGAAATTAAGTTTTTGATATTATATTCTCGTAATATTAAACCAAAAATAATCAGTCTTAGTTCGATGCCTTGAAATTAATTGTTCGCATTTTAAAGTAAAATGCAACAGCTTAATATTTTAAGTTATTGTGCCTTATAAACAAATACAAATTCGTTAAGTGTATTTTAAATCTCAATAAAACAAAACACCGCGAAACATTAATTTTATTTCTTTTTATGTTTTTTTTTTCAAAACGGTTTTCAAAGTCTTGGCATTCGTGAGCTAAGGTGGGTCGGGGAAGTTTGAATTGGGATTAATTAATGCTTAAATTCATTGCGCTCAAACAAAAGGTCAACACTTTTATGTCTCTGAACTGTTTTGTTGGTCTCAATCGATTTTCCTCTTTTTCTTCTTCTCAGCTTTAAGATCTGAAATTTTTTTAATTTAAACAATGTCATCTGTGTTCTGAAAAATCGTTTCTTTTAAAAAGGTTTCTTTATTTTAGTCATTTACTTGAGGTTCTATTTGAAAAAGTTTTAAAGCGATATTATTTGGAATTTCCTTTGGGTTCATAGACAGCAGTCGCATACTCTCGCTGTACAAGGGAGACGAAATATGAGCAGTCTGGTGTTTCTCGAAAGTTATATCAGTTCCACTTATTAAAACATCGTATCCCTTAAATAAAATTAAAAATAAACGTCATCGAAACCCTTCTAAAATATAAAAACCATAATATTCCTCTCAATGAAGCTTACTTATCACCGTTTCAAATACGTAATGATCGTCATTATCGTACAAATTGTAAAGAAATTTTTTCAAAACTAATGTTTGCGTATAGTTAAGATTACTAATGTGTTGTAACTAGTTACATATTTAAAATAAATGAAATTACAATATCCTTAGAACAATACTTATGAACTTGAGCAGCAAAGCAGTGGAAATGTGGTTAGATTGTTATAGGAACCATGTTTCATGTTAAAAAATAATAATATTCCTTTGATACTTGCTTTAAGTTTAATCATAAAACTTATCTCTTTCAATTTAGTAATTGTCGCTTGAGTTCATAAAAGTAGTTAATGACAGAACATCAGCAAAACGTTCTAATCTATTATTTTAAAGTTAATCGAAACAACGAGGGTAATAAAAATTAAAGTTTTATAAAATTGTAACAGCAAAAAGGTATTATGGAATATTCAGGGCCAAATATTATTTAAGATCTATTTATTAATATCAAATCTTTTTTTTTAATTCTTATGTGGGTCAGCGATAAGGTACCCTTATTTGTTATGAGAGTATCCCCGGTACTACACATTTCAGCGTGTAAAATACACTCTTTGGTTAGAAATTTTAAAATTCTTTTGCGTTTATAATAATTAAATAATGACTTACTTCTGTTTTAAATTTATTCATCCAATGTTTCCAATCAAATTCTGTTACCAACTCAATACTGCGAAGAACTCTAAAATTAATAAAAAAAAATTTAAAACTATAAAAATTAAGAAAGCTAGCATAATATTACACAAGTTTTATATAAGAGTTTGTTGAAGTTAGAGAATGGTCTTTGACTGTGAGCGATAATCTTTTTGAGATCTAGTTAGCTTCGGTTTGCTAAAACAACCAAAATCTAACCCTAAATGTTTATACCTCTCCGAGGGGACATAGTCCCCTAGGAGGGATATTACAATCACCGTGTCTCACGTTGGGTGTGTGTGAATGTGTGGGTGTGAATGAATGAATGAATGAATTTGTATATGCCAAATTCCTTTTCGAGCAGGAAGGAGCAAAGCTCACAGAATATAAATGTATTACAGGTTATAAATATATATATTTATAGTAGAACATATATTGAAATAGTTTAAAAAAAATATGAATATTACATAAACAAATTATTTACAAATGTTTCTATACATGGTGGTTTATTGTCAAGCCCTTTGGAAAGAGCTCCTAAAGGGGAACGACGAGCACACAGCAGCCCAAGTAACCCGGCGCAGCTGGCACCGGATATCCCGGTGGACTCCAAAAGGCCGGGAAACAGGGCCGCCGTGCCCTCATATGGAGGCCCGCCGCCCCACAGCAGGCTAACCAATCCACCGAGGCAGCCAGGTTGCCCGGCCCCTCTCCGTTAGCCTGGGTCGAAGCCCAGTATCCAGCCAACACCTGACCGAAGTCGGAGGTGGAGATAGAACCATTTGGATGGAGCTAACATCTCCCAGTGCGCCACCGCCCTTATGGGAAACAAGAGCTGGACCCCGACTCCCATGTAAAGCCACCAGTTATTTCACAATCCGACACCTTGAGGGCCGAACATTAGAGACACGCTGGATCATTGCAAAAGATTTCGGAAGTGCTCCACAGCGCTTGGAAAAATAAGCGACCACCGACGCCATTTGAGTAGAAGTTTTCTATCGCTGGAGCCTCTTTGGTGCTTCGCCACATCAGATTTCCAATCTAATTGTGTTTTTTCTAATACCCCCTTCGCCACCTTTCCTCGCCATTCTTTCTCTTTCTCTGACTTCGCTTCACCTTTATTCGTCCCCTGTCCATACAGTTGGTCCAAGTAAGTCATCCTTCGGAACCATTTTGTTTGAGTGCCAGTTAGGCGACCGTCATCAAAAACCCTTCTATCGTGGTCCATGTGAAGGAGTCGACCTATGTAGTTTAGTTTTCGCCTCGCGCTCTTGAAATGATGACCACGCAAGCTCACCTTTTATTGAAGCCTTAGGCGTGAGGAAATTACCACCAACGGCCGCGAGACCCACCCGGTGCTGGGATTGGTTCAAATTCTTAACGATAGCAGGATCGATTTTTAGAACCTCGTTAGCATATGTCAGGGACGGGATCTCTCCAGCTTTCCAGATAGTGCGAGTAGTTGAGTATATGTCGTACGAATGGAATCTGACATGACGCGCAATCCCTGATAATTTACCCGTTTTTTTCAGAAGTGACTTTTCGTGAGCGTCCATGCAATTTAGGCTCGTAGAGAAGGTGACGCCAAGATAGGTAGCTGTCTCTTGGTATCTGATCTTTGATCCTTGGTTGAAGAGGTCGGGATAGGTGTAGGGGATAATAGGGTTCATTACGATGACACTGCATTTTGCGGAGCTGAAGGTGAGGCCGTATTCAGACGCGTAAGCACCACTAACGTCCGATATTTCCTGAATTTCAACTATGGAGCTCGCTAAGCCAGCAATATCATCTGCAAAGAAGAGCGCGATGATTGAACAGTGGATGTCCAGACGAGTTGTTTGATCCAATGCAAATCCACTTGGCAGTTGTGATAGACAATTTTTTGACGGCACCAAGTATAGGGCAAACCGTAGAGGGGAAGTGGACATCTTTGCTGGAGGTCTACATTGCACGCTACGAAGTTCGTTTCAGCGTCTCCCAGGTAATATTTATAAAGGCTAGTTTTGTAAATGGCTCGTAGGTGATGTACAAAGGATGATGGTATGCCGAGCTCTAGAAGAGTAGAAAAGAGTCATTGACAACTGACGGGGACATAGGCCTTTTTAAGCCGAGGAAAGCGATTACATGTAGTAGTTGTTTTTTCTGAATTCTTGCGATTTCGATGAGCGTCGGTTTCGTCTGCTTCCCTCGGGAAGTCAGTCCTGGCGACCTGATGCTCGTCCCTTGACAGTGGTTTCATTTTCGGAAGTTCCATTTTTCTCTTGCCGGTATTCCCTCGCTCGCTTCTGATTTCTTAGTTGGTTCCTGGTTAGGTCCGGTGAGATGGAAATTTTCATGGCGTTTAGTTGTTGGCGGACCTTCTACATCTGAGCAAGTGCTCGTTTTCCCATGTCTCGGGTTTGGAGACAAACGCGTACTGGTCGGGGGATTTGGCTTTCGCCTTTAAATCGCTCAACGCGAGTTTGCCTGATCTCGGTTTTATCAATGCTCAAGTTTTTCGAGAGCCAATTTTGGGCCGAAGCTCGGTCGTCAGGTTCTGGGGCAGACACTCCAAACACAATTATATTGTTTTGTCTTGCTTGCCTTTCACTGGATTCCACAACTGCTTAAGTGACAATGGCGTTGATGTCTCCGGGTATCTGGTTTCTAGACTCCCGTATACGCGCATCCATACGCGCTTCCATCTCCTTGAATTTTCCGTCGATTTCGTCGCGTAGATTTTGAATTTCATTTTGGGCTTTCGAATAGTCGATACTCATAATCTCGTATTTTAATTCTATGTCTGCCGTCTGTTTTTCTAACTCTTCAACGACATTTTTTTGCACTTCGATTCCATAATCGAAATAATATCATCTTTGAAAGTTTCAAGCTTTGAGTCAATCGTTTGTTTCATATCAGATATCGCATTAATAATACGGGCTTCCATACCCGAAGGATCATTAGGCTGTGGTTGAATTGAGTTTGACTGGCTTCGTAAAGCGATATCCGGTTTTTGTTTATTATTTGTTAACTTCTGCTCCAATTGTGATCTTTTGACTTGAAAAGACGGTGGAAGTGAATTAACCTGCTCTTCTTGAGTTGAGTTTTTCCCTTTCTTTATTCTGTTTGGTATGTGTTGACATTGCGGTTATATGCTTTCCTTTCAGCTTGTTCTTCGGTCCGCGGTGAATTTTGAAGCGGGGGTGAACAATTAAGAAGGGGTTAGACAGTCGTAACGTAGCTATGACACGAGAGAGCCGCACCGCTCTCAGCACCTTTCAAAATCTAACGGTCTTTGCGAAGGGCAGAGAAAAAAGCGCCGTACGCAGTTTCTTAGAATTAGGGAAAAGGATTTTCCATAAGCGCCCTCTTTTTGTCATTGAGTGTATTATAATTTTCTTTTGCGAATTGTGATTTTACGCGAAGAATCATCGACGTCCAAATGGCAGGGTTTCTACTAAATGTTAACGCAGTGTTTTTAAATCGACTTTTTGGTGACAAAATTATATATCAACATATAAAATGAAAAGATTATACATTATTATTCCAAATTAAATGCAGAATTAGAAAATATACTTTATATTTCGGTAACTGACCCGAGGGGGGGGGGTCAAACGTCCCCCGTATGGAATTTCACAGGATTTCTTGCGGCAATGCACGTGCCATGTAATTTTTAACGTAAAAGTTTAGCTCGATAATCCTAGCGTTAATTTAACTGTAAAATGCATTTAAGGCTCCAATTTGGTCCAAAATAACACTTTTCCTAATGTTGTTTTTGCGAAAGGTGGTTGCGGAACATTTATATTCTATGTCGTAGAGAAAGTTTCAGAGAATACGCTGAAAAAGACCCGAAAAGTAACCGACTTTGCTTTTCAATATACACGGGGTTTTATTACCTTCAAATGAACGTCCACAAAGCGCTATTTTCCTGTTGTCATAGGCCACCTTGTTTTAACTTTCCCTACCAAAATCAGTACTAAGCCGAAAAAATCCTACTATGTTTAACAATTAGTTACTTTTTATCGTACCTTCT
The DNA here is from genome assembly GCF_980474605.1 of Leiobunum rupestre. NCBI lineage: Eukaryota > Metazoa > Arthropoda > Arachnida > Opiliones > Sclerosomatidae > Leiobunum > Leiobunum rupestre. Next base: position 49,951,668 of record NC_143386.1, on the reverse strand, counting down.
GCATATTACGAATCATTACGAGTCTACTCAATTCAGGTGAGATCGAAAAGACGGTTGTCAACTTGTCACGGATTTGGCCTTTTTTGCGCGTTTAAGTCGTTGAAATTCGTATATTCTTTCTTATTTAGCTGATTATAAGCTAGAACGTTAAATCTTGGCTTCCTAGAAAGTATCTTTTATGATGAGTGTGACAAGTAGAATAAATTACATTACTTGTTATTACTAATTGTCATTTCTAACTTTAAACCTTAGTTTATGAGATGTTGGAAAACAATATATTTAACTTTTTAATGAGGTATAGTTGTACTAGTGATGCCAAAATATAGAAATAAATAGACGAGGCTAAATTTTAAAAATTATCAATATAGAATTTGTGTTCAGTTGAGTATGTAATTAGCATATCTAAGACAGCTAATTAAAAACATCATTAAGTAGAATATTGATTTATTTGGAGAATTACGGATGTCTCATAAATGAACTAAATGTTTTAGGTTAAACCTGAAATTAGAACGACAATTAACGTTTTATTTTATAATCAGTGAATGAAAACGAAAAATGTTTTAAAATTTCGACATTTTTTACAATCAATAATAGATACCTTATTAGTAAATATCGATATTTATTTCGGTTTTCCACATATGAAACAAATCGCATATCCATGGCAAATATCTTCAAAAAACTTCGTTGTTTTTAATAGTTTGTTTATTTTTTTAAAAAATTAGCTACAAACTCGAAGTGTTAAATTGTAGAGATTCGGATTTCATTGTTAGTATAGGAGGATATGGCCTCGTGCTCAATTGAAGAAATTCCTCATGATTTGGAGAGCGGAAGTTATACCCGGGATATGACAGAGCCATTGAATGATGATGCTTGCCAACCTTTCAGTGAGTCACAAGTTGTTAGGAATAGAGATATCATCGAGGTGTTTCTGAAGAGATACGATTCTTCAAAGGAGTTAAGTATTTGTTAGGAAATCACCAATTCTCGCCTACGGTCCAATCTGAATGAAACCGAACAAAAGTCGCTAGTGTAAAGAATAAAGAACACGAAAAAGGTTTTTTGAAATAAATACGCAAGTTGCTCGCGTGTGAGAGCCCGTTATCTGGAGAAGAACGTGAATTGGTGAAATAAACCTTTCAGCTATCTGAGATGCGAAACCATGCCTGTTATCGAAGATCTTCATTCCACGCCTAGCGCGAGTGACGTTGGGAGACCAACTAAGGTTTGGCCCCTGATGTCTCTTCGATCACAAAAAAGACAAAATGCAGTGTTATCAGATAGTTTGTCTGAGCAACCGTTTCTGAAGGTATTGAAGGCTGTCCAGTTGCCAGCTACGCGTGATAGACAGAGGGACTTGTCGAATCTGTTAAAAGAGGCACTTCAGAGTCCTACAAGGCCAGTAAAAAATAATGTCAAAATTGAAAGACGAAAATACTCTTCGTAGATATTCGCCACAAGAGGCTTTGGCGCTAATTATAGATGAAGACTTAACATCGCCTGAGAGAAGGGGGAAAATCCCATGCTGTTGATTTGTACCCACCTTATTCTGAAGTTCTCCAAATTAAAGCTAAGTCTAGATCCAGTAGTGGTTATTTCTCTGCAAAGCCTTCTAAACCATACAGCTTCTCGTATCGTGGACCTACAAACTGAAGATCATAAGCAGTATTATGACATCTTAAATATAAACGAGCTGCGATTTACTCTATTTATGTCATGATGATTTGACGGTAGTTCAAGGCAATCGCGATATAAACAACAGTTTTCAAGAAACGAAAAATCGAGGGACGAAGATAATAGTTTAGTTGCCACAACTATTATTCCACTTCAGTTAAAATCGGAAAATGGCCACGTTTTGTGGAATAATCAATCCAAACAATCTGTAAGATATTGCCGGCCTTGAGACTTGTCTTCTGTAAGGAAACCGCGCAGTTAATTAAAGACGGAAAGAAAAAGGCTGACGAAAAAATAACAGCTCTCTTACCAGTTGATCTTTTCGTCAATACGAAGAAAACAATTTCCGTTAAATATGACCAATCATTTAAACTCATTGATGGAAACGTATTAGATGTCGTAACAGCGCAGCGACTAGATCGCAACAATCGTGTCCAATTTGTGGAGCAACACCATCGCTATTTAATAAGATTGAAACAAATAACTTCATCCCACCGTCTGAAAATCTCAAATACGGAATTAGTCCCCTTCACGCGTAGATTCGTTGTCTGGAGTTTTGTCTTCATCTTGGATATAGAAATTGTGACGGACTAAGATGCTGGCGGATAGACGGGGCCGATAAAAAGAAAATCTTTGCAAAGCGTATACTCGAAATTCAAGAGGAAATGAAGTCCCAATTAGCTCTGAGAGTTGACTTTCCAAAACCTGGTGGGTGTGGGTCTTCAAATGATGGGAATACAGCCAGAAGAGCTTTTCATGAAAGCAATCGTGTAGTTCTTGCCAATATTCTAGGGTGAGAGTTCTGGCTAGTGGAGCAATTGCACGTAATTCTCGTTATGATCTCATGTGGTTTGCTGATAGACGATGTCAAATTTGGGGATTATTGCAAAAGTTTACTTTACAAATACAAGTACGGCTGGTACTATATGCCTGTGACTGGCCATGAAATTGTGGTCCACGGAAAAGATATAGTGAAAACGGATACCCTGCCATTAGGAATGTTGAGTGAACAGGCTGCAGAATCGATAAACAAGTTGTATCGTCAATACAGAGAATTTCACGCGCGTAAAACTACTCGGTGAGAGAATCTTCTGGACATTTTTAATCGTTCTTTAGATTCCTCTGATCCAATTATTTCCGATCATTCTCAAATTCAACGAAAAAAATAAGAAGATAACTTCCGCCTTTAAGTGTTATTCATTTGCTAAAGGAAGCGGAACAAACTGATCTACTAACGAAAGCGGTTCAGACGATTCTGTTGAATTTCCTGTGGATTTCCAAGAGCTCGTTCTGGCGAATGAACAAAATTTTTGAAATATATAAATATTAAACACATTGTGATATTTTTGGAATATATTTTGGGCATAACTGTAAACACATTGTGATATTAAATATTTATTTATACTTATCTTCTATGATATTTATGTTTATTTCATAACTTAAAAAATACAATTTTCATTTTGTAGCTATAAGAAAGCTAAGATTTAATAAAATTAGAAGTGTTAAAAGATTTAGTAAAGTCTATTTCTTAATATATTTTGAAATCACTAGTACAACTAGATCTCATTAAAAAGTTAAATATATTGTTCTCCGACATCTCACAACTTAAGTTTTAAGTTAAAAATGACAATTAAGTAATAACAAGTAATGTAATTTATTCTACTTGTCACACTCATCATAAAAGATACTTTCTAGGAAGCAAAGATTTAACGTTCTAGCTTATAATCGGCCAACGAAATAAAACGATCATATCGTTGATAAACGATAATTTATTAAATATTATAGTATGGACCTAAAAATGACATAAATTTCAATAATCATATTCAGGTATAAGAAAGAATGTAAGAATTTAAACGACTTAAACGCGCAAAAAAAGGCCAAATCCGTGACAAGTTGACATCCGTCTTTTCGATCTCACCTGAATTGAGTGGACTCGTAATGATTCGTAATGTATAAAAAGTAACTATTTGTTAAACATAGTAGGATTTTTTCGGCTTAGCATTGATTTTTGTAGGGAAAAATAAAACAAGGTGGCCTATGACAACGGGAAAATAGCGCTTTGTGGATGTTCATTTGAAGGTAATAAAACCCCGTGTATCTTGAAAAGTCCAAGTCTGTTACTTTTCGGGTTTTTTTCAGCGTATTCTCTGAAACTTTCTCTACGACATAGAATATAAATGTTCCGCAACCACCTGCACCCTTTCGCAAAAAAAAACATTAGAAAAAGTGTTATTTTGGACAAAATTGGAGCTTTAAATGCATTTAACAGAAGTTAAATTTGTGCTAGGCTTATCGAACTAAGCTTTTACGTCAAACATTACCTGACGCGTGAATTGTCGCAAGAAATCCTGTGAAATTCCTTACGGGGGACGTTTGACCCCCTGGTGTCAGTTACCGAAATATAAAGTTATTTCCTTTTTTTGAAATTCAGATCGACTTGGTTGAAAATTACAATTTTAGATAGTACTGATCATTTCTGAACTACGATTTCGATCGCATAAAGAATTCATGTAGTTGAGAATGCTGACATTCTAGATGAACTTCTGGGAAAAGCGCTTACGACGCTATCGTTCTCACTTGCTCGGAAAATTCTTCATCATTTTTGTAGAATTCTTGCAGTCCTTTGACTTAAATGAAAAAAAACAGCCACTTACGTTGGCATTGTCAAAAACGTTTTGAAACGCTTTAGTAGCAGCACACTCAAAGTCCATCATCATTTTATAGGTTGAAGTGTGTGAAATCAAATCCTTGACAGCATTAAATATTCGAACGTACAATTTCTTCGATTTATTTGCCATAGGAATAAACAAGCAATGGATAAATGAACCTTTATACTGATAATGAATACTGTACACTGGTAAGAAGAGAGAGGGAGACACTTTGAAAGTTCCATCCCCGAACCATTCCACCGATTTCTCCAGGAAAATAATATGTATTTTACCACCAAAAATTAGAAATCTTTCTTCGTCATCATGACCGGAATCATATAAAAGAAAACGTTTGCCATTTCGAGTAACTTTTCATGCATCGTTAATGTCAATTTCGGTTAGAGATTTCAGTAGAAGCATTGATTTTTCAGCGTTAAATCTAACATTCAAAAAAATAGTAAGGATTCGTTACAAAAAGATCATGTTTATTTGATTATGTTGAAAAACCTTAGCGTTCGTTTAATTGTGTTTTTAATAGCCAAATGCACCACAGAAAGCTCTGTCATTTCCAGCAACACATTTCCCAGTGTAAAGTGATTAGTAGCGTGGGATGAAAAATTAGTAGATAACGCAACACAAAAAAGTAAATGTAGTTCGATAATGGACTATATCAAAAGATAACGCAATACTAAAAAGTATTGTAAAAAGCGAAATACTAAGCACGAACACTAAAATACACTAGCGTTCAATTTTCCCTCGCACCGAATATTCCGGGCACAGAAACTCCAGCACTGAAACCTCCGTATCCCCTTATTTCTGATACCAGGTAACTCGAATATTATACTTTGGAGTGTGTTAAGGGATCCTTTGAAGGACGTTGAAAACATCCACGAAAGCCTCGGTGCCAAAATGTATCATAGCAGCGTATTTTGGAACGAAGCCATACGTTGATGATAAGAACCGCACATGAGTATCTTTAATCCCTTTTTTTTGGGTAAACGCAACTGTTTCCCATAACCATTAGACCATAGAGTCAACCACTCACATAGAGTTAACACTTTTCGTACGCAACGTCTTGTTTTCGAGGCGTGAAATAAACAAGTTAGCCTAAAGAGAATGAACAATATTTGGATAAAAATGTAAGTTTATACTTTACAAAATGTAAAAACAACACCATCGCTCTTCGGACTATAATTATTCACGCCTCGAAAACAAGTTGACTTGTTAGGAATCATGTTTCAGGCGCTTCCATAGGGCCTTCCACTCTATGCGAGTGGGCTACTCTATGCAAAAGATCGTACATCTCGCACTAGCAAAATATATCACCGAGAATTCGCATTTGGCTGACCCACACGAAAGACTCAGAAACTCTCTTACCTAGAAGCAAGCTCACTGTAAATTTATCCTTCGTTAACCTTGCAATCAACTCTCCTCCCTAAAAGCAACCTCACTTTCAGTCTCTCCTTCGTAATTCTAGCACCCAAACCTTCCTCTCTAGAAGCAGGCTCACTGTCACTCTTCTTCGTTATACTTGCACCCTACTCACCTCCCTAGAAGCAAGCTCACTGTCACTCTCCGTCGTTAAACTTGCACCCAACTCTCCTCCCTAGAAGAAATTTGCACCAAACTCTCCTCCCTAGAACACCTTTGTCGACCGGGGGAAAGGCCAGCGTGGCCAATTATACGCCAAATTCCCGTTCTGAGCCAAACCTAAGCTACAGCTTCCTAGCGACCTTTACTTGGGGACAACTTTTAAACCTACCCCAGTTGTACTTATATGTCCGTGACATCTTGTTTTTTCTTAAATATACTAAAATATTATTAGAAAAAAAAATAAACCGGGGAAATTTGTTATCTTTAACTACGAAAGGGCACCTCTCCATAAGACCGTCAATTTTGGTAAGCCCATTTTTTAAATGGAAAAAGTATTATTTAAAAATAGATCTTGCTTTACAAAATTCAATATGACCAAAAATATTTAATTTTAACTCTTTTCGCTTGTTACTTTTGTATCGACAGATTTATTGTGCATGTCCAAATATTGCTAATGTTCTTATTTTACCTTGACAAAGCTATAACGTTGTTCAGAAAGTAGTCATTTATATAATTCGTAATAAAAAACATTTTTACGCCATTAATAATTCAAAAACGTAAGGAGTTTTGAGTTTTTTATTTCAAATATTTTATTTTAAACTCTAATTGCACCGGCAAAATGGTTACTGATTTGCCACCTCTTTCGTCCGAAATTTAATTTGTGGTTGGAAATTATGGTATAAGGATGAAAAATACCCTTAGCAGCAGGATTTTAAAAAGATGCAAATGTTGTGACGAGAAAGACAATTTTTTCATTGCTTTCGTTTTAAGGTAAAAACGTCGTTTAAATTTGGATGATGGCTGTCAACTGATTTAATATACTTTGAAGTTATAGGATATGAAGTGTTTATCTTAATTAAAATAAATTAAAATAAGATAGTATTAATATTGTGCTTACGTTTTGTTGCATTTTTCCATCGAAATGCAAACTTGTTCTGCCCATTCCTGATAGCTCTTTTTAGATAACCAACTATACTATAAAGAAGATAATAGAAAGCAGCGACATAAGAAAATGCAAAACCCAGAATAATTTTTTAAACGGTTTGTAATACCAAGATCCTAATTTTTAAATATGCTTGCTAAACCGTGTACATAGTACCCAAATTAAAAATGTGTAGACTTTTTGTTCAATTATTTCCTTTTTGATTTTTTATTAAAAGTTATTTTGGAGCATGCAAATGAAATTTTATCTAGAGAGACATAATTTAACCCAACACTATGCCTATGAAAATAAAGCATTAGTTGTATACAAGGTTGAAGGAACATTTATGAAATCTGTGTTTATCGCGCTTTATTTAATAATAAATATTACCTTGCTATCAATCGCCAAGATTTTTTTTAGTCGATTGTGACGTGGGGACAGGGGTGGGGACACCCGTGGCGGAAGTATTTCGACCACCCGTTGGGGGAATGGTGGTATTCCTCAAATGGCCATCCACAAATTCTGCCTCCCAGACGCTTGGGATAACAGGAGTACGCCACTACTCCCAGCTTAATCGCCAAGATTTAATGAAGCGATATCTTGATGGCGGAAGTAGGGAAAGGTGAAAGCGCGATTTTTTTATTGACACGACCATTTCTCATTACAAAGAACCAATAGTAGAAGATCGGCTTAAAAACATTGTGCCATGTTTTCAATTTTATAAAGCCCTTTAAACCTGAAGTGGGAAATGTTTGAACAGATTTTAAATACATAGATATAATTGAGATAGCGTACTCAGTAATATTTGAGTCAGACATTTTTGGTGAGATTTTAGAGCTTCGCTTATTCAGCCATTCGTCCGGTTGTCTCATTTTAATTCTCGGACCAGCTGCCATGGGCAGTGGATGAACCCTAATGCTGACAGTTAAAACTTTGTTTCGTGCCACCAGAACCCGCCATTCTCACGTTTTTTAAAATTTTTCTCATATTCCTAAATGTGTTTTCTATCTTTTGAGTAGGAAGGGACCACATTTTATAAAAAATTTTCAATATATAGATATGATTGCTAAACCTGACACTTAAAACAGTTAACCTTTGTTAAACGAACGTTTCTACGTTCGCAATTTAATATATCTCAATGCTGAGGTACTATAACGCTTATTTTATTCGTATATTTTATAAAATATCTATTTAACGGAGGTCACCTTAACTTATTTTAATAGATAAAAAGTTAAGCAATAGCAAATTGAATGGTACTGTTCTTACTCATACAATTATACAATCTGCTATCTTTATCTAGTTGTATATTAATTATTCAGCATAAACAAACAGTTGGTGTTGAGATTTGTTAAAAATTGTAACGTGAACTTTAAAGTAGGAACCAAAATGTATTCATACAAATAAAAACTACTCTTTCACAACACTTATCCAATTTCTGAAAAATATATAGATCAAATACATGACTCACTTTTAGTATTAGAACTTTAAATTGAGTTTGGTTCTTTTGAGTTTCCATGATGATAAATTTATTTTTGAGTAAGTTTTAATGCGCTTGTTTCATATTTATAGTGCAGCCTAAAAGGAGTTAATCAATTAAAACATTACGATATCAAAAAAGTATTTTTGAGATTTTTCGAAGAAATGTAACATGAGCCACGAGCATCCTTCTTTTATATGAGTTATTTTAAGGGATTGCAAAAAATTTAGCCAAATTATTACTTATTATTATTTCAACGTTTTTTTGTTCTTTAGTCTTAAATGGCAATTTGCCAGAAAACCAATCGCTTTTTCACTTAAGAACCTTTAAATTCCAACAAACTCGGTGGTCTCGATTTCAAAATTTTAAATTCAAGGGTCAATCAGCAAATCTTTTCCACAGACCATCAGAAAAACATTTAAGAGAAAAACCCAGAACATCTTGACAAATCGAATGTTTTTAAGACAATATCTGCTTAGACATTCGGTTTGCCTGCTAATAGGTTTATGTACTAATATAGAAATGTTACTTGAAAAATCTCACCATGTAACTAGATTAGCATTTTGAGGTACCTCAATACTTTGCGTGATTCGTGCATTTACCTGGAGACACTTCTGAACACAATCGAGGCATTAATGGGAGTTTCTAAGTCCGTCTTCATTTTAGTTATCTCGCTAATAACCTTTCCAATTTAAATATTGAAAAAGTCATGATCATTAACACGCCCAACATTGTTTAAATATTCCATTTTTAGCCCTGGCGTTTACAACTCGCTAGCAATTTAATCAAGGTATGTCTTGTTTAAAAACAGACCTTCATTAATCTAAAATGTTTTTATCATTAGTCAAAAGCATAACATTAACGAACATTGAAACATAAATGAAACGTTTTAGTTATTTAAAGGATTTTCTTAATATTAATCCTTATTTTCTGATAATTACTAAAGCATAGAGTAACCCACTCGCATAGAGTGGAAGGCCCTATGGAAGTGCATGAAACATGAATCGTAACTGGTCAACTTGTTTTCGAGACGTGAATAAATATGGTCCGAAGAGCGATGGTGTATCTTTGACATTTATTAGAGCATAAACTTGCATTTTTATCCAGATATTGTTCATTCTCTTTAGGCGAACTTGTTTATTTCACACCTCGAAAACAAGGCGTTGCGTACGAAAAGTGTTAACAAGTTTCGCTGAAAGCCTTCCACTCTATGTGAGTGGTTTACTCTATGTGCAGCATGCAACTAATTAACATTTTAGTTGCATGCTGCAATTTAAATGATTCAAGTCAGTAATCATACTGCTGGAACCTTAGAGAGGTTATTGGAAACTTGTAGTGCTGCAGACATAGCTTTACGGTGGACAAATCTAAAACTCCCCCGTAAAATATTGCCAGGAACGTGAAACAATTCATTTGACAGATATCTTTAAAGGGGCAATGGAGCTCTAAATTCCCACGTTAGGGCTGTTCTTTATGAACGTGACAATATTCCACTTCGTCCCCTATGCTTTTGGGACCGCACTATCGATAATTGTTCATAATGCGCTTCATTGCTAGATATATCCGAATTCTTCAATCATCACGATATCAGGGAAAAATCCATACTACATACACATTAATGATTAAAGGGTTTTTAGTTGATTAACTTCTAGTAAAATGGCGTTTAATAAACAAATGAAAATCATTGTTGGAGCAACAATATGCATTATAGGTTTCAGAACGAGCCAAATTTGGATAAACGTGATAATTATTATTTAAAAATCATAAAATGGTTGAAATATTGTGAATGTAACAAGCAATTTATTGTAATGTAATTAATAAATTGGGAATTCGCTTATTTTGTTGAAGAAAAGATAAAATATCCATAAAACGGATAACATTTAATTTATTCTAAGACAGTATTTTATTACGAACCCGAGGAGTTCTAACCTCACCTAGTATCCAACGCCACTGCTTAACAGTCACATGGTGTAAGTTTAAATCCGTAATTTAGATCAATATTTTTGAGTCTTAATATTTGAATTTTAAAAAAAACCTTAAGAATTACTTAACAATTTCAATGCTTGTGCTTAAAATTAACTGCGCCTGTTTTATTTTGGATCTTACTTCAATCCATAGCTGTATATAAATGGTCTACTAGATAATACATATTTAAAGTTTTGTTTTTTCAATTAACATAGATTTATGTATGGTTGATTAAAATATTAAGTACGCTTTGATTCAATATCAATTATAATATATACCAAACGTGAAATGACTGGAAATTATCTGCTGGTCATTTGGTTCGGGATAGAACCACAAGGTCTACGTCGTGGTTGGTTTCCAATAGGAGTGGATTAAGGTATGCCGGATGTTTTTGGAAGCAGATTTAGGTACAATGAAGTTTCGGGTGCTGGTCTGTCTGAGGGCGTTATGAAAGTTCAACAGACGCAAGTGTTAGTAAATCGTTTCTGCTATTTTTATGATGAGCAATCGTTTGTTTTGCCGCTGCAGTTGTGTTTTGAAGATCTTTTTCGAGGTACTTAAGATGATTTCCCTCCTACGAAATTGTGTTGTGTCTACTCTTAGCTTGCCGGCGTAACTTCTCTATCGCTTTTTGGCTATCCTGCTCCTTGGGTTTAAGATTATTTAAGGTCTATTTTATATTCGTAAAGGTTATGAGAATACAAAATACATTAGCGTTTAAAATACACTCTTTAGTTAGAAATGCGAAGAGAAAACTGCTCTTATTCAACAGTTTCAAGAAAACTATACTTATTTGAAAATTTAAAATTTAATTAAAAAAAACTCTAATACGTTTTCACGTTTAATTTTATTTTTTGACCGTTAGTTGTTACGGAACAATTTTTAATAGGAAAGTTGTGGAGCATGCTTGAAAATCTAAAAATTACGTTGGTTCGATCACAAACAAAAAATTTTAACTAAGACAATGAGGTCAGCAAAAAACCAGTTCACCATTAAATTAAATGTTGTTGTTAACAAACAAGTAAGAGAAAGATAAGCTGGTCTAATACGACCTACTAAATTTACGAAACCTGTTTTTGTAGTTGATTTGTTTAAGGTTTAATTTAGTTTTAGTAATTGCGTGAAGTGATCAGCCTCTTGGTTTCTACACAAAACTAAATTATGATTGTGGGGAAAAAGTATCACATTGGATATTCAGAACGAAGCCGATAAAAATCAATGCAAATAAAAAATCGTAGACATGAATTATCCCCCATATTATCAACGAACAAGTAAAATACCAAAAGAAAAATATATAATAATAGCCCAACTAAGTAACAAGTTAATTAAAATACTTAGAAATCCAGAAAATGTCAATCCATTTACCCACGGTAATGAAAATTATAATAGAAAAAACCCAAAAACACCTGGCCTTTAACAATTCTTGGCTTATAACTCACACACAAAAAAACCATAACTGAATAGTAAAGGTTAACAACAGCGCATATCTCAAACTATAAAACAAACGTAACCACATTAATGAAAATATATCACACATTTAAAGCCGAGAAGCAAACACGTAAAATAAATAACGAAGTTACGAGTAAAGTAAGCAAAACGAAAAAAGCGCGTTGTATACCACGGGAAATTGTAAACATAAATGACCCTTAACGGTTCAAAAATACCGATAGACAAAAACTAACTAAGTGGACCACCCACGGGTACTACCCTCTTTTCTCTGCTGACTGCGCTAAAACAAGATTTGACCTTTAAAATTTAATGCGTAAAAAAATGTTAGACTATTAATATACTCTACCTATTAAGCTGAGCTTATAATTTTCAATAAACCGTAACATGTATCGGTGGTGCTTCGGTTGAACACTCTCCTGTCATGCAGGAGGGCTTGCGTTCGGAACCCGCCCGATGCGATCGCAAAATGATACTATGACGTATACCGTGAACATTCGGTGGAAACCATGCAATTTGGACGTTGAGACGTTTACCGTAACCCTCAGCGCTCGGTCCGTCCCAAACGTCGAAGATTCATCACGTACAACCACAATTCACAAAAGAAAATTATAATACACTCAATGACCAAAAGAGGGCGCTTTTGGAAAAACCTTTTCCCTGATTCTAAGAAACTGCGTACGCAGCGATTACACTTTGCTCCGAAAATGCGAACGCAGCCCAGACAGACACACACCGACGAAAATATTCGGAGCACGGAGCTCAACGGGGAAGTAATACTGAACTAGTAAAGTTTAAAGTAGTTAAAATTAGGATTTTGCAAACTCAAGTAGAGGTAAGCAGTCCCTACTGTTGCTTTGCAGGCGGTTAGTTTTAAGGCTTTGCGTTTCGATAATAAGTGTAATCCCTATAAGAAAGAATTATACTGGTCACGGTTACTTTCATTACTATTAAAAAAGGGTACGCTAGTCTCTACGGTTCTCCGCCCAATAACTTTATTAGGAACGGAGCAGAAGCTGTCAAATTTCCAAGGGCAGAGGAGGGATAATGCATTGCACTTTTTTTAAGTCGGTGTATCAAGTACCCACATAGGCTGGACGCAAGGTTGTCGCGACTCTGATGAACTTTTGTTCCCGCTGTATGCGCTTGAGACATTAGAATAATCAGACGATAATTTGAATTTAAAAATAAACAGTTTAACAATGCGGTTAAATAATGGTTAAAATAAAATGGTTACAACTATAAATACTGAATAGTTAAGCAAAAAGGGAATATATTGCTTAAAGTTTTACAAGTTAAATATTAATTTATTCCATAGGCGTGCGCACGATAGGGCCAGGGTGGGCCATGACCCTACCTGAAAACTGAAAGGGCGCCAAAAATCTGGGAAAAAAGGGCGCAACCCTGCCTTAGCATTGTAGGTGCCCAAAATTTCCTAAAACCCACTAAAATAAGAGAAAATCGATAAAAAGGTAAGAATGTAAAATACAAGTAGCAAAGTCTAGTTATCGGTAACATGGAATCGAAATTGTTGATCGCTCCAATTTTATTCTTTTGGGCTCTCCCCTCTCACAAGAAGCCATCTCGAAGTCCGTGGAAACTAAATGCCAGTCTTTGTCCACCATGTCCGCGAACCTTCAGCACGTCTCGGCCCACCACGGCTTTTTCTTATTGAAAAACTCGTTGGCCATACCTAAGCTGCTTTTCCTCCTCCGCAGTGCTCCTGTTTGGCTCTTTAAAGACGGCCTGCGCTCTTTCGATAACACGCTCCGTTCGGCCCTTCAAAACGTTACCAATACTTTGATGGACGAGGGTCCCTGGGAGCAGGCCTCGCTCCCGGTAGCTCAAGGCGGTCTGGGAATCCGCCACGCTTCTAAACTTGCCTTGCCGGCTTACCTGTCATCTTGTCACAGTGTGATAGATTTGGTTAATGACATTCTCCCAAGCCACATTAAGACTTTGCCCAATGGGTTGGCTCTCGATGCCCTCGCTGAGTGGGAACTCACTTCAGCTTCAACCCCGCCTTCTCCGGATAAGCGGTGCCATCAACGCGAATGGGAAGGTCCAATTACCGCAAATACCTCGATTTTTTTTGCTCGGTGACGCGGCTACTGACCGCGATAAGGCCCGCTTGCTTTCAGCCTCCTCAAAGGAATCGGGTGCTTGGTTGAACACTCTTCCGTCGCCATCTTTGGGCACTCATTTAGATGATGACTCTTTTAGAATCGCGGTCGGCCTTCGGTTGGGAGCCGAAATCTGCGTGCCTCATACGTGTATTTGCGGGAGTCATGTTGATTCCTTCGGCACCCACGGTTTAAGCTGTAAACGCAGTGCGGGTCGCTTGTCGCGTCATGGTGCCGTGAACGACATCCTGAAACGCGCCCTCGTATCGGCCGGAGTTCCCTCCGATCTCGAGCCGCGCGGCCTCTCTCGCGATGACGGTAAACGCCCGGACGGGATGACTAAGGTTCCACGGTCGGGTAGCAAATCGTTGGTGTGGGACTTCACCTGTACAGACCCGCTAGCGCCTTCTTATTTGGCCAATTTCTCTACAGCCCCTCTCTGGGTCGCCACCCAGGCTGAGAAGAGGAAAATAGCCAAATATTCGGGCCTCGAACACCGCTACCAATTCAAGGCCGTGGCTATCGAAACGCTGGGCTCCTTCGGTCGCGACGCCTTGGCTCTCATCCACGCCATAGGGCGTAAAATTCGAGATGCCACATCCGAACCACGCTCCGTGGAATACCTCGTCCAACGTATTGCGATAGCCGTGCAACGGGGTAACGCTGCTTCCATTTTGAGCACGTTTCCTCCGGGAGCTTCGTTGGCGATCTATATAGATAATCTATTTTAATGTCATTTTCTTTTTTGCTAAATATTGTAAAACGGATAAATAAAGTATTAATCCTTTAAAAATACATGCTAAAAGAAAAATTGTTATTTGGTGATATTCTAGATTCACTAGAGATTTCTATCTCCCAGGCGTTTTCGTACACATTTTATATTTTAATAAACTGTTGGTGAGAATGGCGACAGACCGACACAGTCGTGAAATTAGTCGTTTGGAGCTAAGATACATTTTTTTCGGAAACTGTAGCCACGGCGAGCAACGGTCACACGACTGCAAAAGCGATTCGATAGTACATTTTAAACTAGCTGCTAAAAACGGTTTTACCGTTTCAATCATACATGTAGTTTATTAAATGTAGTTCACACGAGCCCTAAATAACAACTAGTATTCGTTAGTACAACGTCGTAGCTATATTTGCTACAGCGAAATACATGACGACGGCATATTAAGCATGGACTGTAGTCAGGGACGTCATTAGAATGGGACAGGGGGGCATTGCCGAAAATCAAATTTTTAAAAGTAAAACACGTTTTTGTTTAAGCAACACGCGGTAATGTAATTTTGTAAACTATATTGTTTTTTAGTCTAGTTTAATATAAAAAGTAATATTGTTTGTCACATACTCTACTATACTCAAAAAAATACTAATTTCTAGCCACATCTATTGAGAAAGAAAGGAACTACCCAGGAGCGCCGTGGTATTATACTCCGCGGCCGCGCAGTATATTTAGAGCTCATATTTTCCCCCCATTTCCACATCTGCTGCGCGTATATTGGCAATTTAACGGTTTGGTCGTGGAAGACGTCAACTCAGCTTGAGTGACTTTTAGGCCTTTTTTGGGTCGCGCTCTAACCTCAACCACTTGTCGTATTTTAATTCTGTAAACGGATTTAAAATCACCGTGTTTCACTTCATAGGCCCGTCTATTCACGATTTATAATTTAATCAATAACGCCGAGAAAATATAAGTTTTTGAAGCCAGGAAATAACGGTTTCGAGGCATCCATTTTCCCTCTTAAGTTTCAGATTGGCGCGCATGCGCAACGGGAACGGGTGGAAGTCGGAAAAAAGTTGCCAAATTGCCGACACGGTCACACGGCTTCGTTTTGATGGCGGTTTTAATGCCGCGTGCCCCGACACCATACCGTGTGACTCTCAAAAAAAAAAAAAAATGCTGTGTGCCCGACTGCCCGCGTGAAATGTTAATTTTCATATTCTAACATGTTTAAACATAATGATTTAAAACGAACAAATCTTCGATGATAAAAGGTAAATAAGATAGTTGGCTTTCATTTCAACCTAAGTTTTGTACGGTATTTGGTAATTCTAAATCAATTTAAATAAAAGTTGGGCTAAAATTTTAGGCCTTGGGTATTATCACTGCCATAATTTAGCAGCCCGACTTTTCGGAATTTCGCCTGGAATTCGGTAACAGCTTCATGGCGTATAGTCAATGTATAAGCACCGAGATATCGAATACAGGATACGTATTATCTTTGGTGGAACTAAACTATCAGTATTTTTTTGAATGTTTAATTTTTTGACAGCGGTTAAATTTGACAACTAATAATTTTCGAGCTTAAAAATTTGAAATGCCGAGGAAAAAAAAAGGCAAAACGACGGGCTGATTATTTGCGCTGCAAAGGTAATAATTTTATGTGGTTGAACTAATATAACAATATTTTTTGAGTTTTAAATTATTTTTCTATGCAGGCCTTAGTTCGGCACTTTTATTTGAGACACTACAATTTTTAACACAAAATCTTTGATCCAATTTTGCCGACAAAGGTATCCACATTTATATTTATTTTCTTCCCTACACATTTAACTTAAAAATTTTAAAATTTATTATTATTTTATTTTTGTTGCAGATTATTGAAATAAATAAATAATACATAATAATAATAATACATTTTAAATGTGTAGGGAAGAAAATAAATATAAATATGGATACCTTTGTCGGCAAAATTGGATCAAAGATTTTGTGTTAAAAATTGTAGGAGCAGTGGACTGTGATTTGAAAGGCGGAATTACGTCATTCTGTTGTTCACAGGAATATTTTTTAATACTTTAAATGAATTTGACATATTAATAAACAGTAAAAATAATATGTCTCTTTAAGGCTGCACATTGAACGAGCTCTAAACTGTTTTTTTTTCAGTTCGAAGAACTGTTTTTGTTATAATAAGTTTCACAAAAAAGGATAGAGGGCCCAAGTGCTTAAAAGGGCGTAAAAATAAGCCGGCCCGACCAAGGACAGTAGATACAGGGACGAGAAAGTGTATTGGCGGCCTCTGTTGGAATATATCACCTAAAACGACCTAAACGCAAGGAGAGTTAGATGTAAATAAAAACATTTCGGTCACCTAATTTTAGCGGTTCTAGACGAGGCTTAAGTTTTCAAAACAAATGGGCATTTTTTTTATTTACGCTCATAGTTTTATTTTTAATTTAACATCAAAATGGTAATAACTAACTACAATAATACTGTCCATGGTGAACCACGTCTTAACAATGACCGCGGTTTGTTTACATCTAACTCCCCGTGAATATGAAGACGTTTCCCCCTGCTTTCTCGTCCCTGTATCTACTGTCCTTGGCCCGACCTGCTTTAAATGCCTGCGCACGCCTATGATTTATTCTACACTTCAACTTCTAAAACGCTAACTGAAAAAAAAATAGCTTTCGGCGAGAGGAGCCCTTTCACTTATCTTTTTCCCTGCGCTTTTGCAGTACAGACTTTGGGACACCCCCAATTCCTCACTTACGAGGAGACTACCCGAGGTGATAATCACCGATTTGGTTGAAACTAGGTGGGCATGTAGACCTTATGGTCACATGAAATTTCACCAAGGGAAAAATTGCAATGGGCTTTAGTTTTGTCATGGCAACCGAAAATGTTTTTGACAACACAGTCTGTATATTGTCCCATTGAAAAAAACAATTGATCAATTTTTCCATATTTTGATCAAATTGACCAAAATTCATCAAAATATCATAAAATTCATTTCATTTGTCAATTTTGATCTATTTTTTTTTTGGTTTTGAAATTTGAAATTTTTTAATTTTTTAGAAGTGCTCAGATTCCCATGTTATTTTCAATGAGAAAATATACATACTGTGTTGTCAAAAACATTTTCGGTTGCCATGGCAAAGCTAAAGCCCACTGCAATTTTTCCCTTGGTGAAATTTCATGTTACCCTAAGGTCTACATACCCACCTAGTTTCAACCAAATCGGTGATTATCACCTCGGGTAGTCTCCTTGTTAGTCACGGCCAAATGGCAACTAGAAACGTCCGCTAGAAATAGAGGTAGAAATGGACTTGGGCTACTTCTATTTTTCGCGCTGACGAGTTACATGAGAAGAAAATATAATAAGTATAGGGGTACAGAAAATATAAAACAAGGTTACTAAAATAAGACTTATAGAAATTTAAACGAAGCCAAGAATAATTTCTACAGTAGGAATTCAACAATGCAGGGATCTTAATTTTTAAAGCGGCTTTTGACCGCGATATCTAACGATAATATTCGTTATTAAAGATAATAAATTTGAGATTCCCTGTCCATGAACAAAAGTGTGATACTATGTGATTCAAAATGTAGTAACTATTTTACCGTTACTTTAAATTTTAAAGTATATTTGAAATATTTTATCACAAATATTAATTTAACGTGATATTGATAATTAATAACCAAATATCGATAATTCTTTATACGTAAACAACTATTGGTTATCCATAAAAGAAAATAGAAATGTATGGCCTAAGCTACTCTGTTCTCATTAAATATTTTTTTAGTTGATTAAGTTAAACACAAAATATAAAAAGATATGACAAAACACATTATTCATTTACCTTCAGTTACACGTATTTAATTTAATATAGGTAAATTAAATGGTAAAAAGTAGGTAAAGTAATGGCCCAATAATATATTGTTATCTCAGGTGTACTCAAGCGTCAGTCTCCCCATTTAAGCGCATATTGGACCACCTCTGATATTAGAGACTACCTTCAAGTTGCCTTCTAAATATTAAATTCACCGTTCTTCTTCGATATCTCATCAATTTGTATAAATTATGAAATATTTGGAATTGTTAAATTTTAATTCCGTTATAAACTTTATCTGGGTCGGGTCGGTTTTCCCCGCTATCTTTGCCGGGCCGTTCCGTTGTTTGTGATTTTGCTATTTTTGCTAATTTAATGTAACTTTTCCCCAAATTTTATTCTAGGTAAATTTATAAATAGATGCTATTTCATTGTCTCCTTCCAAACCCCCGGCATGTATTTAATTACGCTACGGGGGTGTATAAATATTTAGAATGTATGTCACTTTGCTTTGTCAGTCACTTTAAATAGCGTTAATTTAACGTTTATTATTACATCGCAAAAGAAGCGGTACTTTAAACAACCTGATAACGCATGTTTGCCTGTGTGACGATGCATAAAGGCTTACCACTAAAGTTAGAGTTTACGTCACTGTTTTTATTTCTTAACATCAACGCTAAAACCATATAAACCAATAACTGACTAGCGACGATGATAGAGTATCCTTGTTGTGTTAATTTCTAAGCTTGGTAAAACGTGCACCGAAATTTCACTCAACATGGATCAGCCGGTGATAAAGCTTTAAGTAACTGAATTTTTAAAATTTTCAAAGTTGACTTCTATTACGAATGTCTTCAATCAGAACTACTTTTCCAACATTTAAAAATCATTAACGTTATTAATATAATATTATAACAGCAACTGTAAACACTGCAGCAATTAAAAGATTTTGTTACTATCACATATCCTTAATATGCACGGTGAGTCCGCTGAGCTTTACTGACAGCAGCTATAGCTTAAACGGAAATTACGGAATTCCAACAGAAACTGCTCCAGCTGACGGTGACCCAAAAACAATTGACCAATGAAGGCATTTTACTGTTAACACGGTGATCAATTACATGAAGATACAATCATCAATGTTATAATTACTTAAGACTAACTGAATATGAATAACAAAGATCAACTATAGCTAAAAACCAATTATTCGAGTTTTTTTGTATCATTTAACTAGCAATGAGATTAAAACAGATACATGAATTTTGCGTAATGACGTTATCATAGGTGTTTAACTGATAATTAATTGATGATAATAATGAAATTATTTATTTGAATTAATTTAAAACTTATAAAACTGCACCATTTAAACATTTTTAAACTATTGGCTTTCGTATTTCTCGTACATATAAAGCCGATGCCCAAACGGAAAATATTATATTATTATTATATTATTATTATATTATAATAAGGAATTACAGAAAGTTTGTTACAAATACGGTTCAATATTGCCACCGTCCACTGCTATACAAATCCGTACGCGATGTAGCATATTCTGGAATGAACCACGGACCATATCTGGAGTAACGAGTTGGAAAACTGCAATGATTCTCTGGCGCAAGTGGTCTTCGCTAGTGACTGGCGTCTTGGATACTTCCTCCTTGACAAATCCCCTCAGGTAAAAGTCCAGCGGTGTCAAATCTGGGGACCTAGGAGGCCATCACACTGGATCATTCTTCCCAATCCAACGCTCAGGTCGTTCGCGGTGAGGAGGTGACACCGTCATACAAGAACCAAAGGCGTGGCAGGTTGACTGAAGGGATATCTTCCAATGCTTCTGCTACTCCATTTCGTAGAAACGCAAAGTTGCTCACCCCGTTAAGCCGATTCGGAAGAAAAAATGGACCCATGACGCGATCTCCTAGTAGACCTGCCCAGACGTTTAAGCGGAATTGTACTTGATTGTGATGTGGAAATCCCCAGTGCGGATTTACATCAATCCACAAATGTTTATTCTGGTGGTTAAATGGGCAGTCCCTTCCAAAGGAATACTCGTCGAACGCCAGGATCAAACGGAGGAAATCTTCGTTGGCATCCGCCATGGTACTGAACCAGTTACCGAAATCCAACCTAAGGCGCTGATCACCATCGTGAAGTGCTTGGTGGAGCGTGGCTCGAAATGGGTGAAAGTAATGGTGGTTAAGGACCCTCCAGACATAATATTTTGACAAGTCCAAATCGGAGCATGCCATTCTTATACTTGCTCGAGGGTAAGTGACAAAATAGGCGATTACTGTGTCTTCCATATTAGTGTTATGACGTCCAGGTCCGCGGAATCTGGGATTCACATTGCCGTCTCCTTCGAAGTTAGCAATAGGTCGGAGAATAGTGTGGTAATTTGGTCGACTAACAGGATATAACGTTTGAAACAACTGACTTGTTAAACGTGCGTTTCGATGACCATCACCGTAGTATAACTCAACCATCCTGGACCGCTGTTCACTAGTATAACGATTCATATATTTTTTTACCGGATTATATAGGTAGAGATAATGTTTTTCAAACAAAGCGGTGGCACTTTAAATACTAAAACGGATCCACATTTTAAACGAATCAGAAGTGCAAAAAAAAAGCTTTCGGAAATACAGTTGGTATAAATTAGACATTTTGTAGACGCTAAAACCTGCTTTTTTGTTTTTTAAAAACACCAACTTTTTGTCCATATAACACAAACGTGTGCGGGGTCCTACTGTAATTCCTTATAAAATTGCACTTTGATTTGGCTCAAAACCTGTTCATTTTTCACAGACAATCATTACAATAACATGAGGCGTAAAAACATTTGGGTAGTACCAACTTGTTTTTTATGACCTATTATTTCAGTGACAAAATGTAAGATTTTGACCTTACCAACTGCATTAGAGGTTTTAGAGTATGCTCTACAACTTACTTATTGAATTTTTTCGTCTACCACCTAGCGTTCAAAAACTACAAATTATAAAACCGTTAAAATATTTCACGATTTTTCTGAAATTCACAAATAACAACGATCGCCCCCGAGTGAGTACATACTGAAAATTTCACATTTTTAGAAGATATAGTTTTTGAGAAAAATGCCTGGGCCGATCAAATAACGACACCTTGTAAAAGTATTTCTTATGTTATTATGATAAGCCTTCCAATTTTTTTCTCTGTACCTGTCCTGTTAAATTATTTTATCTGGCGATATAAAGATGCCAATAATGAAAGTTAGTTATGTACCATGGTGGTTCTGTCACCTTCGCTATCAATGGTTGCCATTCATTCTGTTAGTAAATTGCAAATAGAAAATAATTTAGGTATAATTTAATGCAACTATAAATGCCTATTATAATTTAGAAAAACTCTAAACAAATATGATTTGAATGTAAAATGACTTTTTAATGTCAAAATTACAAAATACGAAATTACTAGTTCTATAATGTCTAAAAAATACAAAAACACAAAATCATTTTTCTGGTTATTAAAATGAGTACAATTAAATTAAAATATATGTAGTCTATCATAAAACAACTTACACCAAAACTACCCTAGGTTATGGTAATTGGGCACAGATAATAACAAGTTGGCAAGCCAAAATATACCTATCCTCAGAAGAATTGTCCCTAGTGGTATTAATTTCTCGAGAAGTCCCTTAGAGATATCTCCGCAATTCAGAGTTATTTACTAAAAGCGTAATCCCGGTTCAATCCCGCCCGGTATAAAATTTTAATTTTAATTAAAATAATTGAGACGAAACAACGGAGTTTAATTTATTCAGAATAATATAAATTAAGTAGTTACAACAGCGAGTTAAACGTACTAAAACAATGCAAAATTGAATTTAACCCTATTTACAGAAATAGTTTATCAGTTAAATTTAATATGAAGCAAATTTTAATGAAATAAATATCTACAGAGGGTTTTTTTTTCTCGCTTACGACATACTTGCCGCATCTTTAACACTCATTTTATTTCAACACTCGCCCTTGATGAAGATACCGTAGAAAAGCTAAATTCGATATCTGGTAGTGGACGACTCGTAGACTTCCTATTGACGTTGTGACACATACCGCATGAAAAAGACTAATACCGTCCAATTTCCAATATCATCTAATGACTCGCACACCCAGGAAATCAATGACTGCATTAGAAATAGTAAATGTCCAAATATCCACACCAATAAAAAATGAATTAACAAGAAGCGAAAAACTTACCATTCACAAAGAACAGAAAGCCACTTGATTAAACGACAACTCGTATATCAATAAATGACCGTAGACGGAATCGTTATGGCTCTTTATAATTAAACAAACGAACCCAATTGATGAACTGCATTAAACATCTTAATCAGTCGAGAAAACGTTTAAACTAAATTACGAAGTAATGACGACCCAGTGTAAAACCCAGACCAACATAAGTGTAAGAGCACGATGATAGTTTCTTCATAAATTAACTATTACCCTTGAAAACTAATACGCTAAACACACAATAGATAAAAAAGACTGAAAAAACGAAATAAATTACAAAAAACTAACGGGTTCTACCCTTTAACCATCTTATCTGCTGACTGCGCTAAAACAAAATTTGACCGTTAAATTTTCATACGTAAACAATTTAGACTTTAACAAGTTTACAAAAATTAAAAAACAAAGTGCAATAAAAAATATCCACATATATTGTATTCATCCATTTATTAAAAAAGCCCGCCTTATCATAATGGTTCCTTTACTTTAAATTTCCCCTAAGGAAGTCAATGGCTCGGCGGTGAACTATCCGCATGGTAACAATGCGACCCGAGCTCAATTCCTGATCACGATCAAATTTTACATTAAAATACTTAAATATTTAATTAAATATAAGATTAATATAATTTATAAATATTTAATTAAATATAAGATGAATATAATTTATAAATAATTCATTAAATATAAGATTAATATAATTTATAAATATTTAATTAAATATAAGATTAATATAATTTATAAATATTTAATTAAATATAACATTAATATAATTTATAAATATTTCATTAAATATTAGGTGAATATAATTTTTAAATATTTAATTAAATATAAGATTAATAAAGTTTATAAATATTTAATTAAATATAAGATTAATATAATTTATAAATATTTAATTAAATATAAGATAAATAAAGTTTATAAATATTTAAAATGATGTAGAATAAATTATAGTACCTTCGTAAAGGACATTCGGCAAAGCTGTTTTCGAAAAACACTGCAGTTTAACAAGCGTCGGTGGCTCAGTTGTTACAGTAAATCTCTTGCACGCAGCAGACCTGGGTCCGATTCCCGGCCGTCGCCAATGAATCCCAAATTGATATTAAGACGAATACCTTGAACAATTGGTGGAAACCCTGCCATTGGGTATTGAGAGGTTGCCATAACACTCAGCCCTCGGTCCGTCCTAAAAGTCAAAAAGAAGAAGTTGAAGAGAAAACACCCGTAGAAATATAACAAACACAACAGACTCAACAAACACAAACACGTCAAAGTCAACAGACTCAATACCCACAACCTGGCGCTCGGTACGTGCCCAAGAGCAAAACAGGACCTGTAGATTCTGCGCAACACAGGAGAGAGTATATCTTTTCCCTACTGCAACAAGATGGGCTTAAGTGACTTCATAGCCCACATAAGCTTGGAGTGAGTGACAACTTGTTTTGCTACATCCCAATCTACTTTTTTAGTTCTTTTGAACCGAAGATGAAGATCATAGGAGTCATCTGTGTCAGTGACTTTAGAGTCTGGAAAGTAAACTTCCAACATATGTGTCAGTGTTTCCTTTCCAGAACTGGAGTAACTACCATCCTTCAACTTAATAGTATCTAGATTTTTGGTATTGTCATGGGCCATAATTTTCATTAATTCGGCTGTAGTGGGAATATCAGAGAGATCACAAAAATCCCTCCAGGAAGCCTGTTTGGCTTCTCGGATGGGCTTATGATATAAAATGAGGGTCTGCTTATAGGCTGACCAATCACCCGTCCTCTTAGCACTATTAAAAAGCTTACGAGTAGTTTTGGGAAGTCTACCATTCTTATTGTTCCACCGAGGACCTAACCTTGGCTGATTGGTAGATTTTGCAGGACAGTTTTGGTGGTAGGAGTCGCTTATGGACAGTTGCATGTGATCAACAGCTATTTCGAGTTCCAGCACCGAGGAGAACCTAGAGCCACATCCCCGTAAGTGAAGATCAAGGTCCTCCCTATACCAAGGCCAATTAGTTGATCTAGGATTGCGTATTTCGGTAACTACCTGGGCAGATTTGACCGAAACAGCAAAACATATTTGCCTATGATCCGAAAGTGATGGTTCATATGATTAGACACATGCCATTGTATCACAGAGTTTAATACATTTTCTGTGCACAGAGTTACGTCAATAACCTCACTCCTGTTACTTGTAACAAATGTTTGTATATTGTGTTTGTTAAGAATATGAAGTTTAGTACTAACCAGATATTCCATTAAGTCATCACCGCGTTGGTTGCAGTCACTGCTGCCCCATTCAACGTGGTGAGCATTAGTATTGCACACAATGACAAGCTTCTTGCCCAATCTCTCACCATGGTTCACCAGATTGGCAACCTCCTGTGATGGAGGGGACAAGGCATCATAGGGAAAAAAGCCAGAAGCCATAATTAATTCGTCTTCTCCATCAGCTGATGAAGACAAGATTTTTATGGTGGCTGTGTCCCTAGATTCGTATAATGAAAGAGGAAGAGCGTGAATACCCTTTTGTATCAAAATACATGCTCTAGGATTAACAGATTTGTAGTCATAATAAACAGTACCTGCATTATTGAGCCCTAGGATTCTTCCATTATGGATCCAAGGCTCCTGTATGAGGGCCACGTCCAGGCCCTCCACAACAAACCTGCGACAGAGAACTGCCAAGGCTGCCTTACAGTGATGCAGATTAATCTGTATTACCTTCATGTCCAACCATAGTTGCCGGTGTCGGTGCTGGGCTACTCGCCGGCTATGGGGGTGGGTACAGGACTGACCCTACCTCCATCACCAGCGGAAACACTCGCATCTTCACCTAATGCCTCTGTGGGCTTGACAGAACCTTCTGCGCCGGTGGGGGTGTTCTCTACCACCGTGATGTCGGAAATGTCCGACATGGAGTCCAGGGTGATATCACCCAGTGCTCCTGCCAGATCAAAGCCCGACAACTCAGTAGCAGATTCCTCTGCCCCCACTTCAGGCTGCGCTGTGGTGTTAGAATTTTTAAGGACAAATCCACCGAATGAAGTTCTTGTCACAGACAGAGGTGACCACTTTCCAACGGCTCGTAATGAACTTGTTGTTATAGAGGTGCAGCCACTTTAGAATGATTTCCGGATTCTTCGTTCAGACATCCTTAGTCCTTGACCGGTTTCTCTAGTTCACTAGCCTTTATTACTAAAAGTTTCGTTCCCTCCAAAACAGAGTCATTCTGGTAAAATTCCTTTTTTAACCACTCCCCGGTTGGGGCATCCCCACATGGATATGTGATGGCACCTCCGACCAGCTGGAAATTCCCGACGAGAGGAAGAAGTTCACCCGAGGGTGTCCCATCAATTTCTCCAGAATCCCACACTGGACGGCGCCCATCTCCTCCTCTGTGATAAGGTTAATCGGAAACCCATCTTTAACAATGGCCATCTTAGGGAACCCTACTGCGTCACTATAGGACATCGGAGTTGAACGATCCTTAGCCTTTGTGGCCGCAGATTGAGAACGCCCAGGCGAGGGATTGAAATCCTCCGACCTGAGCCTCTTAAGTGAAGGGGTTACTTTGTCACCCGAGGATTTCTGAACCTCCTTATCGATCCTTTGCAGTCTTGCGGCGTGCATTGCGTATCGACGTTTTTGAGGGTCGGGTAACATATGAAGATGACCCAGACCCTCCATCAAGCCGGGTGCTGCTGGAAGCAGACCCTTGCTCATTCTTTTCATCAAGCCGGGTACTACTGGAAGTAGACCCTTGCTAATTTTTTTGGTTTGGTTTTGTTTTGAGTTCATCAATGCTCCCACGAGTATGGAGGAAAGTAACAGGTCACCACCCGGTAGTCCTCCTCCCGGGTGGAAGGCTAATTACAACGGGGTTTCGCCTGGTTCCCCGAGGGGATCGTTAGTGATACCGTATTTTCGCTTCCCCGGTATCATTCAGCCCTCAGCACGCTACCTTCCTTAGCTTAAGGAAGAAGCAGAGCCTTAGTTGGTCAGCATGAAGGGTCACCCCTCCACCTGTTACTCCCTTCCACCACGAAGAGGTACAAGGTTGCAGATTATGGAAGGGAGAAATAGACGTAAGAAACCAACTCCATCTTTTGAAAACCAAACCTTTTAGGCTTTAAGGAAGTTTCTGTAAATTGTAATAAATAAAGTAACAAATTGAAGTTTGAAATATTCTTTCTTTTACATACAATTTTGAATGAATTATAATAATTTAACTATAGTAATAACATAAATTTCAATAAATCTGAAAATGGTTGAAGTGTCATCCTCAGAAGAAAATAGTTACCCTAATAATAAATATTCCGTGATTAATGTTATTTAAAATTTGTTGTCCGTATGGATGGATTTTGAATTTCAAATTTATTCATTATAAATCGTCTCAAACATCAATGCACTGGGTTACACTCCTAAAGGCCCTGGAAACTGAGAGAAACAAAGTTAGATTGCTGTGAAGCCTTTGAAAACCACTTCATGTAACTAAGCAAGCGCAGAATAGTAATAATTTAAAGCTTTTATCTCTAAAAAAACTCTCTTTACGAAATGAGAAAACGAAAGCTTTTATTGAATATAGAGGAAAGATTTGGTCCAACTTCAATAGAACGGTTTTTAAACAAACTGGATTGAAAATTACAAAAACACGAATAGACTCATTAACTACGAAGCTTTTCCATGACAGTTCATTTTTATTCTTGAGAAAACACCTATGTTTACTACATCCCAACCCTATAAGGGAATAGATAAACAAAATTGGTCCAGCCTAGCTTCACAGCTGAAAGTTTTAACTAGATTAAAAATGAAAGTGACAAATCAGATCATCTTGAAACGTCAATCAAGAAACAAACTAAATGGACAGGAAATGAATTTTCCGAAATCGTAAACTCAAGCCACTGACGAAATTGCAACATCATCCCTTGTATGGCTTTGGCTATCAACGGCCTTTGGAAAGTCCCCATAGGATACTTGTTAATATAAGATTAAGACAAATCAGCAGATACATCAACAATAGTCAAAAGAAAGAAGTTCAAAGAAAATTTACTACAATTATCCTTTTCCAAGGACAATTTTGTTTGCAATGCCAGTCTATCTATCAGAAATATATTACGATTGATAGTTGTAATTAATCTTGAAAATTAGAGGTATATTTACAATTTTTCTCTCGAAATATCGACGCTGTTTACATTATGCAATGACGTCGTAGAGCCCAGCTGGTTGCCATAAAGATAGTTTAGTTTCTAAGATGGCCGTTTGTGGCGCCCAGTATTTTCTTCCGTATAACGCAAAGCTTGCGAAGGGGAATAGCACGCAGAACAAACCCTCAGATTTCATTGGACCTTTATTTATTTTCTATCTCTATGGATATAGATTTACTTGATAAACTTTGTAAGGAAGTTGGTATTTGTGAGGACCACACTGAAATATAATCCTATATCTAGTCCGTGTGATAATTGTAATATAAGTATAGTATGGTAAAGGTTAACTACAGAAGAAAGAGGACAAGTTAGTTAATACAACTCATTACAATGTGATCCATTTGTGATAATAGTATTTTTTTTATTTCAAATTGCTCAAAAAAAAATTTCTACACATTGCTTAAGCAGATTTATAGTTCTTTATTTAACACTCCAAAATTTTTAAATACCCATAATAACTAACCTAATAAGCCTATGCAATAGCACCTATTGTCAAGAATAGATAATTTGACCTTAAATTATGAAAACCTGATTTTTAAGGTTAAAAATAGTAAGTGGCCAGTGGCCAGTTTTTGAATTAAACTACCTAGGCTCTGCTGGCCAGAGGTCCAGTTTAAAAAATTACTTATTTATCATCCTCTTCCAGACACTTCCAGTCTTCCATAAACTACCAGTTCGATGGACACATTTTAGGTGCTCATATCGTCTTTGTCACGTGGGAACTTTAAATTTGATATTATGACGCAATTTTGGGTTGCTTTAATTTCATCTTAAGAACAACCTAATTTTGTTTGACCCAAATTTTATACTTTAAGATTTTCAACTACATTTGGGTGATTTTTGACACAAAAAGTAGTTAAAAATTAAATAACCAAAATATTTAACCCAACATTTTTAAGGGTGTACATTGACAAAGGCTCATTCGAATGAATAACGAAATAGATACCTTTCAAATACCGTTCAACTCTAATCTTAGTTTCAAGTCTTACCAGGTTTTTGCACAAAATGGTAAAAGATTAAATTTCCAAAGCTAATATCGATTCTTAGATATCAATGAAATCGACCAGCTTATTTTAGACCTCTACTTGAAAT
The DNA here is from genome assembly GCF_980474605.1 of Leiobunum rupestre. Classification (NCBI taxonomy): domain Eukaryota; kingdom Metazoa; phylum Arthropoda; class Arachnida; order Opiliones; family Sclerosomatidae; genus Leiobunum; species Leiobunum rupestre. The sequence continues at coordinate 49,922,718 of NC_143386.1, read as the reverse complement.
GCTTATCACGGCAGATGTTCGTCTCGATGTAGCTGACGGTTTTTTTGACGTCACTATGTTAACTTAACAAACAAAAAATGAGAGGGGAGCGAGCGCAAATGGGATTTTTTCTCTCGAAGGTGGGGCCAAAGCCGCCAGAGTTATCTTATCGTAAGTAGAGGTATGGATTTCTGTAGACGCCAATTTCCAAGTGGGTGTTGCGTTTAAAGCCAAAATATAAAATAAAATTAACTGTAAATAGAAAGAACAGAAAGCTTTTTATTAGCCTCAGGTAACATTCATTTCGAGTACGGTCTCAATTTTTAAAAAAGCGATGTCGTTCGCCATCTGATTTAGGACTTTAAGTTGCCTCCTTTTAATGGAGAACCGTTACAGTAATTCTCACGCTCTGAACAGGCGAATAGTTAAATACAGGGTAAAAAGTGTAAGCTTTCATTTACAGAACACGTGATAAGTATCCGCGTAATGAGAGCTCTGACTTTTAGCGGCGCGATTCTAAATTAAATAAAGGAAGAGTGAATGTGATTTCTCCGCTACGTTCTGTATGTAAAGCGAGAGTATGAAAGCAGAAAAATCCAGTAGGGGCGTAAGTAAAGTGTAACCATGATAAAGTTAGTTTGATTTATCTCTATATGATCTGGTCATGGAAAAAAACCCATTGGTACTACCCAAAATGCATTTTAAAATTGAAAAAAAAATTAGATAATATCAAATTAATACCAAATTACGTGTATGTCTACAAATCGTTTGAGCAACTCCCCGGTATGTTCTAATGTTTCAGCATGTATTTAATAACAATTTAAAAACAATTATTGCATCTATGGTCCACTTCGTTTTTGCGAGGCAAAATAAGTACAGTTAGGGTAGTTGAAGAAATTTTTGAAATACGAACCGCCGCGATGTAGGAAAAATCAAAGTAATTTTAATACAATTTATTAGACACGAATTTACATATTTAAAGTTTATCAATTGTTGGTACTTTTCAAAAGACACGCATCCATATCAAATATACAATTTTCTCGTGAAGACACTCATATTTCACCTGCGGGCTTTATCAAGAAACAAGTTTTACGAGCCTGAAAGAGTAGCCCAGGAGAATCATTAAAACGTTATCGTCTTGTTAAATTTAAAAAACTATTAAGCTTTTTTGACGAAAAAAACAGATTCGAATAAGTCGTCGCAAATCGATATGTTGTTTAGTACCGACTGGTTTTTGATTCTCATGACCTTATAACTTGGTGAAAAATAAGTAATTTTCAATAAGAGCCATTTTATGATAACCGCTCTACCACTTTTTCATTGGCACTTTTAATCTACCACCTACGGATGAAAAATGAAATTTTGAAAGTCGTTAAACGTTTCTAAAATCTGCAATTTACAAACTAAAGCGTAATCAATTTTTTTAAAAACAATTAGTCACCCTGCATTTAATAAAAAAATCATCAAGATTTATCTGATAATTATCGAAGAGCATCAAGGTGAAATTGAATGTAAATAACCGTGTAGGTGATACCTAAGCCAACAAAAGACAGAATAACCTTCTTCGTGATCACGAAACAGGAGCCGGCTTTAAACGTGAAATGTCTGGGGTGCAATTCGTTGTATAAAAGTAGAATACGCTTGGAATTGGTTTCCCTAGACAGTAAAAGTAAGCTATCAAAAACGCCGTGAACTGATTCGTGCAAAGAAGAAGCGTGGAATGTGAGTAGCATCAGTAACACGAGATCTTTGAAATAAAGCGATAAATAAATGGTGAAATCGAGAGGCGAAGGCGCGTAATCCGATAACTGAAGAATCATAGTTATATTGTGGCAACAAGTAAATAACGTCGAACCAAACCACAATAACACTACATTTTTGAAATGTTCGTTTATTTTGGCAACAAGATGTCTCACTTTAATCATCCTCTCACGAAAAATGTGCAACACATTCGAGCAATCGTCGCTTCGGTTGAGTTCCTGACTGCAATATATGTCTTTTACGCGAACACTGACAACATCCGCTACAGCGTGAGTTAAGAAACAGTAAGTAGCAACTTGCCCTATTCCAACACCGACCACAATTGGGATATTTAATACGCAAACAATTACGATAAACGTTTTGAAATATTCAATTTTCCACGAACGGTAATTTAAACCGAAACACGCGCTTTCATAATGTCCTCCATCGTACATAAAGTAAAAGTATTTATTATTGAAACAAATTGTATAGTAAATTAACCAAACGGTATACACGACGGCCAGCAAAAACATCATCGTAACTCGTACAACGTGACGTCTTGAAATATTCTTCGCATTTGAATTGGCGAAATGAACCACGTCCGTATAAATCGCTGTTACTTGTTTTCTTTTGAAGCACAAATAGAAGAACGTCATCACGAAGCTACTTGTTGAGATTAAAGGACCCAAGTTAGCTTGGACGATTTCGTGGCCAAATCCGTAATGGTGCATCGAAAATAAGGCGACGCTAATCGGGTAAATGAGCAGCACGGAAGAAGCGAGAGCCCATACAAACATCAATTTTATTTCTAATGACCAAAATTGGCCTCGCGTTTCGAAAGTTTTCATCTTTTTGAAGAACAGCATTTTTCCACAAGAAGATTATCTTCGATTCTTTCTTAATTACAAGGGGTCTACGTGTGATAAAATCCTCAAGCCATTAATTTATTATATGAAATTCTGAATTTTAAAGCGTAAAACCGTATACAACATCATTTTGTTTGTGGTTGTAGTGGGTGTGGTGGGTGTTGTCATTTTAAAACAAATCGAAGGCTTTGTAGCTGAACCTCCCTCAAACAACATTTCTTTAAGAAATACGACGGTGATATTGGAAATCGATTATGTTAGCTGAAATGAGTTTTTTTGGATATTAATGAAATCAGTATTACCTGTCATAAATAGTACATAATGACGGCTCCCTTTTTTGCCGTGAAAACAATTTATCTGTAAATCGTTACATTTACCTATTTAATAATCTATCTGAAAAAATTAGCGCACTTGGCTGCTAACAAGGGAAAACCCCATTCTACAGGGTGTTTCAAAAGGTTATGCAAAAATTTGAAGGAATTGTAGGCAGGGCCATAGCCAGGACATCGATATAGAGCGGGCGAACCATATTTTAGGAGGAGCGAATTGTCCCAAAAGGGGGCGTCGGAGTTGAGTTGCAGAAAAGGCTAGGTCGGGCGAAAGAGATCCCAGTACGGGCGGCACCCGTACTGCCCCCCCCCCCCCCGGCTACGGGCCTGGTTGTAGGGGGTGAGTTGAGAAGTATGCCTGTTTTTCCCCCATTTTCCTATGATAAGTGAAAAGAGCGCCAGAGAGCTTCAAAGTGTGGCCTACTAGCCCTTGGAAGTGGGCTGCAATAAGCGCAAAACCTTTCACTTCAAGATCGAGACGAAAACTTTACCAAAGTGTTCGAATTATTCCTGCTAATAGGTGATGAACATAAAAACTGTATTAGTAGTCAACGACCAAATACACGATAAAATGTTCACTACGGATTATTCTAGTATACTGCTTCCCTTTTTGATGTTCAGGATATTGGCTAAACGAATACTCTTATGAGAAAAATTGAAAGAATATAGCGACTGTGTCGGCAAACAAATCAATTCTGAAATTTAGTGGTTGAAAACTAGGGCTGTGCGAGTACTCGATCATCATCGAGTACCCGGCGAGTTTTGACAATCCAAACTCGGGACTCGAATAAGAAAATCTTAATAATCGTCGATTATCGAGTGTTTCGAAAATTGGCTTATTCGAGTACTCAACTACTGGAATAGGCCACGGCTAACTCGACGATTTCCTTAACCTACTTTTTTATCATTGAAGTTTTCAATCGGACGGAAAAAAACTTAAATGACCTTGAGCATAACAGGATCAGGCTCAACGTGGGAAATAAGGCGGTGGCAATGGGAAAATGACCAGTTTAATAATTAAATCGGATGGGGTTAGTTAATTAATTCGGGGGGTTTAAATTTTCTTAAGTGATTCTGCTTGAATATTTTGCAATTGGTAGGTCCAAATCTTATATTATTAGTCTTTAGATTTGAAGGTCTGTGTAACGGTGGCTGCAGCATGTTTGCACACTCCAATTCAAATTTATTAGGGCTGAGCGAGTAGAGGATTTAGACAATCGAGTCGGGTAGCGAATACGAATTTTTTTTACTTCGAGTATTCAAGTCGAGTCGAGTAATCGAGTACTTGATTAAGGGGAAATATTATCTTATTCGAGTCAAGTAATTATGATAAAACGTAGAGTAATATTTTTCACGAGAAGGGTTATTGAGTATACTTGATTAGGAGCTGGTCTTATTGGGAATCTAAATTTAAAATGAGCATAAACTAGCTTTCAATTCTGAAAAATATTCTTTTAATTTAAATGAATCATAATTCCCATAACATTAGTGACCTTATAGTGACTAGTGTGATATAAAAAGACTAGTGTAGCCTAAATATTGTATTAAATAATAAAATAACAAGTTGGCAAGCCAAAATATACCTCTCCTCGGAAGAATTGTCCCTAGCGGTATTAATTTTTCGAGATGACTCTTAATGATATATCTCCGCAATTCCGAGTTATTTACTAAAAACGTAATCCCGGTTCAATCCCGCCCGGTATAAAATTTTAATTACAATTAAAATAATTGAGACGAAACAACCGAGTATAATTTATTCAGAATATTATAAATTAAGTAGTTACAACAGCGAGTTAGACGTACTAAAACAATGCACAATTGAATTTAACCCTCTTTACGGTACAAGTTTATCAGTTAAATATAATACGAAGCCAATTTTAATAAAAGACATATCTACAGATGGTATTAGTATTTTTCTCGCTTACGAAATACTTGCTCCATCTTTAACGCTCATTTTATTTCAAATTAAACATCTTAATCAGTCGAGAAAACGTTTAAAATAAATAACGAAGTAATGACGACCCAGTTAAAAACCAGACCAACATAAGTGTAAGCGCACGATGTATACAACTCGATAAAAATAAACGACTGAAAAAACGAAATAAAATACAAATAAAACGAAAGATATTTAAAATTAAAAAAACTAATCCTAATAAAACGTGAAAATACCCTCCACGTCACGCACATTCGAAATACGCAGAAGTAACGTTATACTATATCCAGTTTAAAATATTAGAGAATCAAAAAATAAAAATAACGAATAGAAAAATACACAATAAAACCCAATCAATCAGACTTCAGAACCAAAACTCATAGAAAAATATTATAACGCAGTCAAGCAATGAGACTTCAGAATCAAAATAATTCATAGAAAAATATTATAACGCAGTGAAGCAATAAATTAGTTCAAATACTTAGAAATCAAGCAATAGAAAATATAATATCAAGAAGCGCAACACCTTACCATTCACCAATACGATTTTTCACGTTATTATAATGAAACCGGATAATCTTTTGGGCATGACTTATGCTCTTAAAGGTTCCTCTAAGACTGGACGATTTTTCGGGAAAAAGGAAATAAACTTAAAAAATAGTAGATACAAAAATAAGACAGAACAAGATTAAATCAACATAATTTCATTCGTAAAAAAACCAGATTAGGCCTACATAAATTCATTCATAAAAAAATTCAAGACTTTATAACTATTATGCTTACGATGAGTGTCTTATTTTCAGTGAAGCTAAGCAGCTATCGGTGGTTCTGTGATAGAGCGCTCGACTGCCAAGCCGAATGGCCTGGGTTCGAAACCTGGGTGGCGCATTTGTTTTTAATCAATAGAGAAAACACTAAATTAGAATTTCTTCGATGCAATAATTTCAATTTCAATTCTATTTCAATTAATCCAAAATTTCATACTCTATTAAATACGCTCCCGATAAAGCTGAAGGTCTAATTTTCTTTGAAGCGTATTAAGTGTCGGTGGTTCTTTGGTAGAACGTCCGCCTGTCAAGCAGGAGGTCTCGGGTTCGAATCCCGCTCGAGGCGATCGCAAGTTGATACTAAGACGAATACCGTAAACAAGTGGTGGAAACCCTGCCATTTGGACGTTGAGACGTTTATCGTAACCCTCATCACTCGGTCCGTCCCAAAAGTAAATAAGAAGAAGTTGGAGAGAAAAGACGCGTAAGCAAACTCAACACTCACAACCGCCATAATACAAATTCAACACACACAACCACCGTAACAAACAAGCTTACCATTCCTACACTACACATAAACATTGCAACAAAATTCTCATTACCACTGAGCTGAAACCGTCGCGACGGTGAGCGTTAACGAAAAACAACCAAACCGCACCCTACGCAATCGCAACTTTACCCGTTAACGCTCACCGTCAGACGGTGGTTTTGCCAACCTTTAAACACGATTTCACCGGTAACGCGTATTGGACTTTGCCCCCTCGGAGAGGTAAAAATACAATATAATTTTTTTAAATTATTAATGTACACTCTGTTTAAAAAGTCTTCGACAGGTGAAATTTTTGCCCTCTTTTTAATTCTGGTAGAAAACTATAATAGATAGATCGATGAAACCAATTGCAACTATTATTTATTTTCCAATATCTTTCGTTATTTATCGGTTTCGTCCGCCAAAAATTAATAGTTTGGCGGGAACCGTCGAAACTCATTTTTGACAACTTTTTAAATATTGGTTCTACGGCACTGACTCGCGCGTTTTTGAATTCACGATGGTCGGTTCATATTTAGGAAGTGGAAAAATTATCCCTTTACAACCAACGGTTGAGAAGTTATCGCGTTTACGAACTTTCGTCGAAACTAGGAAACACCTAAAATGCATCAAGCGATTATTAATAACGTAACTTCGACAGCGATCCAACAACATTCGCGTTATAAATGGTTTATAATAATTGTTACCACAATTTTAAACCAGCCTTTAATTAAATATATATGGTGTTGGGTTGCTGTCGAAGTTGCGTTATTAATAATCGCTTGATGCATTTTAGATGTTTCCTAGTTTCGACGAAAATTTGCAAACGCGATAACTTTTCAACCGTTGGTTGTAGAGGGATAATTTTTCCACTTTCTAAATATGAGGGGATAATTAAAAAAAAAATATTTCCTAAGTTTAACGTCAGTATTTAACCAAAATTCGAACATATTGCCAGTTTTCGGGAGTACGATCATTTTTATTAAATCGATAATTTTTTGGCTCGGGTATGATAATTTGAGTTTTAGGACTGGCGGCGCTGGTATTGATCGTCATTAGGCAAATTTTCTTAACTAGTTTGGACGTAGTTGTGAATTGTCCAGTTAACTCTTAAGTTAAGCCTTAACAGTTAACTCTATAAAGTTAGTTAAGCCTAGAATAGTGACATCAGTATGCCGACATAAACATCAAGCGACTTTTAAAGCCAATGATTCAGGTTAATGATCATAGTTTATTATGTTAGTTTACGTTATTATTAATTTAATTCAACCATAATAATTTAAAACGCTTTGACAAGAAACTGACTCTTAAGTGTCTTACGGTTATTATTTATGTAAACTCAATTAGAGATAGTTAAGAAAGTGTTTTTTTAAATTTATTGCCTAAATATTTCCACCCGATAAATTAAAACAACGTATTTATATTGTAACGATACGATTTACAAATAAAAGTAACATTTAAACCAATTAAATTAACGCAACTCAACTAATTTAAAGTTAGTAGGAAACCCAATACCCATAGATAACTTGGAGGCCAAAAGGGAAACGAATTCCGCGTAATTAATTACACCATCACCATTCACGTCCGCTTCCTTGACCATCTCTTCAACTTCGTCGTCGGTGAGACGTTCCCCTAAGGTGGTCATGACGTGACGTAACTCGTCCACGCTGATCACTCAGTTTCCAGCTTTGTCTAAGACCCGGAATGCCGTCAACACTTCTTCCTCGATATCACTCTTTGGCCTGCCGCGACATCATGGTCAGGAACTCAGCGAAGTTGATGGTGCCGTCGCCATCAGCGTCCAGATTGGATGTCATGCCCCTGACCTCGATCTCGGTGGGTTTCTTGACCAAGCATCTCATGACAATCCCGATTTCTGTTGTGGTGATCCGTCCGTCACTGTCCTTGTCGTAATAGTCAAACGCTTCTTTGTACAGCGAAATCAGTTCCTCGGTTAACTGATCGACCATGATGATTTTAAATTTAAACGCAAAACGGACAAAGACTTAGTGCAGTCGATAATGAGTAAACCTTCAACAGATTTATACGCAAAGAAAAGCGCATTAGTCAGGAAGACACGAACTTTTTAGTGACATTTATCGAAATTTAATCGCGCTAGACAACTAGAATAGGTCACTTCCGAAAGACCACAAAATATATATTAATGTAGACGCAAAAAAAATTAAAAAACATAGACAAAATATCAATGGTTTCAATTGGACTCGTTTGAAAGGGGTTAGTTTATATAAAAGTAAACAGGTGATGGAGAAGGGTTGAAAATATATCTACATGGATGTGGGCTCATGCTGATATTTAACGAATTTAAATAATTTTGTATTTATGTAAAAATTGCGGTATTATAATCTTATACTTTGCACTCAAGCTCTCACAGCAATATACGTGTTAATTTACGTAGAGCAAGCATAGGTTTTCCATACACTCGTTGGTCGTTGCTAAATATATTATTTTAAAATCACGGCTGCCACATTATTTTTAACTTAGAAGCGGTAACGAATCAGATGCTTACGTTTAATTTTCATTTCCGAAATCTTTTTGTTAAAATCTCAATTTTACAGTCCTTTTAAAAATTTTAATCCATTTTTGTGTCAGACAATATATTTATGCTATATCTAATTCAATATTACCATAAGGAACATAATTTCTCATACGTATGCCTACTTAAAAAATTTCTATAGAAATAATTTTAATTTGACCTTGCTGTGGACCCAAAAATATAAAATTCTTATAATCCTTGTGCTATTGAAAAGGTTACCCAGGAAACGAAATCTCGCGATGGTCACGTACGAGAAAAGCTCCTGTAACGCGCGGGGAATAAAGATGACGCGATTTTCGTCATATCCCGCGTCTGGACCGTTTAGAGTCCTACTTATTCCAATATTCATTCGAGTTCTCGTTAACTAGTTCCAAGCCCAGTTAGATTATAAATATATATTCTTAATCAAATCCACGTCGAGTCCTACAAGTGGTCAGAAATGTATATACCGGTGCTTCAAGTGATCAAACAGCCTACTTAACCAGTGGTCTCATCAGAATGGCCTACGCCAGCGTCCACAAGCCCCAACAGGTGACAAATCCATCCTACTACTGATGGTCTCCCCCTCAACGCAAGCCACTCATCCCGACAAAAGGCCCAGCAATGGGACGACAAGACTCCACTTTGGTAGCTGTAGCAACTGCAGCCGACACCCGACCTACGTAGGTTAAGAGCCATGGCCTTTGGAGAGAGCTCCTAAAGGGGGATGACGGGCAACCAGCGGTCCACATAACCCGGAACAACTGGTACATGATATCCCGGTGGGCTCCAAAAGGCCGGGAAACAGGACCGTCATGCCTTCATACGGAGGCCCGCCGCCCCAAAGCAGGCCACCCAATCCGCCGAGGCGGCCAGTTTGCACGGACCCTCTCCGTTAGCCCGAGCCGAAGCTCAGTTTCCAGCCCAAACCTGACCATAGTCGGGGATGGAGATAGGACCATTTGATCGGAGCTAACATCTCACAGTGCGCCACCCCCCTTATGGGTAACAAGAGCCGGACCCCGACTCCCCGGTAAAGCCACTAGTTATGGCACACTCCGACCCATTTCAGCGTATAAGATAGCGTTAAACCTCTATTTTTAGTTCAGTGTCCTATAAGTACCGATACTAAAGCCACATTATCCTCTGCCGCCGCTGTTTTAGAAACCCTTTATCCTGCGCCCCCTTCGCCAGCACCCCGCTCTGACCCCTGCGCCCCTAAGTGACTTCTGTTTTGCAATCGGCATTTTTCAACTACTAGTATTTAAAGTCGAAGTTCTAAAAACCATGGGAAGTAAACAGAGATATAGACCAAGGAAAAGAAGCAAAGTGTGAAGATCAGTGAAATCAGACATGAAACCGTCAAAGAGGATTCGCAATCCAAGCAGAATTAAATCAGGAGCCGGAGGAGGTACCCGCTAGTTACGACGAACCTTAAGAAGCACCTATAATGAAAATACGGAATGTATAGCAGATTCTTCTACTCTGAAACAACCTAGGAATTCGAAACGTTCTCTCCCTCCGAAACACTCCAGAATTTTCAAACGATCTCGCGTTACCGTCCTTTTGATTTAGGACAACTATAATTCAGGTAACTAAGGCGTGCATTAGCTATCCATACGTTTTATGAGGAAAAGCAAAAATATGTTAAACGGGTAACATTAAATAAGTGAAAGAAATCGACGAGGTCCTCAGGAGCAAGTATGTTTTCGAATGTCCATCGCGCAAAAGAACCGAAACCAGTCAACGAGAATACAGTTTGGGGTTTTGTAACATCTGGAAATGTACACCCAACTCTATAGCGTCTTGGCGGTACTGAATGTTTCCCCAATAAGCTATTAAAGGGATCGACGAATCGAGACTACCTTGGAATCCGTTTGGAGAAAGCATCTGACTGAAGAAAGCTGGGGAGGAAAAAAAGGAAATTGGCCATCGAAAACGGAGAGGTTGACCAGGATTGTGTCGCGTTAAGCGTTGCCAACCGTACGATAACTATCGTATTTTAACGATATTTAGGACTCAAATACGATGTACGACTACCGTACACTTAACGTACGATAATTTTAAATTATCAAATTTATTTTTTTTAAAACCTGATACTATAATTGCAATCTAGATTCCGCCAAAAGCAATTACAAAGCTGATTTATACACTAGATTTTTTCCTACTTTTCCATCAACCCTCACTACTGTGTTTTATATCTGAAACATATTTTTAGCCTAAAATCAGCAGTCAAGAGAGCGTTATTTTATTTATCTGAATATGCTTAGAGACTCAAACGCGATGCAAGCGAAACCCAAGCGGCATATGTTTCTTAACTACATGTATTGGATATTTTAAAATTCTCACTCGATGCTCGGGTGGATGTATGCGCCAAAAACACTTCGAGAAATAGTTCGCTTCTTTCGAGCCCTTTAAAGCATATGAAAATTTTAGTGAAAATACGATAATTTCGAGCCCCTGGTACGATAAACACTTCTTCAAAGGTTGGTAACGCTGCTACATTACGGTTATTAGCGACGGTGGTTGGTGTAAGTGGTATTACGGTCACAACGACATCGCCCTTTCTCTTGTAGCTGCAATTATTGGCTTTCGAACCAATAAGCGGTATTTCCTGGGAGGACGCAACTAATGCGTACTTAATAACAAGAAGACAGGAGAACCACCCACCAATCACCCGTGTTACAGAAACTGGGATGGCTCATCCTCGGCAATGGAGGCCGAAATAATTGTCGAAGGCTTAATATGCAGTGAGGCGATGCACAGACTACGAAACAAGCGAATCATCGCGGATGGTGATTTGAGCATTTAATTTAAGATCATGGGTAAAATACCTTACGGCTCCATGGTAACGAAATTAAAATGTGCTTATCACTGCCTAAAAACTATTCTGGGTATTTACACAAAATCACAGTGAATAACAAATATTCGTTCGACTCCAGATTCTACGTATTGAAACCGCAAATAAAGAGATTTACGACTGCGGTGAAAGGAAAACAGATATTTCGGATTTGTGGATTTTTTCGAAAATGCCCTATCCCTAAGACTAAGTACTTCATACCCATTTAATTTAGTATATAGAAAATTAAACTCGCATAATGTTTATCGAAACGCTTACGTTCTTAAAATTTAATTCGTTTAAGGTTAGGCGAAAGTAAAGATAGCTGCATTTTACGCCCATTATTTGAGGAAACAGAATATGAGTAACACTAAATCATTTATAGCATGTACACTATTCTGCAGTATATTAGTTCAAGGTACATTTAACATTTATGAGAATGAATATAATTCTAACCGAGTTTGAACCTGTGTAGTTGTATTTTCGCCGTATCGGCTACTTGTCCGTGCGTTGCATATTTAGTATACTAGAGTATTTCGAAAGTTTTAGTGTATTAGGGCACTTACTCAGTTTATATAAATTTAATATTAATAGATATAAATATTATTATCATTACCGTGTACCACTTATAGTCAGAAAACGACCACTAATTAGCTCTTGGAAAAGTAATTCCCCAGTAGGAGATAATTTGCACTACTCTGACTGTTTGTGAGCTAAGGAGTTTAGTCTGAAACCTTATCTGAATAGTAATGGATTTATATGAAAAATAGATTATATGAAAAATTATTAATTAAGGAATCAAATTATTTTACTATGTACTAGCGAAGTAAAATTAGATTATTTAGGTATTAATAATTCATTTTTCTCGGATCGTTGTTTGAAATAATAAGTAGTGCACGAGATTATCGATTTGGTGCGTCCAGTTGCCTTTACGCCGTACACTGCGGTGAACCGTATCGTTAACCAAGACCGACAGTCTACGTATGGCCGCGTCTCAAGTAAGTCATCCATAACAAATTAATTTATGTCCGAAGAATTTGACTAATGGCGAGATGGACCACTGAAAGATTCAGTGTTTTCTTTTGTTAAGCATTTAATTATATTACCCTTATCAGTTAACTTTCCTAAGAAATTTATTATATTGGTCTAGAGATCTTAGTGTTTCTCTTTTCTTTTATAGGAGTAATTTTTATGGCTTTCTTTCTACAGCTAGATAAAAAAGATAAAAAGACTTATTTTATTTTATTACACGTTTTCCGTCATTCAATCAAACCATGTAAAACTATCATTCAAAGCGTCATTGGTCTAGTAAGAAAGTGCTTTGGGCAATGATACGTTTCAAGGAACCGTAGCAAGGGCTCTGATTTCATTGATTAGTCAGCGTTTTAACGTTAATTTAAATAAACTTTATGTTTAAACCGGTCTCTCAAAGCTTATCTAGAAATATTGTACTTCGGGAAAACGTTTTTGACTTTCCAAAAATTTGTAATTTCCGGTTTCGTAGAGCCATATAGTGACCCACGATAAAAATTAACTGAGCTGCCGGATTTTAGTCTTGTATGCAGGCGTGTTTTGTATTATAACTGCGAAAAACAGTAGGTAACTGAAATTCTATGATCTATCGTTGTTCGCTAGGTGGCAACTAGTTGAACCTGATCTCAAGGGAGACGACCTTTTCCATGTCACTCCCTTTTTTACACGCGCTGTAACCGACAAGCGTTACCTATTACGTAACGTATGAAAATTTTTCGAGAAACATGCATTTACTTTTCCTTATTCCTATACTACTTTCCATTAAGGGGATGACACTTTTCCTTGCGATTTTCCAAGTTGGGGTCGGATGTCAACTAACAATAGCAGGTTACATCTGCTGGATGTAACTATATCACTCAATATATTGCAGACGAATCGGTGAACCATTACGGCCGTTATTAACTAGTAGGCAATACGTCAAACGAAAACGTGGCACTCATCATCATTCCGATATAGTAAAACGTTTTAATACACCATATACCACAAAACTAAATAATCAGCTAGAATACTACCCAAGACATCACCTTAGTCTTAAGTCAGACAGCGACTTTAAATGCCTTTAAATCAGATAATTGGTTTACTCTGTGTAACAGGGTGATAGCAAGCCCTTCATGCCACAAGAGCCAACAGCTACTTACAATCACTATTACCTTTTACTTGAACAAGTTTTTAAGAGAAGGGGAAAGTGAAGAACTCAGGGGGAAAACCAAATTAACCAGTGGAGAAAGTTTATCACCCAGTGCCACAAGCAACGATCCTGCGACGCCAAGGAATCCGCGGAAGAATTGTCCTACGTCAAAGAAGGAGAAAAACACGCGAAATCACATATGAGATCTCAAAAAATTATGCTGATAATACCATATATTTGACCCTTTAAAAACTTCCTTACGTTACCATGAAATCCAAAAGTTTTATTACAAATCGGTTAAAAATTTGCTAATAATATAGATCCTAACGTTAATTCCCCTTTGTCATGTATCCCATTACAGAAGTTGCGTAATGATGTGAATCGAAAACAAATTAGCTCGTTTTCTACATAGAGTAAACCACTAAGATAGAGTGGAAGGCACAATGGAAGAGCATGAAACATTAAACATTTATCCTAAGGGGGCATCTTGTTTTCGAGGCGTAGCCAGAAATTCAACAAGGAAGTGGGTCAAAATATGTGAATTTTAAGACGTGGTCGAGAAGGGGGTAGAAATTTAGTACAGTCAAAGTAGGCCCAAGGGAGGGGTCTGGACCATGAACCCCCCCTGTCTACGCCACTGTCGTGAATAATCATAGTCTGAAGAGCGATGGTGTTGCTTACATTTTTTAGTGTATAAACTTACTTTTTTATCCAGATATTGAACATTAACTTTATAATTTCACGCCTCGAAAACTAGACGTTGCGAGGGGTCGGACACTTGCCATGATTTTGTACGGGATTTCGGGATTTCGTAGAGATTTTGGCGATTTTATCATTACTTTTTGAAGTGATTTTGGGATTTCAATGTTAATTTACCATAGAGAGAGTTAGAAGATTTTGCGATTTCAGACAAAGTGTACGGGATTTTGGTAAATGTCCGACCCCTCGCGTTGCGTACGAAAAGTGTTAACAAGTTTCGCTTTTAGTCTTCCACTCTGTTTTCACGATGGTACAAACGCTTCCGAAACTAATCGATTTATTTCGATTTTACATTGATTTTAGTAAATATTCACTTAGGCAAAAATTCGTATATTTTTATTTAGTTTGCAGTACAATCGCGTAAAGCTAGAGCTATCATTTTTTATTAAAAAAATGACAAGATGCAAACAAAAAACAAAAATAAAAATGAAATATTTTATTTATTTAGATTTGAGTCCATAAGGCTAAGCTACCGCCTCCGTACAAAACAAAGGTCTAAGCTTAATATGCCAAAGAGATAAGTGAGTCTGTATACCGATAAGGGGGCACCTGCGGGCGGGTGAAACGGGCCCCTATAGGGGCCCCCTTTTGCGGCAATATTCGGCGGGGTCAAAAGGTTAGCTGATTTACGAGGTCAATAGGTTATCTGCCCCTATGGACACGACGCAAACAGCCGTTAAATAAGGGTGAAACAGGCCCCTGTAGGGTCCCCCATTTTGCGTACATTTTCGGCAGGTCAAAAGGTCAATAGCTGGAGGCACCCCATTTTAGGGTCAATAGATGATTTACGAGGTTGATTTACGATGTTGGGTCAATAGGTTATCTGCCCCTATGGTGGCGACATGATGTTATGCAAACAGCCGGCCCGTCATAGTTAATAGCTGGAGGCACCCCATTTTAGGTCAAAAGGTTAGATGATTTACGATGTTATAACCCATAAAACCCAGGTGCTAACCCATTATAGGTCAATAGGTTATCTCCCCCTATGGTGGTGACACGATGTTATGCAAACAGCCGGCCCGTCATAGTTAATAGCTGGAGGCACCCCATTTTAGGTCAAAAGGTTAGCTGATTTACGATGTTATAACCCATAAAACCCAGGTGTTAACCCATTTTAGGTCAATAGGTTATCTGCCCCTATGGCGGTGACACGATGTTATGCAAACAGCCTACCCGTCATAGTTAATGTCGGACACAATTCGAGTTGGTTTTCGCCGACAAACACTTTCGGGCCCCTAAGCGTACCGTAAAATAGCGGGCGGTCATCGGTAAAAGTGTTTTGGAAAAAAAAGAGAAGAGTGTATACAAATTATAAGGTTTTATTATTGCTCCCAATCGCTAGAAATTGGCTTTTTTTTCCCATTCACTATAAATCGCAGCAGTTTGCCAGAATTAGTTTTATCTCTCCGAAATAATTAATGTACCCAAAATTGGACCGCCAGTTTATTATTCTTTTTAGGGGGGATCTCTATGGGCGTTTAACATTACAATAAAGCTAAAAGGTCCAGTTTGGGGTACATTTGGTCCGAAATGGGGTACATAGGGGCGAAAATGGTGACTTTGGTCGTTTTTAGGGTACATTTGGTCCATTTGGGTCCATTTTTGGGTACATCCGAATTGCAATTGGAAAAACGAAGAGCCGTAATTTGTTCCACCCATCCCTAAACTCCTTAAATTTATTGCTATAATTTATTTATCGCTGGCGAACCCTAGAATATAATTAATAAGGACAAGTTATTTAAATTTATTTTAGAACTTTTGTTTACATGATTACGACTAATCCGATATGATATATAATCCGTTTAAATCGTAATTTATCTATATAATTGTAATTAATTCGACATTTTAAAGGGTTGAAACGAACTACCTTCTGCAACTTGTATAAATAATTTAATTAAAAGTTCTAACTCACGTATTTGTAGTGTCTAGCCGCAGTATCGTCTGACATACGAGGGACAGCGACTTCCCACCCCACCACACCCCACAGTCGCATTCGAATCTTCTTTAACTAAGAACTCTCTGCATAATTAATTTTTATAAAGTAAAAAAATAACCTTATTAATAGTTAATTAATAAGATATATAAATAATTATGCTTTATATGCTTTACGTAATGTGTTTACTTCTATATTAAGCTATTTTAAATACCATTATTGGGCTCAAGTACATACCATAAATATAATATAGCAAATTTGAGTGTGTGTATTGACAATATAAATACCAAAACAGTAAAAAAAAAATAACCTTGTTTAGCGTTTTTCGATTAGAAATTTATTATCAATGATCGTTATATAGTGATATACCATTTCTTATCTTGATAAGTTTACAGATAGAGGTAACCATTGTTACGTTACAATGCGGTTTTTGTTATGGAACCAATGACAATAAGCTTTAAAATTTGCTTATCTTTGAAAAAAGTCTCTTATTTCCAAGAACTATCTTATCGTGTGTAGATGCTCTAGAATTTTTAAAGAGGAAATGGCTGTGCGATATAATATTATTTTGGCGTATTTCAATAGGTTTTTCTATAAAATGTTCAACGGCCGGTCTCCGTCACGCAACGCCAACTTCACTAATAAAAGTTGGCAGTACTTTTTTATTTCCTCTTGACCATCGAAATCTCATATGTATCTAGAATGCTGCCGCCTACGGCCGAGCTTGTCGCCAGTTCGTTTTGAACCTTCAGCCAATGAGAGGCCGTAGAGTGGTTCCACCCAGGAGGATAATAATTCTCCTTGGTAAATATAATAAAATAGAAACTTACTTTTTTTTCTCTTTGACGGTACAAAGGGATACAATATTTCCATCAACGTGACTTCCCACCCCACCACACCCCACAGTCGCATTCGAATCTTCTTTAACTAAGAACTCTCTGCATAATTAATTTTTATAAAGTAAAAAAATAACCTTATTAATAGTTAATTAATAAGCTATATAAATAATTATGCTTTATATGCTTTACGTAATGTGTTTACTTCTATATTAAGCTATTTTAAATACCATTATTGTCTCAAGTACATACCATAAATATAATATAGCAAATTTGAGTGTGTGTATTGACAATATAAATACCAAAACAGTAAAAAAAAATAACCTTGTTTAGCGTTTTACGATTAGAAATTTATTATCAATGATCGTTATATAGTGATATACCATTTCTTATCTTGATAAGTTTACAGATAGATGTAACCATTATTACGTTACAATGCGGTTTTTATTATGGAACCAATGAAAATAAGCTTTAAAATTTGCTTATCTTTGAAAAAAGTCTCTTATTTCCAAGAACTTGTATAATTATCTAGAATGTACTAGAGCTATTAGATATTTTGGATGAAAGGCGATCTAAAATTTATGCTTGTTTACTTAATTATTTCATTTAACCTCATTTTGGGTATGATCACTCTAGTACAAACATTGATCATAATCGATATCCTGAAACAATCATCAAATTGATAATATTATATTTTTAATGATTAATTAATCGCTTGTTTTATTTTTTATTACCTTAAGACATTTTCTCGTTATTTAATAAATTAATTGTACATTATTTATCGTTATTTAGTTTTTCGTTGAGCAAAGTTTTTTGTCTATGATTATTTGATAAAAAACGTCTCTTATTCACAAGAACTTGTATATTTATCGAGAATGTACTAGCGCTATTAGATATTTTGGAGGAAAGGCGATCTAAAATTTATGTCTATTTACTTAATTATTCCATTTCACTCTAGCCTTAACCCAACCAGTGTTTATTCTTTATATTTAAATAAAGCATATGATGTTTTTTATATTGACAACATTCCGATTAAACAGAAGCGAAGATATAAGAAAAGGTTTTTATTGGAATATCCATTTCAGAAGACCAACGTCAGTGAATGAATTGGGCTAAATTTGGAATGATGTAATGAATAAGGGAATTATACATAACATAAAACTGAATTGTTGGAAGATACAGGGTTATATCAAATGAAGGTGCTGAATAAGTAAACGTTATCTGAAACACTTAACTTGGAAGAAAATCAAAATAGGGCTGATATTATTTCTACCCTCAGAACCCACATTTTATACTTTATATACGGAGATCCCTCAAAAATCGAGAACAGTTTATGAATAGACTCGGTTCGAGTAAAACGTATGTGTTTGTCTTCTTCGAATATAATCCAAATGGGTCGAAACAAATATATTCAGTGTCCAAGTTGCGAGAAACGAATACGTGGCTATAGATTAAGAACCCATAAATGTAAACGTACATCGTGTACAACATGCAATAAATCGTTTAAATCACAACTGAGTCGGCATATTAGACGGTGCAGTCTAAGCCCTCACAAAGTAAACTTGGGTAAAGTAGAAGCGGAAATTGATAAACAACGAGTCCGCGCAGAAGCCGTTGCTCGATCGGGACTACCATCGCATCTTTTTGGAAATTTGACAAGTGCTTGGGTGGAACAAATGAAAACCCCTAAACGAATAAACAAAGATATAGAACTTAGACCATGGCAGAAAAGTTTATTGGAACATTTAATTCTCTCAGACAGAAAAATAATATTTGTAATAGGAAAAGATGGAAATGAAGGAAAATCGTGGATGTTAAATTACTTGAAATCCCGTAAGCCCGACTTTGTACATTGTCAGCAAGTGACAGTTTCGGGGAGTGAAATGCTTTTTCAATTGAAAAAAGTTTGCTCTGGTGTGAACCACTTTTTCTTTAACACCTTGAGAAGTATAAAAATATGCGACGAACACTTGGCAGTATTTGAAAGTTTAAAAGATGGTGAAATTGTTAGTACGAAATATAATTGTGTGAGTATAAATATTAGTACTCCAAATGTAGTTTGTGTTTTTGGAAATTATATGCCTGAATCTTACGGTTTAAGTTCTGATAGAATTGTACGATTTTATATAAAAAATAATTATTTATGTAAAAATTAATTATGAAATATGTATAGTAGAAATGTTAATATAAAATTTGCATAATTGAGGACGTGTGAATATAAAAATAGTAAACTTAAGGTTGTTTGTGTTTAATTCCCGATTTTTTTGGTATATGTTCATATTATAGCCGTCCTCAGGTTATCTATATAAAAACAAATGGTTGTACAAAAAAATGAAAAGAAAGAATAATAAAATTGTTGATTTAAACCAGAAAAGGTATGTCGGTCAAATGTTTGAGTTTTCTTAAATTTATTTCATATACATTTCTACATGTTTTTATTTCACTGTAATAAAGTCTCTAACACTTATGAATAGATAATTGTATAATTGATTTACAAGTTATTAGAGTTAGAAATTTAGTCTTAGCAATTGTTTTTTCACGCTTTATTTAAGTCAAGCAATAACATTTTTAAAAATGAAAGCTGTTAAACGAAATAAAATAAGCATTTCTGAACTTTTTATATTAATTATGTTTTATTATTTATAACGATATGGATTTCAATACATTTGAAGAAGCGAGTAAACTCAGCTTATCAGACTTGGGCAAAGTGGTTTTTAATTGATGGTGTTATATAATAAAATATACTTCAGCTTTTGAATAAGTTTTTTTTCTATCCAACCGATATCCTTTATATAAAAGCTGAAGTAATTTATCCATTCAATTCAACAAGCATTAAAAAACCCGGTTCAAGTCAGAATAGCTGTGCAAAGTACTAATAACGTAGAAAATGTTTTTGGGGGTTCCATTGACCTGATGAAAAATTTTCATAAGATAAAGTTGCTGGACTGATGGAAGCTTCAGTGTTTTCAGAGCGAAGTCTTAATTGCATATTCTAAGTTTTTTTAAAAACAAGTTTATTTCTAAAAATGAAAAGGACATGTTTTATCGGGGGCAAACTTTTTCCGTGTGAATGGAGAAATGATAATTAAAGAGTTAGCTATTTACGATACGGAAACGGAGAAGCATAACGTCTGGACCTTTAAACCACCATATCCATATTCCAGTCTTACGGAAGACGATAAATGGCATTGTAGATGGTTGTATTGGAACATTTGTGATCTCCGTTGGGACGACGGACAGGAAGACTACAACAGCCTAGGAGCCATCGCGAATTATATAAAAGAACAAGGGTTAAAGTTTTTTTTTTGGAAAGGTTTAGTAAAGGCCAAAGTTTTATCGGATTTCATAGGAGTTAACGTCAAGAACGTCGAGGATTTAGACTGTCCTACCATTCTTTGTATAAGTGCTCCTAAACATTGTCATTTTCACCGTGACCCTAATAATTTCGGCGTTGTGAAATCTCACAAAATCGCTGTGTGGTACCGAAAAATCGTGTGTAAGAAAATATAAGTCGTTTTAAGATTATTTTTGCTACTTTTTCATCACATTGGTTTTACGTTATGTCTGTTTTCTAAAATTACGTTTCTTAAATAGCGTAACGTATTAAAGTTGAATAAAGAGTTTTTCATTTTATTTTAATTTTAGTGTTTTTATAATATCTTTCTGACTACATGTGTATTGTTTAACTTCTTTCATTTTTAAAAATGAAATTGCTTGATTTAAATAAAGCGTGAAAATTATTAGTTTCGAAATGATATTTACAAATCTTATCCAATCTAAAGTCCATCGTTCGGGTATTAGTAAGTATTTCATACAAACTAACTTAATTCAGTATTTTTAGAAGTGAAGAGAAAACACATTGTGAAAAACCAAATGAAAAGAGACTTTAAACGGTTTTAAAAATCTTAATATATATATTTAAAAAATCCAACGTTTCGGCAGTGTAGCATATGAAAGTATTAAGTTTCAAAAAGTGCATTTAAATTGAAGTGAGGCCTGTTTTGGGATTCCCCTTGTTCCTCCTTCTTTCATCTCAGCATGTATCCCCTTTTATCATGGTTTCTCTCCAAAAAATAGCCAAAAATCTTAAATCAGTAGGTCTCGATCCTATTTATCTCCCACCGCCCAAATTGTCAGCTTTATTATGTAATAACAAAGAACCAACAAGGCCATCATTTATAAAATCTCCCGTGTTTGTGGTGATTATTACATGGGGGGCAATGCCGTAGCCCATTTCATCAAAGGCGTAAAGAGCCCCAAAATTATAAACAACCCGTACAATAATTCTCCCCCTTAGCGAACACCTTCGTGTTTTTGGTGCCATAATGCTAGATGGGACTCAATAGACATACTAGCTCAACCCAAAATTACATAAAACTCATTTCAATGTACGCGAATCCATCGAAATTTAAAAAAATAAATCTGCGCAATGTTTAAACCGTGACGATGGTTCCCTTTAACGTAGGCACGTTTTCTCCACTTTTTAAAACGTGTTTATGGTCCTCACCCTCTCACACACACACACACACAACAAACCAATTCATCCTCTCGCAGAATCCACCATTCCGACATAAAAGCCTCGAGCGCGAACGAAGATATCGAGCCCATATAACACTTCGACGGGGGTCGACTCGCCTTTGAGAAAAAACGCTCGCGGCTAAAGAACAGTAGCCCCCACTATATGTATGCATAAATATTTTTTCGTCCCAAAGTTTTACCATCGTACTGTCAGACTTGTAAAAATCCCATGAAGAAGGAGGAACAGTTCCTCCGAAACGTTCGATTTTTTAAATAAATATATTGTGAATTTTAAAAACGGTTAAAGTCTCTTTTCACTAAGTATTTTTAAATATTTGAATATCGGAATTGTATTTCGTTGCGTTAAAAGTAGAGTTTAGATGTATAGTCGTTTTAAGAAATACTCGTGATATAGGTTCAAGTGCCAAGCATATTTAAGTACTACAATGATATTAAAATAAAGTTTAAAAATATTTCCATTCTACGTTACTTTAACAACGAATATTCTATGACGTCAAAACACACAAATCCATGTTTCAAAGTCAAATTAACCGCGCAAAACACTTAAATCTATGTTTTCATTTGATTTTTAAATTAACCGCGACGCGCCCCCAGACCGCGCCCCCCCGAGAAATCCGCGCCCCAGACCGCGTCCCCCCAGGGGAAATCAGCGCACGCGCCCAAGACGGCGAGGTGGGGAGGGCTTCGTATATCAACATATTGTGTTCAGGCCGACTTGTTCACTATGCTATATTGTTTTACTAGTCACTATATAATGTCTGAGTTTTACGCGCACTGTGATTTTCGCAACTTACCATTAATATATTAGCATCTCTGTATAATGTATATAAACAAGGTATTTCACAAGGCGTCGGTTAACGCCTTGCAGTTACATTAACATCGCTGCAAAATATCGCGCTAATCATTCAATCAATCAGCTAAACCACATATCGTGATGACTACATGTAAGTCGTTCCGGCTTCGTAGGTATGTCTCTTAAATAAATAACTAAATAAATAAATAAATCTAACCGTCATAAAAACATTTGTAACTACACATAGGGCACTTTCATTACTTGAAACTTCAGATTAGTTAGATTGTCTCGCTAATTAATCCACTGAATATTTTAGTATCCCGTTTTTGTGAATAATTCCAAGCCGAGTTAGTTTTTGTTTGAAGTTACGAGCAGACCTGTTTCAATAAAGTATTAAAACGGAATTTATTTTTCCTGTGTGACAGAGAAAAGATTCGTTCATACCAAAAAAGGTAACGTCGTCCATCGTAAGTTAATGCGAACTTGCCTTATTGTCGAAAACGTATACCGTTAAATTGTTAAAGCTTTTAAAAGTTGGTTTCCGCTAGGGCAAAAAGGACATACCGGCGACGTCGACGCAAATACTTCCCGGAGCTCATCGGTTTTCCCCTTTCGATAATAACTCGTGGAGGTTTAAGATAATAATAATATGTAATGACTAAAGTAGCTAAACGCTAATAGTAAGTTTTGACTAACGTAGTTTAATGATAATAGTAAGTAATGACTAAACGCAATATTTAACCATGGTTAATTTAAACTAGTAAATAGTAATTAATATACTATAGAGACAGATACTTCATGGTTTAAAATAAACTTTTATTAAAAAGAATATTGGGGAAGCTTTTTCGAGCCCACTCGTTCCTTTTCAACCCAGATAGAAATGGCTAAAAAATCCAAATACAAACAGATAGAACGCGTAAAAAGTCATAACCTGAGCGACGCGCGTAATCGGATAATACAGAAATATAAATTACTTGATCAAAACGTTTTACGAATAATTTTGAGAGCATTATCTATTGAATAAAAGTTAACCATCCCCAACCTCAAAGGTGGAATCGCGCTTAGATAAAAGACCCTATATGTTCGCGAATTCCGACAACGACCATAATTTCAAACTATGTTTTTTATATTTTTTTATTTCTTTCTTTCTTTTATTTTGTTTAATTATATATATTTAAAATTGAAGCTGAAACAAATTTTAAAATGACTTTGGTTTCCCATAAGACATGCTACCCTCCCCACCTCGCCGTCTTGGGCGCGTGCGCTGATTTCCCCTGGGGGGGACGCGGTCTGGGGCGCGGATTTCTCGGGGGGGCGCGGTCTGGGGGCGCGTCGCGGTTAATTTAAAAATCAAATGAAAACATAGATTTAAGTGTTTTGCGCGGTTAATTTGACTTTGAAACATGGATTTGTGTGTTTTGACGTCATAGAATATTCGTTGTTAAAGTAACGTAGAATGGAAATATTTTTAAACTTTATTTTAATATCATTGTAGTACTTAAATATGCTTGGCACTTGAACCTATATCACGAGTATTTCTTAAAACGACTATACATCTAAACTCTACTTTTAACGCAACGAAATACAATTCCGATATTCAAATATTTAAAAATACTTAGTGAAAAGAGACTTTAACCGTTTTTAAAATTCACAATATATTTATTTAAAAAATCGAACGTTTCGGAGGAACTGTTCCTCCTTCTTCATGGGATTTTTACAAGTCTGACAGTACGATGGTAAAACTTTGGGACGAAAAAATATTTATGCATACATATAGTGGGGGCTACTGTTCTTTAGCCGCGAGCGTTTTTTCTCAAAGGCGAGTCGACCCCCGTCGAAGTGTTATATGGGCTCGATATCTTCGTTCGCGCTCGAGGCTTTTATGTCGGAATGGTGGATTCTGCGAGAGGATGAATTGGTTTGTTGTGTGTGTGTGTGTGTGAGAGGGTGAGGACCATAAACACGTTTTAAAAAGTGGAGAAAACGTGCCTACGTTAAAGGGAACCATCGTCACGGTTTAAACATTGCGCAGATTTATTTTTTTAAATTTCGATGGATTCGCGTACATTGAAATGAGTTTTATGTAATTTTGGGTTGAGCTAGTATGTCTATTGAGTCCCATCTAGCATTATGGCACCAAAAACACGAAGGTGTTCGCTAAGGGGGAGAATTATTGTACGGGTTGTTTATAATTTTGGGGCTCTTTACGCCTTTGATGAAATGGGCTACGGCATTGCCCCCCATGTAATAATCACCACAAACACGGGAGATTTTATAAATGATGGCCTTGTTGGTTCTTTGTTATTACATAATAAAGCTGACAATTTGGGCGGTGGGAGATAAATAGGATCGAGACCTACTGATTTAAGATTTTTGGCTATTTTTTGGAGAGAAACCATGATAAAAGGGGATACATGCTGAGATGAAAGAAGGAGGAACAAGGGGAATCCCAAAACAGGCCTCACTTCAATTTAAATGCACTTTTTGAAACTTAATACTTTCATATGCTACACTGCCGAAACGTTGGATTTTTTAAATATATATATTAAGATTTTTAAAACCGTTTAAAGTCTCTTTTCATTTGGTTTTTCACAATGTGTTTTCTCTTCACTTCTAAAAATACTGAATTAAGTTAGTTTGTATGAAATACTTACTAATACCCGAACGATGGACTTTAGATTGGATAAGATTTGTAAATATCATTTCGAAACTAATAATTTTCACGCTTTATTTAAATCAAGCAATTTCATTTTTAAAAATGAAAGAAGTTAAACAATACACATGTAGTCAGAAAGATATTATAAAAACACTAAAATTAAAATAAAATGAAAAACTCTTTATTCAACTTTAATACGTTACGCTATTTAAGAAACGTAATTTTAGAAAACAGACATAACGTAAAACCAATGTGATGAAAAAGTAGCAAAAATAATCTTAAAACGACTTATATTTTCTTACACACGATTTTTCGGTACCACACAGCGATTTTGTGAGATTTCACAACGCCGAAATTATTAGGGTCACGGTGAAAATGACAATGTTTAGGAGCACTTATACAAAGAATGGTAGGACAGTCTAAATCCTCGACGTTCTTGACGTTAACTCCTATGAAATCCGATAAAACTTTGGCCTTTACTAAACCTTTCCAAAAAAAAAACTTTAACCCTTGTTCTTTTATATAATTCGCGATGGCTCCTAGGCTGTTGTAGTCTTCCTGTCCGTCGTCCCAACGGAGATCACAAATGTTCCAATACAACCATCTACAATGCCATTTATCGTCTTCCGTAAGACTGGAATATGGATATGGTGGTTTAAAGGTCCAGACGTTATGCTTCTCCGTTTCCGTATCGTAAATAGCTAACTCTTTAATTATCATTTCTCCATTCACACGGAAAAAGTTTGCCCCCGATAAAACATGTCCTTTTCATTTTTAGAAATAAACTTGTTTTTAAAAAAACTTAGAATATGCAATTAAGACTTCGCTCTGAAAACACTGAAGCTTCCATCAGTCCAGCAACTTTATCTTATGAAAATTTTTCATCAGGTCAATGGAACCCCCAAAAACATTTTCTACGTTATTAGTACTTTGCACAGCTATTCTGACTTGAACCGGGTTTTTTAATGCTTGTTGAATTGAATGGATAAATTACTTCAGCTTTTATATAAAGGATATCGGTTGGATAGAAAAAAAACTTATTCAAAAGCTGAAGTATATTTTATTATATAACACCATCAATTAAAAACCACTTTGCCCAAGTCTGATAAGCTGAGTTTACTCGCTTCTTCAAATGTATTGAAATCCATATCGTTATAAATAATAAAACATAATTAATATAAAAAGTTCAGAAATGCTTATTTTATTTCGTTTAACAGCTTTCATTTTTAAAAATGTTATTGCTTGACTTAAATAAAGCGTGAAAAAACAATTGCTAAGACTAAATTTCTAACTCTAATAACTTGTAAATCAATTATACAATTATCTATTCATAAGTGTTAGAGACTTTATTACAGTGAAATAAAAACATGTAGAAATGTATATGAAATAAATTTAAGAAAACTCAAACATTTGACCGACATACCTTTTCTGGTTTAAATCAACAATTTTATTATTCTTTCTTTTCATTTTTTTGTACAACCATTTGTTTTTATATAGATAACCTGAGGACGGCTATAATATGAACATATACCAAAAAAATCGGGAATTAAACACAAACAACCTTAAGTTTACTATTTTTATATTCACACGTCCTCAATTATGCAAATTTTATATTAACATTTCTACTATACATATTTCATAATTAATTTTTACATAAATAATTATTTTTTATATAAAATCGTACAATTCTATCAGAACTTAAACCGTAAGATTCAGGCATATAATTTCCAAAAACACAAACTACATTTGGAGTACTAATATTTATACTCACACAATTATATTTCGTACTAACAATTTCACCATCTTTTAAACTTTCAAATACTGCCAAGTGTTCGTCGCATATTTTTATACTTCTCAAGGTGTTAAAGAAAAAGTGGTTCACACCAGAGCAAACTTTTTTCAATTGAAAAAGCATTTCACTCCCCGAAACTGTCACTTGCTGACAATGTACAAAGTCGGGCTTACGGGATTTCAAGTAATTTAACATCCACGATTTTCCTTCATTTCCATCTTTTCCTATTACAAATATTATTTTTCTGTCTGAGAGAATTAAATGTTCCAATAAACTTTTCTGCCATGGTCTAAGTTCTATATCTTTGTTTATTCGTTTAGGGGTTTTCATTTGTTCCACCCAAGCACTTGTCAAATTTCCAAAAAGATGCGATGGTAGTCCCGATCGAGCAACGGCTTCTGCGCGGACTCGTTGTTTATCAATTTCCGCTTCTACTTTACCCAAGTTTACTTTGTGAGGGCTTAGACTGCACCGTCTAATATGCCGACTCAGTTGTGATTTAAACGATTTATTGCATGTTGTACACGATGTACGTTTACATTTATGGGTTCTTAATCTATAGCCACGTATTCGTTTCTCGCAACTTGGACACTGAATATATTTGTTTCGACCCATTTGGATTATATTCGAAGAAGACAAACACATACGTTTTACTCGAACCGAGTCTATTCATAAACTGTTCTCGATTTTTGAGGGATCTCCGTATATAAAGTATAAAATGTGGGTTCTGAGGGTAGAAATAATATCAGCCCTATTTTGATTTTCTTCCAAGTTAAGTGTTTCAGATAACGTTTACTTATTCAGCACCTTCATTTGATATAACCCTGTATCTTCCAACAATTCAGTTTTATGTTATGTATAATTCCCTTATTCATTACATCATTCCAAATTTAGCCCAATTCATTCACTGACGTTGGTCTTCTGAAATGGATATTCCAATAAAAACCTTTTCTTATATCTTCGCTTCTGTTTAATCGGAATGTTGTCAATATAAAAAACATCATATGCTTTATTTAAATATAAAGAATAAACACTGGTTGGGTTAAGGCTAGAGTGAAATGGAATAATTAAGTAAATAGACATAAATTTTAGATCGCCTTTCCTCCAAAATATCTAATAGCGCTAGTACATTCTCGATAAATATACAAGTTCTTGTGAATAAGAGACGTTTTTTATCAAATAATCATAGACAAAAAACTTTGCTCAACGAAAAACTAAATAACGATAAATAATGTACAATTAATTTATTAAATAACGAGAAAATGTCTTAAGGTAATAAAAAATAAAACAAGCGATTAATTAATCATTAAAAATATAATATTATCAATTTGATGATTGTTTCAGGATATCGATTATGATCAATGTTTGTACTAGAGTGATCATACCCAAAATGAGGTTAAATGAAATAATTAAGTAAACAAGCATAAATTTTAGATCGCCTTTCATCCAAAATATCTAATAGCTCTAGTACATTCTAGATAATTATACAAGTTCTTGGAAATAAGAGACTTTTTTCAAAGATAAGCAAATTTTAAAGCTTATTTTCATTGGTTCCATAATAAAAACCGCATTGTAACGTAATAATGGTTACATCTATCTGTAAACTTATCAAGATAAGAAATGGTATATCACTATATAACGATCATTGATAATAAATTTCTAATCGTAAAACGCTAAACAAGGTTATTTTTTTTTACTGTTTTGGTATTTATATTGTCAATACACACACTCAAATTTGCTATATTATATTTATGGTATGTACTTGAGACAATAATGGTATTTAAAATAGCTTAATATAGAAGTAAACACATTACGTAAAGCATATAAAGCATAATTATTTATATAGCTTATTAATTAACTATTAATAAGGTTATTTTTTTACTTTATAAAAATTAATTATGCAGAGAGTTCTTAGTTAAAGAAGATTCGAATGCGACTGTGGGGTGTGGTGGGGTGGGAAGTCACGTTGATGGAAATATTGTATCCCTTTGTACCGTCAAAGAGAAAAAAAAGTAAGTTTCTATTTTATTATATTTACCAAGGAGAATTATTATCCTCCTGGGTGGAACCACTCTACGGCCTCTCATTGGCTGAAGGTTCAAAACGAACTGGCGACAAGCTCGGCCGTAGGCGGCAGCATTCTAGATACATATGAGATTTCGATGGTCAAGAGGAAATAAAAAAGTACTGCCAACTTTTATTAGTGAAGTTGGCGTTGCGTGACGGAGACCGGCCGTTGAACATTTTATAGAAAAACCTATTGAAATACGCCAAAATAATATTATATCGCACAGCCATTTCCTCTTTAAAAATTCTAGAGCATCTACACACGATAAGATAGTTCTTGGAAATAAGAGACTTTTTTCAAAGATAAGCAAATTTTAAAGCTTATTGTCATTGGTTCCATAACAAAAACCGCATTGTAACGTAACAATGGTTACCTCTATCTGTAAACTTATCAAGATAAGAAATGGTATATCACTATATAACGATCATTGATAATAAATTTCTAATCGAAAAACGCTAAACAAGGTTATTTTTTTTTTACTGTTTTGGTATTTATATTGTCAATACACACCCTCAAATTTGCTATATTATATTTATGGTATGTACTTGAGCCCAATAATGGTATTTAAAATAGCTTAATATAGAAGTAAACACATTACGTAAAGCATATAAAGCATAATTATTTATATATCTTATTAATTAACTATTAATAAGGTTATTTTTTTACTTTATAAAAATTAATTATGCAGAGAGTTCTTAGTTAAAGAAGATTCGAATGCGACTGTGGGGTGTGGTGGGGTGGGAAGTCGCTGTCCCTCGTATGTCAGACGATACTGCGGCTAGACACTACAAATACGTGAGTTAGAACTTTTAATTAAATTATTTATACAAGTTGCAGAAGGTAGTTCGTTTCAACCCTTTAAAATGTCGAATTAATTACAATTATATAGATAAATTACGATTTAAACGGATTATATATCATATCGGATTAGTCGTAATCATGTAAACAAAAGTTCTAAAATAAATTTAAATAACTTGTCCTTATTAATTATATTCTAGGGTTCGCCAGCGATAAATAAATTATAGCAATAAATTTAAGGAGTTTAGGGATGGGTGGAACAAATTACGGCTCTTCGTTTTTCCAATTGCAATTCGGATGTACCCAAAAATGGACCCAAATGGACCAAATGTACCCTAAAAACGACCAAAGTCACCATTTTCGCCCCTATGTACCCCATTTCGGACCAAATGTACCCCAAACTGGACCTTTTAGCTTTATTGTAATGTTAAACGCCCATAGAGATCCCCCCTAAAAAGAATAATAAACTGGCGGTCCAATTTTGGGTACATTAATTATTTCGGAGAGATAAAACTAATTCTGGCAAACTGCTGCGATTTATAGTGAATGGGAAAAAAAAGCCAATTTCTAGCGATTGGGAGCAATAATAAAACCTTATAATTTGTATACACTCTTCTCTTTTTTTTCCAAAACACTTTTACCGATGACCGCCCGCTATTTTACGGTACGCTTAGGGGCCCGAAAGTGTTTGTCGGCGAAAACCAACTCGAATTGTGTCCGACATTAACTATGACGGGTAGGCTGTTTGCATAACATCGTGTCACCGCCATAGGGGCAGATAACCTATTGACCTAAAATGGGTTAACACCTGGGTTTTATGGGTTATAACATCGTAAATCAGCTAACCTTTTGACCTAAAATGGGGTGCCTCCAGCTATTAACTATGACGGGCCGGCTGTTTGCATAACATCATGTCGCCACCATAGGGGCAGATAACCTATTGACCCAACATCGTAAATCAACCTCGTAAATCATCTATTGACCCTAAAATGGGGTGCCTCCAGCTATTGACCTTTTGACCTGCCGAAAATGTACGCAAAATGGGGGACCCTACAGGGGCCTGTTTCACCCTTATTTAACGGCTGTTTGCGTCGTGTCCATAGGGGCAGATAACCTATTGACCTCGTAAATCAGCTAACCTTTTGACCCCGCCGAATATTGCCGCAAAAGGGGGCCCCTATAGGGGCCCGTTTCACCCGCCCGCAGGTGCCCCCTTATCGGTATACAGACTCACTTATCTCTTGCCAAATATAAGTATCGAAAGAGATTCGCTGGTAAGTTTTTAACTTCCTTTATAAATATAATCAAGAGCGTTAGATCTATTCTTTAGGTTTATCGTATGCTCTATATTTATAAGAATCAGTCCCAACCTCTACTCTATAGCAAGGAGATTTGAGTGTGTCCAGTTGTCAAGAATACATATTTTGAAGAACCCGTTTCTGTAAAAAAAGATATAGTTGCATTTTCCCGAATGACGTGGCAAATGTTCCAAAGTTAATATGTCCGAATGTAAGAAATAAACGGTTATCATATGTTCTAATTTAATAACCTAATTATTGGTTTATTGTTTTGTCAATTAAAGGTACAATAATTTTATTATTTAAATTTTTCATAGTTATTTTAAAGGGTTATTCTAATACTTTGCGAATGTAATGGGAAAAAAATTATCGTAATTTATCTATATAATAGTAATTAATTTGAGCTTCGAAAGGGATATAAACAATTTCATTTAAAGGGTTGAAACGAACTACCTTCTGCAAGCGCAACTTGAATAAATAATTTAATTAAAAGTTCTACCTCACGACGTCTGACCGGAATTGAGATGAAGTCGTCGGCCTCCAGTGCCGCTGACCTTGGTGGGGCCGGGATGTTCCATTCTTGTGAGATAGAGGCGAGTCTGGCCCCCGTTTTTCCGGCCCGACACGACCCGACGCGATAAATTAAAAATCGATTTTGCCCGACAAGGCCAGATAATTCCCGGAAACCCGACCCGACCCGGAAACCCGAAGAGACACCACAAACCATAGCATGAAGCTTTTATATTTAATTATATTGTGTAGATGTAGATACGCAATATAAAATATAACAAGAGGCATTTATTTATTTAAACAAGTTTTTTGAAGAACAGTTAGTTGCGAAAGAGTTGAACATTTAAAATTTGTTAATCGAGGACCAAGTATCAGTCCCGTGCTTGAAAATCCACGTTCGTCACTCGTGTGTGACGCGGTAATACCTAGAATTATTCAAGCTATATTTTTTCAAAGTACGCCGATACACGCGACTTGCAAATTCGCAATTTAACGCCAGGAAATCGAAATTAAAACCAAAACTTAAAGTAAAAGAAGTTTAAGCGAATCGGAAGACTGAGACGACATTGAAAGTCAATAGACGCTAGTCGCGCTGCTCTTAGTACTCATTACGTCACCCACACCTTCTCTCTTCCTCTATCTATCTTCGTACAACACCCGAAGGTCCGAAACATTTCAAATCCCCTACGCAGTACGCAGTCGCGGGTAAGGGTCGTGCCGGGCCTTTTTTAATTTTAAAATAAAAAAACCCGGTCCGACCCGGACCCGATTGAAAATGAGCCCGATCCGACCCACCCGAAATTTTCAAAAATTAAATTTGCCCGACCCGACCCGACCCGTAAAAATTAAAATTTATTTCTGCCCGACCCGGCCTGAAGCGGGCTCAGCCCGAGGTCGGGTATAAAAAGCCCGATTCAATCGGGGGCCCTACTCGTCTCTATTGTGAGAAGAATCTGGTATGTTCCCATTCGGGTACGTCTCCCGATTCATAATGTTCTAAGATTCCGTAGCACTTGTAGCATCGTACCTAATCTCCACGTTGAATGTAGTAAAATCCAGCAGCAGCTAGTTTTTCTTTGAAGACATGTGGGTTTTTTCCAGTGACGAAACGTTTCAAGCCGATACGCTTCGATATCCGTAGCTGTTCTAGACAAAATATTTTCTATAGTTTCAAATGGTACATTCTCTATCTAACTTGCTAAGTCTAATTTTCTCAATATGGTTTTAACAAGTTAAATTTCTATAGTAAAATTATCGATATAAACGCTTTTTCAATATGCAAATTGTTTTGAAAAATGTCTAAAAATACAAAGTATATTACAAAAAAATAGTTACTTACTTTACGGTTGTAAATCCTTTGTCGAGCTGTAAAAAAAGGCGGAACTAACCGACAGCAGGTCTTTAAATTTTTTTAATAAGGAAAGGGTGTGTGGGACAGTCGAGAGTCCGCTCACCCGCATATTACAATCTAACAAAAATATGAGATACTTTTTACCTCTCCGAAGGTACTATGTAACGTAGGAGGCGTTATACAATCACGGTGTCTGTGTGTGTGTCCTGCGAACGCGTTCGCAGTTTCAGGGCAAAGCGTAATGCGTAATCACTGCGTACGCAGTTTCTTTGATTCTAAATTGTGGCAAAACTGCCGTGATGATTTCACATTTAAATTCCGTCCCAATAGTAAAAAATTTTGAAAAAAAATGACATTATTATTTAATATTTTAACAGACCCTGGTAAATTAGGAAAGGGTATCGGCGTTATTGAAAAACCAACTAGCCCACCCCCAACTTGAGGAGGAGACGAAGCGGGGACTTCCAAATTCACGTTATTGGGGTTCAAGTTTTTGTTCGTGTTATTATTTTGAAAGCTATTGTCTGAGACGGTGGAGGCGAATATTGCGGAGCTCGTGACGGACCCGCGACCGCCATGAGATCATTTTTATGCGGAGGGGAAATTTTTCGATGGGGGCTACTACTACTACTAGCCGTACGAGCAGCTAACAACGCTTTAGCTTCCTCAAACATTTCGGCTGCTCTAGTGGCTGCGGTGGCCAGTTCCTCCGCGTCCCATCGGGCAACTTGTACGTTCTCGGCTAACCGTTTTATCTCGACCGTACTGGGTGAAGACATGATGCAATAATCTTCGGAAGAGAATGAGTGACGCCTGTCATCTGATTCTAGAAAGGGTGAGGGAGCATCCATAGGCGTATAAGAGGGTGAATTAGGTACATTTCCAGGTAAAGGTGAATTCACGATAGTTCGCGTACTGATTTGACGGGATAGCTTATAATCAGACAAATATTCCATTGACAATTCCATATATATTAAACGTTCAGCCTGCGAATCTGTTACTACAGACTCCGGAGAGGGTGGTACCGACTCACAGCTATCTGTTAAATCTATTACTTTCATTTCTAGATAATCGGGTAAAGTAACTATGGGCACTTCCGCGGTCTCGTCATCAGTAATATCAATAATTTCAGGGGTGTCGATTGAAATAATTTCAGGGTTATCAATTAAAATCATTTCAGGGGTGTCAATTAAAATCATTTCAGGGTACTGTAAACCTTTCATTTTATTGCCTATTTGCTATGAAAATGAAACCTAACTCCCAAAATTGTGATAAAAAATCAAAATAAACTTACGTAGAGAGAGAGCTTCAAATACCCGTGTACTAGACAAAGAACAACAATAGAGTGACGTTACCCGGTTCAAGGACCCCCTTATATAGGGTAGAAGGGGAGATAGTAAGCTTATCTCTTATTCCCAAAGAACTTGTTCAGTTCTCGATAATATATTAGATTATATTAGTGTTGGGCTCAAATTTAACTTCATTTCCGATATGGACAAACATCGGCCATAAACGCCGTCTTGAAACATTAACCAACTAAAATTATAGCCGTAGTGATAATTTTATTTACAATTTTCTTATTTAAGTTCATTTTGTGGTATTTTGAAAACGTTTCTACTGCAAAATTGTAACTTTTTCACTGTTGTTCACAAAATGGTACAAATAGTATACTAATTTAAGGTTAATTGCATTGTTTTCTAGGATATGATTGCATCGCAAGCTCCGAAGAGACGACTACGTCTCTTCATTGGGTTTTTTCTACTTTAGATATTAAACTGGGTTAATTATATGATGCCAAACAATGGGGTTTTTTTCTTCAAATATTTAAGTGGGTTAATTATATGACGTAAAACAATGGGAATCATTCCATAGTTGCAGTTTCGATCACGAAACGGTTTAATCTTAAGTACGTAGAACCGTTATCTCAGAGAGAGACAGCCAATAGAATTTAGGGGTTAGTTGTAGTTTTGATCACGTGATGAATTATTATCGGAAAGATAGGAACTGATTAATCTCCCACGCGTCATTTCTTTCCAAGACGATGAACTGATAAGAGATGCATTAGCTTTGCTCCCATCGTCTACCGTTAACATGGAAAAACGTTCTATTGGTAAGAATCCTTTTTAATATTAACTCTATTTCAATAGTCAAATATTTAACATTGTTATTTTCTATAGCCGAGACCCATACCGTATCCAAACACAAGGCCCAAGAAAGACGTAACAACATAAAAATCACGTTAGGAGGATCAGTGTACATTTCTTTCAGTTTCGACGGTTCCAAGTTCCAAGTTTTTTTTTTCAAAAAAACGAACGAAAATATTCTGTTCCTGATCTCCGAGGCTATAACCAATCTACTCTCTCTTTGCGAAGATCTTTTTGCCACAACGCAAAATTGAGCATCGTCGCTAACCCACAACATCATCGACTATCACGGCAACAACGTTTCCATCGTCGCCACGTCAAAAACCATCAAATTGACATCAGCCTGCGGCCATGTTCTAGATCTTGGCGCTAGCGAAATCAGTGAGTTCCAAAAAAATTGATTTTATTAGGTTTCAAATAGATCTTTTAAATGAGCATAAAATGTAATCGAATGCTTGTACTTAGCTATTGGTAAAAACCTTAAAAAAATTTCGAATTATTATACGGTAAACCTTTCAATGGTTTATTTTGTACCCCGATCAATTTAACTCGTACCATAAAGTAAAATCTTATTTTGGCTGTTTTAAATCACCCTGGGAAGTACTACAAGATTTTACTAATTTAATCGTAGATAATCAATTAACTTGTAAACTTAGTTTCTTTAATTTGTTTTCATTGTGTAATTTACAAGATAACAATCTAATGGAATATCTGATAGTACCTACTATCATGTAAATAAAGTTCTAAAATAAAAAAAAATTTAAATAACTTGTCCTTTATTGTCTATAGATGATAGATTATGGTTAACGGGGAAATCAAAGAGGGCGGGGGTGATAAAGCGATAAATTATGGTGAATGGAAACGATAACAAATTCTGGCGATTGGGGAGGAGAGAGGGTATGGGGAAGCAGACAGAATCTTGCGATTACCGTCTGGTTAATGATATATATTATAAATTATGGTTACTAGGGAAAACAAAGAGGGGGCGATATAACGATAAATGGTATTGATTGGAAGCGATAACAAATTCTGGCGATTGGCGATTTTCGAGGGGAAAAGGGGGAAGCAGAGATATAAAATCCAGGTGATTACCGTCTGCCGGCGATAGAGATAAGATATCAGACTGATTACCTCAATCGCTGGATAGTACTCCCTTCCTCTGTTAGGTGAGTTGAAAACGGTAATGCTAGATTCGATTGGGTTAAAATAGGTTTTAATCTAGTTATGCTTTTTAAATATCCACGAAATATCTGTTTTATTTTATTTGTACATTTGCAGAACCATATTAGAGGAAAATATTCCTTATTTTTTTAAAACACTATTTATTGGTCTTTTAATGACTTAATATTTTAATATAACAGCTTTAATCGTATAAGTTAAAACGTTTTATTACCATGCTTTAAAATATTACTTTAATAATTGGTTAAAGCATGACTGATACTTCATGGTATTTTATTTTTATTAAAAACAGTTAAAATTTTACATGATACCGGAGCATTCGGGTTCGAGACCCCTCGTCAAGCGGTATTCACAAAATACCGCTTGACGAGGCATCTCGAACCCGAAAGCTCCGGTAACATGTAAAATTTTAACTGTTTTTAATAAAAATAAAATACCATGAAGTATCAGTCATGCTTTAACCAATTATTAAACTAATAACAGCTTTAATATACAATTTAGTACTAATTTAAATTATGAAATTATAAAAATTTACTACAATAGTATCATTCTTTTCGACATGAATAATTAAAAGAAACGACCATTTTAATTATAATATTTTGCAACACTATAGTCTATCGTTACAATTATTCTAAATCTAGTCGATGTCATCATGGGGTTAACTTAGACAAAATTGCGGGATACAGAATCTTAATAGTTTCTAGATTAGCAAACTGCCTGAAACACGAAAAAAGGACAATTGAAGTGGCTATTTACGTATCAATTGGCGTTAACATAATGTCCGTTTACAAAATGCTTAAGAAAAAAGTGTGTTACTATAAAAACTCAAAACCCAACTAAACAAAAGCCTGTATGCTACAATTGAATTGGTTTGACCGGGTTCTCGCTTAACTTCTATGATTGGGGTTAGCGAGGGTCCTGAAAGTATTAAATAGTGTCTAGGGGTTTAATTTAGAATACATTATCATTGAAATGTCTGAAATGTCATGGGGTTTTAAAAATTATAACTGAAGGAATAAGCAAATCAGATTAGAGATTACCAAAGAAATCAAATTATTTATTATTAAAGAACAAACAAATTAATCCTAACCAACTCATCGATAAGCTAACTTTACGTAAATTATAGAACATTGCTATCTGGCCAGGGCACGCTACATTGACTATTCCGCAATTGTAACTTAAACCAATGAACCAGCTCTAAGGGCGATTAATAACTTCGACCACGAAATGGCGCGTTCATTGACGCCGTAACGGTAAGAGAGTTTGAAGGGATTATTATTCGTTTGATGTCGGAGAAGCGTAGGACTTGTCCAATAATTCAGTGAGGCTCCAGTTGTAGTCGGTACGACTCGTGGTAAGCCATGGCAAAAAGTGATCGTAACTTTACAGATGATCTCTGCGGTCGGTGTCCTTGAGATCGGAGAGTGAAAAAATGCCGAGATGTTAGCATAACATTGTCTTAAGAGCATCACTCTCAAACCAACATGACCTGTCTTTTCTTTTAGCGCGTAACCATGTCCGCTACCCGGAAATCTCACTTGACCCCTCCCGAACTCTATTTTCCAACTCTTCGTCCTGTAGCT
The DNA here is from genome assembly GCF_980474605.1 of Leiobunum rupestre. NCBI lineage: Eukaryota > Metazoa > Arthropoda > Arachnida > Opiliones > Sclerosomatidae > Leiobunum > Leiobunum rupestre. The sequence continues at coordinate 49,884,803 of NC_143386.1, read as the reverse complement.
ACTCTATGCCTTTTTGACGGGAACCAGGTATTTATACCTTACCCTACCAACGTCATCTATTTCCTTAGTGTTCAGAGGGAGGTCTTGCCCCGAAACTATCCAGATGAGGATCAATTCATTTGCTGATGCCACTACTTGCACACCTTACCACTTTTCTTATACTCTTAAGACTGTCGCACACTACAGAAAAAAAATTTGAAGTTGGTACTGGCATCAAAACTTCTTTTCGGGGAAAAATGTTTTCGTTATCGGCGTCTGGGAATTTTGCTGCCGATACCGGTGAATTTGTTCATGCAAACTAGGAGAAAGCACTGCTACAAAATACACGAGACTGGGAGTGCGCGCGCATCCGTTAGTTTTGGTTTCTATTATTACAATTTTGTTCTTTTCCTATTGTAGATATAACGTTTTAATTTGATTTGCTAGACGTATAACTGTTATATAATTTAGTGAAACATCCTTATTTGATAAAGCTGCGTAGTAAAAATTTACTAAGGTAAGAAAAAATTATAAATTATTTGCTATGGATATACGAATATTTCATCGAATCGGTCACATCTCTACCGTTTTCTTATAATGACATAATATCATTTTCTGCCATGTTTTAACTGACCGAATACGGATAACAAATAAAGCCTTTCAGAAGAAAGAAATATCCCAACACGCCGGTGTTTCAAAAGTTGTGCAATATTTTCTTGCCCCTAATTGGTTGAAGGGATAAGGTATGCCGTGACGTCAGAGCGGTTCTCCGAGAGGAGCGACAAAAAGTTGAGGCTAGTTGAACTCGGTACGGGTGACGGATTTCGTCCGAGCGCGTGATCGCCCGTATCAGCCTCATATTTTACTCGCATAGTGTGCGATATACATCGCCGATAGCAGCGCCGGTTTTGGTACCAGCAACTGTTTGCCGGTACGGGAAACTACATAGTCTGCGACAGCCTTTATCTTCACGTTTTTACCAGGAGACGGATATTTCCAAAGAGGGTAGGGGAACAAAATATTTTTGTTTTTTACATTCCATTCTACACGATAAACGCCATTTGTAAAAATTTCTTGGCAATATCTTATTCGCCTGAAGACTTTAGAGAAAGGGAAGATGAAAGCGTGGAGTGACACCAGGCTAACCCATCGTGCGAAACGAGTACCAATGATCGGAAACTACAGAGTTCGCGATGAAGGGACAAGCATTATCCCTCACCGTCCAAATTCCCGCGAATATGTTTAAAGAAAAAGCTTTATATTGGTTAATGTTTAAATTTTGAGTTTTGGCTAAATTCGAATAAAGTTACATTGCCCACTACTAAAGTTTTAATGTTCAGTTAAAATTAAATAATTATTATATTTCGCATAACATAGCTTCCATTTTGGACGCATTAAACTAAATGGCCATTGTAAAGGTTTTTCTTAAGTGATTTCCTGGAGATACCAACCAAAAAGCAAGCGTTTCTACATTTATTTTTAACTGTTTTCCCGAAATACCGAAACCCATTTACAGTTTTTAAATCACAGGCCCTGAAAGATCAATTAAGCATTCCAGACACGCCATATGTGCATTTTCTTAAATCTAGAATTAGACCTTTTTTACCTTTAAAGTGTAATGCACGCCCTTTTGGCTTTCAGACTATAAGGAAATTATCATGTACCCTTACCTTTTAGAGTTGCCTTTTTGGCCAAGAGAAAGATGCAATAAGTCTTCTCGTTTTTTGCAAAATGTAAGGTGTAAATAAGCAAATCAAGGAATTTACGAGAGAGGCTGTTCAAATGGCTGGACAACTCTTACACACCAAATAAGTTAAGAAAATGCGCTAAAGTCACTTCATCAGAGTCTTTACGAGATCAAAATGCTATCTGCCAAGGAAGTTAAATCAAACCTCGGATTTTATTTTTATCTCTATGATAGAGGTCAATTCAAATCTATCGACTTAGCACGAGTCGCCTGAACATACGACTGCGAAAGAAGCAGTGACATAGATGATGAACTAATGTAAACCGTTGTCAAGCGATGAAGTTAAAACGACCATCAAAAGTTAACTAACTGGTAAAGCTGCTGTCAAAGATAAAATTTACCATCAGTTCATTTCATTAGAAACCTTTAAGAAAATTTTGATTAACGCTTTGTTCCTTTAAGGGGACAACTGTTTTTGTATGTTAACACAAATTGATTCGAGAATAACTGCTTTTCAAAATTGCTCATTAAGTTTCTTAAAGTGGCTTGAGGTTATCTGTTTTTTACGTGTTTTTCACAGTAGTTTTCGCCCATACACATTGTGTTGCTATTTTGTCTAAGCAAGCCTAAATTATCATTCAAATTGTATTTCTGTCCCTTGCAGTTATTTTTTCAGTTAAGCCGTTAAAGATACCAAGTTCAAATATATTTTTAAATTCCATCTGAATCCTAACCTGATCAATCCCAAGCAGGGCCAATCGAACCAAAACCAGCCAATCCCAATCTAACCAAACCCAACCAATTCCAATCTAACTAAATCCAACCAATTCCAATCTAACTAAACCCAACTAATCCCTTCCAATCCCAATCACTCCGAATCTAACCAAACCGAACCAATCTCAATGACTACGGTTACATGGGGCTCTGAACGTCGACTTTCGACGAACGTCGACGTTCCGAAAAGGGGAGCGGTTACATGATCGTCGTTTCAAAAAATACTACGGATTTTTCCTTCCAAAACAGGGTATATTGGCGCTCCATAAAAAAAGCTTTACTTGCGTTTTATTAGTATATAATTTTAAGTAAAGTTTCTACTGCTATTCAATTATAAAATAATACATTTTCAAATATAAATATATCAAGTATTTCATATAATAATAATAATATATAAAATGATATCTTTCATACGTTGATTAATTTATTATATAAATTAATTATAAATTATGTTCATTATATTTTCAGTATAATTTAAAAAGTTTCATAAATTATAAATTGCAATTTGTAGTTAGTAAATTGTATCGAAATATTTGAAATTATTTCTAAATTAATAGGCAATACAATTAAGTATATAAAATAATATTTATATAATTATTATATAAATATAAAAATAAATATAAATAGTAAATAAATATAAATAAATATAAAAAAACTCAAATTAAAACGAATTTATTTCGGAACAGTCGGATATGCGGTAGGAAAAATCCCTACTGGCCAAGGAAACGTCGTCGTAAAGAGGTTACATGCAGCGCCGAACGTCGACGTAAGGCGTTAAATCGACGGTTCGAGGTAGTTTTCGTTAAGTCGACGTATCTCTTCGAACGTCGACGTTTCCTTACGTCGACGCTCCGAGCTCCATGTAACCGTAGTCAATATAACCTAACCTAATCAACCCAGCCAATCCCATCCCAACCAATCCCAATCCAACCTACCTAATCAAACCCAATATAACAAAACCCAACTAATCCCAATCTAACCTAATCAAACCCAATCAATACCAACATAACCTAATTTAATATAATTTAACCTCAACTAACCTATCTTACCTCTGTCTTATATAATTTTACAATAGTACTTTCCGCTGGTGTACACTAAAACTAATGCAAATATTGGAACTTACTTCGAAGGACTGGATGGGCCAATTACGGAGCTCTTTATTTCCGCTTCAAAACTTATCAAGTAAGGTTACCTATTTGGGCCCTAGAAAGTGCTTAGGTTTATAATAATAAAAGTAAGCTAGCCTAATACCCACGGCACCACCTTAGGCCTAAGTCATCAAGCGACTTTTGAAGCCATGTATTGAGGTGAGCAGGTTACAATGCGTTCGAGAGTCGTCGCAAGCCCGTAATGCCACGTAAGCTAACAGTTCCCTACACTCACTATTATCGTTAACCTCAACAAGTTTTTATGGAAGGGTTAACCGAAAAGCTCGGGGAAAAACCCCAAAAACCAGTGGGAAGATAACTTGCAAACTCAAGTACTCAACGCGGAAGGAGTAGTTCCGATTTTGCACCCAGCTCCTCTTGTTGCGAGGTGAGAGTGCTAACCACTCCGCCACCCCAGCATTTACTAAGTAAGCACAGGTCAATAAGTTTAGACAAGCTAAAAGTAGTACCTGGGCATGACTAAAAATCGCGATTCAAATTGAAACAGTACCCCCATCTGTCGGAGACCAGTTTCAAAATATATTTTCCTGACACAATAATTAAAAAACTATCTATCAACTATTTCTAATTTATGAGAAATTAAAAATATATAATTAATCAGCTAGGCTAATACCCAAGGCACCACCTTAGGCCTAAGTCATCAAGCGACTTTTAAAGCCTATAAATTGGGTGGCATAGGAGGGTGGTGGCGAGCCACGCGAGCCAACAGCTCCCTACACTAACTATTGCCGTTAACCTCAACAAGTTTTTATAGAAGGGGAAACCGAAGAGCTCGAGGGAAAACCCCTTTATCCAGTTTCAATTTAAATGGAATGAGCTTGATTATTTTAGTGATTGTTAATAAGGTACTAGGCACACGTCGCCTTGAAACGGCCGCTATTACATTAAATTCACGTGACAGATCGTGAGACAAAACACCAAACGATCCCGCGAAGTAATCACCTGACTGCCATGGGCTTTCCAATGTCATAGCCGACCTATACGCATTACCATGAAAACGAAACAAGCCACACATACGTGCCGGTTAATTGTAGTTTAGTTTAAATTTGGGAAATGAGAGAGGTTCCGTTTGAGATATAAATTGAGGTAGTCGATCATTCTAGTTGATATGCATACTAGACTTTTACCTACACAGTAATCTAGCTACGTTCTAGGCTCGGTTCAAGGCTTGACCGACGTATAATTGGTCGGGACCTACAAACTTCACTGCTCTCATGATAAAAATACCCCAGAAAAAGCAGTCTATCACATTCTTCGGATGTGTGTTGCACGCCAACTTCTTACCAGGATTTGATTTCAGGGGTCACGCAATGGAAACCATTAAAAAATTAATAAATTGTACATACAACCTTACGTTTCAGGGCCAGGCATAGCCTAAGCGCACCCCCCCCCCCCCCGGTAAGGGCCCTGCCTTTCGATACTACGGTCGTGTGGCTACAGTTTCTGGTAAGGTATTGCTTAAGCCCTTTCACCTGGACATCCAAATTTTTATTATTTCCTCATGCTTTGATAAAAGAAGAAGTACATGTAGGAGTAGTAGAGGAAGAAGTAGTAGTTGAAGAAGAATGAGGAATAGTAAAAAATGTAGTAGAATAAGTAGAAGTCAAAGAAGAAGTAGTGGAAAAAGTAGAAGTCAAAGTAGAAGTAGTGGAATAAGTAGAAGTCTTAGTAGAAGTAGGAGAATAAGTAGAAGTAATAGAAGTAGTAAAAGTAGTTGAAGTATTAGTAATGAGGGGCTTGCCACCTGTCTCCTACGTATTATAACCCTGCTAGCTGAATTAATGGCTGGATGACTTAAGCTATGGATGTTACCCTAGCTGATTATTGTTATTAAAGTTTCAGGGAACCTATTATTTAAGGTGTACAACGAAACAGGTTTTAAGAACTTAAATTGAATTCCACATTTATCTTCATTATTATGATTTTTTAAATGTACCTTTTTCTGTTAGTATTTCTGTGGAATTTTGATTTATTCACCATCGAAATGCCACATCACTCAGAGAAATAATAATAAAAAAATTATTTACTTGATATTGTTGCTTTCTAAAGTAAGTCTCGCATAATAATTTTTATATCTGTCCCTTGATAGCAGTACTATTTAAAAGGAAAACACATCGGTATTTTTCAGTTAAAAAAACTGGTTTTTGTATAATACTTGTCCCTTTGTAAAATTAGGGCTACGATACGTTTACGTGTCCTTCAATCGATAAAAATGTGATAACAAATTTTTTAGCGTGACGTGAAATTTCGGTGTCTTGAGTCAAGTCATTTTGGTATAGTCCAAATTATTTAAATAGACTTTCTAAAACTTTTTTATGTATTTAGTACAATACCTTGTTATATGAGCTTTAGTTGCCTTCCGCCAAAAATTTGTTTTGAAAATCTGCGGCCAAACTTGAATTTCTTCAAACGTTAGTTTTAGCCAATTTTGTTACAGACTCTAAATTTTTGTTTTAATTTTCGTTTCCCGAAAATCCGAACTTTGGTTTCGCGCTTGGCCCGTCACGACCTTTGTCCCCCCTTATCTTCCCCCTCTATGAACGGTGCTCCACCGTTGTCTTCCCCTTCTATCCGATACGCCGAACCGTTGATCATTTTAAATCAACGATTATGCATTTAAAAATAAGCTTGATTATTTTGAAACATAACAAGGTACATGTCAGTGACGTCAGGAATCCAGAGGAAGTGCCTGATTTTGCCTACGATAAGTAGTTTTTTCTCTAGGTGCCGCTAATAAAATGAGTGTAGCTTTCAGAGCGAAATTGTATGTATTTAATGATTTCCTAGTTCAACTAAATAATGAACAGAGAACCACTGTTGTACAATAAACTTATTGTACAACAGTGGTTCTCTGTTCTTTATTTAGTTATAACATGTACAAGTTAGTCCTAAAACATATTTAGATTTCCTAGTTAAAACTACCCTAAAGCGACTTGAAATATAAAAAAGGTAGAGGATTGAAGTGTTAGGAATCTGATAGTGGTTTCAGAATTTGTCTCCGATGAGTAGATCCACGGGATTATTTGAGTGTAAAAATCTTCGAGATCCAAAAATTATCGAAAATTCAGGCTTACGGAAACAGCATTAGAGTGGCCTAGTAATAATGATTAAATGATTAAAAATTAAATCATTTCAATCATGATTAAATAATTTCAATCACGTTTTAATCATTTTAATCATGATTTAATCACTTTAATCTAGGAATAAAGAGTAAATTTAATTTTAGGGAAGTTTAAGAGAGTCTTAAGATTCAGAAATGTATTAGGTAGCTGTAGCGCCCCTAAAACACTATAATGACACTGGCGAACTTCTAGTTTTTAACTATTCACACCAAATGGTTAAAAATAATATAATTTTATTGAACGTTGTGCGCAATAGTATTTAATTAATATTTTAAATTTTATGTAAACTTTGTTAGTTGGACACTCATGGACGAAACCGTAGAGGTAAGTATTTTCAATTGCTTGAAAATATCTTATTTTTAATTTGTTCTATTTTCTTAAAATTATTCAATTTTTAATTATATCACTCAAATCTATATATTTACTATTTTTACTATCTGTGGTACTGAATCATGTAAACAGTGTATTTAGCTTAATATTATTTTCCCGTATAATAGTTTTAGCAAGTAATGAATTATTGGTTGGCACCTTTTTTGTTCTGCTTGTATTTTTAAAAATTAGTTTCCTTTTAAAGGGCCACAAAATCATTTGATCATTTCAGGAAGCTTCTCCCCTTCAAAACCTAGTGACAGCAAATCCAACGATTGCAAATTTGACATTTTTCAAGAGCTCTCTCTTTAGAAATTCAAAGAAATATGTGGCACTTTCATTTTAAAATTTCTTATCTACATGGTTATATATTATTCGTATATTTTTCTATAAACTAACCTCCGTTAAGTATACCAACCTCTTAATCTGTTCCTTGCTTGTACCATGTAAAAAAAAACATTATGTCCTGGAAGGTAAAATCGGTGTTCGACGTCATTGATACATACAGGTGTGAGATTTCGATTTTTCCGCTATGCGTCTCTAAAAGTTTCCAACAAACTTTCAGGACAACGATTTTTGGATGTATCCGTTCTCACTGACACAACAGAACGTTATGGAGTATCAGTACACAGCGGAATTATACTATTCCAGAGTTGTCCTTATTTCTAAAAGGGCTGATTACGTATATAGATCGGCACTCGCAAGCCTCACGGACTTTTCGTCTCGGGTAAGAGACCCTCTTCGATGAACCATAATTTAAATTTGTTAAACTAAATTAAATTTTGTACAGGATGTTTTTTAATATGATTGCCTTTTCGCAACTAATTTAAAATGAAACCTATATAAATTGTAATATTTGTATTACTGCTTAAAATTAACGTGTTTTAAACTAAATTTTTTATTGGTAATAAATTTTGTGATAAAAAAAATTTCCAAAAGCGTTAAAAAATTTAAACTAAATGAGGTGAGAGCGCCTCGAACTTTCATCTGAGTCGGTTCTTTTTTCGTTCGCTGCGTGTTTCGGTCAAGGGGCTAACCACTCTTAGAAAATCTGTACACCAGATTACGCTTAGATTAGCACTGCCAAAGGCAGGGACTTCAAAGATTACGCGTATTCCCATTAGTACAGTCAAAGGTACGGATCTGTACACCGATTACGCAGAGTGATCAGCCCCTCGGTTTCGGTTCTTTTTTCGTTCGCTGCGGGTTTCGGTTCATCCCCATTTCGAGTTAGCTTAGTTTTTGCGCAGTTGTGTGTTTACCTTCCCTCGTAGGGCAAGTTTTTCTCTAAAGGCTAAGGCCGTTCTTATATTCTATTTCCTGCATCGAGTCACGGCCGGTGCAAGAAGATACCTGGTATTTAATTGTTTAAATTCCTTTTTCTTTGTGTTCCCGTTATTTATTCTTTTAGCGCTTGCGGGTTTCTCTTTTTCTAACCCTTTGTGGGTTTCAGCTTAGGTCGGAATGGGTAAACGTGCGCTGTTCCTGGCGCGTCCGGTCCGAACCACCCCCCTTCTAAGGTAGCTTCCGTCTCTAATACTCCCCAGGCTTTATCGGCCAGGGACGTGAAAACTTCCCCTGATATTGATCGCGCCGATATCTACGATATTCGTCTATTGCCGAATGGACGGATTTCCATTAGGCTAACTCCTGTTTACTCTATCGCTGAAGGCAAGCTTCGAGTTCTTAAACACCTTCATGACATTCCGGTCAAACTCATCGACGCACCGAATCTACAACCTCTTCACCGCCGTAAAAACATTCGTGTTCATTCATTTACTGGATACTTCGATGCTGAAATAAAGGTCGAAATCTTGGCCAATTCCAATTCCCTCGTAGATTTCCGTCGTCTAGGTCAAAGTAGTAGCGTAGTCCTCCTTGGGTTCTCTACATACGTTCCGGAAACGGTTCAAATTTGTGGTGAGCTTTGTAACGACTTACCTTTTGAAGATCATCCTATGCGTTGTCGCCAGTGTCTGCAATACGGGCACGCTGAAAAGAGTCGTCGTCAACCTGAAACTAAGTGGCGCTGCTCCCGTTGTAGTGAGACGCATCCTGAGAATGACAGCTGTGTGAAACCATATAAATGCAATCATTGCTAGGTCCCCTACCCTCACTTTTCTCGACTTTGTCCTATTTTTGGGAAAGAAGTTGAAATTAAGAAATTCCAGGCGGAGAAAGGAATAACTTTCCCGGAAGCTCGGATCTCAGTCACTGCAAATTATGTTGCCGCGGGCAAAGCTGCCCTTGTGTCCCCTCCTTTCACCGCTGGCGCAGTGGATTTTCCCCCGACTCCCACCCTACGTTCCACTAAACCATCATTGGGTTTACACCCACCTCCTCTTATCCGCACCACGGATGCTTCATCTGAAGTCTTCGTTGAGTCCTCAGCCACTCCTTCTCGTACTGCAGTGGTCTCTGCTGTTGGGGCGGAGGTAATTATGCCTTTTCTCCTTGATCTCACTTCCTCTCTACAGGATCCTCGGCTGGTTTCCAAGATCACTAGTGTGGCCGTGTCACACTTCAGCAATATATCAGACACCGTGGATGCCCAACTAGCTAAACTTGGAAAGTGTGGTAGGTGATCTTAGTCTTCCGCAATGGACATCGCCGATCCTTCCAATGAGTCTTGATTATACTTTCCTTCAGTGGAATAATAGTGGAGTTCGGGCCTACCTAGGTTTCTTGTCTCAGTTGTTATTCCAAACTTCTCCCACAGTTGTTGGTCGGAATCTTCAACTCCTAAAATTAACGTTATGGTCGTTACTCCGTCTATCGTAGTGATCGTTCAGGCCGCCCTGGAGTGGGTGTGGCCCTGCTTGTCTCCTCCTCGGTTCTTCAGTTTCGTACTCCTCTCCCGAAGTTTGTCACACTTGAATTTGTGGCAGTTACCTTCTTTATTGCTAATTGGTGGGTGGTGGTTGCTAGCGTATCAACTTGGCTCTTCTTTCCGGCTGCCTCGGAGACTCCTTTGTGATTATGGGCGATTTTAATGCCCACCATCCTTTATGGGGTTGCCCTTCCGCCAATGCCCAGGACGTTTTATTGGCCGATTAGTACGAGTCTCTGGACATATTCACGTGATGAACGACGGGTCGATTACTCGCCAGGGTAATGCCGTTCAGAATGACACTTTGATTGACTTTACTTTCGTCAGCTCTGACTTGGCTCTTACATGTCAGTGGTCTTTGCTTCCGGATTACGGCAGTGACTATCTCTCTTTGCTTATAAGCTGCTACGAAGGCGGTGCTACTGTAACTGATGCCCCTCCTCGTTGGGATTACGCTTGAGCCGACTGGAATCGCTTTCACTCCCTTGCTGGCCAATTGTTTGCAGGTTGGAATTCTTCCTCCTCATTAGATTCCGATGTAGAGGCCTTTACTTCCCATGTTGTCACTGCAGCTCATTCCACCATCCCTGTCTATGTCTCTAGTCCTGGATCTCACTCTCCGAGAACTCCTCCATGGTGGTCTAATCGCATTGTCATTGCCCTTAGGGCGCATCGAACGAAGCGTCCTGACGATCTTCAAACTGCTCGCCGGCTCACGGCGCATGCTAAGAGTCTTGTCCGACACTCCCGTACCTCTTATTGGCGTACTTTCTGTTCGCGTATACCTAATGCGGCTCCCCTTCCTTCCCTTCAAACTTCGAAAGTAAGTTATGTTGCTGTTGTTTAAAATGATATTACCGGTTGGATCGGTAATATGAGGCTTAAAGCGCTCAGTGAGGTAGTGCAGAGCATCTGCAAAGCCCGTACCGCAGTAGCACGATGATTCAGAGCAGTGGTTTAGATTATAGAGGTAGGCCGCTAACTTGCCGTGCCCACTCAGGATTTGTGTGACAAAATAATCCACATCCCCGCGGAATTTGGAGATGTCATGGATTAGTGAGAAGGTTTGACGGCCCTTCTCCGAGGCCGCCCATTGTTCTTGCCATAAATTGTCAGATAGGGTGCTGAGGGACCCCTTGATAAAGCTTTTGGTGAGTGGAACGGAGCGGGCCTCCCCAGAGCTCGAGGCAGTCTTTGTCGAGAGCATCCGCCCGTTCATTGCCAAGCGTGCCGATGTGTGCCTTAATCCAAGAGAGTCTAATTTTATCAGGCCCAATTTGCAGGATCAGGTTCTTAATTGTATCGCCCATAGGGCTAGTTGTCTGGCGGTTTCGAATGGTTTGTATTTATGACAGGCTTTCAATATACATGTATAGGACAACCGGGGAGAGAAGCTGCTCGTCCATCACCCAAGTGAGTGCCTGAAGGATAGCAAGCATTTCCACATTATAAATGTCGGTTTTGGTGTTCAATACGAACCGGTGGGAGAAGGATTCCACACCGTTCCAGTACACCACGAAAGCGCAGCCGACACCCATGCTGCGGAAGGTTCGCTGTTTTGACGCTAATCCTCCCACTTCTCCGATTCCACCTTTGCAATCAGTCTCTGGTCCCGTGTCCTCGGCTTCAGCGGCCGCTGACGTTTTGGCCTTGCATTTCTCTTCTGCTGCAGTGGCGGATACTAGGCATAGTCCCTTGGCCCCTGCCTTGCGCCCTTTCACGATGGATGAGCTTTTTTACGGTTTGTCCCGTACCAGGAATTCTTCACCTGGAGCAGATCGGGTTTCTCTTTTATTAATTTGGAATCTTCCTATGACTGCCCTCTTTATTCTTCTTGGGATCTTAAACGCGTGCTGGTCAGCGCACTATATGCCTACCGCCTGGAAATCCGGCATCATCGCGGCTTTTCTTAAGCCAGGAAAGGATCCTAACGATCCAGCTTCTTTTAGGCCCATTACGCTATTATCGGTTCTTGGGAAGCTTTTCGAGTGCCTCATTCAGCGTCGCCTTGATTGCTGGCTCGAATCGCAGGGTACACGCTCGCCTTTTCAGACGGGTTTCCGTCATGCCCGCCGCAGTATGGATAATGTTATATATTTTAGCGAGACTGCTTAGCATGCCATTTCTACGCATAATTCTTTTGCGGCCGTTTTCCTCGACATCAAGGAAGCATTGGGCAACGTCAATCATGATATTGTCCTTTGCAAACTAACAGCGCTGGGTTTTGACGCTTTGATACTTACCTTTTTCCAGTTTTACCTCACGGACCGTGTCGCACGTGTGCGACTGTGCAACTCACTCTTTTTTCATTTCCCGCTGCTTCATGGTGTGCCTCAATGTGCTGTTCTCAGCCCGCTGCTTTTTAGACTCCTCGTGGATGATCTTCCTGCGGTTCTTCCCAGCGGTGTTCAGCTTGCGGTGTTTGAGTATGACATTGTTCTCTTCGTTACTGGTCACTCTTTGAGCCTCCTCAAGTAAGATGCGCTGGACGAGGCATCTCGTTACCTCTTTTGTCGCGGCAATGTGTTTTCAAGGAAGCATAATGTATCCTAATTTTGTCACCTTCATTTGGATTGTCACCCCCTACCAATATCCCGCACTGCACGTTACCTTGGAGTACTCTTTGACACTCGTCTTACTTGGCGTCCACACATTGTTGCTCTGTGTACTCGCTGCCTCCAGTTACTCGGTTTGCTCCATTCAATGGCCGGGGCTCGCTGGGGTCTGCCCAGCAAATCTCTCCCTACACTTTACTCAGCGATGGCCTATCGCGCTGCATCTGCAACATATCTTGCTCTGTTGGATCGCGTTCAGTCCGCCTGTCTACGGGTGGTACTTGGAGCACCGACGTCTGCGTCTATAGGCGCGCTGGAAGTTGTAAGCTTTGTCCCTCGACCTTGGTTGATACATCGCGATATACAACTAATGAAGTACGGGATTCACAGCTTCACTTGTCCTCTTTCCCACTTTCTTGCAGAATGCATGTACACAACTAATCTTACTTCCGCTTCCCTTCGTGGGGCTCTAGCTCTTTTTTCTCTTATTCTGTATCGCTCTATCCTACGTGCCCTTCTTGCGTCCTATTTTGCCCCCTGGACCAGATCCCCGTTCTATGTTGACGGGGATTGGCTTGAGGGGCCGAAAGCAACCTCTCTTCCAAAGGAGTTGGCTGATAAATTTTCCTGCCGATTGTCTCTCTATCCATTGGATCATTTTATAGCGTTAAGTGACGTCCTAATGACATGTACTCTGGGCTGGCTTTTCATATTCCTAGCCTGGATGTCACCTACTATTCCCGCACTCCCTCTGATTTGTCCATCTGCCGCGTCGAACTTGCGGCAATTGTCCAGGCTGCCCTCTGGCTCCTGGATCACCGCATATATGACGCGACGATTTGCTTGGACTCGCGCTCTGCATTTGCGATACTTCGAGATTGTCCTTTTGCCCGTTTCTCTCTTCTGTGGGTTCCCGTGCACGTAGGGATTTTCGGTAATGAGTTCGCCGATAGAGCTGCTAAAGGCGCCACTGATTCCCTGGTATCGCCTTATATTTTCACTCCTGCTGACACTTTACAATGCCGCAGGACTCTTTAAAGTGCATTGATGACCTACTTGACACTTCTCGGCGCTATGTACCGCCGATAAGTATTCGGTCCAACCAACACCACGGTACCCAGACATTTGGCGCCACCGATTGCGGCGATCATTTGAGCGTCCGTTCTTCTTGGCCCTGTTAGAACGCTTCCCTATTCCTGCAGTGCTTTATCGCTTCGATCGTGCGCCTTCCCCGTCATGCTCAGCATGTGCACTATTCGGCGACCTTGAACATTTTCATTTTTCGTGTCCCCGCTTCGCTGCTCACCTCGGCCCTTTAGTACGCTGATTAAATACGCGAAAAAGTAGATTAGTCCATAATTAAAAGGGATAATATAGCTAAATCCTAAACAAATTTGAAGAAATTATAAAACTTACTACCAACTCGTACCCAATAGGTCTTCGAGCAAAAAACGCGAAACTCGGATCAAATAGATCTTCGAGTAATAAACTAAATTAAAATTAAATAAAATAGCCAGAAATTCCAACGGTAGACCGGTTACGTTCTATTTGGAACTCATCAGTACCGTGCGGGAAATCTGGCTGGCGACTGTTAAATCGAAAGGAGAAACTAAGCCTAAACATTAAAAATTTCAAAACGCGTTGCATATAGCAACGGAAAGCCGAAAAGGGGGGAGTGTGGTGGAGAATAGAATATACGATAAGTTAAGTTAGAAGAATCCACCTATGGACTGTGAGAAGGATGATAAAATACGCGAAAAAGTAGATAAGTCCATAATTAAAAGGGATAATATAGCTAAATCCTAAACAAATTTGAAGAAATTATAAAACTTCGCCAGCCAGATTTCCCGCACGGTACTGATGAGTTCCAAATAGAACGAAACCGGTCTACCGTTGGAATTTCTGGCTATTTTATTTAATTTTAATTTAGTTTATTACTCGAAGATCTATTTGATCCGAGTTTCGCGTTTTTTGCTCGAAGACCTATTGGGTACGAGTTAGTAGTAAGTTTTATAATTTCTTCAAATTTGTTTAGGATTTAGCTATATTATCCCTTTTAATTATGGACTAATCTACTTTTTCGCGTATTTTATCATCCTTCTCACAGTCCATAGGTGGATTCTTCTAACTTAACTTATCGTATATTCTATTCTCCACCACACTCCCCCCTTTTCGGCTTTCCATTGCTATATGCAACGCGTTTTGAAATTTTTAATGTTTAGGCTTAGTTTCTCCTTTCGATTTAACAGTCGCCAGCCAGATTTCCCGCACGGTACTGATGAGTTCCAAATAGAACGAAACCGGTCTACCGTTGGAATTTCTGGCTATTTTATTTAATTTTAATTTAGTTTATTACTCGAAGATCTATTTGATCCGAGTTTCGCGTTTTTTGCTCGAAGACCTATTGGGTACGAGTTAGTAGTAAGTTTTATAATTTCTTCAAATTTGTTTAGGATTTAGCTATATTATCCCTTTTAATTATGGACTAATCTACTTTTTCGCGTATTTTATCATCCTTCTCACAGTCCATAGGTGGATTCTTCTAACTTAACTTATCGTATATTCTAATCTCCACCACACTCCCCCCCCCCTTTTCGGCTTTCCGTTGCTATATGCAACGCGTTTTGAAATTTTTAATGTTTAGGCTTAGTTTCTCCTTTCGATTTAACAGTCGCCAGCCAGATTTCCCGCACGGTACTGATGAGTTCCAAATAGAACGAAACCGGTCTACCGTTGGAATTTCTGGCTATTTTATTTAATTTTAATTTAGTTTATTACTCGAAGATCTATTTGATCCGAGTTTCGCGTTTTTTGCTCGAAGACCTATTGGGTACGAGTTAGCTATATTATCCCTTTTAATTATGGACTAATCTACTTTTTCGCGTATTTTATCA
Organism: Leiobunum rupestre; assembly: GCF_980474605.1. Classification (NCBI taxonomy): domain Eukaryota; kingdom Metazoa; phylum Arthropoda; class Arachnida; order Opiliones; family Sclerosomatidae; genus Leiobunum; species Leiobunum rupestre. Next base: position 49,869,424 of record NC_143386.1, on the reverse strand, counting down.
TCCTTCTCACAGTCCATAGGTGGATTCTTCTAACTTACCTTTAGTACGCTGCCTAACTGGTATTCCGTTACATCCTAGTGGCTGTCATTTAGCTCACGTTCTTACCTATGCGCATCAGCCGGCAACGCTGCGGTCCCTTTCCGTGTTCCTCTCTCACCTCATTTCTCTTATCTTCTCTCTTACTCCTTTGGCTTTAATCAATGTACAGGGCGTCTAAGGATTGTGTACCATCCGACGCCTTACTAGTTTTCTTACAAAGAAAACGAAATGAGGTCCAATAATTCCGAAATATAATGCCTTACACGTTCGTGCGCGATAGAGCATATTTTACAACAGGGCCGTCTTTACCTAATTGGAGGCCCATGGGCAAAGCTATGGGCGATCCACTGTAACTCCACCCAAGTTTCTAACCTCCAGTGCGAAGTCCATCGTCGCTCTAATGTCTACTATCGGTTCAAATAGTGTCACTAAAGGTTACTAAAGAAGAAGCTTAATTATTCTGAATTAAAAAATACTAACAACCAAAAGTCTTTATTCGTTTTAGATTTCCCCAGTCTATAGGCGCGACTTAATACGAAGTTTAGGACTTTCGAGCAATGTTAAAAACATTTTTTTTTGTTAAAATTTCTTTTGCATTTCATAATTTGAAAATGGAGCCCTCCGGAATCTTGGGTACGATGAAAGTTTTGGTGTTCAAGGACACTCGAGACATAATAATGTTATGACGTATAAGGAATCTGAGATTAAAGTTACCATCATCTTCAGAGTCACGAAGAATTGTGTTATGATCTGAGCGACTGTCATTCGAAATAACTGACTAACTAACTAGACGTGCGTTTTGGTGACCATTACCGTAGTATAACTCTACCATCTTGGACAGCTGTTCACGACTATAACGATGCATACTTTATTACTGAAGCACTTTCAATACTTAAAAGGCAATCTAAATTTAAGTGCAAATGTTGAAAAAAGCCTTTCCATAAATTAAACATTTTTTGTAGACATTTTACCACAATCTTTTTAAAGTTTTGTAAAACTTTCGGAAATTGTTTTTATCTCAAAAATAATTGCCAATAAAAAACGTTAATTTTTGCAGTCATACTAACATAATTTATAATATATATTTTTTTAGTGGTGAGAAGCTTAAGTCACCTACATAGAAATCTCATAGGTAACTAGAATGCTGCCGCCTACGGCCGAGCTTGACGCCAGTTCGCCTTGAACCTTCAGCCAATGAGAGGCCGTAGAGTGGTTCCGCCAAGGAGGATAATAATCCTCCTTGGTTCCGCTACTATCGCGGGAGAGAGGTGAAGTCATTCTCTCTGGTGACATTAAATTCTTGGCAGAACCACTCTTTGAGCTCTGATGGGCTGATATCTGGCTATCGTCTGCCACGGCGTTTGGTCCATTTGCCAGTTACACGGCAGCATTCTAGTTACCTATGAGATTTCTATGGTCACCTACAACCATCTTATTTTTCGTGACCTAATATCTCAGCTCAAGAGTATGCTCTTAAATTTGTTAATTGTCAGTTTCGTCTACCACCTAGTGTTAAAAAAAGTTCGAAAACCATGAAAAATGTAACGATTATGCTGAAATTTACAAATAACAAAAACCTTTCTCGATAGTGTACATCCTTAAAATATCACATTTCTAGGAAATATAGTTTTTGAGCATAATGCGTAGGACGATCAAATCAAATGGTTTCAAATGGTTTTTAATAATAGCATTAGGTGAAATCGACAGAAAATATATTTGGGAAATTAAAGTTAACTAAATCATCTCCTTCTCGGGTGGCACTAGCTTGCATGTACTTTAATTTATGTTTAATTTGGTTATCGAACTTTACTTCCAATTACTTTAAAGGTATACAATTACCAACTGCAACCTTAGGTAGAAACACATGTTATAAAGAAGTTGCTTTTAATTATAAGCAGTTAACTTTAACAACTAGAACTTACAAGTTACAGTTAGATATTACATTGATGTACACTGTGAAACATAATCTTCAATCAACCAAATTTAAACTTGCCTAATTATACTTAAATTGGGTCTTACTAAGGTTGCACCTGAGTTTAATTCTGATTTAATTATATAACCATTTCTCCTGGTTTTTTATTATCGATATCTATATTTTCAGTTTTTACTATCTGTCCTTGCAACTTACGTAATGTTATCTGGAATAAGTACCGCATTTGACTATATCTTGCCGCCAGTGATTGGGCGAAAACAAAGCTATGCCTGGATGTTCTTCGAGTCTTTTCTAAGACAACGTAGGTATATCTATATATGGTATCTGAAATATCACTGCCCATGTTTCATTTCTTAAAAGAGAAGTTTTAATATTTAATTATTAAGAAAGTTACGTTATAGTTTGAAACTTTGATATAATTTATTTTTTCATTTTTATAAAATCTTTAATCAAAATGAAAAATCGATATTTGTTCTAATGCTAAGATATAGGGAATATAGTTTAAAATACCTAGGTAAGGTAAAGTCGGTTATTTGTTCACATGTTCGATCGTATCGAAGGTTGGATTAGTATAAACGATTTCAGTGAGCTCATCATAATTGGTTGAGAATGCTGGTTGAAGGGTTAGTTATTAATAGCTAGGCGTCATTAATTAACTTAAATATCGTTGCTTGGTTTACATGAAAGTATACCAATTTTGGATCTTAGATATAATAATAATAATAATCAGCTAGGTTAATACCCAAGGTAACGTTAAAAGGAACCACCTCTGGACTGCATTGCAAAGGATGATAAAATTAGCGAATAAGTGGATAAGTCCATTATGAATAGTGCTCGGAATTACGAACAAGATGAATATAGATAAACCGTATACATTTCTATAATTTGTTTATTGGATAAGCATTCATGAATAAAGTGCACCTACCTTTAACTTTGGATTACCAAACAAATGAATAACGGATAAACGCTTTATCCATTGTCGAAACAAATATTATCCAATTTATTCGTTTAGATAAGAGCTCATGACATTTTAAGAATGGATAAAATGACTACGGGGGGTTATCCACAAATACGTATTTACGTATAAAGAACGTGGCGTATAAATAATTGTTTTTAACCAAAAAAATTCCAAGCTGCGAAATAACTTATCTATCAGATAAGTCTATTTTATTATTTATTCATATTTTTTATCTTTTGAACATACAGTATTTACCTTTGGTAGGTTACTATCTATTAAATAATGTTTACTTCATTGTTATTTATGGATATTGCAAGATTATCCACGGATAAAGAACAAAGGTCTCTCATTCTTCCTTTTTTCTTCGATTCAAGTTGCCAGTTGCAAAATGTTCCCGCCAGATTTGACTAATTTAAAAGTATGACGCGAAAAATATATTGTAGGTCCTTGGATAAGAGACATAATTTTGGGGTATAGGGAATTGTAACTTTTGAAATTTAATTGTTCTTAAACTTTTTCAATAAGTTAATTTAGAGAGTCATTGGGTGAGTTTTATTAATCGTGTGAAACGAAGATTTACTACCCCTACGTGAAAACGTAGTCTGGTCCGCTACCCGTCGTCTCACCCGCACTCGTCTATGGTTAATGGTTGAGGACGGCACTGAACACGTTTTGAAGTAGGGGAAATGAGTCTTAAAAATGACTTCGTAAGGGCAGGATACCGAAAGTCAGCGGATTAAATATTTCCTACCGGCCCAAAGCGGGCTCGGGTCGGGTCGGGCATAAAAAGACCGATTAAATCGGGGGCCCGACTCGTCTCTATACCGTAGCTACGCCACTGCATGTAGGCAATCGCGAAGTCAGGTTTAAATCATTGTACAATTCTTTCCTTCGCCACTTGGCGTTGACCACTATCAAGTAAATACTTACTTCTGTTGATTTAGGACCATTGAAGTGTTCCGGATGCTTCTTTCGAATGTTATATTTTAAATTCCCAGTGCTTAAGGCCGATTTTGCTCCCTCGCTATATGACGTGCTTTGCGTAGTTAAAAAAAAGGTTTCTAGTTTTTCTCAATATATTACCACTTAGGAAAGTCTTATCAAAAGTTAATTATATTCATCACTTTCTTCTTATTGAAGAAATTAATTTACACCGCTCGACTCTCGTCTCGAGGCAGATTTCAATGGGTCTAAGCCCACACGTGACCATCAACACTTTGGAAACATACACCGTGACACTTCACAGTTTACAACGTTTTGCCTGTATTCTTTGGGGTTATTCGTGAGCCGTGGGCTTTGAGCGAGAATGCCATTTTAAGCGGGCCTCTAGTAGACGCCTTATGGGCACAATCTTTATTGCGTATCTTTAAAAATCTAACAAGATTGCTGATGATGTTTTCCATATTCCTATAGTTCAAAGTGTACGGTTTAGCCAATGCCTATAATGTGGACCCCGGGAGTCCAGAATAATAAAGTTACTGCGTAGCTGCTACTATAGACACTGCTATAAAATACTACTTATGTGATTATTTACTTTTGTGTATATAGAGGCAAAAGGTTTGGCCGGATTTTACACGAGTCAGGGAGACTCAAAAGGTTTATCTGGCAAATCTTCTAACCTAATTCTTTAGCTATAATTGGTGAATTTTATATTCGAATCCTACTCTTTCACGGTTTTATACAAACCATTGTAACTAGTGAATGAAATGAACAATATATCGTTGATTATGTGAAAAGATCAGTCAGAACTGGCTATATTTGGAAACACAATCTTCACGTGGGCTACCTTAGCTTTATTTTGAAAATAGACTTTACGAGTGTTGCTTTAGAAAATATCAAGCAAATAAGACTGAGCATAAGCACAATTTTTAAAACCAAAGAAGAAATGCATTTTAAGTTCGCAAGTCCTACTGAAGTAGTGCTATGCTCTATTTGTGAAGTGTTTGGTCTGTTTAGCAAGGAATTTATGTCGGTTGATGCCAAATTTTCCTTTCTTTTAAAAAAATACGCGAGAAAAGTTATGGGACCCTTTGACTCCAAATTGATAAATCAACAGCAAAAGAGCTATATGGTTATCCTTAGCGAGGGGACGGGGGGGGGGGGGCAGACGAATCCGTCCCGGGCGTCACTCCCTAGCGGGCACCAAAAACTGTTTGACGACCTTTTTCTCAACGAAGCTATTTATCCCGGACGCCAGAAACATTCGCAACGCCACTGGATTGAGGCATCAGCTGAGTGGTTAGCACTTTAGCCTCGCAGCAAGAGGAGCCGGGTTCGATCCCAGCTAGTGGCACTGGGTGAAAATCCGGAACCACTCCTTCTGCGTAGAGTTTGTAAGTTCTCTCCCCACTGGTTAAAGGGGTTTTCCACCGAGATCTTCGGTTTCCCCTTCCCATAAAAACTTGCTGAAGTTAACGGTAATAGTAAGTGTAGGGAGCTGTTGGCTCGCGTGGCATGAAGGGCTTGCCACCACCCTCCTACGCATTGTAACCCGGCCACCTGTTACTTGATCACGCACAAGCAACATTGCTTATGTGGTCGAAGGTGGTGCCTTGGGTATTAGCTCTATTTTAAAAAAAAAAAAAAATTACGAAAAAATATTTTAAGCAAGGTTAATACAATTTTTCCCCACCGTAATGTCTAAGGTCATTTTATAGCTTTGCGCCCGATATAAGCGAAATAGTGCACAAGCCGTAGTCTGGATCCCATCCATTCGCATGGCATGCCCGTCTGAGTTCCGGCCTGCGATGAACACAGCCCGTGGGCCTAGTACCGTACACCGGGAAACGTCCAATTATGTATGAAAGGAACCTGTCCGCACCCACTGTTTCCCACTCTGATCGTGAAGGTATCATTTCTATTGGTAAAAATTGAAGACGTTTTCCGAAACTCATTTCGGAAAAATATGAATAGCTAGCGAGGTGGGACCCGAGCGTATGTGTTGTGAGTACAAAACGTCAGCGTATAAATTTATATTATTTCGCACAGGAACAGTGATACCGTTTCCAAACGCTTTCGTCGGCTGATTGTTAAAATGTAAGTTCTGGCGGTGAAGATAAACAAGTTGGCAAGCCAAAATATACCTCTCCTCGGAAGAATTGTCCCTAGTGGTATTAATTTCTCGAGATAACCCTTAAAGATATATGTCCGCAATTTAGAGTTATTTGTTAAAAATGCTATCCCAGTTCTATCCCGCCCGGTATAAAATTTTAATTATAATTAAAATAATTGAGACGAAACGACCAATTTTAATTTATTCAGAATATCATAAGTTAAGTAGTTACAGCAGTGAGTTAAACGTACTATAACAATGCACAATTGAATTACATCCTTTTTACAGTTCAAGTTTATCAGTTGAATATAATACGAAGCAAATTTTAATGAAATAAATATCTACAGAGGGTATTATAACGACCGTTCGCTTTTTGGTTTATAATTTTAACGGAATCGGGCCGATTTTAATTAAACGATAGTTTATCGAAATTTTGTTAAAAGAATATTCCCTAGGGCCGCGCGATAAATTTACGAGATTAATTTCCCGTCGCCGTAATATCGAAAATTTATTTGGTTCGGGATTGCCAGAACTGTAATGTCGTGGGTGAGTGATTAGAAAATAAAATTGCAACCTGAATTATGTAAAATTATAAATGTTTATTTTAATTCAGAACAGTCTCTGGAATGTTCTAGATTTAACTTTCATCAATAACCCAACAATTTATATCCCTTCTACGTAATTATACAGAACTGGTACTCAAGTGTCTAAGACTAGATTGGATTTGTCTTAGTTCATCGTGATTGAAACATAAAACAAAGTAATTATCATAAATTATACTGAGTAATTTTAAACTGTCTTAATTAACAGCTGAAATATGTTCGCTACTAATTACTTCCAATCTACTGAATAAGCCTCACAGGTTGAGTTGATAATTTCAAGGGTATAATTAGGTTATTCCAATTCAAAAAATAATAACAATCAATTTTATCTTACATCTGACTTGAGTTAGTTCACAATTACTTTAACACTTTCAGTCTTAAACACGTATTGTTCATAAACTTAAGTCCATTCACTCACGTTCCAAACGCGAAACACAATTTAACTCTTTTCTTGACCGAAGACCGAACATACTCATTACAACCGCAAAGTTCGTCATAACTTTTGACCGACACCAGGACCCCGTCCTGTATTAGTTCGTCTGACAGCCAAGAACTAAGAAAGAATAGATCTTCTATATTGACGGCAACGGCCTTATATACTTTTATTTTGTGTTTGTTTTTTACCCGTCGAGATTTGACTAAAGTTCGAAAAATTGAAGAGATTATATTTTTTACCCGGTTTGATTGATAGTTCTCCACGCTGTATTATTACTTTGATTTAATTTCCGCGGGAGTTTTGAATAATTATCCTTTTTCTAAGCGTTATTAGAAGGTAACAATGAACTACTTTTTGTGTTTTAACGAAATTTTGTTAAGAATTTAACAAAACAAAAAACCGTACCAAAGAATAAACAAACAAAGTTCAATAAACAATATATACAGATATTGTATTAATCCGTTTAGTAAAAAAAACCCGCCTTATTATAATGGTTTTAATATTTTCCCCAAGGAAGTCAATGGCTCGGCGATGAACTAACCGCATTGTTACAATGCGACCCGAGTTCACGATCAAATTTTACATTAAAATACTAAAATATTTAATTAAATATAAGTTTAATATAATCTATAAATATTTAATTAAACATAAGATTAATATAATTTATAAATATTTCATTAAATACAAGATAGATATAATTTATAAATATTTAATTAAATATAAGATTAATATAATTTATAAATATTTCATTAAATATAAGATTAATATAATTTATTAATATTTAAAATGATGTAGAATAAATTATAGTACCTAACATTCGCCAAACTGTTTTTTAGAAAAACACCGTAAATTAACAAGCATTGGTGGCTGAGTGGTTAGAGTAAATCTCTTGCACGAGGCAGACCCGGGTTCGATTCCCGGCCGGCGCCAATAAATCGCAAATTGATACTAAGACGAATACCGTGTACAATTGGTGGAAACCCTGCCATTGGACGTTGAGAGGTTGAATAACACTCAGCACTCGGTCCGTCCCAAAGTCATTAAGAAGAAGTTGGAGAGAAAACGCCCATACAAACACAACAGACTCAACATCCACAACATTACAATAACTAAATACCCAATCAAATTGAGTTAAAACCGTCACGACGGTGATGGTTAACGAAAAACGACCTTCCAAATCCATCCGCAAATTAATCCGTTAACGCTCACCGTCACACGGTGGTTTTGCCAACAATACGAAAAACTGCGAACGCAGAGATTTCGAGACATTGCGTACATTGATTGATTAACCTTTGCACGGAAAATGCGAATGCGTTCGCAGGGCGGACAGACAGACACGGTGATTGTATAACCCCTCCTAGTGGACTTTGTCCCCTCGGAGAGGTAAAAATAGCGAAAGTGAAACTAGGCACGTTTCCTTTTGTGGCGTTTTGACCCATATTAAAATTTTTGAAGGCAGGGCTCAAAAAGAGGTTCTATTTCAGTGGCGTGGCGCTGATTAGATAGGCCCGTGGCAAATATTTCTTTTGGGCCCATATATGTAGATACGACCCAATAGACCGCGACATTTTCCGCCCAGGCCGCCCCTTTGCTACGCCACTGTTGTATTTAATAACAATCTTTGAGAGTTCAACATGGATATCGGCCATTGCTATATCATTGTAGCTGGTTGTCCCTGTATGAAGCACTTTAATAAGTCCATGGTCTCAGTACAGAGCGATTTATACCTTTCTCATAAGAATTGTATAATTTTGCTTTTACTTAATCCGCGCAGTAGAGGCATTGAGCCACTTTGTATTTTGAACTACCGTCTTCGGACGATCTAAGCGACACATGTCACTTCGCAGTCTAGAAGTGCCTACCATGCTTCCGTTTGCGAAAAGAAACCAAACCGTCCGTTTCGGAGTTGAGTTTACGAGTAAATTCTACCAAACTACGTGACCTCCAGCGTAACAAATAATCGGATAAAACCAATAGATTAACCGATTCAATATTTATTTGAAAAAAAAAAACAAAGTACACATTACGAAAACGAATTAGATAAAGTTTTTTTTAGTTTGAAACTGAAAGGATATGTCTACTTTATTTATTGGATAATTTATCCAATGAGTAATATTTATTTTAAGAATATAGACCTCCGAATAAGATAAGCTTAGTCGATGTTAATTTAGATTTATCCATGGATAATGGGACTGTGAAAATACTCCACACTATATTTATACTATTTGAACGTTTTATAGATAAGAGGGGCCAGAGGTTAAAGTATAAAATTACACGATTCGATATAGTTTTCCTTTTATTGAATTGGTAGATAATAAGAAGGTCTACTAAAATAGACCTTATCTAATGGATAAAAATTACAGGTATTCCGCACCCTAAACAAATTTGAAGAAATTTAAAAACTTACAAATAGCTCGTACCGATAGGTCTTCGAGCAAACCAAATTACGCGAAACTCGGACCAAATAGATTTTCGAGTGGAAAACTAAATTAAATTTAATAAAATAGCCAGAATTTCCAACGGTAGACCGGGTTCGTCCTATTTGGGACTCGTCAGTACCGTGCGGGAAAGCTGGCTAGCGACTATTACACCGAAAAGAGAAACTAAGCCTAATCATTAAACATTTCCAAACGAGTTACGTAGCGAAGGTAAGCCCAAGTAATCGCACGACCTTTAATCCCTTTAAACGGGTGCAAACGAGCACATCATAATCGGTTGAGAATAGTGGTTGAAGTGGTAGTTATTAATAGCTATAGGCGTCATTAATTAAACTAAATATCATAGCTTAGCTTCCATGAAACTATACCAATTTTGGCTCTTAGATATAATAATCAGCTAGGTTAATACCCAAGGCAAAACCTTAGCCCCAAGTCATCGCGCTACTTTTAATTCTTTTAAACGGGTGCGAACAAACACAGTTCACCCACCAGCGTTTTCCAGAGAAAAAAATAGGCTAGACTCTAAAACAACGCGTTATAGAAGTGCAGGACTTAAATCGCCAGCCAGCTATTAAGAATCATTATTTTAATAAGAATTATTGATATTAAATGTTTTTAGAACCTCGATTAAATCAAAATAATAATGGGCTTAAATCATGAATTAAAAATAAATCACATGGAAATTATTGTAAAAACCCTCGACAATGGTTTATTATATTTTTTTATATTAGCTCTGGGAGAACTGGTTTTAGTTTCTAATAATAATTAAGCCCGACTGAAAAATCTTTTAAATATTATTTTTTAACTAACTATATTTTACTTAATCATAACTTCCAATAATCTTTAGATTTGGTTTTGTTATATAAAAAGACTTATTTTCTCAAAAGGGCGACAAAACTACAAATATACCCGGATTTTAAATTATCTTAGTAATATTTATAGATTTAAGCTTAAAAATTTTTACATTTTGTTTAATTAATTTAATTTAAATTTTTAGAGTATTTTAAATTTAAACTTTTAATTTAATTTTGCTTAAAGTTTTCACAATTATATTTGTTTCAAACGCCATGGATCCTAGCGGGTAAAATCGGAACTAGTCCTAAGCGGAATGATAAAATTTGGTGGAATTGGCGATTTATTTCAGAAGTTATTATTCCAAGCTAGAAGTATGGCATTATTTTTGTATCAAGTTAAAGTTTTTAAACTTAATTAAAATGTTTTCGAAGAATACTTATGCATCTTTAGGTAAACCTGAAAAAAGGACAAAGCCATATTAAGATGAAAGTACTGATATTTTATCAGGTAGATTTCTTTTTGGTAATAATAAAAATATAATCGAAAACTTAAGCCTTGAGGTAATAACAAGAATTGAAATATTTCCGGTGATGAAGATGGAAACTCTTGGGAATATAGCGGTGCCTATGCAATTTCAAGTTCTTTAAAACTTTATTGGAACTTTTAGAAATCACTAACCGTGTTAAATACTTTAGCGAAATCCAAAGATGGTCAGCCCCAAGGCTTGAAGGTGCGACTGAATGGAGTAGAAACGCCATAAGCAAACAAATTGTAACAGTGGTATTATTTTAGAGCGAATATCGTTCAAAAGTAAAACAGCCATAAAATATTATGTTCAAAAGCAAAAAAATATGAAATTCGCAAAGGTTTCCGGTTAGTAATTGCTTTTTCTATTATACACAATAGTGGAAAGTTAAACCGTCATTTTCTTAGAACTTGATTATTAATCGGCTTTTCGGCAAGCTAAGGTCAACTCGCAATATTATATGGGCAAAATCAACTTGCCAATTGCCGGAAGAAGCGTAGAAATATAAAATTTGTTCAAGGACTCAACATCACAACTTTATTCTATTTGACTATGTTTAAATCTCTCTTTACGCAAACTAAAGAAGATAAACTTTATTATAATTTAAAAAACTGACGCAAAGTCATGTTTTGAACGACTTGCTGGCTAGGTGTGTTTTTTCTTTTATTTTTTTCTTGATAAAAGTAGTATATTTTAAGGATTCAGTCAATTAAGTAACTGAACAGAAGTCTGCAGGATTAATCGCCTTCCTGACTAACATTTGCAAATATGGTGTTCACCACATGAACGAAGCCCAGCCTCCAAAACACAAAGATATCGCCGAAGTAAGTTTTTTTTTATGCAACATAATTCGTGGTACACAAATTAATTACGAGCAAGTCATTCACACAGAGGAGGTTGCTAGGGAATGCGATGTAAGAAATAAATGTTGAAAACATACCGCTTAAACTGAGAACCGCAAGAACTTAAATATCCTACCCTACAAAATCCAAGTTAAAGGAGACCCCGGAAAAGAAAATTGAAAGGGACGTCAAGAAAGAACTGAGTATAATACACAACATTAAACTCTGAAACAATTTTTATTGGTATGTTGCAATCATGTAAATTTAGAATTCTACGACCAATTCTAGCCAGCTTTTAAACAAACAAAGACAGGCAATCTGTCTTTGTTTGCTTAAAAGCTGCTCTTATAAGTCTTACAAGATTAACACGCGTTGTCAATACCAAGATGGCGCCACTTTTCAACAAAAAATGTGTTTTTCGAAAATGCCCTAGCTGGACATGCGTCAGATTTATAGCCCGGTGTACCGGTAATATTGAAACCACACCATCGGAGGTTTATCATCATAATGCCCTAGGCCGGCGTCCACCAGCCCGGACAGGTGACAAATCCAGCATGGGTAGCAGTACCCCACTACTGATGGTAGCACCTTCGACGCAAGCCACTCAACCCAGCAGAAGGTGCAGCTATGGGTGGACCAATCCCCACTTCGCACACAGCAGTGGGAATAAGAGTGGATGCTCTGGCAACTCCGGCCGACACCCTACCTAGGAAGGTAGAGAGCCAAGCCCATTGGAAAGAGCTCCTAAAGTGGAACGGCGGGCACACGGCAGCCCGCATAACCCGGCACAGCTGGCACCGGATATTCCGGTGATACTCCAAAAGGCCGGGAGATGGGTCCGCCGGGCCACACAGCCGGCTACTCAATTCGCCGAGGCAGCCAGTTTACCTGGACCCTCTCCGTTAGCCTGGGCCGAAGCCCAGTTAAGAGCCCACACCGGACCGAAGTCGGAGGTGGAGATAGGACCATTTGGACGGAGATAACATCTCCCAGTGCGCCACCGCCCGTGATGGGTTACAAGAGCCAGACCCCGACTCCCCGGTAAAGCCACCAGTTATTGCACACTCCGACCCCTTGTGGGCCAAATTGCCCTAGCTGGAGAGATAAGGATAATTGACATTAATTTCAATTGGTCCATAGTTTTGAATGTTTCCTTACTTGTTTGACGTAGCTCGGAGAGTGTCTCCCAAGTTAGAATCATTTTAATTTTTACCTTTTTTTTTAACTGGCAACATATTGATTTATGATTCCCGAAAGAAATACACCATTTAACCACTGCAAGATAAATATTTTTTTACCTCAATTCATTTGAAAATTTATAATAAATAAATTATGTTACTGAAAATAAACCTCAAATCTCCAATGGTCATCTTTTTGAAATGGTTCTATATTAGGATTAACGGAGTTTCTTCCGTGATAAATATGACGAACATTCATTCTATAAAACCAGAGGTTAAATATTTATAAAAACTTGACGGTTTCACGGTTTCAATGTGTTGTCCAGGAAAATTGGTTCTTAAAACATTTCCCATCGATTGACTTATAACTTCCGTGGCATAGCGAACTTTCATTCTGTTTTCAGGGTTGATATATTCGTTGTTCAATTTTTGTAAATTCCTTTCTACTTTTATCTACATCAAAAATTGTAAACTTTCCAAATAGTATCCTATAAGATGTTCTCTCCATTAATATTCAACCAACGATACACACAACACTTTGTAGTTATGACTAAGTTATTCATTGCAGTTTTTATCAATGTAGAGCATCAAAAATAAAAATGACAGCCAAAAATTATTGTCCTGAGTATGGGTTTTGACATTACAGAGGTTCTTCTGCAATGGTGCCATCACCCGTAACGCACAGAATTTTAAAACCGCAAATCTCTAAATTTTAAATGGCCTCCTTGAGTAGTGAGTCAAGTTTCTAAGCTGTTAAGTTTTTAGTTCCAAAGTAGGCAATCGGAAATTTTAAGCTTGGTGTTAAAGCTTGCCAGATAAATTGTAACACATGAGTAGCCCCTGGTCATTCTCTATTGAGTCGAGCATGAAAGTTAGCTATTTCGTTTTCCGTATCACTTAATGATATATACCCAAATATCTCCTGTTTCTACGCGACAAATAATATCCTCTTTAATGTTGATTTCATCAATTATAAAATTTCCATCATAAAATTACGTTTTTTATTATAAAATTACGTCTGCCTTCCGTTTCTAATATATTCTTAGACGTTTCCTTTGCAATTCTGGTTCGCGGCCGCTTAGAACCACCAAATAAACCCGCTTTCCTACTCAGTCGACGGCTTGCAAAAAGGCAGCCGTTGATTTCAATACCTCTCCGGCCCACAAAACGCCTGTTAAAAACGCAGCTGCCCCTCCAGCAAAGTAACTATTTTTCCCGTTAATGAATTTCTAAAATATTTTTTTTTATTAAATAACGTTATTCTAAAAGGAGAAACCTTTCGGACCATGTGGAGTTTAACGTCGACAGAACGACGAATTCGACTAATTGGCCAGTTTGATACCGTTAATGTCTGGGGAAACTGGAGTAGTTTAGGTGGAGGAAACTGGCAGTGGTGGTATACCCATTGAAGTTTTATAAGTCGAAATAAGAGTGTAAATAAATGTGTAATCCAATCTTCATAATAAAACTCTAAGCCCCTTTCGTCGCATTTTATTCTGACTTTCATTCGCGACTCTAACGTGGCGTCGCCGCGGGTACCCGGAGGTACACACCGAAGGTATGCCTAGCGCTTCGCCTTAATACTAGGTCATTGAGTATATTTCAGAAATCGGGTCTAACGTGACATCGCCGAAGGTAATTTCTCTGTGTATAACCCGTGGTCGTTGCGCTTCGCCTTAAGGGGAAGCATTTTGAACTATTAGTAGCAAAATAAATCAGCAGATGGCGCTGACCGTTGCACTTTTCACAGGTACTTCCAATCTTACAGCGCCATCTACAAAATAATTATATTGAAGATAGAAAAATGTAGAAAAAAATTACAGAATTCATGAATTCTTCATGAGATTCGTATTTATAAAATATATTAACTTAATAATAAAATAATTATTTCGTTTTATTATTTCAATATTTTTAAACCTTTAGTAGCATTTTATATAACGAAATAGAATGGTTGTGGGAACCGTTTTCCCCCTAAAAAAATTCTATGGGGTGAGGTCTTGTTGCTGCTCACCTGGTAAGGCGTGAAAAGGTGTAAGGAAGAAGATTGTACGACGTATCGAACGTTACTTAGAATATCGCTTCAAGGTGACCCGTTGCCAGACTGAATCGGACAAACTTTATTGTTTGGCCCGTGGCGAAGGATAGCGTGGTAGGTGGGGGGGGGGGGGGGGTATTGGCTCCATGGGAGATCTCCACTCCGGTCAATTTTCACCGTCAATAGACGACAAAATACTTCGAAAAAGTGTTGGCACCGCTTTCTTTACATTTTGTGGGTAGTAAGAGGTTTTATACAGGTGTATGACGTTTTTGGTTCGACTATATTTTTCTCTATTTTGGGACCGGTATAAGCAACAAATAACTTCAAAATTTGGATATGAATTAAATTGTCACCGCTATATTAAATTATTTGGTCCGGAATTTTTGGTGACTGTTAATATATACAAACAAGAATGTAACTATATTATAAGGGAGAGATTTTCCTTCGTTCGTAGTCTTCATTGGACGAACGTTTTTCGTCATTTTTGATTCGTCGCCTTGGACATTGGAGACTTGATATAGTAGATTTGATTTTGTTATATCAAATTACGATACCCGTTCTCCAACTTAGCCGTCTTAAATTTTAAATGACCCTTTTAGTTATTTAATTTAAAAAAATAGTAAAAAAAAAATATATATATTTATTGGTCCAATCCTGTACCGAAAATGTTTTTGTCTTCCCTCATTTCAACCCCCTTTTGGTTAGGGCACTCGTCTTTAATGCGCATTATTCGACGCGCAACACTTCACGAGGCGGAGTCTAGTCAGCTGTAAACATTACCGTCTTTTTTTGGGGAATTTTGCTGGGCGCGTTCATGCGGAGTTTACCCCCCTTAACCCCCATTCTCCACCCGTTGTTCCAGAGGGTGGGGTGCATTTGGCCGACTCCGCATTTGGCCGACTCCTCATTTGGTCGACTTTTCGGTCGGCCAAATGAGCAGACCATTTGGCCGACTACTCATTATGCCGACTACTCATTTGGCCGACTACTCTTTTAGCTGAAATTCTGGTCGGCCAAATGAGCAGCCCGTTTGACCGACTGCTCATTTGTCCGACTACTCATTTGACCGACTGCTCGTTTGGCCAACTGCTCGTTTGACCGACTGCTCGTTTGGCCGACTGCTCGTTTGGCCGACTACTCATTTGACCGACTGCTCATTTGAACGACTGCTCATTTGACCGACTGCTCATTTCACTGACTCTTATACTATAGCCTGTCCTTATCTATGTCTTTAGTGTTAGGTTGACTTATAGAACGGGCAATGTATTCTAAGTATTGGCGCCTGACGGCGCCGCGCACTCGCTTCGCTCGAGCGCTGGGGGGCCGGACCGGCGCCCCCCCAGCCCCGTTCTTTATAACCA
This sequence comes from Leiobunum rupestre, assembly GCF_980474605.1. Lineage (NCBI taxonomy): Eukaryota > Metazoa > Arthropoda > Arachnida > Opiliones > Sclerosomatidae > Leiobunum > Leiobunum rupestre. The sequence continues at coordinate 49,853,226 of NC_143386.1, read as the reverse complement.
AGCTGGGCCTTCTAAAACGCGACCTAGAGGACAGTACCTAGCCAAACGCACCTAGTATCGTCTAAATGACATATGAGCAGTCGGCGAAATGAGTAGTCGGCCAAATGAGTAGTCGGCCAAATGAGTAGTCGGCCAAACGAGTAGTCGGCCAAACGAGCAGTCGGCCAAACGAGCAGTCGGCCAAACGAGCAGTCGGCCAAACGAGCAGTCGGCCAAACGAGCAGTCGGCCAAACGAGCAGTCGGCCAAACGAGCAGTCGGCTAAATGAGTAGTCGGAAAAATGAGCAGTCGGTCTAATGCACTGTCCATTTGGCCGACTGCCCATTTGGCCGAATTCTCAGTCGGCCAAATGGACAGTCGGGCAAATGAGCAGTCCATTTGGCCGACTGTCCATATGACCGACTTCTCAGTCGGACAAATGTGCAGTCGGCCAAATGGACAGTCGGCGTAACGTGTATTTTGTGGTCGGCCAAATGAGAAGTCGGCCAAACGAAACTCTCCCGTTCCAGATAGTGGCCGACTAGTGGGCGGCCAAAGGGGGGGGGGGCGAAAAAACCGTGAAAAAGAGTGTTTTCCGTGTTTTTGTTGAGCTTCACAAGGCGCAGAGGCGTAATTTATTTACATTTTTAAATAGTTTTAAGTTTAGCTTATGAATAATTATCTACAATGGTAAACTACACAAAATGTTGTTACACGGGTTTTAAAAATATCAGTAGGTTTTACAAAGAACCTTATATGAAAAACGTTTCCTTTTTAACATTACCTAAACCTACAATGAAATATGATAAATGCAAACTATGAATATATATAATAACCATTATAATTAAAAGTTAAATCAGCAATTTGCCCTAAGCTACCTAAGCTTTACACATGAAAAATATCCTGTTAAAATTTTAAAAACAGTACGCAGTAGATGACCAAACAAATAAGTTGTAACTTACTAAAGAGCATTGAATACGGACATTCAGACCAATAGCAGAAGGTAGGATGCACGTGAGGGTTGCGCAAATGAAACTCGATGCCAGGTAAAAGTATGGGGGGAATGAACAAAAAGGGGAATTTCTAAAGCTTTTTGCGGGAGGTTTTTTAACATGAGGCCGCCGTTCCTTCTCTACTTCTTCCATGCTGTTACCCTCCCACTGAAAGTCCAAGGGAAGTTTTGGTCACTCTAGAATGACTGTGCTCTTATATTTTTTGAAGAAATAAGTCATTTTAGGTATCGTAATGCCCTTTCCGAAATTTGGTACCGATTTGGCCATGCGCTCGCCATGTTGGGTGGAAATTCTTTACCTATAGGTTTTAGCATAGGTGACGTTGGCCTACGTCACACTGTTAGCTCCCTATTATGGATAAAATATTTTGACAGTGTTTCTCAGAGTCGTACACAGTTAATTTTTAACATACGAGTGCGACATGTTGTGACAACATCCATGCTTTTCCCTATTGAAAAAAAAATCCACCAAGATGGCCGCCATGGCTAATGCTAGGACTGCTATTTCTCAGCCAGAATAAAATTCATTTATTAAATTGTGCCATTTCGATCCCACAGATCGTTGTCAGCACTGCGCGATACTGTGAAGTAACTTTGCCGCGATCAGAGCCGTCAGCCTTACGATAATTATCGTCGTATCATAGATGATAAAATATGTGGATATACAAAATCTTTATTATATCAATGATGAAATCTAAACAAAAAAAATCTTATTTATTCAATCCTGCCAATTTGACCCTACAAACCGTTGTCAGGAAACTATTTAATCCATAACTCACTCATTATTTTAAGGTTTAATTCTCATTATTTAAATATCTATTTAAGATAATCGAATAATTATTTTAACACATGAAAGAATACATGTTTCGTAAAATGTACTATAAATTTGAGAGTAATATCGACTTTCAAAGTATTTAAACAATTCAGCCAAATATATTTAATTTTAGGTACGTTTTCAAGTTAAATTAATAATTAACTAAACGATGGAATCCAATTACCTTCGAACAATTTATGGTTTGAACTGTGCTGATCACGATACAAAAGATCACGTGAAGTTATATTTAGCCATTTACGAGATAAACGGTGTTTTGTGAGAGCTTGAAAGCGCTTTTCATCCAAATTTAAGTACAATTATTTAAATAACCATTAGCGATATCTAAATTCAGTTCGAAGATTATTTAGAACCAGACCTCGTGATTACAAAACCGAAGAGTTCTTAGTAATCCGAGCTATAGAACTCTAGATTAACAAGCGCAAAAACGTCACGTTTTTTTAAACTTTCACAATGCTTCCCCTTAATACTAGGTCATTGATTATATTTTTGTTGTTGGGTTTGTTTTTTGGAATTTCGGATCGGATTTCGCACTGGCTCGAACAATCGGCATTTTTAAAAATAATATTAAAAAACCAAAGTGTTTATTTCTAACACGAGATGGCGTTACTTTTTCGAGATTCTAGAGTGGATAGTTGGGAGCGCAGGACTGTCAGGGGGAATAGTTTGTAACTAGAGCTGGCAGGAACGAAAGAGTTTGTAACTAGAGCTTGCCGGAGCAGATAAAGTAACCACCGAAATTTCAATTATTTATAAAAAAGTTTTTATTCGGATAATTCTTATCCAAACGCCGAGCTCTATTTGTAAAAAACGTATTTTGGGCTGGCAAAGATATTTTTATGTAAGAGAACTATCCCTGTGAGTTAATTAACACTTGATTCCTCCACTATTTTGGGGCTATATGATATAACTTTGAAAACTCATTAGAATATGAAACAATAAGAAATTATCTTCCGTGATCAATTATTACATAATCTGTCTAGTTTTTATACATCGTTTTTATTTAAAGTTCCTAATATTTTATCATTCAAAGCACACATGTATCATTTTACAGAATGAAGAACCAACATTGTGTTCGGGTTTCCGTCATAATCTGAAGTTCGGCTAAAGTATCAAAGACACAGTCATTTAGTTTTTGGGATAATATTTTAAAATATGGATAATTTGTTTTGATCTGAATTTAAGTTCGCTTGTTATCATTTATACTTTTGCAACAAATATTGCATTTTGAATATTTATTCTTATTATTCCTAAGATGTTGCCTAACTTACACGAACCAAAAAATTATGGAAATCGCTTGATGAAAACCTCATTAAACGTTGAAACATACGTTCTTTGTATTTGGGTGGAAACGTGTCGCGATTCTTACATTGGAAGCGCTGGAATCGCTCAATGTAATACTAGAAAGAATTAAAAAAAAACCTTTTCTTTATGAATTCTCATAAATAAAAGAAATAATGTGATATTTGACATTTTGTACGTTGAATATGTTTGTATATTTTCAGCCAACGATCCAAAGCGGTATAGAAAATCAATAAAAATAATGCAATGGGTTTGGTATCTTTCTTTGGTCGTTTTTCATAACGTGATGAATTCCACTTTTACTAAAAACATGATTAACGGAGACCGTTCATTTATTATCAATATCGATGACGTACTGAAAGACAACGATCTACTATTTTTTGTTTCGGGCAATGCTTCAAGTTTACTTAACTTTTTAAAGGTACTAATATTTTTCAGTTCATACTTCCTAATGTTTCTTGTAAATTATAATTTAAAACTTTCGGGTTACTTCGAATATAGACGATTTATCACTGATTATTATAGCAGTATTATAGCTCTCGGTATAATACTAGTAGTTTTAGTCAGAATTTATAGCCCATTGTACCTAGTAACAGAGACCATACCACCGGAGGTCTATCGTCATAGTGCCCTACGCCAGCGTCCCCCTAGCCCGGTCAGGTGACAAATCCAGCATGGGTAGTACCCTACTACTGATGGTCGCAAGCCACTCAACCCAGCAGAAGGTGAACCAAAACACTCTTAAAAAACAAGGTTTATTTTCAAACCTTTAAGGGTTTTTTCTTGTCCCATATTTAACACCTTAACAGGTTTATAACGGATCTTCTTCTACACCTTAAAAAGCAGTTTTCCTGGTAGGGTGTTTATTTACTCTATTTCGGTGCTTATGTCCTCCGTTTTGGTTCCTTTGGTAAACAGTATGTGGTATAAAACTATTCCCTTCAGGGTTATTATCTTCTCCTTTAGGGTAGAAGACTACTCTTTTAGGTTACTAAACGACTCCTTTCAGGTTTTACAATACTCCCTTAAAAGTTTTAAACTTCTGCCTTAAGGGTGCTACAATGCTCCCTATAGGGTACTAAACTACTGCCTTAAGGGAGCTACACCCTTCCAGGTGTTAATCACTCTATTTACAGGGTAATATAACATCCTTTATACACCTTTTCAAGTTTTTAATTTGGGACAATAAAAATCCCTTTAAGGCGTTTAAATTAACAATAAAGAGTGTTTGTTTGCCGATATTACAACCTTAATATAACATTAAAAAACCTTTATTTAAGAGTGTGGGACGACCAGTCCCCAAATCGCACACAGCAGTGGGATTAAGAGTTGATGCTCTGGCAACTCCGGCCGACACCCTACCTATGAAGGTAAGGAGCCAAACCCTTTGGAGAGAGCTCCCAAAGGGGAACGATGAGCACACAGCAGCCCAAGTCACCCGGCACAGCTGGCACCGGTATTCCCGGTGTAGCTCTAAAAGGCCGGGAAACAGGACCGCCGTGCCCGCATTTGGAGGCCCGCCGCTCCAAAGCAAGCTACCCAATCCGCCGAGGCGGTCAGCTTGAACTGATTCTATCCGTTAGCCTGAGCCGAAGCTCAGTTTCCAGCCCAAACCTGACCGAAGTCGGAAGTGGAGATGGGACAATTTGATCAGACCTAACACCTCCCAGTGCGCCAACACCCTTATGGGTTACAAACTCCGGATCCCGACTCCCCAGTAAAGCCACCAGTTATTGCACACTCTAACCCATTTAGGGCCTACTTGAAGTAACACAATCAACATTTGTTTTTACTCAAAAATTAAATAAATACAACATATAGCCAAGCTTCTTTTGAGATCCCTACAACGATATTCGAAGCGGTTTGGAATTTTGCCATTTCTTGCTTTGTTGCCAGCTTACTAATCTTTCCTGAATAGTATTATTAAAGTGCACCATTTATTTTCACAGTTTCCAGGTATTAAAGGAGAATTAATAGCCACAAAAATTAAAACAGTCGACGATCACCAGGAAGGTTTGATGAATGTGGCAAATGGCAAAATGGTGTTTGTCGTCTGGCAAAAACACATTATAGACACGCAGGAATTCTGCGATGCAGTAAAAAATGAGTTACCGAATTTCTTCAGAGCGCCAAATGCATTGGGGATTTTGAGTAACGCGCTTTGGACTAACAAAAAAACAATCACAAAAGATATCCTGGAGAAAATTAACGTTAAGTAAGAAAATTAAATTATTTATATTAGTTACGGTGTCACCTTTATATTACCCTTTCCAGGTCGTAAAAACGTAAAATATAATACTTAAATAATAAAGTTTTCGATTAGAAAAAATATCTTACGTTTAAATATTTGCTTCAAATTAATCGCGTTAAACTTGTTTGAAGCTTAATTTATGATAAATCTTAATTTTTAATCAAGGCATGGTCCTTAATTCTCTTTGAGCAATATTGATAAAAATATGAGAAAATATAAAATTTTCGCTTAACGTATGGCAAAGCTGTTGGTAAAAATACCTGAAATGGCAAAGATGATTTCACGTTCATAACCGAAAAATGAGAAGTCCCACTTATTTGGTATGGTAGCAGAGTTTGTTAGGTCAAGAATTTCCCGCTTTGGAGGGTAGGCAACGTTTCAATAAATAAAGAGTGTAATTCCAAAATCAACCCAAACATTTTAGGTGGAATATTGACTCTATCTCTGCGTTTTCAAAATTGACTTATTATACTTCAAATGGTTAATTATAAATTATTTCAAAGATATTTTAAAATTTCTAATCAATTAATAATGACACTTTTCTATGATTCCTAGATGATGCCAGATGGTATTTAATATGTGTAAATTAAATATACTGTGTACTATCAAATAACCTTAATACAGTGTTTACCGTCATTTTGATTAAAAAGACTTATCCAGCCTATATTTCATCGCGACAAGAAATTTTAGAGGTTTAAATAATAGCTACTACGGTATGTGCGATACATTAAAAATATTTTAAGCCTAACTAAAAACAAAATGGATATCAAGAAACATTTTTAAGACTTATTATTTGAATCCTTTACTTTAAACGATTTAGTCGGCTCCAAATTATCCGCTTTCTACCGTTTAAAATTTTAAAGAAACTTAGCCAAATTCAGTGATTCATTCTAGATCCGTTCAATTTAAAGAAACTTCCAAACCCTTCTCTCTATCTAAGTCTATTAGTTGGGACTTTTGCGGTTTAAAATTGTCAAACGATCCAGGTATGGGCTCTGCTCGTTCCTCCACCTCTTCAGATACTAACGATCTTCAACATTTAATTTGAGAAATAGGGTTTAGGGTGGTTAAAATGGGTTAACGCCACCAGCATTCTTTTGATAGGTACAGAGAAACTCCCTTTTAATTTAGCAGCCGTATTAACCTTAAATAAATAAGTGGCTACCATTGTTTTGTTTGAAAGTACACCTAAAATTATAATATTTTATCACTAAAAGTGTGTTTATGAGCCATTTGTAGAGTGACTACACACTTCTGTTGGTTTTAAAGTTGCGTTTTCGCAAGAGGTGCTTGCCATTTAGGATATGCAGAATATTTGAGTAACTCTACCCGTAGCTATCAGTAATTATATCGACACGTACTACATTATTGACTAATTTTGAATAGGATAAGGCAATACTACGCTATGGGCATTATAGACAGGGCCATGGAGGGCGAATACAGGCTACTCGAAGACAGATGTGTCACCGAGAAGCAGACGGATTTCAGCGGCGAGAAAAGAGACCCGGAAAGCGTGGCCTATCCTTTCTTCGTTCTTATTTTCAGCGGTTCCACACTTGCATTCATTGTGTTCATTATGGAGGTGATCACTAAAATGTTAACGCTTACATAAATAAACACTGTTTTATTTGTGATTAAACTTTTGAGAGTAAACTATCAGTCGTTTTGATGGCCTTACTTCATCTGAAGAGAAAACGGAACAGAATGAAAAGTTGACTGGGAACAATCAACCACTAGAAATCCAAGCACCTGGCAGTTCATGCACGACCACTTGTATGACAGCTCATCCGCGTCATGAAAATCACTATTTCCGCAAATAAAAGCCGTCGCACTGAAATATTATCTTATAGATTTGACTCTTGGTTAAGCTCAACGCTAAGTTTTAATTTAACTAGTGTTGACTAATTTATTAAAGATTTTGTCTTGTCATTGTAGATCATCCTGACTTCGTGGTTCTTTCGCTGGCGTTTGACATTGTTCGGCTGTCTTTAAAAGTCGCTAGATGGTTTAGGCCTAAGATGGTGCTTAAGGTATTAGTCTAGCTAATTATTTTTATTATTTATTATTATTATTACATAATTCGTTTTTTGGTCGTTGAGAAGAGAGTTAGCTCACAAACATCTGACATGTCTTTCCTCTTCTGGTTATTTTCAATCGATTCCAATTTCATTTCTCATAAAACTTATAACTAGCTTCCGCCTTTTATGACAGAACAACTGACATAATTCGTGCATACACATGGCATACTTCGAGCATACCCGTGGCATACTCCGTACAAGAACATGGCATTCTTCGTGCATACATTCATGTGTCAGAATTTATAGCCCGGTGTACCAGTAAGATTAAAACCCAACACCGTAGGTATATCATTATAATGCCCTACGCCAGCGTCCACAAGCCCGGACAGGTGACAAATCCAGCAAGGGTCTCACTGATGGTCTTACGTTTGACGCAAGCCACTCAACCAAGCCGAAGGTGCAAGAATGGGACGACCAACCCCTCACCTCACACACAGCCTACCTAAGTAAGTAGAGAAACATACCCTTCAGAAAGAGTGTCTAAAGGGGAACGACATACATTTAAGCATACACGAACATGCTCATGGCAGATTTTTAAACGTAATAGAGTACGTGTATACACGAGGCATAATGTGAGCATACACGTGGCATACTACGAGTCTTCGGTCATACACGTGGTATACTTTCTGCATACACGTGGCATACTTCGTCCATACCTAAAACATGCGTGGTTCATAGATGACAAACATGTTGCATAATTGTGTCATACCTGTGTTAGATGTTTACGGAATAAATCGAAAATACAGAGCTTAATAAAATAATTTGGTATATTATGATGACGTTCAAAAGTAGACTGACAGAGATTTTTCTATAACTAAAAACAAAGAGACACGTGTTTAGCTAATAGAATTCCGCTTGGAAACATTATCGCCATCTAGGTTTCGAGTTCGGCATAAGTTTATATCACTCACTAACACTGCCCCTTGTCGACTCGTAACTTTCTCTCTGCTTACAATGTTCTTTAATGTGTTGCGCCGCTATATGCTTGGTCAGCATATCTGCCACGTTCTTGTCGGAACGCACATAACTGAAAAGAAATCTTCCCCTCGACAACCATTTCACGTAGAAAGTAATACCTTAAGTCAATATGCTTGCTGCGCTCAGAAGTCATTTGATTTTGGCTAAGCACATTGCCCCTTGATTATCCTCGTTTATCGAGAATGGTCCTATTTGAGTCTTCTCTCCAATTTCTGTCAACGGATTTCGAAGCCACATCGCTTCTTTAGCTGCAGCACACATTGCTAAGTATTCGGTTTCTACCATTGAGAGTGCTGTTGTTCTCTGCTTCTTACTACTACATGATATCGCTGTATTTACCATTAGGAATACGTAACCGCTGTAAGATTTTCGATCCACGTGGTCTCTTGCCCAATTGGCGTCCGAGAAAGCTGATAGATAATTATAATCTTTCGTCTGTTGCCACAACGCCAGTGTTCCTTAGTTGGGCGCTCGTTAAATTGGCTCAGGAACGTTGCTGCAAACGCCAAATCTGGCCTTGTAGCCCCTGCGAGATAGAGTATGCTACCTATCGCTTGTCTGTAGGGTATAGATTGGCTTTCAAATTCTACATCTAACCATTCTTCGTCCGAAACCTTCTGTAATTTAACTCCGGGGTCAAAAGGAGTTTTTACTCCTTTCGAATCGCTCATTCCGAAAGTTTCTATAAATCTTCCACATAGGCGAGCTGGTTTAGAGATATTGAACAATCATCTCCCTTTTCTACTGTTATTGAGAGCATTTGGCTAGCTTCTTCAATTTCACTACTTTCGAATGCTTTTTGAACGGTTCTGATAAACTATTCCGCGATTTCGTCATTTCGTGCGATCAACAAGGTGTCGTCAACGTAGATTCCAATTATAATTCCCTTCTCCAAATTATAATAAATACATGGATTTACTTTGGACCTTGTAAGACTGACCAACTTAAAAAAAATGTCAAAACATGTGTTCCACTGTCTTCCGGCTTGTTTTAGTCCATAAATGCTTTTTCTTCGATGACATACCCAGTTTTCTTTCCCATTTTCTTCAAAGTATTCGGGTTGTTCCATATATATGTCTTCTGTTAGCCTTCCATGCAAGTACGCCGCTGTGATATCCAGTTGTCGTATTACCCAGCCCCATTTTGCTGCTAGTGCCCATAATATTCGGAACGACTTCATTTTTAAAACCGGTGAGTAGGTCTCGTTATTATCTACGCCGTGTATTTGATTATAGCCTCTTGCTACTAAACGTGCTCTGTAACGTTTCAATTCTCCGGTTTTCGTCACCTTTCTCCGGAAAACCCATTTGCAAGTTATAATTCTTCTATTGGTTGGCTTAGGAACAAGTATCCAGGTTTTTTTTCTTCGAAGTTGTTCATTTCTTCTCTCATGGCATCCAACCAGAATGTTGCGTCTCTTCTTGACATTGCTTCGTTAACGGTCAGAGGGTCTTTCTTGATATCTGTAGCTCGTATGATGTTACATCTGTTTGCTATTCTTTCAGATCGTCTAAGCTGTACCACATCTCCTGTTTTTGATGTCATCACTTCACGGGTTGGTACTAAGATTTTGATGTCCACTATTACTGTTGATTGCTTTGTCCGAGTAGTCGTTTCCGGTTAAGTGTCTTCTCTCGTTGGAACGTTGCTTTCTTCGATTTCGGGTAAAAATTAGGCGTAAGTAAGGCTTTCTTCGTCAGCCTCATCGTCGCTGTTAGACGCGTTTTCCTGTTCAGGAGTGTCTTCTTCAAATGAAACCTTCATATGTTCACCTTTATTTATAGTTTCTTCTTACTTCCTGTCTTCTGTTGGCAACCAGTCATCAGCCTTTCTCAGTGGGTATACATCGTCTTCAACGACGACGTCTTTGCTTACGTATATTTTATTAGTCCTGAAGTTCCATAGCTTATAGCCCTTGACGCCTTCCGGATAACCGATAAAAATTGTTTCTTCACCTTTCGGATCAAGCTTCGAGCGCGTGTTTGTAAATTTGCTTCGTATGGAGCAAACGCGACACCCAACGGGATCATGTGTTGTATTGGGGCTTTTTCTCCAGTCCACATTTCTTCTGGTATCTTGTTGTCTAGAGATTTCTGATGTAACCAAAAACCTCCGCTAAGTGCGGGATACCAAAAAGTGTCACTAACTGCGGGATCCCAAAATATGTCACTATGTACGGGGAAGCAAATACCACCGCCAATTGCGGGATACCTATAAGTGTCACTAACTGCGGAATCCCAAAACATGTCACTATGTACGGGGAAGCAAATACCACCGCCAATTGCGGGATACCTATAAGTGTCACTAACTGCGGAATCCCAAAACATGTCACTATGTACGGGGAAGCAAATACCACCGCCAATTGCGGGATACCTATAAGTGTCACTAACTGCGGAATCCCAAAACATGTCACTATGTACGGGGAAGCAAATACCACCGCCAATTGCGGGATACCTATAAGTGTCACTAACTGCGGAATCCCAAAACATGTCACTATGTACGGGGAAGCAAATACCACCGCCAATTGCGGGATACCTATAAGTGTCACTAACTGCGGAATCCCAAAACATGTCACTATGTACGGGGAAGCAAATACCACCGCCAATTGCGGGATACCTATAAGTGTCACTAACTGCGGAATCCCAAAACATGTCACTATGTACGGGGAAGCAAATACCACCGCCAATTGCGGGATACCTATAAGTGTCACTAACTGCGGAATCCCAAAACATGTCACTATGTACGGGGAAGCAAATACCACCGCCAATTGCGGGATACCTATAAGTGTCACTAACTGCGGAATCCCAAAACATGTCACTATGTACGGGGAAGCAAATACCACCGCCAATTGCGGGATACCTATAAGTGTCACTAACTGCGGAATCCCAAAACATGTCACTATGTACGGGGAAGCAAATACCACCGCCAATTGCGGGATACCTATAAGTGTCACTAACTGCGGAATCCCAAAACATGTCACTATGTACGGGGAAGCAAATACCACCGCCAATTGCGGGATACCTATAAGTGTCACTAACTGCGGAATCCCAAAACATGTCACTATGTACGGGGAAGCAAATACCACCGCCAATTGCGGGATACCTATAAGTGTCACTAACTGCGGAATCCCAAAACATGTCACTATGTACGGGGAAGCAAATACCACCGCCAATTGCGGGATACCTATAAGTGTCGCTAACTGCGGGATCCCAAAACATGTCGCTAAGTACGGGGGGAACCAAAAACCGTCGCTAATTGCGGGATAACTATAAGTGTGTGAAAACCTTTAATAATTTGTTAAAGAACTAAAAATAAAACAAGTTGTCGCGAGAAAATATTAAGGCGCCAGATTGTCTGGAAGTAAAATTTCCACTAATGTATTTGTCTATTTTCTTGTATAGTTATAAGCCGAAATATCTCACCCATTGTACGCGCCCCCGTGAATTGCAACACGAGGGTCAAGGTGGGAAAAGTGCAGCGTCACGGGTTGGAACGGAAAGATTTAGACATTCTTTCCACCAGTGGCGCCACCTGACCCCTTGGTCCCTCTCCCCCCTCTTGTAAATCTATAAATACCTCCTCCGCAAAAATGTAACCACTGTCTCTTTCTAAAATTCTCTCATGACTTGACGCGAAATAAAATGTTTCTTTTTCACCAACATCGTTATTATTTAACTATACTTTAAGTCCCTAATCGAGCAGGCAAAAGTAAACCTAGCGTTTTTCAGTCGGCGCTATGGTAAAAATAATTAGCTCTCCCAACCCCGGTAGTTCCTAAAACTACATGGTGCCGAAACCCCGGAAGTAAAAACAGATTAGGGAATAGTTATCGAGATAAAAATAAAGATCCGATACTCGGGAGATCTTTCAACAAAAATCTAATTAACCAGCCCAGACTACGGGAACCAGCGGATCCAATACTTGAGGATCAACCATCCCAGACTACGGGAACCTAAACTACAATGCCGGATCCAGCTCAACAGCCCGACCAGGCGAAGGCGAAACGTGAAGCCCAGTTGATGAATCTAAAGTCATCATGCAAAATCGTTAGATGTCTCGTTACTAGACAAATAACTTCAATCGAGACCCTCATTAACGATTCACACACTACTGCGAAGGATCTAGACGACGCGATCCTGATACTACAACAAAAGGAGGCCGACCTAATTCAATACGACTCCAAAATAGTGGTACTCATCGACAACGATGAGGATATGGAGAGAGATATACATACAGCCTACGAAACATACAGGGAAAAAATCACTTTAATCACCAGAAAAGCCCAGCGCCAAATCCGGAAACTCGGTGATATAACCGGCAATGCGGTTCTCACGAATAACGGCGGTATCGGCTCAGCAAATACTATCGGCGGCGGTACCGGCACTACAATCTCCATCAACGGCGCTACCGGCCTTACGAACTCCATTAACGGCAGTACCGGCTCTACAATCTCCAATAACGGCGGTACCGGCTCTACGAACTCCATTAACGGCGGTACCGGCTCTACGAACTCCATTAACGGCAGTACCGACGCTACAATCTCCATCAACGGCGGTACCGGATCTACAAACCCCATCAATGGCGGAACCGGACTTACGAGCCCCAACACTACAGGAGCAACCGGAACAAACGCATCATTCCAGACGGGGACGAAACTACCTAAACTCGTCCTTCAGAAGTACAACGGAGACATCACCCAGTTCAACAGTTTTTGGAATCAATTTAAGACCGCAATCCATGATAATGTGAGTTTACCAAAAAATGAAAAATTCAACTACTTATTGCCTTATTTAGAAGGCAACGCTAAGTTAGCTTTAGCGGGATTGTACGCGTCAAATGAAACGTACGACGAAGCCATAAAAATTATAGATAATCGATTTGGGCGTTCCGATTTAATTATTCATACTCACATGAGTAAATTGCTTAACATGGAACCCGTTAGAAAAGTTAACGATCATAAAGCACTCCGGCGACTATTTGACTCTCGTGAACTTAATATCAGAAGTCTGAGGTCGCTCGGTGTGAGCACGGTCGCTAACGGTACATTTTTATGCCCCACGTTATTAAAATGTCTTCCTGACGAAATAAGACTCGAATACAGTAGGAAGCACGTGAAAGATGCTAATTGGAATGTAGATGCTCTATTAGAGTTTTTAAAACAAGAAGTAGAAAGCCGAGAAACTTCGGCCCTTTTAGGCGCGGGGGTTTCTAATAATTTCAAGGAGTATAATTCCTATAATTTAAACGAAAATCAGTCTAAAAAACCCTTTAAATATGCAAATTCAGCTTCGGCGCTCACTACCTAATTTCCAAAACAGCAGAAATAATACTAATTATGGGGACAACATTTATTGCGTATTTTGCCAAGAAAATTCCCACAAAAGCTTTAATTGCGTTAAACACTCTCTAGAAAGAATTAGGGACCAACAAAGGTGTTATATCTGTCTCAAGGTCTCGCATCAAATGCAAAATTGTTACTCCAAATTTAAAAATTGCCGCAAATGTAAGAGAAGGCATCATTTCGCGCTATGTGAACAAAACGAAGTGAATAAAGGGTTGGATAACAATAGCGAAATGGGGAAATAAGACGAGAAAGCTTCAGCCAACGTAGCTTGCGCCAAGGCATCAATCGGGGAAGGTGGGAAAACCGTACTACTGCAAACGGCCCTCGCCATAGCTAGACCTCCCAATAATTCGGAGGGGGTGGAAATCCGATGTTTGTTAGATACTGGGGCTCAAGCTTGCTTTATACGACAAGATTTATCGAAAAAACTAGAATTACCAATCGTGGGAAGAATTTAAATAGAAATAAGTAAATTTGGATCGAAAAGTACTTCGCAAGATATTCGAAATAAAGTTAGGTTAACTTTAGAAAATACGCGCAACCCTAAACAAAGGGTAGAAATTATCGCCATTGAGGTTCCGTACGTTTGTAATGCCGTAACGTCTCTAAACTGTGAGGAAGTAGAAAATTACATGCAAATGAAAGGCCTACAATTAGCCGATAGACCTAGTAAAAAATTAACGGATAGCTCTAGCATGGACGTCCTTATTGGAGGAGATTACTATTACGCGATAGTGACTGGAAAGATCGAAAGATTTAGTTCAAGACTAGTGGCGCTAGAAACTTGTTTCGGATGGACCGTACAAGGTCCCTGCGGAGAAAAAGAGGGGGGAATTGGAGTACACTGCAACCAAATCAGCGCTCTCCGAATTAGCGTAACCGAAAGGGAAATTTCCAAAACAATGGAAAAACATTGGACTTTAGAAAGCATGGGTATAGAAGATGGGGAACAAACAAATATGGATCTAAAGAATTCCGAAATAGTGGAAAATTTCAACCGTGAAATTAAAATGATTGACGGTAGATATCACGTAACGTTTCCCTGGAAAACTGATAAATTAGCTTTACCAGATAATTTAGGACAGGCCACTATTAGGGGAAATAGCTTGATTAAAAATTTTAATAAAGACCCAGTATTGTACGAAGAATGCAAGGCGGTTGTTGACGAACAATTACGTTTAGGAATAGTCGAGAAGGTCCCCCAACCGGAAATAAAACCCCCGGGCACGTATTATCTCCCACCACAGGCGGTAAAACGCGACAGCGTCACGACTAAGGTGAGAGTGGTTCTAGATGGATCCTCACACGCTAGGGCGCACCCTCGTTGAATGACCTATTATTCAGCGGACCTAACTTAAACCCCGACTTACTACTAATTTTGTTGAGGTTTAGAATTCATAAAATCGCGTTTATAGCAGATATAGATAAGGCGTTCTTACAAATCGCGCTATCAGAAAACGAAAGGGACTCCGTGAGGTTTTTGTGGTATAACGAGGACTCGAGTAACAAACTAATGGAAAATCATTTTATCCATCTTCGAATGACACGCGTGCCATTCGGAATCACCGCTAGTCCATTTTTACTGGCAAATACCACATTCACCACACGAAGGAGGCCGATAAAAAGGCGGTAACAACCCTGGACCGCGATTTATACGTAGACGATCTAACGGAAGGGGACAAAAGTGTCAGCGAAGCGTTTGACCTATCAGTAAACGTCAACAAGCTAATTAGCAGCGCTAACATGAACTTTCGTAAATGGCAAACGAACTCTCCCGAATTAAGAGCCCTCTGGGGTGAGAAAAAACAAACCCGAAAACACGTTCCTTTATTCGAGGGAAAAGAAAACCCGGGTAATCTAAAAGTATTAGGATTAAAATGGTTAACGGACGAAGATACGTTTTCATTTAATTTGGATGCCCTAATGGACATACTACAAGTCATTAGGCCCACGAAGAGACACGTCTTAAGCGCGATGGCCAGAATATTTGACCCTATAGGAGTCTTGGGCCCCTTTACAATTAGGGCCAAAATAATTTTCCAAAAATTATGGGAAAAACAATTAACCTGGGACCAAGAAATTACGGGGGAACTTCCCACTCCTACGTAACGTTAGGTTATCTAGACACTATTTTAAAGGGAGCGGTAACGTCACTGAATTAGAAATACATACCTTTTGCGACGCTAGCCAAAGCGCGTACGCCACTACAATATATGTCCATTACGTAACTAGTTCCGAAGAAATAGGAGTCTCATTCGTAGCCTCCAAAACAAGAGTAGCACCCCTCAAGAAATTGACTAAACCTCGTTTAGAATTAATGGGCTGCGTCCTTGGTGCCAGATTAACGAACTACATCAGAGACGTATTTTCGAATCTAAATGTTAAGAATTATCTGTGGACAGATTCCACAATCGCTTTACACTGGCTTCAAGACACTCCTACTAATTGGAAGCCTTTCGTTAGCAATAGGGTATTAGAAATTGGAAAATTCACCAATCCTGGGGATTTGAATCACTGTCCTGGATTGCAAAATCCCGCAGACATCCCGACAAGGGGAATTTCAGCTGAAAAACTAAACGCCCACGAAATGTGGGAGGGAGGTCCGAGGTGGCTTCGAGAGCCCAAGACGCAGTGGCCCAGTGATAACCAAGAAGAGCGACGGGTAGATAAAGACGAGCTAGACAGGGAAAGGCGCGCTCACGCTTTAGTAATAAGCTTCGCCCAAAAACCTAGTCTTGATAAGATAATAAATTTAAACAGATTTAGCTTGTTGGATAAGGCTCTTCGAGTCACGGCGTACGTCCTAAGAAATGTAGATCGTACCCATAAACCAAAAAGACAAATAGGCCCAATAACCGCGGAGGAAATGGCAGCGGCCGAAATTAAGTGGATTAAATGCATCCAAGAAAAAACCTACGGCGAGGAACTTACGTTGTTAAAAAACAAACAAACGGTAAAACCATCCTCAAAAATTTCACTTCTCTATCCGATACTTAATGAACAGGGTGTAATATGCGTGGGAGGTCGACTAGAAAAATCAACTCTGGCCTATAATCTAAAACACCCTATTATTTTAAGCCAAAAAGAGCGCTTCTCCGAGCTTCTAATGGAGCGATATCACCGAAATGTACTACACGGTGGCACTCAAATTACAATAGCGCAGGCGCGGGAGAAATATTGGGTAATTGCTGGACGGCAGTTGGCAAAAAAGGTAGTGAAAGGCTGCTTGGCGGGTAGACGAGCTAGGGCTAAGCCAGGACACGCGCCTTCCGCCCCTCTCCCGCAAAACCGAATCGAACAAGCCCCATCATTCGAAATCATTGGGATTGATTTTGCAGGCCCAATTTACATCAAGGGTCCCCAATATTACGAAGGGAAAAGTAAACAATTAGATAAATCCTACATTTGTTTAACCACATGCGCGGTAACGAGATCGTTACATTTGGAGATCATGCCATCTCTTAGTACGGACGAATTCTTATTAGCGTTCCGACGCATGGTTGCCAGGCGCGGCATTCCAAAAGTTATTTACTCTGATAATGCTAAGACCTTTGAGAGAGCCAATAAAGACCTACAAGATATTTGGAAAAATTTAAAACAAAAGGAGTTACTAGAATATTTCGGAAAGGAGGGAATTTCTTGGCAATTTATAGCGGAAAGAGCCAGTTGGTGGGGGGGGGGGTTATGAAAGATTAGTTTCAAACACAAAAACTATACTTAAAAAAGTCTTGGGACGATCTATCCTTAATTACCAGGAAATCGAAACCATATTAGCCGAAACTGAAGCGGCTGTAAATTCCCGTCCCTTGACGTATGTATTTAACGAAGCTAGTGAGCCCGAACCGCTGACCCCGGCACATTTTCTGTTAGGGCAAAGAATAAATTGCCTACCTCCACAAACCTTTCCAAAAATAAAAATCGCCACGTCTCGCGAAGAATTAACTAAGAGATATAAATATCGGCAAAGATTAAATAATAGAATATGGAAAAGATGGCAGTCAGAATATCTACTGCAATTAAGAACCGCGAATTTCGCAAAAAATAAAAATAAGGATAATAGTTTTAAAGTAGGTGAAGTAGTTTTGATTCACCAAGACGTGATAGCAAAACACAATTGGAAGTTAGGTATCATTACCGAGCTCTTCGATAGTAGAGATGACAAGGTGCGTGCTTGTCTGGTAAAAACTCAGAATGGAACTGTAATACGTAGACCAGTTCAGCTTCTATATTCACTAGAACTTTTAAATGACTAAAATTGAAATGTTAAAATTATAAATGTTAAATATTGTGATATTTCGATACCTACATATCCCAGCGGGGAGTGTGAAAACCTTTAATAATTTGTTAAAGAACTAAAAATAAAACAAGTTGTCGCGAGAAAATATTAAGGCGCCAGATTGTCTGGAAGTAAAATTTCCACTAATGTATTTGTCTATTTTCTTGTATAGTTATAAGCCGAAATATCTTACCCATTGTACGCGCCCCCGTGAATTGCAACACGAGGGTCAAGGTGGGAAAAGTGCAGCGTCACGGGTTGGAAGGGAAAAATTTAGACATTCTTTCCACCAGTGGCGCCACCTGACCCCTTGGTCCCTCTCCCCCCTCTTGTAAATCTATAAATACCTCCTCCGCAAAAATGTAACCACTGTCTCTTTCTAAAATTCTCTCATGACTTGACGCGAAATAAAACGTTTCTTTTTCACCAACATCGTTAATATTTAACTATACTTTAAGTCCCTAATCGAGCAGGCAAAAGTAAACCTAGCGTTTTTCAGTCGGCGCTATGGTAAAAATAATTAGCTCTCCCAACCCCGGTAGTTCCTAAAACTAAAAACTACAAAGTGTCGCTAACTGCGGGATCCCAAAACATGTCGCTAGGTACGGGGGGAACCAAAAACCACCGCTAATTGCGGGATACCTATAAGTGTCGCTAACTGTGGGATCCCAAAACATGTCGCTAGGTACGGAGAGAACCAAAAACCTCCGCTAACTGCGGGATGCCAAAACATGTCAATAAGTACGGGGGGAAGCAAAAACCCCCCGCAAAGTGTGGTATGGCAATAAGTGCCGCTAAGATCGGGGGCCCATATAAATGCCGCTAAGTACGGGGGGAATCAAAACCCCCGCTAAGTTCTTGATCCCAAAACATGTCGCTAAGTACGGGGGGAACCAAATTCTCCCGTCAAGTGCGGGATACCAATAAGTGTCGCTAACTGCGGGATCCCAAAACATGTCGCTTAGTACGGGGGGAACCAACAAACCGCCTCTAAGTGCAGTAAAGCAATAAGTGCCGCTAAGAGCGGGGGCCCCAGTAAATGCCACTAACTACGGGAGGAACCAAAAATCCCCGCTAAGTGCGGGATACCAATAAGTGTCGCTAACTGCGGGATCCCAAAACATGTCGCTAAGTACGGGGGAACCAAAAATCCCCCGTTAGAGCAGTAAAGCAATAAGTGCCGATAAGAGCGGGGACCCCAGTAAATGCCACTAACTACGGGAGGAACCAAAACCCCCCGCAAAGTGCGGTATGGCAATAAGTGCCGCTAAGAGCGGGGGCCCATATAAATGCCGCTAAGTACGAAAGGAACCAAAACCCCGCTAATTTCTTGATCCCAAAACATGTCGCTAAGTACGGGGGGAACCAAATTCTCCCGTCAAGTGCGGGATACCAATAAGTGTCGCTAACTGCGGGATCCCAAAACGTGTCGCTAAGTACGGGGGTAGACAAAAACCCCCGCTAAGTGCGGGATACCAATAAGTGTCGCTAACTGCGGGATCCCAAAACATGTCGCTACTACGGGTGGAACCAAAAAACGCGCCGTTAAGTGCGGGATTCCAATAAGTATCGCTAACTGCGGGATCCCAAAACATGTCGCTAAGTACGGGGGAACCAAAAATCCCCCGCTAAGGGCGGGATACCAATAAGTGTCGCGAAGTACGGGGAAACCAAAAACAACCGCTAAGTGCAGGATACCAATAAGTGTCGCCAACTGTGGGACCCCTAAACATGTCGCTAAGTACGGGGGAACCAAAACCTCCAGCTTAGTGCGGTATAGCACTAAGTGCCGCTAAGAGCGTGGCCCATATAAATGCCGCTAAGTACGGGGGAACCAAAACCCCCGCTAAGTTCTTGATCCCAAAACATGTCGCTAAGTACGGGGGTAACCAAAAACCCCCGCTAAGTGCCGGATACCAATAAGTGCCGCAAACTGCGGGAACCAAAAACCCTCCACCAAATGCGGTAAAGCAATAAGTGCCGCTAAGAGCGGGGGGCCATATAAATGCCGCTAAGTACGGGGGGAACCAAAACCCCCGCTAAGTCCTTGATAACAAAACATGTCGCTAAGTACGGGGGGAACCAAATTCCCCTGTCAATTGCGGGATACCAAAAAGTGTCGCTAACTGCGGGATCCCAAAACATGTCGCTTAGTACGGGGGTAGACAAAAACCCCCGCTAAGTGCGGGATACCAATAAGTGTCGCTAACTGCGGGATCCCAAAACATGTCGCTAAGTACGGGGGGAAACAAAAACCCCCGTCAATTGCGGGAAACCAAAAAGTGTCGCTAACTGCGGGATCCCAAAACATGTCGCTAAGTACGGGGGGAAACAAATTCCCCCGTCAATTGCGGGATACCAAAAAGTGTCGCTAACTGCGGGATCCCAAAACATGTCGCTTAGTACGGGGGTAGACAAAAACCCCCGCTAAGTGCGGGATACCAATAAGTGTCGCTAACTGCGGGATCCCAAAACATGTCGCTAAGTACGGGGGGAAACAAATTCCCCCGTCAATTGCGGGATACCAAAAAGTGTCGCTAACTGCGGGATCCCAAAACATGTCGCTTAGTACGGGGGTAGACAAAAACCCCCGCTAAGTGCGGGATACCAATAAGTGTCGCTAACTGCGGGATCCCAAAACATGTCGCTAAGTACGGGGGGAAACAAATTCCCCCGTCAAGTGCGGGATACCAAAAAGTGTCGCTAACTGCGGGATCACAAAACATGTCGCTTAGTACGGGGGTAGACAAAAACCCCCGCTAAGTGCGGGATACCAATAAGTGTCGCTAACTGCGGGATCCCAAAACATGTCGCTAAGTACGGGGGGAAACAAATTCCCCCGTCAAGTGCGGGATACCAAAAAGTGTCGCTAACTGCGGGATCCCAAAACATGTCGCTTAGTACGGGGGTAGACAAAAACCCCCGCTAAGTGCGGGATACCAATAAGTGTCGCTAACTGCGGGATCCCAAAACATGTCGCTAACTGCGGGATCCCAAAACATGTCGCTAAGTACGGGGGGAAGCAAAAAAAACCCACAAAGTGCGGTATGGCAAAAAGTGCCGCTAACTGAGGGATTCCAAAACATGTCGCTACTACGGGTGGAACCAAAAAACGCGCCGTTAAGTGCGGAATTCCATTAAGTGTCGCTAACTGCGGGATCCCAAAACATGTCGCTAAGTACGGGGGAACCAAAAATCCCCCGCTAAGGGCGGGACACCAAAACATGTCGCAAAGTACGGGGGAACCAAAAATCCCCCGCTAAGTGCAGTAAAGCAATAAGTGCCACTAAGAGCGGGGGCCCCAGTAAATGCCACTAACTACGGGAGGAACCAAAAAACCCCGCTAAGTGCCGGATACCAATAAGTGTCGCTTAGTACGGGGGTAGACAAAAACCCCCGCTAAGTGCGGGATACCAATAAGTGTCGCTAACTGCGGGATCGAAAAACATTACGCTAAGTACGGGGGGAAGCAAAAAACCCCCGCAAAGTGCGGTATGGCAAAAAGTGCCGCTAACTGAGGGATTCCAAAACATGTCGCTACTACGGGTGGAACCAAAAAACGCGCCGTTAAGTGCGGGATTCCAATAAGTGTCGCTAACTGCGGGATCCCAAAACATGTCGCTAAGTACGGGGAAACCAAAAATCCCCCGCTAAGGTCGGGATACCAAAACATGTCGCTAAGTACGGGGAAACCAAAAACCACCGCTAAGTGCAGGATACCAATAAGTGTCGCCAACTGCGGGACCCCTAAACATGTCGCTAAGTACGGGGGAACCAAAAACCCCCCGCTAAGTGCGGTATAGCAATAAGTGCCGCTAAGAGCGGGGGCCCATATAAATGCCGCTAAGTACGGGGGAACCAAAACCCCCGCTAAGTTCTTGATCCTAAAACATGTCGCTTAGTACGGGGGTAACCAAAAACCCCCGCTAAGTGCCGGATACCAATAAGTGTCGCTAACTGCGGGATCCCAAAACATGTCGCTAAGTACGGGGGGAACCAAAAACCCCCTGCTAAGTGCGGTATAGCAATAAGAGCCGCTAAGTACGGGGGGAACCAAAAACACCCGCTAACTGCGGGATCCCAAAACATGTCGCTAAGTACGGGGGGAACCCAAAAACCCCCCGCTCTTAGCGGGGGATATTTGTGTCCCCCGTACTTAGCGACATTAATTGGGACCTTCACTCTTAGCGGCACTTATTGTTATCCCGAACTTAGCGGGGGTTTTTTGGTTCCCCCGTACTTAGCGGCATTTATTGGCACCTCCGCTCTTAGCGGCACTTATTCGCATACCGCAATTAGCGGGGGGTTTTTGGTTCCCCCCGTACTTAGCGACATTTTTTTTGATCCCGCAGTTAGCGGCACTTATTGGTTTTCCCGCAATTAGCGGTGGTTTTTGCATCCCCCCTTACTTAGCGACTTGTTTTGGGATCCCGCACTTAGCGGGGGTTTTTGTTTCCCCCGTACTTAGCGGCATTTATTGGGGCCCCCACTCTGAGCGGCACTTATTGCTATACCGCACTTAGCAGGGGGTTTTTGGTTCCCCCCATACTTAGCGACATGTTTTGGGATCCAGTAGTTAGCGACACTTATTGTTATCCCGCACATAGCGGGGGTTTTTTGTTCCCCCGTACTTAGCGCCATTTTTGGGGCCCCCGCTCTTAGCGGCACTTATTGGTATCCCGCACTTAGTGGGGGGTTTTGTATATATATAGCGGAAGACATTGTCATAAATATTTGTGATTATACAATGAATACAATCATAGGCTTCATTAACATGATCCCCAATCTTAAAACTGCATATGTTAACCGCGACGGGATAAAGTTCAATCCCTATCGTGAAAGTTTAATTTTTTAAACTTTTTCGTTAGCCAGTCTCTGGTAAAAAAACAAGTTATTTTGGTATAAAACGTTAGAACATCTTTGGGAAGGGCATCATTTTTACGAGTAAGACGAAACTCTGCAGGACGGGGTCCTGGTGTCGCGGAAGTTATGGGATAACTTCTTATCAAATTTAATTTTTCGGTTTAATTTAATCGGTCGTCGGTCTGACGAAGTTTCAAGGGTTAAAGTTGTTTGATTGTATGCGCGTGGAATCGCGAGTAACTGAACATTTGAACTTGTGTGTGAGTGTCGTGTGAACTTTTTGAAAGACTGTTTGTCAGAATAATACCCCTAGAGCTGAACGTCAACCAAACTGTAAGAATGAAAACTATTTATTATTTACGTTGGATGGTTCCAATCAATTATTGGTAAATTACTAAGTTAGTTAAGTACCGTCCTACTGCCGGTGGGTTTTCTTTATCTCCTGTTAACACTGTCCAATGAACTTTGGGATAAATAAAAAGTAAATTACAATTGTTCTCCGCTCCTTTTTTCCAACTCACTCTCACAACCTAGCAGTGGGGCAATCCCGAATCAAATAAATTTCGATATAACGGCGACGAGCTGAAGCACTCGTCAATTTATCGCGCGGGGTTGGTAAAGCTTTAATAAATAAATCCAGTTCTTCCGAAATCGGCACAAATTAGTCTCAAATTTTACCTAAAGACGAACGGTCGTTATAGTTCTTCTTAAAAATCTGTGTCTAGGTGAGGGTCCCCTTAGTTTAGGTTTATAAAAGGCTAAAGTACCAGTAAACCCATGCTTGTTAGCTTTGTTATGCAGATTTCCGTCCACTGTTTGAACTAGACTTCTTTGCAATTATTATTTTCCTGTTGGGTAAGACATCAAGGGCCATCGATATCCAGTGTTAAACCAATGATTGTATTGTTCTTGAGCCCACAAGAAGTCTGTATGATTTAGATTTTCAAAAATATTTAGTAAATCCTGTGGTAAATAATATTCTCCTTGCGAGTTGGAGGTATTCCTTATATCTTATTCTTATATAACGACCGTTCGTCTTAAGGTAAAATTTTAAGACTAAATCGTGCCGAATTTGGAGAAACTGGCTTTATTAATTCAAACTTTACCAACCCTGCGTTATAAATTGACGAGACCTTCAGCTCGTCACCGTTATATCGAAATTTATTTGATTGGGGATTCCCCAACTGCTAGATTGTGAGAGTGAGTTGGGAAAAGGAGCGGATAACAATTGCAATTTAATTTGTATTTATCCCAAAGTTCATTTAGTTCATTTGGGCAGTGTTGAAAATGAGAGAAAGAAAACTCACCGTCAGCGTGACGGTACTTAACTAACTTAATTACCATAAATTCATATTGGAACCATCCAACGTAAATAATAAAAACAAATTTTTATTCTTACAGTTTTCTTAAGTTTTCAGCTCTAGAAGAATGACTCACAACAGTCTTTCAATTCTTGGTAAAAGTTCACACAATCACTCTCAAACACATTACATCTATGTTCAAACACTCGCGCTTCCACGTACATTCACTCGAAGCAATTATACAAAATTAAACTTTTTTTATTTTTTGTCCAACCTAAGACCTAATTTAACCGGAAACTAAACTTAAAATAACACCGAAACGAAGTTATCCCATAACTTCTACAACACCAGGACCCCGTCCTGCAGAGATTCGTCTCACACACCGAGACTCGTAAAAATGAATGATCTTTCAGAGTTTTTCTAGCGTTTTATAGTAGAATAACTTGTTTTTTAACCATAGTCTGACTAACGAATAATTTTAAAAAACTAAACTTGGCACGATAGGGATTGAACTTTATCCCGCCGCGGTTAACATATGCAGTTTTTTAATACTAGAGGGTGACACTGTTTCATCTCTTAATAATTTTCGCGGCAATTTGAATTGGTACTATGGTGTTGCAAGAAAAAGGTTCATAATTTTAGCAGTGAACATTGAGTCGTCAATAGCTGATAGCTGCCTTGAGTGGCCCTCTGCCGTTTGTGGAACCAGGAGTGGCCATTGAGGTAGTGTTGTTTTGTTGTCTGCCATGGCCTGTAGTTGACCTCGACCAAGTGTTCTGATAGCTGTCGGTGGAAGATTGGTCCTTCCCATTGTTTGTATTGGGTAAGGTGGTGTTTGACCAGTGGCTGCACTGGTTCGGACACGTGCCTCCGCCGGCTGAAGATAGGTTTTCTTCAGGCTGGCGGTTGCCTGCATTGCTCGTGAAGGGCTTGCACAGGGGAAAGGAACAGCCCAAAGCAAGGGAGTCCGAGGAACTGGTGCCTCACCCATGTGTTCGCCTGGCTGGCTTTCATAGGGATTTGGAAGGTGACAGCCTCCCCTGGCTATTCGATACGTGGTAACTGGTCGATATTATGGATTTTGCCATTGTTGTCGCGGTTCTGGAGGTCTATCCGGCCATTTGGTTGTTATTGCGGTCTGTAAGAGTTTCGCTGTTTGCTTTGTAAGTTCATTAGTTCCGTTGGCTTCATCGGAGTCATAGTCACAAAATGACTTGGTTGTTGACGTCTGGACCAGAAGGTTTGGAGGACTGGTTGGCACTGAAAAGACGTCAGGGGTGATGCCGGAAAACCTCGGTCCAGGATCTATTTCTGGCTTCCATTGATATTTCTCGTCGGTCTCTGATTTTGCTCGAAGGGTAGGAGGGGAAGAGTTGTTCGAAGGCAGGTAGTCGTCGGTATAATCCCGGCCTGCTCCGTCAGTAGACATAAATTAGTGTTCCGGCCGTCAGATGATGAGGATATAGCAGTAACCATTGTGACCGTTGGCGTTTCCGTGACGGTTGGTATACCGAGCTCTTCTGGAGTTGGAAGAGAAACACTAGTTAGTTCAGAGTTATTGGAATAAGTTACTTGTTCTTTCTTGGCATCGGTGAAATGGTATGTGCCCGGCTCTGGTGTACTTGGTTTCTTTGCATGGTCTCCAGCCGTTAGTGGGATACTCAGTTGATCCCCATTAAATCGAATGATGAGGTTATTGGATCTGCAATCCAAGCAGGCTCCTATCTTGACTAACCAGTCGTACCCTAGTATGATAGGAAAGGAGGACTCCTTAGAGAATTAAGCCACACTCTGGGATCCCCCCATTCTCTGACACCCCCTTTTAATTTATGGGATTTTTTTTTTAAAAAAATTAATTTTTTTTTCACCCTTTTTTATGACTGGGACTTTTTTTCATGGACTCGATTTACGGGATTTTTTATGACGTACTATGGGACTTTTTTCGTGCACTCAATTTACAGGATTTTATTTT
Source organism: Leiobunum rupestre (assembly GCF_980474605.1). NCBI lineage: Eukaryota > Metazoa > Arthropoda > Arachnida > Opiliones > Sclerosomatidae > Leiobunum > Leiobunum rupestre. The sequence goes on along the minus strand of NC_143386.1, from coordinate 49,827,038 downwards.
TTATGGACTCAATTTACGTCTGCTCCCGGGTAACTAACGCCAACGTATTAGACTTATGGCATTTTGTATACGATGTAACCTTGACCAAACTATGATATGTGAAATAAGAATTTGATTTAGAAAAGTTATGCATTTTTATTGGCAGCTAAATTGATTTAATAATAATAAGAAATAAATAAAAATATGAAATAAACATTTTAATTAATTAATAGTAGACGCGAAGAACTTCGTCAATGCTGAAAACCTCCTCTGGGAAATCCCAATAATATTGGACCCTCTTAAGAAAGGCAACTAGCCCAACGAAGGTAGAATTAGGCGGTGTCACCCTATAGAGACAACAATAACGTACTTATAAAATAATAACAATAATAATAAATAAGTAACCAAATGGGAATTTACACAGGGAGCCAAAACCGTTTCCCATTTTCCAAGGAGATTCTAGTTCTATTAAGAAGAAGCAGAAAACATTAAATAAAATGTAGGAAACTAATAGCTAAATGGTAATTTACGTAGGGAGGTAAACTCTTTCACCGATTGCCAGGGAGAATATGGATCTATAAAAAAAATGTATAAAATGTAGAAACAAAACGTCAAACGGGAATTCAAAAAATTTACCCAAGCACCCAGAAATATTCACCCGCAGCACAACCTTCCGGGAGAGTTGTAAAGCTAATGTATTAAAATAATTGTTTAGACCATATAACTAATAAACTTAAAGCATCACGAACCTAATGATATAATTTAAATAAAAGAACTTGCTTGTTATATAGATAATCAATGCCGTAATAATAAATTTTTTGGAAGAGATAGAATATACTACAACCGGAGCGAATAACAGTCTGATCTAAATTGCGGGGAGTGTTTCGCCAACAGCCGCTAATGGGACCCCTCATATGGGGGTGGACACGGGGAAACATCTGCGTCAAGCATATCCCTCGATATTAGGTAACACCTCAACCAGACCCGGTATATGTTAAAGAAAGAAGGAATCTTAAAGATGAGCGGGCAGACCCCCAATCCTCTTAGAAGAAATCGTTTTTGTGAAAACAGAACCAAATGTTTATTGATAAAAAATATATTTATTATCATTATTATTATTATATAAAAAGTAAGTAAAAATATATTTTAAAGTATTTGAAGAGAAAAACGATGAATGATAGCGATTAATTCCTGGGCAATTAACCTGGTCCACACTTCTAACTCGGGCCTCTCTTGAATAAAGTCCCGAGCCTGGTGGTATAGCTCGGTTGTTAGACTGAATATTTAAAACCACAAATTAGTCGTTTGTTACGGACATTTTAGAATAAACGTTTATTACCCGCAATTAAGCACTGCATACAAGAACCAGGTTGAAGAGGCAGTCTTGGACAGAATTGAGGTCTTTTTAAAGTTAAGGGAAAAAAGGTTTAAATATATACGAATACCGAAAAAATAAAATATTTAAACTTTTACAGTTGATAGCCGAATGGTTGATTTTCCCGGTAATATGGCGGGTTCCTGTGCCCAGGATAATGGCGCTGATGATGGTGGTGTTGGTCGGGGTCTGGCATTGGTGGGCTACGAATAACGTTTTTTAGATATTTTTTTCGTGCAAACGGGCAATATAAATTCAAAAATGGATTAAAAATAAGTACTGACCTCGCCGTACCCAGCCGTTCAGGTATTTCCTCGACGGAAGGAGCCGGTGAAAGAGTCGCGGGGATAGGAGAAGGAGAGCGTGGAGAGTACATGTTTCAAGTGTTGATAGTATTAATGAAATGAGGCACTGATCATGGGTAGACTGAGCTGTTGGGGTTTGTATATGTTTTTTTTTTTTCAATGAGGGCGTTCTTAATATTGAGAAAACCATTCCCACAAGCTTAAGACATTTTTTGCCTAGCCATGTTTTTCGGTCTTGACGGCGTTAGGATGTTGATATCCAATTTCATTTGACAGATGTTGGCAGATGCTGATCAAGATCACCTCCTCTTAACGTAATTTGAAGAAAAAAGTCAAGCACTTGGAGGATTATTAGAATAGGCGTTTATTATACGCAATATAGTTGCGATGGTAAAGTTAAATGAGGGCCGTAGAATTTTGGAAAACCATTTTTCCCACGGAAAAGTTGTTTACGAAACATTATTTAGTCAAGATGTTCTTCGAGTAACTTCCCCCCGACATTTGTTTATATACAAGCCTAAAACCAAAATTATTTAAGTTCATTGGAAAGGACAAAATTCCTAGGGGGCCCCAGCGAGTCAGTGGGGAAATCATTCCAACGCTTGAATTGTCGAGGAAAATAGTATCAAGACACTATTTACACTGTCTCTTGTGCTAGCCTAAAAAAACCATAAGTATCTAGTTTCAAAAACCTAATGCAAAAAAACATACATAGGCCTAACTAAAATGACTCATAAATATAGGAAAGAATGACACGTGCTATATTTCATACGCCATATGTGATTTTTTTTTGAGAATTTGCATTAACAGGCCCAGGACGCGTTTGGGGATAAAAAGGCCAGCCAAGATCATGGCGACCATCACTTGGAAACTAGAGTTCCAAGAGTCTTAAATTTTCTAATTTGATCCAGAAAAAAAGTACCAGAATGTCGGCAGAACAGCTCTTAGCAGATTTGCGATACTTAATTCGGATTCGCCCCGTAAGTTTATTTTTTTTTGTACAATTTTAATTTTAATCTGGCGTCTTTAACTCGTTGTTACGATGATTTGACCAATTGCGTACCGAACTGTGTTACCGATAGTAATTTAGTTAAAACGTTTAGAGAAATAATTGAGTACCTCGGCCAGATCCCTCTAACACCTTTTAAATGCAATAATCGTAGCGAGTTAAATAATTTAATTCAAAATACCCCGACCTACGCTTTAACACCCGAATTCGAAATACAATGTCGGGACAGGAATGATATTTTATATGCATTGGGAGATGATTTTGAATTACCAATTGATTATAACACGGCTGATTATTTCGCGGAATCAAACGCTAGGAACGAACAACCTAACAGCCCCGGTTTAGATTTTCTAGCCAATGATTTTGAGTTACCAACCTTATACAACACTGATATTAACAAAGGTATGAGTCCACGCCTCGCCCAGGACGATTCCAACGGAATTTATTCTATTGATCAATGCCCGTTTTCCGGCCATAACTGGTTGACACCCGCTCGCGAAATATCTGACACGAGCGAGTCGGACTTATCGCGATACGGCGTAGTCACGCCTGATAATACGCGACTAGAATCCAACGCGGTAGAGAGAATAAATCTGGAAAATAACTCGGCTAGGAGCGAAGAAGAAGAAATTTCAAAGTTCTCTACGAGCGCTCCGGAGGACTTTGAAATTTTTAACTATCGCCATCTATCGGCCGAAAGAGAAAGATGGAGCATTTTATCGTTAAATCAAACGAGTCGGATACAGGTTCTAGCAATGATACATCTCCGGGAAGCAAATCAATTCGGTTAGAGCCTATAGGTTCGCCAAATAACGCGAAACGGGAAACAAGGTGGTCAGGACATGATACTGGTTTCACATCTAACGCGAAACGGGAAAAAAGGTGGTCAGGACATGATACTGGTTTCACATCTAACGCGGATACATTATCAATAAGCGAATTCGTTAGTATAAACGCGTGTAACAATGTTTATATGGACCATAACGCGTCTCAGCCTGTTAGTATTCAGGGCTCACCCGCATCAACTGTATACCCTGATGAGGATGATAATTCTCAATCCGTCCGCTATGTTTGAAAATTCGAGTACCTCGCGTAGTTCTTCGGGCTCTAATGAAAGTATATCTAGTGATAGTTCGAATCATACACCATCACCACCGGCGCAGCAGCCCCAACACGGTGGTGGTATTGCCTTAAACGATGCTGTTGTGCAGCTGGAATTACCAGCCCAATTTGAAATCATAGACGATGGTGAGAAAGCTTATCCAAAATTTAATTTCACTGGTAGATATCTCACGGTGCGTTTCGTTGGTGACGTAGAGTTAGGTATAACGCAATTTGTTACGTACATTTTCGAGCAATTAATGGACGACGACCAGGTTCAAATAACTTGTACGTCAGAAGCGTTTCCGAGTAAAGTCTTGGAAATTTCTTTCCGTAAAAAGTCTCCACTTGAGCCCAGTAGCGTATACGACCTTTTAGACGGGGAGATTTACGAAGATGAGAAAGAAGATTTCTGGGGCGCTCCCGTTTTTTTTCACTCTGAACGTTGTCCGATTACCCCACGGTGGTGCGCGCCTAAGAAATCGCGGCTTGAAACAACACGTTCGATATATTCGCGATAAACGTTGTTTCATTTCGATTAAAAACAGAGATAAATTATGTCTAGCACGAGCGCTCGTAGTCGCGATGGCTAAACTCAAAGTAACGCAAAATCCGGGCGTCAAGAACTTTTATATCGAATATAAAAACCTTTATAAGACCAACTCGGTTCATCAAACGACCAGGGCTGAATCATTATGCCAGGAAGCGGGGGTTTTTAGGCAAGAGTGCGGGAGCTATAATAGCCTAGTGCAGTTTCAATTTATTCTTTCCGATTTTCAAATAATTGTCTTCGAAATAAGAAACGACAAACCCGAAGTACTCTTTAAGGGGGAAGATGGGAACCCTGGTAACCCGCTTTATTTGATATGTGAAAATAACCATTACGATGTTATATCAAAATTAACACCCTTTTTCAGTACTACCTATTCGTGCCCCATTTGCTTAGTGGGATTCGATAAAAAATCACGACATTCGTGCGCTGTTTATTGTAAATTATGATGCCGGGCTCTAAATTGTCAGGGTGACTTAATTCCGTGCCCACAATGTTTGCGATCGTTCCGTGGTAAGGATTGCTTCGACGCGCACTTGCAGTCCACGTCCACTACTGAGCCTCTTTGCGCTAAAATAATGTTTTGCAAAAAATGTCACAAATACTTAAATTACCGGTATAAGAATACTTTACATCAATGTTACGAAGTCTACGGCGTTATTTGCAAAGCTTACAACTCCTATCCTCATCTTTGCTACGTCCAGCCTATAAAGGAATCTCATACCGACGTGGCAATTCCGAGAGCCAGGGGGACATTTCAAAAGCCAAAATATATATTTATCTATTATGATATCGAGAGTATTCAAAACAAACGCAGCAAGAACAACACTATGGCATACGAGCATGAGCCGTTTCTACTGGTTTCGCAAATGGTCTGCGGAGAAGGTATCGACGAGAAAGATTCGAGCTACGTTTGCCCCGTGTGTGTTCGGTATAGCTCTCGGCAGCGAATCTTTTTAGGCGAAGGCGTAGTGAACCGATTCGTCGAATACCTACAGACACTAGCGATATAAAATCGATTTATTTACTTGCGCACACGGCCAAATGTTACGATCTGCAATTTGTTTTTAGATCTATTCTGAAAGTGGATAAAAAGGTCTCTCCGTTTAGCATTATAAACGGGATAAAAATTATATTTCTCAAATGTTTTAATTTTAATATCTTAGATTCTTACTCGTTCTTGATAATGGCTTTATCTAAATTTAACAAGACCTTTGGTTTAGGGGCCTCATCGACAAAAGGGCGGTTCCCCCATCTATTGTTTAACTGCGTCGAAAACAATTTCAACCCTAACAAACCCGAACAGACCAACTATACTACCGCCAAGGGTGACCCTTTCCCGCCTTGGAAGCGTATGGTGTTAATCAACTCGGTTTAAACGAGCGAAAAGAGTTAATGCAATGGCACGCAGACTGTATCGCTTATGGGCGTGCATTTGACTTTGTAAAAGACGCTATAGAATACTGCAAGAGTGATTGCAACATTCTTAGACTCGGCTGTAGCGTTTTCCGGAAAGAGTTTATGGAAATATGTAACGCAGACCCCTTTAGGACCGCCATTACTCTACCCGGAGCCTGTAATTACATTTTTAGGAAAAAATTTCTAAAATCAGATACAATAGGCATTATACCTTCAAATGGCTATAGACTAACCGATCGACAGTCGGTTAAAGGATATAAATGGTTAGCGTGGGAGGAGAAGAGACGGGGAATAAGAATAGAAACCGGTATGCGTGCTAAAGAATTAAAAGTCGGTGGTATTAAAGTTGACGGCGTTTACGGCAATGAAATTTATTTTTTCCAAAGCTGCTTCTTTCACGGTTGTCCAACGTGTAAGAAAATAGGTCGTGATCCCCCGATACACAGTGACCCTAATGTCACGTAAAATCACCGTTATCTACAGACTCTCAAATCCGTCGAAATTCTAAGAAAAATGAACAAAACAGTGACGGAAATGTGGGAATGCCAGTTCGATGGTATAGCCAATGACCCAAAAAACAAGACATTTTTCGAGGCCGTTACGAGGAAAATCGTTTCACCGCTCAATCCGCGGGACGCGTTTTACGGCGGTCGGACTAACGTTACGCGTCTATACCTGAAAATTACCGGGCTTGATCGTATATTTCTCGGAGACTTTATTTCATTGTACCCATCGGTAAATATTTACGCTAAAGTCCCAGTTGGGCACCCGAAAGTGCTGATCGATCCGGAAGATTTACAATCTCTAGATTCTTTAGAGGGTTTGGTTAAATGCCGAGTTCTGCCGCCCCCTAAACTATTCCACCCTGTTCTCCCTATGCACGTGAATGGTAAGCTGGTGTTTTCGCTCTGCCAGCGTTGTAGCGTAGAAATGAATCAGGAGACTTGTCGCCACGACGACCCCGATAGAGCTTTTATCGGTACTTTCGTTTCGGACGAATTAAAACTGGCCGTCAAAATGGGCTACAAGGTTTTGGAGATATACGAAGCGTGGCATTACGAGACTACGACTTGTTACGACGTAAAAACGGGCGAGGGGGGACTATTCGCGGCTTACATCAAAACGATGTATAAAATTAAAGCGGAAGCTAGTGGTTTTCCACCGGGTGTTAATACCAACGAGGAAAAGCGGAAATACGTCGAAGATTTTGAAAAGGTCGAAGGTATCAAACTAGACTTTGACAAAATTGAATACAATGCCGGTCGGAGAAGCGTAGGAAAACTCATGGCTACGTTGTTTTGGGGTAAGTTAGGCCAACGTAACAATTTGGTCAAGACCGAAGTAATTCGCGATAGAGAAACTTTTTTAGAATTTTTCAACGACCCCAATATTGAGCGTAAAAGTGTATTGCCGATTGATGACGACACTATTTTACTCAAATTGATCCGGCTCTGAAACACGTAAACATCGTTTTGGCTTGTTACACCACCGCCTTCGCCAGGATGAAATTGTACGAGGTCCTGGATAAGCTCGGAGAGCACGTAATTTATATGGATACGGATTCAATCATGTATCACAGCCCTGGCGGTCATAAACTATTAGAGGAGGGACCCTACTTAGGTCAAATAGCCGATCAATTACCGGAATACGGCCCAAATTGCTATATAACCGAGTACTGTATGGGGGTCCTAAGAACTACGCGTATAAAGTATTAAACCCCGACACCGGTGAAACCCACGAGGTTATTAAGGCTAAAGGACTCCGTCAGTATTATTCTACTAAATATTAAATATCTATGGACTCCTTGAAGGGAATGATGGGGGTAGATGTTGACGCTCCTACTCTACCGATCGAAATTGAAATCCCACATCACATTTGTCGGTTAAGAGATCACACGGTAGTAACCGTTAAACAAGTAAAAAAGTATAGACCAGTCGTTAACAAATTAAGAGTAATCGATAACTTTAAAACTCTACCCTTTGCCTACCAAGAATGGAGAGAATGAACTATCAAAAAAATCGCGCGCGAAGGGTCATACGCGAAGGGTCATACGCGAAGGGTCATACGCGAAGGGTCATACGCGAAGGGTCATACGCGAAGGGTCATACGCGAAGGGTCATACGCGAAGGGTCATACGCGAAGGGTCATACGCGAAGGGTCATACGCGAAGGGTCATACGCGAAGGGTCATACGCGAAGGGTCATACGCGAAGGGTCATACGCGAAGGGTCATACGCGAAGGGTCATACGCGAAGGGTCATACGCGAAGGGTCATACGCGAAGGGTCATACGCGAAGGGTCATACGCGAAGGGTCATACGCGAAGGGTCATACGCGAAGGGTCATACGCGAAGGGTCATACGCGAAGGGTCATACGCGAAGGGTCATACGCGAAGGGTCATACGCGAAGGGTCATACGCGAAGGGTCATACGCGAAGGGTCATACGCGAGGGGTCATACGCGAGAATCGCGACCGCGCTAGACTTTTTTCGCTATCGCGATATTAAATTTTCGTGGCGGCGGCGGCGGCGGCGGGGGCTGCCCTTAATTTTTTTAAATAATAATAATAATAATGTCAGTTAATGAATAATAATAATAATGGGTTGATAAAAAATGTTAGGGGGGACGCTGGCACTATGATGAAAGAACTCCGGTGGTGTGGTCTCTGTTACTAGTTACACCGGGTTATAAATTCTGAGTGTATATGCGACAGTTTAAAAAAAGCTGGGGGTTAACTATAGAAATTTAAAAAAAAGAAAAAATTAAAAAAATTAAAATAAAAAAAATTAAAAAAATAAAAATGAAAAAAAAACTGGGGGTTAACTATAGAAATTAAAAAAAATGGGGAAGTAGATGAGCTACAACCAGTGTCATTCGGTGTTGAATATCGTTAAACGATTTAAGTGGAAATGGCAGTATCAGTATACGGGACAACGACTTGACGCGATAGAAGGGTAATAGGGTGTAGACTTGAAAACGATTATACCTTTAAACTAGATCGTAAATGGTTATAAGAAAACTCGCACACCAAAATTTTTACGTTAAAAAGCAATGCCCATTCGCGCGCTATTTCATTTAGTATTTAATCTTTAGTCATGTTACCTCTATACGGTCCGTTTTCTCTAATTATTAGTGGCCCTTCGGCTTCTGGGAAGACTTATCTGGTAGAGCGCTTGATCAAACATCGGTATCAAATGATATCACCGCCTCCATCAAAAATATTCTGGCATTATAACGAATGGCAGCCTCTTTAGGACGGCATGAAAGACTTTGTGATTTTCCGAGAAGGGGTTCCGGAACTCGACGTTTACCATGGTAATGAAAACGAACATATTCTTTTGATCGCGGACGATCTTATGCACGAAAACAACGGGCAAATCGGCGCGTTCTTCACGAAAGGAGTGCACCACAGAAATCTAAGTTTCATCTTCATAACACAGAATATTTTCCCGAAAAATAGAGAATCTATGGAGATTTCCATCAGTGCGCAATATATTATATTATTGAAGAATCCGCGGGATCAGCTTCAACCTCAAATATTATTCCGTCAAATCAAAGGGTATAATTCAAAATATGCCATTGAAGCGTATTTGGACGCTACCAAAAACCCCACGGGTATATTCTTATAGACCATAGGCAACAGTGTCCTGACGAACTCAGGTTACGAACGGATATTTTCCCTGGTGAAACGGAAATAGTCTACGTACCCAAGAAAAAGAAAAACGTATAAAACTCGGTGCAAAAAGATAACCCCGTACCATTTAGTTAAAATGCCTAAACTGGTTGCGACGCATAAAGATTTTCTCTCCGCTCTCGCGAAATCGAATCGTAAACAACGACGAGCGTTCCTTCAACACGCTTCTAAGCCTCTTATAGACGCCATCTCCGAGTGTTGTTACAATATGTTAATTGGTAACTTAAAATTAACCCCGGCGCAGAAACGACAACTCTGTAAACATAGAAAATCCCTTCGACAAATAGCGTCCAAGAAATTAGCTTGGCGTAGAAATAAATCTATTTTAGTTCAACAGGGCAACGGAATCTTAAGTTTTTTAATCCCCACTGTTAAGGGCTAGCGCGAAACAGCTACTGAAACAATTGGTAAGTTTAAATCGAGTTTCGTGGTCTTCCGACGGTGAGTTGTTCATTGACGATAAACCGATTCCCGGGTCAGACATTGCCATTTTGGTAAGCTACGGCGTTGGAGCCATAAACAACAATCAGGGAACGCGCCCTCCTATTAGCTGGTCGGAGTTCTCCTCTTTAATACCCTCGCCGCTAGTGCAAATATCGTCTTCCGCAAATCCAGTTAGCGTTAAAAAGAAAACACTGTCGCCGATAATAAAACGATTTAAAAGAGCTTCGATCGTCAAATCACCCATCAGTATAAAACCTAGAACCTTATCAAGCGGTTTCATCGAGATAACTCTTAGATCTTACGCTAAGAAGAATACGAAGAAGAAGAAGTAAGCCCCCGTAAAACAACAACAATGGGCAGAATTCGGAACACCGTAGCTAGCCTTCAATAAGATTTGCTACGATCCTAAGCACCCTGTCAGCCACGACTAATCTGTATTACAACTTGTTGTCTACCCCCAGGACTCTCGCGCTATACATCAAGGTGCGTATCGATATTTCCAAATTCTGTGTCTTGTTATTGTTATTGTTATTATTATTATTATTATTATTATTATTAATATCCGGTATCATTTCTTGGTGGGGTAAACAACCATGGAACGAATTCGGAATCACGAGCTCGTCTTGAAGAAAATTTACTACGATCCAAAGCATCCGGCCAGCTACGACGGGGTGGCTAAGCTATATAACGCCGTTAAAGAAAAGGGGATTTCCAGAGAACAAGTCGTAAACTGGTTGTCTACTCAAGACTCTTACACGATACATAAAGGTGCGTATCGAAATTTTAAAAGAGATAGAGTCTTTGTTACTAATATCGGGGATCAATTCCAGATGGATTTGGCTGATATGCGAGATATTGAAAATTCAACTCTGGTTTCAACTATCTACTCGTGTGCATCGATACGTTTAGCCGAAGAGCCTGGGCTATCCCCATAAAGACCAAAAAAGGGGAAGACATCGTAGAAGCCACCAAGAAAATTTTCGCCGATCTTACGCCGCTAAAAATTCAGACTGATAAAGGAACCGAGTTTCTTAACAAAAATTTTCAAGACTTCCTTAAAAGTAAAAACGTTAAATTTTTCACGAGCGAGATCGACGATATTAAGGCTTGTATGGTTGAGAGATTTAATCGAACCCTAAAATCGAAGATGTACAAATATTTCACGGGTAACAATACGTATCGGTATTTGGACGTCCTACCTGATTTGCTCCAAAGCTATAACACCACTTTCCACTCGACTATTAAGATGGCCCCTTTAGATGTCAACCCCGACAACGTACTGAAAGTTTTTAAAACGATATATATGAAACAGGAAAAAAAACGACCCCAAAAGCGAAGGCCTAAATTCAAAACCGGAGATCACTGTCGAATGAGTAAAAACAAGGGGAAGTTCGAGAAATCGTACCCTGGTAATTGGTCGAAAGAAGTTTTGAAAATTGTCCGGGTGGTGAAGGCCAACCCGCCTTTTTATATACTCGAAGATCTCGCGGGTGAACCGATAAAAGGAAGATTTTACGAGGAAGAATTATTATCTGTGGCGAAACCCGAAGCCTACCACATCGATAAAGTACTAAAGACGAGAAAACGAGGAAGACAGATAGAATACATAGTTAGTTATATTGGATATCCACCGAGTGCTAATTCTTGGGTAAAGAAGCAAGATGTATTTGACATTGCCGTCTAACGCGAGTATGAAGATATACAAGGACAAACCATGGCCTCGTATACTACCAGGTTAGCGAAACCCGTAGAACTGGACGGAGATTGTGAATGTGCCTTAATGGAGATTAACTATACTAGCGCCTTCTTTAACCTCCACCAGGGCGAAAACACTATAGAGTTTTTGATTACGGACGACATCACACTTCCTCCCGATTGTACGCCCCTCGATCGAATAAGACACGAGGCTGCGTTGGTGAATGCGCTTGGAATATACCGTTCTCAAAAACGTAATAAGATAACAAAAAACATTGAAACTCAATCCGATGAACCAGTCCGCGACAATACGAGAGACGAGGACTCGAATATCGATGATGATTTTTTCGTCGATGATCCTTTCTTAGACGATGTTATAGCAAACGAGCCTTTCGTAGACGATAAAACAGAGGACAACGCGCCGGTGTCCGTTGTTGTTCCGATAAACACGGTGATAGATAACAAACCGGTCACGGTTGATACGACGGAATCAGGCATACCCGCTAAATCAGTCGCGAACGAACCAACCAGTAACGCGCCCGTAGACGATCAAACAAGTGCAACGCTCGAGATCGATAAAAAAGGTGTAAAGCTTGATTTCGCAGAATACCAAGACGAGGCGCCTTTTGGGACTATCAATAAACGTGTTAATCAAGGTGGTATTCAACGTAAAAAGAAACCGCCAGAGAAGATGGAACTTACTATTGACAATTCTATAAAATTATCAGAAATAAATAAATGCGAGTAGGAGATGCTACCATCTTTGAGGGTTTTCAATGTACAGGTAGAAAGGGGGTCGGCACCGGAAATCCCCGCTTCCTTCCCCCCCTCCCTAAACTAGGTCACAGGTGGCGCTGGGGGGTCGGCATTTTCTTCCCCCCTCGGGGTAAGTCACCGAAGGTCATTGACCTCTGCAGAGTGGCGCGCGCTGATTGGCTGGCGCGGGGACCACGTGGTAACTACGCGGCGCGGGGAGCACGTGGTTACCTGCGCGCTGATTGGCTGGCGCGGCGCGTGTACTGCGCGCTAATTGGCTGGCGCGAAATTATTCAAAATGGCGCCGATTGGTTGGTATTTTGGCGCGAAAAGGGGTCAGTACTCCTTTAAAGGAATTCCCAGGCTCGCTATACTCGGGCATTGTTAAGGCGGTGACAGGTTTGATTGATTACGAGCAGGTGTTTATCGAGGAATGCGCCGTTGCTAGGTTACCCCGCTCGCTGTTAGAGGAAACTCCAGATTTGTATTCGGGACGATTTCGTTGTATACGTAAATTTCGAAGAAAAAATGGCTACGGTAAATAGTCACGATATTCCTTTAAAATTTCTTTCGGAAAAAAAACGATTAATGAGTTTCGTTAATTGGAAGGTACCAGGTGTACATAAATCAGACTTGGCCGCGCAAGGGTTTTATTCGTTACCAGACAGCGTTTCGGTCAAGTGCGCCTTCTGTCCGCTAGTCATAACCGATTGGAAAAGCGTAGTCCTCATTCGACACTTGGAAAAGATACCGCTTTGCCCTTTCATGAAAGGAGAATCTGTAGGAAACGAAACGAATCTCGAGTAGGGATGACGGTAGCTTACTTGGTAGGACGAACAACTTTGTAAATAGCAAATTAAAATAGTCACGAGTTCGAATCCCCTCCAAATAAGAGACCGTCATTCTTTTTATAAAAATGGACGACTTTTACGTAACTCTACCGAGTAACGCCTCTAGCGACCTCTATCCGGCGAATACTCAGTCAAACTTTAAAGTAAACTTGGGTCGTTCTATAACACTACCGGACAAATTTGTTGTTGGCGTGTCGGAAGTAATTTTGCCTCCCAACTGGGAAAATATCACGGATAAAACTAATAATTTTCAATTAAAAACGGTGGTAGCTGATTATTATAAAAAACGACCTTACATTTATAAAATCTCATTAAAAGTCGCTAAATTGGAAGCCGAAAAAGACACTGCCGGATTTGTCATCAAATATAGTCTGGTTAAAAAAGTTGTACGCGCTATTAACGAAGGAATAAGGGAAAATGGACTAGACGCCTACATTTCGTTCAAAATCTGGGAAAAACCCGATGGACTTTATTGGATTTACGATCCGACAACACATAATCCGGCTGACCCGACCAAGAAAAAGAAGACCAATTTCGAGTTATTTATTCCTGACGGACCTTTGAAAGAACTGTTATGTTTCGAGAGCAAGGATGACACGGGATATCAATCGGGGGTATATCAGCCGTCAAAACCGGTAACCCCCTATACGAGGAGCATAATTTTAAATCATCTAAATTATATTGAAATCAAAGAAAATCATCTACGCGATATGACTTTTACACGCAACGTAGAAGTTGACTGTAATATTCCGATTGGAACTTATATGTCAAACACTATCCCTGATCACGTGAGAAACCTTGTTCATTTCGGTATAAACCCCAATGGCACAATCCATGTAGGAGCTGATCACGGGGCTGTGACTATTTTCTTCAAATCCAGTAAGAAAGGCTTAGGCGAATTATTAGGATTTACGGATTTTGACCTGGTTGGTCACGACAGTACTTATCCGGCCGATTTATCTAGAGGCGCGAGTACGCTTTATCTATATTCGAATTTAATATATCCCCAGTATACCGGAGATACTTTCGCTCCTCTCATGAAAATTATACCGTTAGCGAGCAATGATCAGTCTAGTAATAAGTCTATTATATACGACAAAATAGACTATTACCCGGTTAAAGCAAGAGAGCTAGAGTTGATCGAGATAGACTTAAAAACTGATTTTGGAGAAAATTTGATATTTAACGCGGGGAAGACGGTCGTTCGACTTCATTTCAAGAAAGATGTCAGAGAGTGACAGTTATTTCCGTTACTATAAGTCTCAATATGGGGGGCGAGTGTTTGCCGGCCCCGTTTACCAGAGAGGGCGTGGTTTGGGTGGAATATTTAAGAAATTAATGAGATATATTACACCGATGGTAATACCTTTACGCAGCGAAGCGCTAGGTCTCGGAAAGCGTATGTTCGGTGATTTGGAATCCGGTGTAGATCCGCAATTGGCTATCCGCAACAATTTACGATTAGCCGGAAGCAATTTGTTACATAAAGCCGCTGACAGAATGAGTAAGCCCCAGTCAGGCAGTGGAACTCGTAAGAGACGCGCGCCTCCTAGACAACGGAAAAAGAAAACAAAAAAATCAAGGACGAAAGACGATTTTTTGGGATAAGAAACAATGGCGCTTCGAGAAGGCATGCTAAGTTCGTTAGACTTGTTCGAACGACCCGTGTTAAATACCAATATATTAGCTACAACCGAAATACGATATCTGCCCACGAATAACATAACCGACAAAGGCCCTCTCGAATTTTTTATTCCGGCATCTGATGACTTATACATTGATTTATCCAAAACTATGCTCAAACTAAAAATGAAACTCGTGCATTTCGACGGTACAGACGTACCAGCCACTGAAGTGAAAGTCGGGGTCACGAATAATCTTATTGGAACTCTTTTTTCGCAAATCGACGCGTATTTGGGCGATATGTCGGTACAGTCTACAAATAATCTTTCGGCGTATAACGCGTACTTGGCGAAATTGCTGAATTTTGGTGAAGATGCTAAGAAAACGCAACTGGAGAATGGAATGTATTATATGAACGCGGCCTGTAACCCGCAAGACATGTGGGAACCTGCTTTTAACAATGATCGTAACGGAATGCTGAAGAGATGCGCGCGAACGAAAGAATCGACCACGTTTGAGTTAATGGGCCATTTACCCCTCGATATTTGTCACATGAATAAGTTTATTGTCAATCAACTACCCGTAAGATTCCGCTTAGTAAGAAGCCCTCGTTTAACTTGTATAATAGCTTTAGAGCAGGGAAAAGATTATAAGCTAATTTTAGAACAGGCGTATTTATACGTTACTAAAGTCAAGGTGGCTCCGCAGATAAGTTTAGCCCACGCTAGGATGCTAGAAAGCGGAATACCAGCGATTTATCCCATTACGCAAACAATTATGAAAAGTTTTTCTATCGCTCAGGGTCTGAAAAACATAAATCGCGATAACGTTATACTCGGGAAAATACCAAAAAGGGCAGTTGTAGTTTTTGTCAAAGAAGAAGCTTTCAACGGGTCATTGACCACAAATAGCTTGAAATTTGAACATTTAAATATCACCGACTTATCTTTGTCAGTCGGACCGGATAGATACCCTCCTGACGGCTTTCAAATGGATTATGCAAATTCAAATTACTGTTTACCTTTTCAGTCTTTATTCGAGTCAATGGGCATAGCTTCCGAAGATAGGGGTAATTATCTAAATTTTGCGAATTTTAAGGAGGGGTACACGATCTTTACTTTCGATATGTCGCCGGACCAGAATGCTTCGGCTGATCATACGAGTATTCCTCGACAGGGGTCTCTACGTTTAGATGTTCAATTGAAAGACCCCCTACCGACTAATGTCGTGTGTATAATGTACTTTGAATTTGATAACGAGATTTTAATTACCCGGGACAGAAAGGTGATATATAGTATCGAATAAAATGAGCCACCCTGTTTTCTATTCGATTAGTTCGACGCGAGCTTTTGTTTGAGAATGACACGCCCCCATTTTCTCTCCAACCAACTCGACATTTTTTTATCGGCGAATCTCGCGGAGCCTGAAATTTTAATTAACCGTCAAGGACATAGAAAATATGTCAATTTTAGCGTAAAAGTGTGGAAGAATCTCTGGAACTATGAACAAGAAATTGAAAGATTTTTCAATACCACTACCGAAGCTATACGTTTTCACAGCTGGTTTGCGGATAGTGTCAAGTTGAAAGGATTCTTCTGTCAGCGTGGAAGAATTATTGATATTCGCGGCTATATTCGCGGGTCTAATTCAAATTACGACGTTGTGTATTCCTCCGCCAACGGGGTCGCCCTAGATAAAGAAGCCTGGGACCGTTTGAAGATTATCCGTACGAGTCTCGACAAAGAAATAACTGACCGAAAAGACGCTTTTAAAGGAATGAAAATGTCTATTTTAGACGAATTAAAAAGTGTATTATTTACGTTAACCGAGGCGTGCCCAAACCTGCCCTGCCATAATCAATTGGCCCATCACATTAGCTGCAAACCGATCGCGTCACATTTCTGCGAAAGACTTGAAAAAAGTGTCAAGATGGCGATACCCCTTATGAACTATGACAACGTAATTAAGGCATTTTACGTCAACTTTCCCGACTATAAACTGGGGGTAGAAAATTTATATCATAATATCATGCAAAATGAATCTGAAATTTTATCAGAGCTGATGTATTAAAAATTTCCATTAAAATGTATAAAAATGTAAACTTTGCTGGTCTTTCATTTAATAATGTAGCACACTTTGAACTGTCAAGACATGAATATAGAATCTATTTATTTTGACCCAGAAAATCCCGGAAGTCTGGGAGGACTAAAACGTTTATCCGAACAATTACCCTCTATTTCCAAGAAAAAAATTAAAGATTGGGCGTTGACCCAAGACGCCTATACGTTGCACAAAGATAGAAAATTTAATTTTCCTAGAAATAGGACTTATGTCACGAGCTTGAACGAAGAACACCAGGCTGATTTAATCGAGTTAAACGAATTAAAAAATATTAATAAATTTAATTATATTCTTACTAATATCGATATTCTGTCCCGATATTTATTCGCTATTCCCGTGAAAACTAAGAGAGCGAGCGATATATTAGCTGCTTTCAAAAAAATCCACAAACAACGTAAGCCTTTGAAAATTAATACTGATCAAGGTTCTGAATTTATAAATCGTAAAGTGCAACGCTATTTCAAGGACCAGGGAATTAAGCATTTCGTTTGTTACGGCGATAAAAAAAGCAGCGTATGCGAGAGAGTGAATAGGACGCTTAAAAATAAAATTTACAGATTTCTTACCAAAAGTAAAGGAAAAAAATTTATAAAAGAACTACCAAAAATTGTAAAGTCCTATAACGATAGCGTTCATCGCACGACGGGATATAGACCTAGCGAAGTAAGCTTAGCCAATGAGCATCTTGTTTGGCAAAAATTATTTGGAAATAAAGCGAAAAGAGAGGAACCGAAATTCAAGATTGGCGATCACGTGCGCCTGTCAAAAACCAGCAAAGTATTTCGTAAGGGATTTAAAGGATATTGGGTAAAGAGGTTTTCACCATATCGAAGGTGATAAATAAACCCCGCCCACTCTACCATATCAAGGACAAGAATAACGAGAAAATATTGGGGTCATTTTACCCCGAAGAAATTCAAAGGGTTTTGCCATGAATACTTTTCAATTGGACGCTTTTTTAAAATGCGACCCGAGAACCAAACCTTTTTTTCTGGGCACATTTTCCAAAGATACTTTACCTCGAGATTGTCCGAAAAAAAAGCCCTTTTGTTTGGTGGCCAATGTACAAGACTCATCAATGCCGGGAAGCCATTGGATAGGAATCTTCGTCATTGCTAAAAATAGGAAAGGACAACGCGTGGGAGATTTTTTTTGTTCTTTCGGTCAACATTTTGATGTCTACGGTTTTAAATTGGATCATTTAGCTCAGAAATGGTTTTATAATAAAAATATAATTCAAGATATGAACCAAGAAACTTGCGGTTTGCACGTTGCTTCGTTTCTGTTAAATAGGTCTGCTGGATTAAGCTTTAAGAAAATTTTAAAAATGTATAATAATGAAATATATATGAACGAAGTAATTTCGCTATTGGCATTGTGTGTACATTTATTTAATCACGAAAACAGATTTTGTAATCAATAGTGTTTAATAAACATGGTTTTACAAAAAAACATTAATTTTCCCATTCATTAATTTCCCAATCGTTAATTTCACGATCTTTAGAATACGCCCGGCGTCTTTCTTTGCGACCTTGGCGGGTTGGCAATTCCTTTCTTGTCAAGAGCGGTCCTACGAAAGGCAAGGAAACAGGTTCGGTCGTATTACGAAGGGTGGATTCCGAAGGCTTATAGCTGCTGTCTTTGAAAGTTGGCGTGCTATATTCATCGAGACTCGTTTCGCTGCGAGATTTACGTAGCTCAGCTCGAGCGGGTGAAGTGAAAACGTTGCTAGCGCCGTTCTTCCATCTTCCCTTTGGGTAGCCTGGAGTACTCGCAAAGTCAGGCTTGAATGGAATATTTCGTGACGTCACGAGATGCGGTGGGGCTGCAATTAAAGTTTTATGGGCGTAATCGGGCGATTGACTTTCGTCCAACCCCGAAATGCCGGAGACACTCTGCCATGGTGTAGAAATTCCAGGATTTATCGGTGATGCTGGGAGGGGCCTGTTAATAGCCATTTCCAGTTGGTGGAGAGGTTGCTGTACGGCTCTTTGCACCTGTTGCGGCGCGGCGAATAGTTGATGGAGCTGATTTGGCGTTTGGGGAGGCGAAAAAAAACTTGGCGAGGCGAGCGGCGGGTTACCGAATGAACCGTTAGGTACAGCGGGAGGCTGGTAGATCGCACCGTGTGCTAACTGTATCGGCGCTAACGTACTCGAAGAAGGAGGTAAAGGAGGCGGTTTTATTTGAACGGCTGGAGCGCCGTCATAGTCTTTAATTCTGAGATACCGCGCCAACATTGCCAGATATTCTCGTAGTTTTTCTTCTTCCCTACCGTCTCGAACGGGTTTGTTAAGAATACTATTCATGTGTTCTTGTATTAAATTTAGCAATTTTTCGGTATCGGATAAATAGCTATCCGCGGGTAGCAAGACAAATTTCTTCATCGCGCCGGATTAATTATACGACCCAAGATTGGCGGGATGAGCGAATCGAGAATCGCTCCCCAAAAACCGCCCGTTTGCGAGACTAGAATTCTTCGTCGATAACAATCACTGAGATCTCTTTGACCTAGTTTTCTAATAGATTTTTTATATCGTTGTAATTGCCGTCGTTTATGCTCGCCAACTGGTAAAGCTCCGCGGCAAATATTATGACAGATATTCGCGATTGAGCCAACCTGATCTCGCGTGGCGTTCTTCAGTAAAAATCGTCTTTGATTTGGGGAAGCCTTTTTTAATAAAGTTAGATACGGGCGGCTTTCTATAATTGACCTGGGCAAAGGCATTTTACAGAATGACGTAAAATTCGAATAAACACTTTGTTATATATTCTGATTATTACAATAATATACATTTTCCTCTACCAAAAATGATAAATACATAAAATAAAAAATTAATTTTCGGTAAATACTAGCATGGGTCCTTCTTCCATGAGGCATTGCGTTCTAACTTTTAGAAATTCGGGAGTTTTTTGTTGTAGGTCAACAACCACGTTAGAATAGGGCGTATCCGACGTTACGTAATTATAAACGTTGCTCAGAAAATTAGGGTTATGCGGAAAGATCTGACGACTTAAATGTTTTATTTGTGATGGATCACGGGGGCTTCGGAACTGGACTATAAATGAGGCGTTAAGCGAAATGTCGCGAGAAAATCTGCCCTGACCAAAGACGTTCTGGCATAAGAATACAATACTCAGATTCAGATGATGCGAACACACTCGAAAAAGTTCAGATACCAGCGCGTTGTCTAAGCACTCGCTCGAAAGGTCGTCTAGCACCAAGAGGTTGTTTTGTCTTTTGTCAAACAAATCTTCGGGTTTTTCACTAAAGAGCCCTCTATGGAATTCAATTTCGGGGGCGAGGGTTTTTAATTCGTCAAATTGATCGTTCCAAAGATTGTAGCAATATAAAATTTTTTGGGGTGGATTGTCGAACATTCAATTTTTATTTTTCAAGAGATTAAACGTCCAGTGACTTTTTCCCGACTTACTGGGGCCAGCCAAAAGAAAGGTACAGGGGGTTTGAAATTTTAGGCGTGTGAGTGACATGAATATCCGTAGGGAATAGAAGTACCGTCTTTGAAAAATATACGTTTCGTCGACGTAAATCCCACTAGTTTTTCGGCTTGTCTGAGATACAAGTGCCCGGTTTTTTGTCTTTTCACGTTAAAGGGAATCTCGACACGGTATTTTAATTCGCGGTTCTCGAGCGCCAACTGCTTTATCGTGTCAAAGTTTAAGATGGTCTGATTTTTTTTAGTAAGAGTGACGCCTTTTATCTTGGTTAAAATTTTGCCCGATTCGAACAAGATAGAGTAACCCTTGGGGGCTATCGTGGTAAAAGCTTTAATGGGGTCATTAGGATATTCATCCGTAAGTCCGCCCAAGCTGCTTGATAAAGTTAAATCTAATTTCTTATCGTGTATCAGAATACAACTGTCCGTATCGCCGTAGGCCAAATTAGGCCCGATTTTAGCCATTAGATTGTATAATTTAATACGCCCATAAGAGGCGACGAAAATGCCCACAGTTGGGGAACCTTTACGATAAGCCGGGACGTGGTCTTCGTGATATTTGGTCGTCACGAGAGCCATTCCGTTTTCTAGGAGTTTTAAATCGGTCAGCTGTTTCGTTTTATCAGTTAAAATTTTAACCAAGTCAGCGTAGGAGTTTATAAAAGATCTATTATTTTGACGTAATTGAATTAGGTGACGTCCCCAAAGCTGGTTAAGGGAAAGCTTGCCAAGCGCTTTGAGAGCTGGGTTAGAGCTAACCTCTTCTAGGCCTATTTTTATCCCGTCCTGTTCCCAAAAGTCGTTTAAATATTTTTGTTTTTCTTCTAAGGAGTCAACGTTTTTAGGAAAACCAGCGTATTGGGTTTTCATTTTGTAAAAATCTCTGACGTAATCGTCAAAAAGGGGGCAGTCAGAGTCGAAAGTTTCGCGATAATGCTGCACTTCGTGAATTTGTAAAACTTTATAATTATATTGAAGGGATAAATAAAACTCGGGGGTAGTGTACGTATCCGTAATCGCGCGTTCCGCCTCGGTATGACGACAGTCGGCTAGATTATAGAGGGCGCACGTTCTGCATAGCGTAAACATTAATTTATCGCCAATCAGGGAGCCCAAGACGGGGAGATATAGATCTTGGGGTGGGAGAAGAGTCGCTTTGATTAGCCCGAAATAGAAATCGGGTTCGTAATTAAAGTTGCTAGTTAAGATTTCGGGGAGCCCTTTGGGGTAGCGGTAATTTTTGGACATGGAGACCGACGGATACATACTGTTAAAATCGTAAAATTTAATCGGCCTCTCGGGGGTGGATTCTATATACAGTAAAAAAATTTCAACGCGCCCACCCCTCAGAGCGCTTCGCGAAACGATCGGATCGGAGAAAGCCAGTTCGTCGCAAAAAGAATTTATTTCGGGGTTAACTTTTAAAAACGTGTCCCATTCACATTCCCATATGGTAATTAAACGCGCGTTGGGGTAATTTTGACGATAAAACTCGATTTTGTCGAGAGTTTTTAAGTAATTATTGATATTAGATTCTTTAAGTTCGTAATTGTACCCATTATGGTCAGTGTGATTGGGACACCCGTGCCAGAAACACCCGAAAAATTCCCCAATTATTAAAGGGTCAGCGCTGTAAATGTCGGGGTGGTAAGGAGCTAAATACTTTTCTCCCTCCAACGATCGCGCCGTTTGAAACTTTACGTGCATTTTTTGCTCCAAGTAAGCCGCCCATCTGAGAGCTTTAACGGAATGCTTGCCCCTGTACCCTGCTGGCGGGATAATAGCTATGGTATTTGGTTTCAGATACCGGCTCAAAAATAAATCGGTTAAAGCTCCCGGTAGAGTCACGCTTTTTCCCGCCAAAATGTCGAAATTGACCTTTTCTCTAAAAAGATTTCTGAACCGGTCAAAACCCCTCTGTAACAGCTTGACGTCATCAATGGCGTACTTTGTCAACACTTCTTTTAAATCAAAAACGGTAAATTTTTGGGCGTCGTACCAAGTTTCGAAATTTGCCAATTGGTCGGGGGTGAATTTATCTACTTCGAAAAAGGATTTTTCCGGTACGACGCCGATATAGTCTAAGGTGTCTTTTTTTAAGAAAGAATACGGGAAAAATCCCTTGCTTTCGCTTAAATTAAAGGTTTTGGAGAAGCTTCTGAGAGGGGCTGGAAAATAAGAAAAGCTATCTATAAATCTTATATTGTATTTGGAAAGAAACATCGCGAGAAGGTTGCAGCCTTTAAAGATAACTTCGGGGGTTATTGACCGGGCCAGAACTCCTTTTAATACGAGTAAACTGTCAAATCCAGACCCAAAATGCGAAATGCACGTAATGTTTTTAAAAACTGGTTCGACCTTTGAATATTTGGTTTTACCCTTTTTTGCAACGACCTGACTCTCCAATAAGTAATCTAAAAACGTCTCGACGCAATTAAAGCCGGTAAGGGTACGGTAATCGTACGTTTCAGAGTACGGACTGTCTTGCATAGCGGTAATTAGCAGAACGGGTTTAATCTCGTCATTGTCGACTAAAGTTTCAAAATCAAAGTAAAGGATTCTGGTGGAATTTTCCGGTAACGTGATAGGTTGAACAAAACACGCATTTTTCGGGTGCTCAATTTTGCAGTAGTGACATTTCAAATCGCATACGTGCTCCCCTTCAAACTCTTTACCGCAAGTTAGGCAACGTTTGAGTTTGTCGCACGTCCCTAATTCTATATGCTTTTGGAAGCACGTATTCCCCGAAAAATATCTAAAGCAGTTGGCGCAACGTTGACTAGTTTCGGTATGCGAAACATTTGTATCGAGACACCGCTTACAGCTAACGCCCCCCTCGCAATTGTGCTGCTTTTTTACTTTGCTACTCACAAAAACTTTCAAACAAAATGGACAGTACCCTATTCCCCCGAACATGGCGGCGTAAGACCTCACTACGTGGACGTGGTTTTCTAATTTAAGGAGAAAGATTTTTTTGGGTTGAAAGTGGCCTAAATAAATGGGGTCAAAATTGGAATCGGAATCGAGTAGGATAATTTGATAATCGGGCAAGACATTTTGGAATTTAGGAATGTCTTTTATTTCAACAGGACCTGGTGGCACTTTTGATAATCTGTGTAACGCTAAGGCCGCTTTTTTTGTTTTGGATGGTTGACATTACGAATATAGCTTAGATCATGCATATTAAAATTTTTGGATTGGCCTTTATTTTTTAATTCTTGGTAGTCAGCGAGACACTGTCCTACCGCAACCGCCCTCGCAAAACACAGATTATCAGAATTGCGAATCGGGATAAAGGTATTGCCCTGTTCAATGTAATTATCTAAGCACTCAATAGTCCTGTTACGAATACTTTTTTGACTACTACTCATATTGGTGTCTTGCAGAAGAATTATGTCGAATTTTAGGGGGGCCTCAAAGTATAAATTTTTATGGGACTGGGCTACCTGCTCGATACCGCTTAAAATTCTATCGGCCGTCAACTCGTTTAGGTTCATAAATTGGAAATTAATGGGCTCTTCGAGTTCGTCCGAACTGACCGCTATTCTGATACGACTATAACCCTGATTTTCATCGCTAATTTCGTTTAATAGGGATTGGAAAATTTCGTTTAATTGGGTTTCTATTCGCGCGTGGTTGAGATCGTCCAAGTTTTTGAACTCGCACTTGAATTCTAAAGTTTTACATTTGTATTTTTTGGAAGTCCGAGAGATAATTTTAGTAACCGAATAATAGTTCTCAGGTCGAAACCTGGTGCTTAAATCGAGAGGGGCTTCTTGAGTCATTGTAATTTACGAATTTCGTCGTAGCGTAGAGTCACTTCCCTCAATAACCGCAGGACGTCGTGAATGTCTCTTCTGCCGTATAGGGTCAGCGATTTTGCAAATGAGGAACCAGAATTTTTGGTCAAGCAAGTGTGACCGGTGGCCTGGCTATGGCGAATTTCTAATTTATCACCCTCAATTAGGTAAACGGCGTCTAGGTCCTTGACGTCTTCTAAGGCTGCTTTAAGCTGGGGTCCTGATTCTAGTTTAACGCATACACCCTGTTTAGTCGGTTGCGGAAGACTGGATGCTACGTGCGTGGCGTAACGCCTTATATCTATATATATTTTTTGGTCAAAGGTCGTTATTTTAACGCCCAAATCTCCGAGCTCGGAGAATTCTAATACAATATCGTGCCAAGTGGTATTCTTTGTTAATTTTTCTATGTCTTGGTTAGCCCCTTTCCCCGCGAATAATTGTCGAGGTTTATTTTTTTTTATTACTTCGCCGACTTTTGATTTTCTAGCGTATACTTCGGGCAACTTCACTGGTGCTGTTGGGGGAGTGTCATAATCGAGCTTAATGTCGTCTCGGGCTGCCTAAGACATATAGAGATTAAAAACTAATCTCGCTTAAAAAAATTTCAAAAACATAATTACCATCTTGCTGATTGGTCGTCGGGGAGAGTGAGGGCGGTGTTCGTCGCTTCTGCGAAATTGACCGTTGCGCGGTTTCTTTTATACTCGCAAGGTAAGGGGGGGAAAGAACAAAATAATCGCGTGACAGTCCTATTGTCAATTTGTCAAAATGATTAATTACTTAACGAAAGCGGAATGAACCGGTTCTACCATGACTATGCGAAAGGATTGTTCACTAACGCATTTCCAGCGCGACTCAATTTAATTCGATGACATAATTAATAGGTTTTTCTCTCGGTATTGTCACTAAAGGTATTTGCGCCGCTAAGTTATTTCTACACCTGCTCGTAATCAATCAAACCTGTCACCGCCTTAACAATGCCCGAGTATAGCGAGCCTGGGAATTCCTTTAAAGGAGTACTGACCCCTTTTCGCGCCAAAACGCCAACCAATCAGCGCCATTTTGAATAATTTCGCGCCAGCCAATTAGCGCGCAGTACACGCGCCGCGCCAGCCAATCAGCGCGCGCGCCACTCTGCGGAGGTCAATGACCTTCGGTGACTTACCCCGAGGGGGGAAGAAAATGTCGACCCCCCCGCGCCACCTGCCGGAAGGGGGAAGGAAGCGGGGACTTCCGGTGCCGACCCCCTTTCTACCTGTACATTGAAAACCCTCAAAGATCCTGGTACATCCTACTAATGCGCCCCTAAATTGACGGGTTCGTATCATAAATTCAAGATACCTTACGTACACTACACTTCCATGGGACATTTAGTTGAGAAGATTAACGGGCGATGCCAAAGCGTGTTAAAAGAATTAAAAACGTCTTTTCAATACAACGAGGTTACAAGATTCGTCATGCTGAAACCCACGAAAGTTCCGAATACAATTATTCAAATTCATAGGAGTCTCGAAGCGATCCTCGGGTTTAAACAGGGGGCTTTCGATCTTAAAAATGGGCAACGCGGTAATTGACCCTCCCGGATCACGGTGAATGAGCCCAAGCAGTTGTTCGTGTATACTGACGTGGTTGAAGATCAAATAATTGGTGATACGCTAGCCTCACTCGTCAGAATAGATCCCGTAGAGGGTTCTTTCGGTAACAATGTTGGCAAGATATTCGACATGCCGCATTATGTACGAGTTTCATAGAGGTATTTCGATACAATTAGCGTGCATATAATGACGTCGCGGGGTAAACCGGCGCCATTCGCATTCGGATCTTTGACTGTTAAACTACACTTTAGAAGGAGAAGAAATGCCTAAACCAGATATTCTGGATGAAAGGGTGTCGTGTCCCTACAAGAATTATTATCTCGATCAGGCTCAATCCGGAGGGGCCGTGTCTCATTTCTTTCAAGGAACCCCCTATCAAAAAGGACACGGTCTCGGTAGTTTGTTTTCGGGGTTGTTTCGGTGGGCATCACCCTTCCTAGTTAGAGGCGCTAAGTATGTTGGAAGACAAGCGCTGGGCGTAGGGAGTAAAATTCTAAACGACGCCGTCGCGGGGGAAAACATCACAACTTCCGCTAAAAGACGTTTCGGCGAGGCTATACAAGGCATTACAGGCCAGAGTGGTTCGGGTCGAAGACGAATTAAAAGAAGAAAGAAAACTACTACCAGCCGAAAAAAAATCTACAAACAGTCGACGAAAAGCCACGCCTCGACGAAAAACTAGAAAAAGGGTGACGAACCGGAAACGTGGCTCATTAGCTCGAAAGTCTCGTAGACTACAAGTGCGCGATATTTTTTCCGTAACCTAAAATAACAAAAAAAAATTATAAAGTAGAAGCTCTTAAATCAGAATTGGATCTATTTGCGACGAAACCGGTTCAAACCGGTGTTGAAAGCGCGACTACGACGTTTTATAGACCAATCTCGACTCTTAAAAACGATTCTCAAATCGAATTCTGTATTCCAAAATCGGCTGAATATACCGATTTGGCATTGACTCTACTTCATATCAAATGTAAAGTCACGAGAGAAAACGATGCGAATATAGACCCCAACGCCCGAATAACGATATGTAACAATTTTATGCATAGTCTATTCGACCAGATCGAAATTTTTCTGAACGATCACTTGATCACCCCTCCGCCAGTCGATATTGTTACAGAGCCTATCTGGAATCGCTTTTGAATTACTCCAACGTGGCGAAGGAATCACATCTTACTAGCTGTATTTACGCTAAAGACACCGCTGGCAAGTTTGACGAAGTACTAAATAACCATGGAAATAGAGACATGCAAGCGTTTATGAAGGAATCAAAGGAAATGAGTTTAACCAGAGCAATATAAGCCGACCTTTTCAATATACCCAAATATCTTTTAAGCAGGGTGGAAATTAAAGTGAGATTCTCCCGAACCAAACCATCCTTTGCTCTTATCGGGGAACCACCACTGAATGTCGATAATTTCAGAATCTCCATAACCGACGCGGCTTTAGAAGTAAGAAAATGCAAAATTAGCCCGAAAATAATAATCGCCCACGAACTCGCTCTACAAAAGCCACCGCCAAATACCATTTCACCAGAACAGAGGTTAAAACGCACGTTTTATTGAATGGGGTATCAAATACGAGCTTGGATAACGTGAGGCTCGGAACTCTTCCTCAACGTGTTATTATCGGTTTAGTTTCCCACCAAGCGTGTTCCGGAGATCTAAGTTAAAATCCGTATAATTTTCAACCGTTTGGGTTAAACTTTTTGTCGTTATACGTCGACTCGGAAGCGGTTCCATCAAAACCCTTCCAACCCAAGTTTTCAAGAGGTCAATTTGCACGTGAATATTATTCGCTATTTACCGGTACTAACATCCATTTTAAAGACGACGGAAACAATATATCGTTATCCGATTACGATAAGGGCTATACGCTATACGCCTTCGTCATAACACCCGATCTCTGCCACGGAGCAGAACTATCGATGCCAACGACATCGAACCAAGGACTTCTTTGCGCCCGCGAAAAGGCTGGCTGGTTGGCCGTCTGGATGCACTCACGATCGATCGCGGAGGACCAGGCGGCGGAGAACCCGGTGGATGCGGACGAGGGTATAGTGATGGTCATTTAAATTTTTTTATGTAAAAAGACTTAATATTTTTCGTGTTATATATAAATATTATACTAACATTAGTTTTCGTATTATAATTTCTTACCGTCATATTTTTTATATTGCATTAATCACCATTATTTTTAAGTCTTGTTTTTAAATGTTATAACGTATTTTTTTGCGCCATGTATTACCATTATATCATTTTAAAAAAATTAAACGTTTTTAACATATACACTGTATTTTTTTATTTCTTACATACTCGCCTGGGCTTGCCTTTCAAAAAAAGAGGCCTCTTTAAGAGGTGGTAGGGGTTTCTTTCTCTAAGACGTAGAAAACATTTTAGCAGTCAGTCGACTAGTCGAATACGTATGCGTAAGAAGTGCTAACTCTATAGCTCCTAGAAAAATGAATTTCGAGAGAAATAGGGTAGAGAGTTTCAACTATAAATTTCCGGCAACGTTTTTAAATAAAGCTGAGTTAGCAAAAGCCAGGTTTTTTTTACACCGGACATAAAGATTATGTAATGTGTTTTTCTTGCAATGGTTTAGTTGAAGGATGGACGAAGGGTGATGTGCCATTACTCGTTCATATTGCTCGCTACCCGGCTTGTAAATTTGTTAACGATGAAAAGCCTAACAATATTCCCATGTATCGCAAAAAGAAACCCGATGACCCGTTCAACTTGGGACCGATGCGTTTCGAGCTAGCACGGAAAAGAACTTTTACGGCAGGATTCCCGGTAAAGTTTATACCAGTGGATGAATTTACATCTGCCGGTTTTTTCTACACCAATCATAAAGATTGCGTAAATGCTTCTATTGTGGTGGTGAATTACTAGCTTGGGAGAAGTACGATCGTCCTCGCGAAGAACACGCTAAACATTATCCTAGATGTAGATTCATCTGTAATACAAAGTTTGATTGCGGTAATGTACCCTGCTCCCCTGTTTTTCAAGACGTTTACATTGATAGCGATGGAGACGTCGTCGATTCACCTTCAACTCCTGCATCGTCGAATCAATCACCATCAAATCAAGTACCGTCAAATCAAGTACCGTCAAATCCTAGAGTGAGGTTTAATTCTCTCTCCTTCAGCAGGTAGAAAGCACAATGCAGCGTTGGTCCGTTTGGGCCGTTGAGTTTCATCGCCCGGGTTACTGGTCCTGCTTTCTCTGCGTATACATGTTGAGTGGCTAGTTGAGACCTGCTTCTAGGTAACTCATAAATAGGACAATTCGGGTATAAGTTCTTGAAGACTTCAGTGTCGATATAGGAAAGCTGAGATCCGGTGTCCACAAGTGCTTGAATCGGTTGGTTGTTGAGATACACAGTTACGTAAGGGCTACCTTCGTTATGCTTTCCATGAAGTAACTCCTTTCCTCACTTGATGGTAGATTCGATTATAAGCGGATTGATAATCGAAGGAATGGAAAACGGGATTCTTGATGTAACAGAACTAGAAATGTTCATGGAACGGGTCGGGGTAGTACCCTTGAAAACAAAAACTTCATTAGTTAGATCTTTAGTAATTTCAGTACCTTTACCAAAGTCTCCAGCGTATTCAACTTTAGGGTTTCGAGCTTCAGTTTGTGGCGAAGGAATTTTGTTGACAGCTTCTCGTTCTAGAATTGGTCTTTCTGATGACTTTGTAGTAAGAGTTTGTACATAAGTATCAGTCTCTGGTTTTCGTTCGTGAAGTAGATTGTCCGAAGAGTATGGATTGATTTGGTCTATTGAACTAGTAATGGAGTCCAAAAGTTGATTTACACAATCCGTTACTTTAGTTTGGTGAATCTTGGTAGTTTGTACTCGATACGGAACTATTGGATACTCTGCAGTGTTGATTTCTGGTGATGAATTATCACCTGGTAGTTGCACACCCGTTTCGGTTACAGCGACTGCTTTCAGGGATTCGTCCACCTGTTCTGAGAGTAGGGTTCTCCCGGAGTCCGTCGGCACGTCTTCCACACCGGAGTTGTTTGGGTTGGTAATTACTGTAATCGAAGACTCTTCAGACGTTGGTAGATTGTGTACGGCAAAGCTTCTTGCCAAGCTTTCTTCGATGGTATCATTGTTTGTAGGTTAATCTCCGTGATTGCTGATATTTTGGAGTTATCTTCTTTTGCTTTCGTCAAGTTCTTCGAATTTTCTGGACATTCCCTACCCTGGCCTATTGCTGGCGCCGCGCCTGCGTCTCGCTCTCCTTGTATACTATTTTTAAGCATTGCTTTCGCATTTTTTACCTCTTCACACCATAATAATATCGACGGCATGTGCTTTCTCCCTTTTGAGTTCGGAGGAGGCACGGGAGGAGGGTAAGGTATGATTGGTTTTTCGAGAGAGAAAGAAAAAATTATCAGGCAAGCCCTTAAGAATATGGGAGCACACGATTTTTGGGAGAGGAGCTCGAGTCACCGAGCTTGAATGGGCATAACTATTTTTCGAATATCTTCGCCGTATTTCATGTTTTAACAGATATGTGTAATAAATTTATGATGGTAGATAAGAAAAATACTAGTCCCAAATATAGAACCAAAGCTGCAAACGCAGGAAATTTAGCAGACGATTTATACAGGTTTTTTTTTAAATTAGCGCCGTTGCGCCACCTAGGCTAGTTTCGGTGGCGAATAGAGAAATAGCGTCTGCTTATCTTTCAATAATAGCACAAAATTAAAGGCTCGAAATTAAAAGCATCAGTTTCATTATAAATGGTGCTATTATTTTGAGAGCGTACTATATACTCGACTATATAGTACAAAATGTCCCATATTTCCAACCTATTGTACTATAATGGTACTTTTTAGATTTACATTATTTTTACACTTAAATATTCAATTACACAGTTAACTTCTAGTTAAAACGAGGCAAATCAAAACGTGTAAAATTGTAGCTTAAGTTACGTAGTTTTTGCTTTCAAGCGACGAAATATTAAGACCACGTTCAAGTGCTGCCAGATCAGTCGATAGACTTCCATAGAAATCAGAAAGTAAGTAGAACTATTTTGGTAATGCTAAAACCGAGGGTAAACCAAGCGCCGATTTGAAACTGGCGGATTAGTCTGAAACGCTGTATTTTAAAGATATCCTTTCTTCGTAACGAAGGTAGACTGTGTTAATTTAAGCAAGCTTCGATTTGGCAAAGAAGCGTTTGCATTTCTTCCAAGTTTAGAACCATGGTGCCAAGAACTCGTTTCAGATGATACTTGACGGACTTCACCCCGGCTTCCCAGAGGCCTCCAAAATGTGGCGCTGCAGGCGGGTTGAAGTGCCAATTAATTCCTTCGTCTGGGAGCCATCGTGACACTTGATCGTTGTTGTTTGTAGAGACTATGAATTTGATGAATGTTTTCATCTCTCGATCGGCTCCTGTAAAGTTGGTTCCACAGTCGCTGTAAATGTCGGCGCATTTTCCTCGTCGAGCAACAAAGCGTTTCAATGCTGCCAGAAATGCTTCGGTGGTCATGTCACTGACAAGTTCAAGATGAATTGATCTTGTGATAAAGCAAGCGAAGACGGCAATGTATCCCTTAAACCTGAAGTGACTTCGTCCCTTCATTAGTTTAAGGGTAAATGGTCCTGCGTAGTCGACTCCACACTTCAAAAATGGCCGAGCAGGATTTACTCTCGCTGGTGGTAAATCGCCCATAAGTTGCTTTACAGTGACTGCCTGCTGTCGTACACATGAAACACATCTTCTGATATGGAAACGTATGGCATCACGAAGACCGACGATCCAATAACGTTTCTGTAAGACAGAAGTTAGTAGTTGAGCACCTCCGTGAAAATGTTTCTCGTGCTCGTGTTGTATTAGAAGTTCTGTTAATTTGCTCTGTCTCGGTAACAATGCCGGATGCCTTTGTTCGTATGGTAAGATGGAGTGGCAAAGTCTGCCACCAACTCTAAGAATCCCATCTTGATCGATGTACGGACGCATCGAAAGGATTTTACTTTTCCGTGGTAATTCTTTGTTTTGTTTAAGGCAAGCTATCTCTTCGTTAAAACTGTTGCTTTGGACGACCCGAATCCAATGGGATAGCGCCTTTTCGTTCTCTTCCTTCGATAAAGGTCCAGTAATCCTCAATTCTGTCGCATTTCGCGAATTGAAGACAAAACGTAGAATGTAGGCCGTGATATGAATGAGTTTTTTAAGCGCTGAAAATTTGGAAAGGAGCGTGAAATCCATTTGATGATGTGTTACTAAAGAAATAATTCGTCTTTCCTCGGATAAACATTCATTTGGCTCTGAGAGTTCATGTAGTTCTTGCGTTGTTGCGGCGAAAATAAGGCACTGCGGTCCATGCCACCAGATACCATGATTTCCCAGTTCGCTAGCGGATATTCCTCGAGAAACGCAATCTGCGGGGTTGCTGTCTCCTGAAATGTGATGCCATTGCGCTCTCGGTAGTTTCTCGTGGATTTCTGACACTCGATTGGCTACGAACGTTTTCCAACGTTGCGGTGGAGCTTTCAACCAAGCTAGGACGATTGTTGAGTCCGACCAGCAATGAACATCAGCTATATCCAATCTCAATGACTCCCTGATCAGTTGAATCAGAGAAGCCAAAAGTAATGCACCAGATAATTCCAGTCTCGGAAGTGTGATTTGTTTGAGCGGAGCGACTCTTGTTTTCGCAGCGATCAGTTGTATTTTGATTTGTCCGTTGTTATTCACCGTCTTCAGGTATACGGCAGCTGCTTACGCTTTCTCCGATGCGTCACAAAATCCATGCAGGCTAATGTCTGTAGCATTAGCTTGCGAAATGTGCCGTTGAACCGTAATGTTTTCAATTTCTGGTAAATCGGTTCGAAACGACCTCCATTTAGCTTCAAGTGGTTGGGGAAGTTGCTCATCCCAATTCAATTTTAGCTGCCACATTTCCTGTAACATCAGTTTCGCTCGAACGGTTACTGGTGCCAACAGTCCCAGAGGATCGAATATCCTTGCTGTATCCGAAAGAATCGTACGTTTAGTGATTGAACTTCTTGACGCTGGAGAAGAGAGAGAAGGGTGTCCCGCCGGTGATTGAGAATTTCATTCTCAATCACCGGAAGGACACAAAGAGCTTGGCTCCCGCCGTTCACCCGCGCCTCTCCCGTTCCTCCCCCACCCGCGCCTCTCCCCCATCTCAATCACCAGAATTTCTAATCACCAGATTCTCCCGTTCACGGGTTGCTTTCCCCCATCTCAATCACCAGAATTTCTAATCACCAGATTCTCCCGTTCACGGGTTGCTTTCCCCCAACCCCCATTCACTGGATACTTTATCTCTCGTTCACCAGCTCCTTTCCCCCATTGCTTTCACCCCTTCTAATCACCAGTTGCTTTCCCCCATCCCCATTCTCCAAAATTAATTTTCCTCGCGCAGATATCTGGAGATTAGATTTTTTACCCGTTTGCTTATCGCTTCAGAACCCCTTAATTTTCTAATCTCTAGGTAATAAAAACAAGTTATTTACATTTAATTTTTTATTTTAGAACTTTGTTTTACATGTTAGTAGGTACTATCAGATATTCCATTAGATGGTTATCTTGTACATTACACAATTAAAACAAATTAAAGTAGTTAAGTTTACAGGCATTTAAATGGGGTGAAACGATCTCCTGCAACTTAATTTAATTAAAAGTTCTAACTCACGTATTTGTAGTGTTTAGCAACAGTATCGTCTGACATCCGAGGGACAGTCACAAACGTCTTCTTCTGGTACAGGTGAGAAGCTTTTGTCAGAGACCGTAGTTGCTTTTGGCGTCGGGGGAATGTCCCATTCTAGCGAAAGGTACTTTTTTTCCGTTGGTGAATTATCCCTAGCCGGACAGTTTGGAAAGAATCTAGCATGTTCAAGTTCTGGTACGTCTCCTGATTCCCATCCTTCTAATACGCCATGGCACTTGTAACATCGTACTTCATCGCCCCGCTGAATATAGTAGAATCCAGCCTTCGCTAGTTGTTCCTTAGTAACGTGCGGATTTCTCCAGTGACGAAAAGTTTCAAGTCGATACGCTTCGATGTCCATACTGTAAACTGATAGTTTCTATAAGCTATTGTCAACATTCTTAAGCCTAATTGGTTAAGCCTAAATTTCAATAAATGTTTTTCTATTTATTTTGGTTAGACTCTATGCCT
Source organism: Leiobunum rupestre (assembly GCF_980474605.1). Lineage (NCBI taxonomy): Eukaryota > Metazoa > Arthropoda > Arachnida > Opiliones > Sclerosomatidae > Leiobunum > Leiobunum rupestre. Next base: position 49,793,086 of record NC_143386.1, on the reverse strand, counting down.
ACAACTACTGCAATCAAGTCGAAGCCTCCATTACATCAGAGACCGAGTACAAAGGCTCATCATGGTGCTCTGAGCGAGACGTGTCACTTTTGCAACGAAACACACTCTGTATACAAATGTACCAATTTTCTGAATGCATCTTCGGACGAGCGTTGGAACATGGTCAAGAGGAGTGCCATGTGTTTCAATTGCTTACGAACCGGTCATCAAAGCAATGACTGCAAATCTGGTCATTGTAGGAAATGCAACGCACGACATAACACACTTCTACATCAAGAGAAGGAATTAACGAAGACGAAGGCAACCTCCGGTGTAGTTTCATGCCCATCTCGTGAAATATTTGGATCAACCCAAGTTATCTTGGCAACCGCAATGGTCCAAGTCAAGGGACTTGACGAGCAACTTTATCCAGCCCGAGCGCTTCTGGACTCGGGTTCTCAAGCCAGTTTCATCACGGAACAATTCACGAGGAAACTAAGATTGAAGCGAACACGTTTCAACGTCTCAGTTGACGGAATTGGAGCAACCGGAATGAACACCTCTCAAGGCAGTGTCATGGTGAATATTCAGTCAAATATCATTAACACGTCGGAGGTCATCGTCGAGGCAATCGTCCTGAAAAAGGTCACGGATTATTTACCTAACAGTCCGTTCGATCCTGGAAATTGTCTACACTTGAAAGGCTTAACACTTGCTGATCCAACTTTTCATAGCCCTGTACAAGTGGATATTTTACTAGGTGCTGACGTGTATCTAGAGCTCTTACAAGATGGCATTTGCAAGGGGAAAGAAGGTCTTCCAGGTGCCTTTAATACTCTTTTCGGATGGGCAGTTTCCGGTCCATTGCTGATGGCCGGAAGAAGTTCGAAAATAAAGGTCCACCATTGTACATTGGAAGCAGATTTGAAACATCTTTGGGAGCTAGAAGACATCCAGCCTCAAAGAATACTATCTCCAACAGAAATTCAATGTGAAAAGAACTTTGAAGAATCACATACACGTGACTTTACAGGAAGATTCACTGTACGATTACCAAAGATAAACGATGCACCAAAACTTGGAGATTCTAAACAAATGGCAATCCGTCGATTCTCTCACTTAGAACGACGTCTACGTGTTAACCCGAATCTCTATGAGGAGTACCGCAAGTTCATGGGGGAATACATTGCCCTTGGACATATGGAACTCATTCCCTCGAATGAAATAAAAATCGAAACCAATCCATCTTACTACGTGCCTCATCATGCGGTATTCAAAGAAGACAGTACCACCACGAGAGTTCGTGTGGTGTTCGACGCCTCTGCCAAATCTACAACTGGAGTTTCCCTAAACGATCATCTGCTAGTGGGGCCAAAACTTCAAGATGATTTGGTCAACCTCCTTATTCGCTTTCGTCAACATCGCATTGTAATGAAAGCAGACCTTGCCAAAATGTTTCGTCAAATTAGAGTACATCCAGACGACTCCGATCTTCAAAGAATTGTTTGGCGAAACAACTCACACGAACCCTTGCTCGAGTACCGTTTGCTAACGGTTACATATGGAACCGCATCAGCGCCATACCTAGCAACTAAAGTCTTGAAGCAACTCGGCCATGACGTGAAAGAGACACTTCCGTTGGCATCTTCGGCTTTACAAAATGACTTCTACATGGACGATCTATTGACAGGAGACGAATCGATTGAGAACGTTTTAAGACTTCAGTCAGAAATCATTCAAGCTACATCTCAAGCAGGATTTGAAATAAGGAAATGGGCGTCGAATGAAGCTGCATTATTGGATACACTACCAGCCAACATGAAGGATTTACAAAAGCCACTATGCATCGAGAACGACGAATCAGTCAAGACTCTCGGCCTATATTGGACTCCTTCGGCTGATAATTTCTCGTTTATGGTTACTTCTCAGAGAGAAGGGTGTCCCGCCGGTGATTGAGAATTTCATTCTCAATCACCGGAAGGACACAAAGAGCTTGGCTCCCGCCGTTCACCAGCGCCTCTCCCGTTCCTCCCCCACCCGCGCCTCTCCCCCATCTCAATCACCAGAATTTCTAATCACCAGATTCTCCCGTTCACGGGTTGCTTTCCCCCATCTCAATCACCAGAATTTCTAATCACCAGATTCTCCCGTTCACGGGTTGCTTTCCCCCAACCCCCATTCACTGGATACTTTATCTCTCGTTCACCAGCTCCTTTCCCCCATTGCTTTCACCCCTTCTAATCACCAGTTGCTTTCCCCCATCCCCATTCTCCAAAATTAATTTTCCTCGCGCAGATATCTGGAGATTAGATTTTTTACCCGTTTGCTTATCGCTTCAGAACCCCTTAATTTTCTAATCTCTAGGTAATAAAAACAAGTTATTTACATTTAATTTTTTATTTTAGAACTTTGTTTTACATGTTAGTAGGTACTATCAGATATTCCATTAGATGGTTATCTTGTACATTACACAATTAAAACAAATTAAAGTAGTTAAGTTTACAGGCATTTAAATGGGGTGAAACGATCTCCTGCAACTTAATTTAATTAAAAGTTCTAACTCACGTATTTGTAGTGTTTAGCAACAGTATCGTCTGACATCCGAGGGACAGTCACAAACGTCTTCTTCTGGTACAGGTGAGAAGCTTTTGTCAGAGACCGTAGTTGCTTTTGGCGTCGGGGGAATGTCCCATTCTAGCGAAAGGTACTTTTTTTCCGTTGGTGAATTATCCCTAGCCGGACAGTTTGGAAAGAATCTAGCATGTTCAAGTTCTGGTACGTCTCCTGATTCCCATCCTTCTAATACGCCATGGCACTTGTAACATCGTACTTCATCGCCCCGCTGAATATAGTAGAATCCAGCCTTCGCTAGTTGTTCCTTAGTAACGTGCGGATTTCTCCAGTGACGAAAAGTTTCAAGTCGATACGCTTCGATGTCCATACTGTAAACTTATAGTTTCTATAAGCTATTGTCAACATTCTTAAGCCTAATTGGTTAAGCCTAAATTTCAATAAATGTTTTTCTATTTATTTTGGTTAGACTCTATGACTATTTGACTAGAATCTAAGTCTATTTACTTCAATTTAAACAAGGCCTAATTTCCCTCTACAGTAAAATAATAAAGTCACTTACTTTTACGGAAATCCTGAAGCCTTTGCCAGTAAATAGAGTCGAGAAGGCGGGGAACGGAGCGCGAAAATCTACGTGTCTCTTCTCGATGAGGTCCAGGAACTAAAAGAACGTTGAGTCGTATATCTAGAGATCAAATAACACTCGAAACTTCAAGTAAATCCTGATTTCTCATTGGCTGAAACCAATTGACGTCACGGGAGAATGTAAAATGTAACCAAAAATAGAGGTTACTGCTCATCGGTTAGCGATAAAAAATTCGTCACGTGTTAAATTAGGCAAATTAGAATAGCTGAAAATACATTGCGCTTACTTCGCACTAATTTACTTCTGATACAACTTTGATAAAAATTAATCCTGTTTCGGGGCTGTAGCTTGGCTCCCTCTGTTCCCCCGTTCCTCCCCCACCCGCGCCTCTCCCCCATCTCAATCACCAGAATTTCTAATCACCAGATTCTCCCGTTCACGGGTTGCTTTCCCCCAACCCCCATTCACTGGATACTTTATCTCTCGTTCACCAGCTCCTTTTCCCCATTGCTTTCACCCCTTCTAATCACCAGTTGCTTTCCCCCATCCCCATTCTCCAGAATTTGTTTTCCTCGTGCAGATATCTGGAGATTAGATTTTTACCCGTTTGCTTATCGCTTCAGAACCCCTTAATTTCTAATCTCTAGGCAATAAAAACAAGAAATATACATTTCCAATTTTATTTTACTTTTAATTACATGATTGCGTAAAACAGGTTCTAATATTAGACCGACATTATAAATAACGCGTTTAAATCGCATTTTATCAATATAAAAAAAATTAACTCGATCTTCGTAAGGAATATGTACAATTTCATTTAATGGGCTGAAACGAACTACCTTCTGCAAGTGCGGATTGTATAAATAATTTTATTAAAAGTTCTACCTCACCACGTCTGACCGGAATAGATATGAAATCGTCATCCTCCAGTGCCGCTGCCCTTGGTGGTGCCGGGATCTCCCATTCTTGCGAAAGGTACTTTTTTTCCGATGGTGAATTATCCCTCGACGGACAGTGTGGAAAGAATCTAGCATGTTCCCATTCTGGTACGTCTCCTGATTCCCATCCTTCTAATACGCCGTGGCACTTGTAACATCGTACTTCATCGCCCCGCTGAATATCGTAGAATCCAGCCTTCGCTAGTTGTTCCTTAGTAACGTGCGGATTTCTCCAGTGACGAAAAGTTTCAAGTCGATACGCTTCGATGTCCATACTGTAAACTGATAGTTTCTATAAGCTATTGTCAACATTCTTAAGCCTAATTGGTTAAGCCTAAATTTCAATAAATGTTTTTCTATTTATTTTGGTTAGACTCTATGACTATTTGACTAGAATCTAAGTCTATTTACTTCAATTTAAACAAGGCCTAATTTCCCTCTACAGTAAAATAATAAAGTCACTTACTTTTACGGAAATCCTGAAGCCTTTGCCAGTAAATAGAGTCGAGAAGGCGGGGAACGGAGCGCGAAAATCTACGTGTCTCTTCTCGATGAGGTCCAGGAACTAAAAGAACGTTGAGTCGTATATCTAGAGATCAAATAACACTCGAAACTTCAAGTAAATCCTGATTTCTCATTGGCTGAAACCAATTGACGTCACGGGAGAATGTAAAATGTAACCAAAAATAGAGGTTACTGCTCATCGGTTAGCGAAAAAAATTCGTCACGTGTTAAATTAGGCAAATTAGAATAGCTGAAAATACATTGCGCTTACTTCGCACTAATTTACTTCTGATACAACTTTGATAAAAATTAATCCTGTTTCGGGGGGAACCCCCAGGAGGAAATCTTAGAGACTATTAACTCGGTGGAATACACTATTTTAGCAATTGCAATTGCATATAATCCTTGTTATTGTAATGTTTGATATATACTGAAATGATTATTGTTGGATAGGAAAATAAAAGAATCGTGATAAATGTTAATTTTTTTATTATAAAATAATTGGGACGATGAGTAGTATCCTACTGGAATGTATTTCGCCCTCATCGTCCCAATATAATTGATGTTCCCAGACTTGAAGAAGCTTCCTGGGCTCTCCAACCTCAAAGCTAACAGAACAATACATAAAATTTTAACTTTAGTACAGTATAAATAATTCGTGAAATTTAATTTATTACCTTATTCTAATCTCAAATTTAATAGAATCATCGCTCGCACTTTGCATTAATATCCCCTTAATTTCTTCAATTCTACATGAAGAAAATTAAAATCTAAAATTTTTGTTCTAAAAGTTATTTAAATCTTAAAATAATATTTACCTCATTTTTGATTTCGATTTAGTTTTTGCTCCAAGCAAAGAAAAAGGTTGGAATAATTTGTTCTAATTGATTTACTCCCTTTTTATACCATTTTCCATCCCCACCAATTCCTAGCCCCTATATCCTATCTCCTTCTTTTCCGTGATGAAATCTAAGTTAGTGATTGAGTGTGGAATCTATTCAGTGTGTAAATAAGTGGGTAAAGTCTGTAAATTTTTCCATTGGTTAAATAGTGTTCGTAGATAATTAATTTCGTGAGACTGGGAATTTCCACCATCTTCCTCTTAGCGTACGTCACGAGAAGATGGTTTAGGTTCGTGCAAAGTCTAACAAATTTACAGATAAGAGTCCGCATTGTAGTACGTTCTTGCATCGGACTGGTTGACTTAACGAAATTCTGGAAAAAAAGGGTAAGCGATTTTCAATAAAGAGTCTTTTTTTGTTACGTTTTTTAAAGTATTTATTAAGAGTGAAAAAAGTTACATAGGAAAAATTGTTTACAATTGTTTTTTTCGCGTACATGAGTTTATATTATTAAATAAAATGGTAGAGTCAAATTTCAATCTTTTTTATCATTACAAGACCCAAAGCTAACTAAATCCCTGTTAAATTATCTAAGGCAATGTTTTTTTCACCAATCTTATTTTGCGTGTACTAAAGATATTTTGTTAATGACGGGTAGAAAACATATTTCAATGGTTCAAGACGGTAACAGATTTCAATGACTTTTAGAAAGTACTTTAAATAGAACGTACAGGAATAATGCAATAATATATTTCTACCAATGTTTTGTTTTGTTTTCATGCTAGATTGCGTAAACCACCCACGTTGTCCTAACTAGTTTACCAATACTTTCTGATTCTATTTTAATTTTTTTGTTTTTGGATGGTTTATTTTATTCGAAAGTAAATGGTTTGGCGCTCATAGAAGCGCGCGCATGTTTTCGAGAGAGGTCGGGTCATATCTCTAAAAGATACCAGATAGCGTGGGAATATATTGTTTTATCCTCTGGAACCGGATTTTTTCCAGTCAGTCACCATACCTCTCTCTCTAGCTAATGGATTCGCTAAATTCGATGTGATGATTTTTCTAGCATGATTTGCGAAAGATAAAAATATCTTGCTGTCGTTTTTTCCCAATTTTTGGAAAACTTTTGGTAGTACGTTTTTGTACTCTGTCCTTTAGTTCTATGCAAAATATACATTACGCAATATTCGCCGCAAACGTTACTAGTTAGTCCTTGCAATCGTCTTTTGCTAAATGTCCACGTCTTACACATTGAATTTAAATATTTTCTGATTGTGGGTAAAAATGGGGGAAGCCCCATTGAATCAAAATAGAATCCCCGTTTTCGGCCATCGACGTAGACGCAAATCCAATGAGAACCTGTTTCTCCCCTTTTATCAAAATTAATGATAAGCGATTGCGGATATTTCACCATGGGTTTTAAATTATCTGAAGAAAACACGCCTAAAAAGTTCGGTGTTTTATACAGTGCCTGAGATAAGTCCACGTTTGTCGTAGTCATTTTAATAGTCTCGAATAATGTTCCTATTTTTATCTATCTGTAAACAAGATTGAAATTCAGCGTACACGATAACGACCGTAGAATCTTTTAAAGGGGTACCAAATCCTAAATCTAAACGTAGTTGCCCTCTCTTTACGGGGTTCCAAAACGTGACGTCACTGGCCGAATTGTCGGGGGTTAAATCAAAAGCATATAGGGCAAAGCCTAGAGGAAAGTGAGCCAACGCGATGTGATTTCCCTCGTCTTGGTAGAGTATCCCAGATCCCGAGAATAGCGAATGATAGGCTAGCGTAAATTGTTTACTATTAAAATTAGGGGTCAACGCTTTCGAAGGGATTTGTTCGTTATCAACGTATAGAGCCAGATAATTTAGGTCGAAATTTTCAAAATTATAAGGATTAGACTTAACGGAGCCCTTATACGCTTTGTTGGTGGCTAAACCAATAATGACTCTGTTGGGCATCGGACCTAAGAATATATTGTCAAAACTATCGTTCTGAATAGAACTAGCTAATGTTTTAACTTTAATTTCAGTACGAGTAAAGGGATATTTGGCATTGCTACGTAATAATCCTTGCTGATGGGCTAATAAAATTTTAGGCATAATTTTAACTTTACGTACAATTAGAGCAGCGTCTATAAATTCGACTTTATACGCGTCGACAGTGTCGCTAAAAAGGGTAAAATTATCGCTATTTCTAGTGAGTGAAACCTTAAGTTGTACGCCATTAATTAAATATTTGTTGAAATTAAAAATGTCACAAAAAATGTTCCCGTAAAGTTCAATTTCTTTTGATTCAGCAGCTAGAACCTGACGTTTTATGAATCCTGCGTTTGTTATCAGATCCATACTTCCAGCCGTGTCATCGTACCATCCAGATGTCGCAAGGTGAGTGTTTTTTGCATCGTACCCAAAGTTGAGCAAGGTTTCGATATAGGCCCTATAGGGGTAATTTGAGGCCGATGGTGAAACCGTCGTATCATTGAGTTTCACTTCGCATTGTTTGAATAGCGAATGCAGAGAATTGTTCACGAGCGAAACGTTAGACCCGGCATCCAAGTTGTCACCGTTGGTTTTGACGATTTTTACTTTACAATATATCATTGTCATTGCCAAATCTGTGTAAGAGTCTCCCGTACCCGGTACCACGAATTCGATGATAGAACTGCTGTCGATAGATGAAATTGGCTTACACCATACCGTTTGACCCTTTTCAACGCTGAGTTGAGTTGGTAGTTCGTTGAAAATATTTAATTCGCTTTTAAGTACTTCCATTTTTTTAGAGAGCAAAAATATCGCGAACTTGCGGCGTTTAACTGAACTCTTTTTCTTCTTCTTCAATGCTTTCTTAGTAGTTTTTCTTCTCTTGCGACGACCCGAACCTTCTTGCGCTGCCATTTCGTCCACAGTTTCTGTCATTCGTTTATTGGCCGACGTTTTTAAGTCCTGACCTTGCAAGACGTCTCCGAGTACTTTCTTTCCTGTAGAAAGGGCCCTTTTTCCCACGTATTTGGCAGACTGTTTTAGGAATGGGAATACAAACCTAGCTAGCCCAGAAAAAAAGCTACCAATTCCGTGTCCTTTTTGTCCCGCAAACCCAGAGAAATAAGGTAAATCTACTCCGCCCCCCGCCTGATTTAAATAATATTGCATGTAGGGACAATTTCTATCGACGTACTGATAAGCCATTCTTTTTTTTTTACTGAGCTCGTCGTAAATGTACTTTACACCTGACTGAACCAAACTGAAATGGCACGAATTCACCTAAACTAGTTCTTATATTAATGTCGATACAGTCAAAATAATTTCTACTCAGTTTAAGGTAATGCGGAGAATCGAAAGTTTTTGAAACGGTTGATCCATTGGGGGCGTTTTGGTCTACAACAATTGTTCGCATAAGGGGGCTAATGTATCCCCAACCATTTCATTTCCTACCAAATCGGAATACACGAACAAAGATCGGGGATGAATAAGTTTAATTGCATAGGGGAATCTGATCTGAATGCTACCTTAGGTGAAATATCAGTAACATTATCTCTAAATCCTAAAATTTTCCTCAACTTTGGCGTTAACTCGAGTTGATAATAATGTTTACTATAGGAAGTGTATTGTACGTGTCCACTTTCTAAACTATATTCAAATTTTCCTAATGAATCATTATCGAACTCTGAATTAGCGCTTTCCTTTAAATCAAGGTTCAAACTTTTAATACTTTCATTAAGTACGGCCAAAAGTTCATGAGGATTTTTGTAGTAGCCCTGAGGTATCTCGCGGAAGTCGTAGGTATATTTGTAATCTACTATGTGGGCTGGAGGTTTCGATAGTAATTCCTTAATTTCTATTCCACATCCCATTGGCTCGCTTACGTTATAAAAAGATAAAGGATAAATAATTTCTACCAGAGCAATTTCCCAATCTCCGCGTAAACTAATGGGTTTGGCCAACGTTGTAGAATACGAGGCTAGAGTATTTTCTGAATTATTCTAATTCTTATCTCTAGTATTACTAGGAAGAGTTATGTAAATCCCAGACGTCATCTTGATTAACCCAACTATTAAACGATGGAGGATATCCTAGCCAACTAACGTACAATTGTTTTACTCCGTTTTTAGTTCTCTGACGTAAAATCTTGTTTAACTTGAACGAACGAGGCGCACTGACCTTTTGAAGCTCTCTCGAATAGAACGTCCCTTTTATATCGATTTCTGATAGGTCTTTTATTTTATAAACGGGAGGATGTCTTTTAACTATAGCTACGACTTTAAATATTTCTTCGGTATAATAAGCTTCGAAACCCTTTTGAAATATCATTTTAGTTGTATTTATTCTAACCAAATCCCCTACTTGGAATTGCGGTTTCATTTTCAGTTTCTCGGCATAATATTTAGAGTAGATATTATTGTACACACGTAATACGTTATTTTCCGAAACGTCATTAGGGGCCATTTTAATTGAGCTATGATAAGAGGAATTGTACGCTTCGACCAAGTCCTGTAAGACTTCCAAATATCTATTTGTGGAGTGATGGGTAAAATATCTATACATTTTTGTTTTTAACGTTCTATTAAACCTTTCTACGATAGAGGCTTTTATTTCGTCATTTTCGGTACTAAAAAATTTAACTTTATTCTTTTTGAAATATCCTTGTACTTCTTTATTCCTAAATTCCGTGCCCTTGTCCGATTGAAATTTATCTGGAATTCCGTCTTTAAAAACAATTTTTATATTTTTCAAAACCTCTTTCCCCGATTTAGTTTTAAGAGGTAACCCCCACGCTTTTCTACTAAAACAGTCTATAATTGTTAAAATGTATTTGTATCCGTCATTATCTGCCTCTAACGAGCGCATATCGTTAATATCAGCCTGGTATTGTTCCCTTATATTACTAATTACTATTTTATTTCGTTGAAACTTTTTATATTTCGGCCTATGCATCGTAAAAGCGTCGATTCCTCTTAACCATTTTTCTACAGTTTCCCTACTTAAGCCGTGAGACTTTACGGACTGGAATAACCTTTCAGCGCCTCCGAAAGAAGCCGGATGCTTCGGGTTAAAATATATTTTTTCTAAAATAGCTTCGCCCATACTTTAGACTTTTGCGCGCGACTCCTTGTTTGTTTATAAGAGTGAAGAGAAGAGTCAGACGTGGAGGAGTGATCTCGGTCAAGGCTACGAGTGGGGCGGGGCTTATCTGTCCTGCGCGCACGCCCACTTTGAGGAACCGGATACTCGCGCTTAACGGGAGAACGTCGTTGTCGGGTTCTCGGAGCTAGCGGGGAGGGAAAGCCTTGGATTGCCGGTGAAGAGTTAAATTGGGTTAAATTGGAAATAAACGCGAAATATCCGATAGGTTTTGGGTGGGTTTTAGGATTTAAATACGCTTTGGTAATTTCGCTAATATTGGAACCTTTAATAGGTCGACCGTTTATTACGAGCTCCCCGTTTTCATCCCACCGTATTCTTTCGGGTACAGTTTCCAACTGATCCACCATGCTTTGCGCTTTTTGGTAATATATCAAAGGCAAATCGTCTATCCAGTCCCTACTTAGCGAGTCGAATGCGGGGGCAATTTCGATTTCTTTAGGAGCCGAGGCTTGCTTACGTAGATTTCCGTGTCTCATTAAAGCTTGTTCGTATAAAATCCATTTCGAGGCGTCGTCTAAATCTTTCATATTTAATATTTGGTCCATCTTAACGTCTAATTCAGAGACTGTCAGAGCGAGGGGGTGCGGGAACGGGTCTGGCTTTAAAACGCCGCTAGGGACGAGAATCATTTTTCTGGCGTGTTTCATTGTTTACTACCGAATATAGAACCAAGAAGGGTTGAAACGACGGGTAGAAGAAACGAGAAAAATCCGCCCCCAGACTGAACTAACAATTTCTTTTTACTTTTCCAAGCTACCCGCTTACTAGCTAGTTTTCGAAGGGTATTTTTATGACGAGATAACCTGGTTTTTTGGGTATTTGATAGTTTTACGTTACCAATTAAAGTGTTATGAATACATTCACTGATAGCGTCTATGAGGGATTTGTCGGCTTTAGCTAAAACGGCTTTTCTTTGAACGGGTTTGCAACGACCGAGATATCGGAGAGCGTCTCTCTCGATACGTACTCTACGAGACATGATTCATAACTGATAGAAATTACGAAATGTTAGTTCTATTTATTTATTTAGGGAGATAAGCGTAGCACGTTTCTCCCGGTAAAATATTAGTCAAGACTCTTTGATCTTCGGGACAAGTTTGAGTTAAATTGAATACTAGGTAACCGTGAGGTCTCGAAGTCGCGTCTTCGTAAGCGTCAACTACAAAACGCCACTTATCAGGGAACATTTGTCTAGCGAGATAAGCCACTTGCTGACGGTCTCGGGGGCTTTTCAATAAAATTATGTAATGCGAATTCAGGGAAATGGATCTGCTATCTTTTGATTGATGGAATAAGTTCTGTGTAATAAAAATAACGCTTAGAGAACGGTGATGGGTCCCTTTCACGAATAAATCACCAATTTGACCTTTACTCTCGCTCATCTGGTCGTCGATAACTAATAATATAGGATCTTTTCCGTCATAATCAGATAAAACAGGCAATACTTCTTTAAAAACTACCCTGTGCTTCATTTTATCGTATAGAGCTTGCCATTCTCCGTAATACCAATGTATTTCTTTGAAACCCGGAACAAACATTTCTTCTTCGTGATTAATTATAGATTCAATTAAATAGCTTTTGCCACTCTGACTCGGGCCTGCCGTTACGCAATTAAACGGATGAATAAATTGCATGGTTATCTCCCTTCGAGTACTAGCATACAAATGAAAATTGTACGTTCTCAGCTAAGCGCTGAATGCTGTCCGAACTGAGGGACGACATGATAAAATTATCTTCCAAAGATAAAGAGTGACATGTGTCATCTGATTCTAGAAAGGGTGAGGGAGCATCCATAGGCGTATACGAGGGCGAAAAACGTACTTCGTCAGGTGGAATAGAACTAGGTCTTAAAAGGGGTGAAGGTAAATTATCGATAGGGGGCGAACAGATTTGATGGGTTAGTTGATATTCTCTAAGATAATCTCGTACCATTGTCATTTCTTTTAAACGTTCCAATTGCGAATCAGTTACTGTAGTTAAGGAAAGGGTAGGGTCTTCGGTATCAGTTAAATCTATTATTTCCATTTCTGGAGAATTGGGTAAAGTTACTATGGGTACTTCCGGGAGCTCGTTATCAGTTATATCAATCAATTCAGGGGAGTCGATTATAATCATTTCCGGGGTATCAACTAAATTAATTTCTGGGTATTGTACACCTTTCATTTTAATGCCGATTTACTTAAACCTTATTCAAAAAATTACGATAAAAAAAATCAAAATAAACTTACGTAGAGAGAGAGAGAGAGAGAGAGAGAGCGCGCTTCAAAAATCCTGGTACTAGACGCACAAAGAACAACAATAGAGTGACGTTCCCCCGGTTCAGGCACCCCCCCTTATATAGGGCCTAGGGGAAGATAGTAAGCTTATCTCTTATTCCCAAAGAACTTGTTCAGTTCTCGAGAATATATTAGGGTTATGCTAAAATTTATACTTATTTACGCAAAATATTCCATTTAACTTCATTTCCGATATGGACACTGAAGTACAAAAATCTGCCATAATCACCGTCCTGAAACAACCTTCTAAAATTATAGCCGTAGTGATTATTTTAATTACAATTTTCTTATTTGAGTTCATTTTGTGGTATTTTGAAAACGTTTCTACCGTAAAATTGTAACTTTTTTCACTGTAGTTCACAAAATGGTATTAAAAGTATACTAATTTTATGTTAATTTCTATTAATTGTATTGTTTTCTAGGATATGATTGCATCACAAGCTCTCGAGAGGAAACTACAATGGGTTTTTTTCTTCTTCCAAGTGGATTAATATGTGACGTCAATGGGAATAATTAGAGGCAGTTTCGAGCACGGGACGGTTTAATTTCGAGTGTCTAGAACTGTTATCTCAGAGAGAGAGAGCCGATAGAATTTGAGGGTTATTTGAAGTTTAGATCACGTGATGAATTAATCTCATTAAGATAGGAACTGATTAATCTCACATGCGTCATTTCTCTCTGAGACGCTGAACTGAAAAGAAGTGCATCCGCTTTGCTCTCCTCATCTACCGTAAACATGGAAAAACGATCTATTGGTAAGCATTATTTTATTAATACTATTACTATTTCAATAGACAAAGGCTTAACATTTTCATTTTCTATAGCCGAGACGCATACCGTATCCAAACGCAGGGGCCAAGAAAGACGTATCAACATAAAAATCACGTTAGGAGGATCAGTCTACATTTCTTTTGGTTTCGACGGATCAAAATTACAAGTTCTCTTCTTCAAAAAATCGAACGAAAATATTCTGTTCCTGACCTCCGAAGCTTTCACCAATCTACTCTCTCTTTGGGGAGAGCTTTTCGCCGCTACGCAAACCGGAGCATCGTCTCTAACCCACAACATCATCGACTATCACGACAACAACGTATCCGTCGTCGCCACTACCAACAACATCAAATTGAACTCTGCCTACGGTCATGTTCTGGATCTGGGAGCTCGCGAAATCGGTGAGTTCCAAAAAAAATTGATTTTATTCGGTTTCAAATAAATCTTTTAAACGAACATAAAAATGTTATCGAATGCATGTACTTAGCTATTGTTAAAAACCTTAAAAAAATTCACGAATTATTATATGGAAAACCTTTCGAGGGTTTATTTTTGTACCCTGATCAATTTAATTCGTACCATCAAGTAAAATCTTATTTTGGCTGTTTTAAATCACCCTCGGAAGTACTACAAGATTTTACTAATTTACTCGTAGATAATCAATTAACCTGTAAACTTAGCTACTTTAATTTGTTTTCATTGTGTAATGCACAAGATAACCATCTAATGGAATATCTGATAGTACCTACTAACATGTAAACAAAGTTCTAAAATAAAATAAAAAATTAATTAAATTGAAAATAACTTGTTATTATTGCCTAGAGATTAGAAATTAAGGAGTTCTGAAGCGATAAGCAAACGGGTAAAAATCTATTCTCCAGATATCTGCGCGAGCAAAACAAATTCTGGAGAATGGGGATGGGGGAAAGCAACTGGTGATTAGAAGGGGTGAAAGCAATGGGGGAAAGGAGCTGGTGAACGAGAGATAAAGTATCCAGTGAATGGGGGTTGGGGGAAAGCAACCCGTGAACGGGAGAATCTGGTGATTAGAAATTCTGGTGATTGAGATGGGGGAGAGGCGCGGGTGGGGGAGGAACGGGGGAACAGAGGGAGCCAAGCTACAGCCCCGAAACAGGATTAATTTTTATCAAAGTTGTATCAGAAGTAAATTAGTGCGAAGTAAGCGCAATGTATTTTCAGCTATTCTAATTTGCCTAATTTAACACGTGACGAATTTTTTATCGCTAACCGATGAGCAGTAACCTCTATTTTTGGTTACATTTTACATTCTCCCGTGACGTCAATTGGTTTCAGCCAATGAGAAATCAGGATTTACTTGAAGTTTCGAGTGTTATTTGATCTCTAGATATAAGACTCAACGTTCTTTTAGTTCCTGGACCTCATCGAGAAGAGACACGTAGATTTTCGTGCTCCGTTCCCCGCCTTCTCGACTCTATTTACTGGCAAAGGCTTCAGGATTTCCGTAAAAGTAAGTGACTTTATTATTTTACTGTAGAGGGAAATTAGGCCTTGTTTAAATTGAAGTAAATAGACTTAGATTCTAGTCAAATAGTCATAGAGTCTAACCAAAATAAATAGAAAAACATTTATTGAAATTTAGGCTTAACCAATTAGGCTTAAGAATGTTGACAATAGCTTATAGAAACTATAAGTTTACAGTATGGACATCGAAGCGTATCGACTTGAAACTTTTCGTCACTGGAGAAATCCGCACGTTACTAAGGAACAACTAGCGAAGGCTGGATTCTACTATATTCAGCGGGGCGATGAAGTACGATGTTACAAGTGCCATGGCGTATTAGAAGGATGGGAATCAGGAGACGTACCAGAACTTGAACATGCTAGATTCTTTCCAAACTGTCCGGCTAGGGATAATTCACCAACGGAAAAAAAGTACCTTTCGCTAGAATGGGACATTCCCCCGACGCCAAAAGCAACTACGGTCTCTGACAAAAGCTTCTCACCTGTACCAGAAGAAGACGTTTGTGACTGTCCCTCGGATGTCAGACGATACTGTTGCTAAACACTACAAATACGTGAGTTAGAACTTTTAATTAAATTAAGTTGCAGGAGATCGTTTCACCCCATTTAAATGCCTGTAAACTTAACTACTTTAATTTGTTTTAATTGTGTAATGTACAAGATAACCATCTAATGGAATATCTGATTGTACCTACTAACATGTAAAACAAAGTTCTAAAATAAAAAATTAAATGTAAATAACTTGTTTTTATTACCTAGAGATTAGAAAATTAAGGGGTTCTGAAGCGATAAGCAAACGGGTAAAAAATCTAATCTCCAGATATCTGCGCGAGGAAAACTAATTTTGGAGAATGGGGATGGGGGAAAGCAACTGGTGATTAGAAGGGGTGAAAGCAATGGGGGAAAGGAGCTGGTGAACGAGAGATAAAGTATCCAGTGAATGGGGGTTGGGGGAAAGCAACCCGTGAACGGGAGAATCTGGTGATTAGAAATTCTGGTGATTGAGATGGGGGAAAGCAACCCGTGAACGGGAGAATCTGGTGATTAGAAATTCTGGTGATTGAGATGGGGGAGAGGCGCGGGTGGGGGAGGAACGGGAGAGGCGCGGGTGAACGGCGGGAGCCAAGCTCTTTGTGTCCTTCCGGTGATTGAGAATGAAATTCTCAATCACCGGCGGGACACCCTTCTCTCTGAGAAGTAACCATAAACGAGAAATTATCAGCCGAAGGAGTCCAATATAGGCCGAGAGTCTTGACTGATTCGTCGTTCTCGATGCATAGTGGCTTTTGTAAATCCTTCATGTTGGCTGGTAGTGTATCCAATAATGCAGCTTCATTCGACGCCCATTTCCTTATTTCAAATCCTGCTTGAGATGTAGCTTGAATGATTTCTGACTGAAGTCTTAAAACGTTCTCAATCGATTCGTCTCCTGTCAATAGATCGTCCATGTAGAAGTCATTTTGTAAAGCCGAAGATGCCAACGGAAGTGTCTCTTTCACGTCATGGCCGAGTTGCTTCAAGACTTTAGTTGCTAGGTATGGCGCTGATGCGGTTCCATATGTAACCGTTAGCAAACGGTATTCGAGCAAGGGTTCGTGTGAGTTGTTTCGCCAAACAATTCTTTGAAGATCGGAGTCGTCTGGATGTACTCTAATTTGACGAAACATTTTGGCAAGGTCTGCTTTCATTACAATGCGATGTTGACGAAAGCGAATAAGGAGGTTGACCAAATCATCTTGAAGTTTTGGCCCCACTAGCAGATGATCGTTTAGGGAAACTCCAGTTGTAGATTTGGCAGAGGCGTCGAACACCACACGAACTCTCGTGGTGGTACTGTCTTCTTTGAATCGTGTCTTCTTTGGGCATCGTGATACTGCTAGTTATCCGTGCCTGGGTATATCTCTCTCATATCACTTATCTTGCTTGCAAGATACCCATGTTGGGCTCCGTGGTGGGCGGTGAGTGGGGTAGATGAAATGTTTTGTTTTTCTTTATGGCTACCGAAAACAACTACCTTGAAACTGGATTCCTCGAGTTTCAAGAAATTTCCGATTCGGAAGACACTGTCTTCCAGAGGTCCAAGCGACCTCGAAATGACTTTCCAGAGGTAGAAGAGGCGGTTAAAGAGAGTGTCGAAGCTACACTCGCTAGGGAATTCCTCGCCCTAGATAGAGTCCTTTGCAACAAGGACAATAAAGTGCAAATGGCAGTTGCACAGAAGATCAGGACGGTCTTCAAAGCGGTGGAGACCATGGTATACACCAGTCACCTGGAACTTGCTAGGGTGCAGGGTGCTTTTGAACAACTTAATGAGACTGTGAAAGATCTCAGAAAGCAGAAAATGAGCTTCGCTACTGTTGCAGCCAGTAATGTAAGTTCAAAGGTTCCTGAAATTACCAAGGGCAGGAAAAAGTCCACCGTTAAAAAAGGGGGACCGAAGGTTCCGCCAAGGGGAAAGAATGTGGTACTGCTCTATCCCACAGAGCAAGGTGAGACTTCTAATTCTCTCAAGAAGAGATTAGAGAAGGAGGTTGATCCCTCCAAACTGCAAATAAGTGTTCAGAGTGTCCGGTCCTGTAGGAATGAGGGTCTGGTGGTACAGGTCAAAACCGCTGAGGATATGGAGAAGCTGAAGAGGGGAATCAGCGATTGTGCTGCCTTAGCAGACAAAGTTAGTGTTAGAGCTCCAAAGCTCAATAACCCTAGGGTTATCCTTTACGGTGTTGATGAGGACATCGTAAAGGAAGAAATTGTTGCTAAGCTTATAAGCAACAATAAGCTCTCCTGCAAGGAGACGGATATTGTCCCTAAGTTCTCGCTGAGGAACAGGAAGGGTGGTGTTAACTGGGTGCTGGAGGGGCCTCCAGCCCTGCTTAATTCGTGGAAGGCGAAAAAGAAGCTCAATTTGGGCTACTCTGTGGTTGGAGTCAAAAGTTATGTGTATCTTCCAAGATGCTTTAAGTGCATGAAGATTGGACACATAGAAGGTGGGTGCATTGAGAATAGAAGGTATTGTTCCCTATGCTCAGAGGATCACAGCTACAAGGATTGTAAGAGTGATCTTAAAACTTGCAGAAACTGTGCCCTGAGTAATAGGGACAAGAATACCAAACACAACACTGCGCATTCAGCCCTGGATGGCCAGTGTCCTGTGTATAAGAAGGAGTTGGAGTTTCTAAAGAGTAGAACCAACTATGGAGGTGAGTAGGAAGCTAAGCTGTCTGCAGGTCAACTTAGGCAAGGGCAAAACTGCAACCTCTGCGCTTAGGCAGTCTTGCCAGGAAGGCTCTATAGACATTGCCTTACTACAGGAACCATATGTAATTAACGGTCGGGTAATAGGTTTACCCATGGGAACAAGGATCGTATGTTCCCAGGACAATCCAAAGGCAGCTGTAGCTGTCTTCAACCCTCAGGCACAAGTGATCGTGCTCTACGAAGACTCTCACATGGTTGTGGTGGACGTGCTTTTGGGGAATCTAAGCTTATGCCTGTTCTCCATTTACATACCACCAAATGATGACATTGAATTCCATATCGATAAGATTGCGAATCAATTGGAAGTACAGAGTGGAAAAAAGGTTATCTTGTGTGGTGACTTTAACGCCCATCACGCGCTTTGGGGATCAAAGCATCACGATGAGAGGGGTAGGTTGTTAATCGACTTGTTCAACTCGTTTGATTTGAATGTCGAGAACGATCCGGGTAGTGGCCCGACGTTCTGGACCGTTAATGGTAAGAGTTGGGTGGATCTTACGGTATCCAGTATGGCAATTGCGAGTAGAGTAATTGAATGGCGTGTCAGCAACGAGGAAACATGCAGTGATCACAAATACATTTTCTTTGAAATTGGTGATCTTGTCCTGGAGAATGATTCGAATGCAATTCGTGTCAAGGATATCGATCTTGAAAGGTTACAAGATATTATCGTGCCTGACTTGGAGAGGTTGATGGAGTCTCCACTCAACAATGAGGTTGAGGTCGAGGCATGCGCGGTGGAGATTAATAATCTCATTATTGAGCGTTCAAAAGAATGTTCAAGGTTGCGTAAGAATAAGGGGCACAAGTCCACTCCCTGGTGGACGAGCGAACTCAGTGAGAAGAGGAAGGAGTTACGAACGCTCAGGAGGAGGTTCCAAAGAACCAGGGACCATGCAGCCCGGGAGGCGCTAAAGGTCGAGTACCGTCGTGAGTCAAAAAGCTATAAAGCACTTATAGCGGACTCAAAGCTTAAGTCCTGGCAGGATTTCTGCACTAGGGTTTCAAGGGAGGATCCTTTCTCCCTACCCTATAAGTTGGCCACAAAGAAGGTCAAATGTAAGAATGCTTTAAATTGCATCAAGAAACCGAATGGTTCTTTGACCTCAGGTATTGAGGAGACGTGGTCTACTCTGATGGATACTCTTTTTAAAGAGGACTCCTTAAATGATGATGAGGAGGTTCATACGACAATAAGGGAGTCATTGCACGAAGACTTCATGAGTCAGAATGATGAGCCATTTACGAGTGATGAGGTCTTGGAGACTATCAACTCTTTTAAGAAGGGCAAGGCTCCTGGTGAGGATGGTATCACCATCGAGCTCTTCAAGATATTTTTCTTAGCTTGCCCAGCGTTGTTTGTCAGGCTTTTCAACACTTGCCTCAGTATGGGATACTTCCCAAAACTTTGGAAGGTTGCTAAGTTAGTTTTTCTTTATAAAGAAGGCAGAGACAGGCAGGACGCTAAGGCCTACAGGCCAATCTCGCTTCTTCCGGTGGTAGGGAAGGTGCTTGATAAGCTGTTGTCAAGAAGGTTGTATTACTTTCTCCACAGCAACAAATTGCTTAGCGATAAGCAATTTGGGTTTAGACATAGTCGATCCACGACTCACTGTCTAACCAATATGGTGAACCAAATCAGGGATAACAAAGAAAATAATTGTCACACCAGTCTGATATCTCTAGATATCGAGGGTGCTTTTGACAATGTGTGGATTCCAGGAATCCTACACGGTTTAAGGAACTTTAAGTGTCCGAAGAACATATATGAGACATATGTTAACTATCTGAAGGATAGAGTTGCAGTGGTGAGGGCAGGTAGTACCTGTGTACGGAGAGTACTGACCCGCGGCTGCCCTCAGGGTTCATGCAGTGGACCTCTGCTATTCAATGTGGTTATGGATAGCGCACTGAGGATTGAGTATCCAGAGGATTCTCTAATCCAAGCCTTCGCGGATGACTTGCAGTCATTATTTTGGGGCACGTCCAGGCGTGCTCTCGAAACCACGGGTAAGGTGATCGTGGATAAATTGACTAAGTGGAGCCAAGTCTATAAGCAGAGTTTTTCCATTAAAAAGTCGGCGGCTATCACCTTCGCCGCAAAATCCATAATGAAAAGGCTCCCAATCTATAAGATGGGAGCCGTCAACATTGCAAATGTTGACAAGTTGAAAGTTGTCGGTGTCACCATCGACAGCAAGCTTTCCTTTCTTCCTCATCTCGAAGAAGTAAGTGTCCGGGTGACGAAGCTGGTGCAAAGCATTGCTTGTTTTGCAAAGGTTGAGTGGGGCCTCGACCATAAAGCGTTAAGGACTATCTACAATGGGTGTATTGTGAGAGTAGTGGCTTACGCTTGCGGTGCTTGGTGGAAGAGCACGCAAAATAGTGTGATGGTGAGGAAGTTGAGCTCAATTCAGAGAATTGCGGCCCTTCGTATTACTTGTGCTTACCGGACTGTCTCGAGCGATGCGCTGCGGATCCTTGCTGGTATTCAACCGTTAGACCTGGTGGTGAGTCAGGAAGCTGCTGTGTTCAGGTCCTTTTCTTTTAGGGAAGACAGTAAGCATTGTGGGGTGGAGTTACGTGGTGGTAACTACCTCTACCCAGGCGACCCATGGGAGGACCACCCAGCGGTCAGTAGCAGTATAAACATCACAGAGCAACTACCCAATGGCAATGGGATAGAGGTGTTTACTGACGGTTCGTTATCCGGTCGGGGTGCCGGAGTGGCATTTGCTGTGTACAGAGATGGTGTGGAAGTGTACAATGAGGTCACTCGCATTAATGGTAAGGTGGATGCGTTTTATCTTGAGCTGTTAGCAATACACGAGGGTATTTGCTGGTTAAGGACGCATGGTCAACGTCCTGGTGATGGTGCAACGGTTTTTACAGATTGTCTTTTTGCTATTAACGCATTAAGCAATCATAAAAACAATCATGGTTTATGCCATGATATCCGTAAGGTGTTAAAACGGATGGAGACTCAAGTCAACTTTACTTGGATAAAGTCGCACACTGGGTGTGTAGGGAATGAAAGGGCTGACTTTCTTGCAAAATCAGCAACCGATCTTCCCGAGGAGAAGGAGATGAAGCCAACTAAGTTGGTGATTAAAAGGTGGCTCAATGAGGTGACGACTCAAAGGTGGCAGGAGTCATGGGATGAGAGTGAGAAGGGAAAGGTAACTAAGAGGTACTTTCCTAAGGTCAATGGTAGCTTCAACACGAATTACTATTTGACGCAAATCCTAAGTGGACATGGTAAGTTCCCACTCTACCTGTTCAACTTGGGTCATATTGCATCGCCCAAATGCATATGCGGTGCTCTGGAAGCAGACTCAGAGCACTATGTTCGTAATTGTCCTAGAACGAACCATTTGTTAAGGAGACCAATCCGCGAGAATGGTCTCCACAATCTGGATAACGAAACGATCAACGATCTTGAACGCGTAATGCGTTATATCGTTGTGAATTTTGACGAACTCACGAGTGAGTCGTGAGTAGGAGATGCAGGTATACGGGTGTATACCGTTGTGTGTATGTAGTTTAGGAAGCATTTCCTATCTTTGTATACAGGTCGACGGCTCGGCCGGGACAGATGATGAGTAACCCCTGTAATGCTTTGGCGGTGCACGGGGTATATAAATACAACAATCTGATGTCTTCTTTGAATACCGCATGATGAGGCACGTAGTAAGATGGATTGGTTTCGATTTTTATTTCATTCGAGGGAATGAGTTCCATATGTCCAAGGGCAATGTATTCCCCCATGAACTTGCGGTACTCCTCATAGAGATTCGGGTTAACACGTAGACGTCGTTCTAAGTGAGAGAATCGACGGATTGCCATTTGTTTAGAATCTCCAAGTTTTGGTGCATCGTTTATCTTTGGTAATCGTACAGTGAATCTTCCTGTAAAGTCACGTGTATGTGATTCTTCAAAGTTCTTTTCACATTGAATTTCTGTTGGAGATAGTATTCTTCGAGGCTGGATGTCTTCTAGCTCCCAAAGATGTTTCAAATCTGCTTCCAATGTACAATGGTGGACCTTTATTTTCGAACTTCTTCCGGCCATCAGCAATGGACCGGAAACTGCCCATCCGAAAAGAGTATTAAAGGCACCTGGAAGACCTTCTTTCCCCTTGCAAATGCCATCTTGTAAGAGCTCTAGATACACGTCAGCACCTAGTAAAATATCCACTTGTACAGGGCTATGAAAAGTTGGATCAGCAAGTGTTAAGCCTTTCAAGTGTAGACAATTTCCAGGATCGAACGGACTGTTAGGTAAATAATCCGTGACCTTTTTCAGGACGATTGCCTCGACGATGACCTCCGACGTGTTAATGATATTTGACTGAATATTCACCATGACACTGCCTTGAGAGGTGTTCATTCCGGTTGCTCCAATTCCGTCAACTGAGACGTTGAAACGTGTTCGCTTCAATCTTAGTTTCCTCGTGAATTGTTCCGTGATGAAACTGGCTTGAGAACCCGAGTCCAGAAGCGCTCGGGCTGGATAAAGTTGCTCGTCAAGTCCCTTGACTTGGACCATTGCGGTTGCCAAGATAACTTGGGTTGATCCAAATATTTCACGAGATGGGCATGAAACTACACCGGAGGTTGCCTTCGTCTTCGTTAATTCCTTCTCTTGATGTAGAAGTGTGTTATGTCGTGCGTTGCATTTCCTACAATGACCAGATTTGCAGTCATTGCTTTGATGACCGGTTCGTAAGCAATTGAAACACATGGCACTCCTCTTGACCATGTTCCAACGCTCGTCCGAAGATGCATTCAGAAAATTGGTACATTTGTATACAGAGTGTGTTTCGTTGCAAAAGTGACACGTCTCGCTCAGAGCACCATGATGAGCCTTTGTACTCGGTCTCTGATGTAATGGAGGCTTCGACTTGATTGCAGTAGTTGTAGGCGGAGCTGCTGCTAAGGCTCTGGCCCGTTGTTCAAGAAATGTAACGAGATCCTCGAAAGTTGGTCTTTCGGTCCCCCTCAGGGAAAGTTCCCATTCTCGGCGAGATTCTGAATCCAGTTTTTCTTTTACAAGATGAAGTAGTATGGAGTCCCAATGTCGTACTGGTTCTTTGAGAACCTTGAGCGCCCTTATGCATTCGGCGGTGGTATCGATGAGCGTTCGTAAAGCAGATGAAGATTCTTGGATGACGTTAGTTTGACTGAAGAGACGTTTTACGTGTGCATCGATGATTTCCCGGGTATTGTTGAACCGATTGTTTAAGATATCCCAAGCTTCCAGATAATTAGCGTCAGTTACCGGAATAGATTGAACTAGGAGCGCTGCTTCGTTTCGTAATGATGACTTCAAATACTGAAACTTCTGAGCTCCGGTGAGCGATTCGTTGCTGTGTACGGTGGCCGTGAAGAGATCATGAAATGGAAGCCAATCGACGTAACCACCGCTGAATGATGGAAGTTCCAGCTTAGGTAAACGTACATCACTAGCTGGTCTGACTTGTCTCACTGGAATGTTTGCTGCTCTTTCATTTGATTCAGTGACGAGTAGGATTGTCAGATCTTCGAGTCGAGCGACTAGAGGGTTGTATTCATCTTCGTGATCCGCGAAGTCGTCGTCGTCGGGATCGATATTTGCAACTACGGCATCGTGAACCTCATCCAAGTCTTTCGATAGTTTTTCCACCCTGTCTACATACAGCTTCAAGCCAACGTCAGATAGATTCATTGCTGTTTGACCCACCGCATTTTCAATCCTGGTGATCTGTCCCTTGATAGCTGCTCTTCTTCTCACCAGTACATCCATGATGACTTATGTTGATTCGTTTACGATCGGGATATGATCGATGGTTTAAACGGTTTCCAACGGAGAATCCACGCTAATTTTCACTGTCTCTCACGGAAAGATAGCCGATTCGATGATTAGTTGAGGAACATAATCAAGTTGACGAATGTATCCGGCTCGACGGACCAAAAAATGTCGTGAACAGCGAAATAAAAGACGCGAACTTTTCCGACATAAAAACCGGTAAACCTTTTTCCTCTTATTTCAAAACAGAACTGGCCGTTAATTTATTTTTACACGCGCAAAATAACACCTTTTTTAACAGCAACCAAAAACTCACTTTCACGCGCGCGTGCGCTATATAAACATTTGAAAACGAATATAGGTACATGTACTATACAAAATTACGATGTGTACAACCGAACACTAGGGGTAAATTCATGTAAAATCACCGAATTTAAAAAAAATGGTCCCACGCCACCATTTTCGATTTCGGTCAAACTTTAACCACTTATAATTTTGACCTTTTGAGTCGGAAGACAAATATTTAGCTTAGAAGTACGATTTGTTGGAAAAACATTGCAAGTAGTCTTTGGTTTTTTGAAAAGCGCCATTTGGACGATTTTGAGCGCGACTTTGAGCAATGATATCTCAAGATTGGTTAATTTAGCATAATTTTAAATTTTTATGTCGATTATAATGGTGGTTAAGATAACTTCGTAGTAATTACGGGGTTGGAAAACATTGCCGTTTATTTAAAAACAATTGGCCAATGTACCGTTAAAAGTCGCAAAACAGGTAAACAGATCACATTTAGCAGTCTTTAAAACATCGATACAAACTTTTTAAATTAGATAAACGACCTTTATAGGAAGGACAAAAAGAACACGAGCAACACGAAAAAAAGCTACAGAATAA
Source organism: Leiobunum rupestre (assembly GCF_980474605.1). Lineage (NCBI taxonomy): Eukaryota > Metazoa > Arthropoda > Arachnida > Opiliones > Sclerosomatidae > Leiobunum > Leiobunum rupestre. The sequence goes on along the minus strand of NC_143386.1, from coordinate 49,768,027 downwards.
TTCGCGGAAGAATACTTTAGAAGCTAGAGGGGTTCAAAAATGTCGATTCTCCCAAAATCACTAAAACATGGTGGTGAATAGTCCCGTTTTTAGTCAGGTAAGACACTAAAACACAAAAAAAAATTAATACTGTCTGAAAGTACAGCTTTCATTATATAGCATATAAAATTTTCATCTTTTGTATCGAAGTCGTTCAAGATCAAACGTTAGGTGCATTATGAACCTTTTTTTTAAGTTTAAAACTCTTTATTAAAAAAAGCACATTTTTTATTCATTGATTTGAAAAACGTCAACAGTATTTTCTTGTAATCTTTAGGGGTTAAAAGGTATTTATTGTCCTTAAAATTTATAACGGGTCCTACTATAATGAAAATGCAGGGTCTTTTAAATTGATCGATGATTGATCCAAGCGTTTTACTCAAAAACGAGGTGAGGGATAGTTCTGAAACTATTTACTCGAAACGTTTAGGGTATATACAAAGCTTTGTGATCAATTTGTAAATTTCAGAAAATCGAAGCATTTTTTGCGTTATAGAATTTGTATTTTACGGGTGGGGCGCAGAACAAAAGTGTCAATTAAAAGGTTGAAGAGCATATTGAAAAATTAAGAATACAGGCTCGGTCAAAATAAGGTTATTTTTCAATAAATGCTAGAAGCATAAATAGGGTTATTACTTCAAAACATATTATGGTGGAGGGTAAACTATGTGTTGAAAAAGTGTGGCAATACCTCGAACAAAACCAATTTCCAAAGGTAGTGTGGCTTAGTGAAGACGGAACGAGAGTTAAGTCTGGGGTACAATATTCGCCATCAAATAACACACTAGTTGGCTTTGTCTCACCACTTCGTGCAACAACCAGATTGCCAAATGCACTCTTAGCTAGATCGGCATAAGAAATTGAAAGACATTTTCTGAAAGCCAAGCAAGCCAACGTGGCTTACGCGATTCTAATTCAGCCGTTAGCTGACAAAGCTCCGCCGTTGTGCATTTCTCTGTTTGGCACCGATAACCGTTTCGGCACTGAATCGGTTATCATAAGATAGAAGAATCTAATGAGGTTATTTCAAGAGAGAGGAATTAAGGTTATTGGTGCCTCCACGGACGGAGACAGTCATGGTCTTTGGGCTATGCTAATTGCTTCAAATTTAGGAACTACGTTGCCTGAACACCAAACGGCAATCCCTAAAACTTAGAGAAGTCGGTTTCGAGCAAATTACGATAACTCTGTTGGATTATGTTTTATTCAGGATCCCGTTCATACTGGTACCAAGGCTAGAAACCGACTCACTAAGCCTTCCATTATTTTACCTATGGGCGATAAAATTGCCAGCATTAGCCATCTTAAAACCCTTCAAACGAATTTTTCAAAGAACAAGCATTTGCTTTGCTCGCAAGATCTAGATAGATCAGACCGCATGAATTTCAGGTCAGTTGGAAAATGTCGTTAAAAAAGTATCACTGGCACTAGAAGAATATGTTATTAGCAGTGAAGCTACCATTACTTATTTGTCAATGATGGCCAACATGACTGAAATCTTTTTGGATAAAGAACAACAGCCTTTAGACAGAATTTATAAAATATGGCACGCCGCTTTTTTCGTAAGAATTTGGAAGGCGTGGATGAAAGAAAATCCGCAATATAAATTAGTAAACAACTTTATCACTTCAAACCTCTACTCTTGCATAGAATTGAATGCTCATGACCTAATTAGCGTGGCAAGATTCTTACGTGACATTAGTTTTTCGCAATACATCTTACCGTGGCTTTTTGCAAGCCAAGCTTGCGAAGGATTTTTTCGTGCTGTGAGATCGTTAACCACTACATTTTCAACGGTTGTAAACTTCAAAATGCTTGAGCTTCTTCAAAGATTGAGCCGCATTAATTTACAAAATGAAATTGTAAGTTAGCGGATCAATTTGCTTTTGCACATAATATAAGAGCAGAGACAAAGAAAGCCGGGACAAACTATATCCCTTAATTACCATCCGACCAAGAAATACAAGCCAAATTCTGCAAGCTTTACGTGACGTTAAAAGTCAAACTAAAGAACTCGGTATGGCGTTACGAACGAAAATGCCACCGATGGGCCATCAGCATGTTAAAGATAATTAGACGGCGATACATGAAAAAGAAGACGACATGATGGACGATTCCAGTATTGTTGAAAATTTAGAAGAAAGCCCAGAAGAAACAACTAATGAAGAAAGACAATTGACTGAAAATGAAATCACAGAAAACGATTTTGTCCAAAATGATTTTCGAACTCTTAACTCAGTTCAATGTATTTCTGTTATCTTTCTCTCTATCTAATATTTTTTTATTTGTAAACCAAATTGATTTTACAGGAAGACTTTGCATTCGCAATTAAAATACCGGTACCGGAAAAGAGAAAGGAAATGACAAGCTGACCGAAGCTTCTCCTTTTGTACGCGTTACCGATTTATCTAAAAAACCACTAATTATACGGAAATCAACTCTTTGTTGGCTTTTAAGTATGGACAAACATAATCTCAGCAGTGACAGACTTAAGAGGGTAATGCAAACTCAGCCTAATTCCAAAAATGCCACAAACAGTGAAAGATATAACGGTTTCATGTCGCGTGGAAACAAAATGAAATTGGTAAAGGGGATTGGTGCGCATTTCGGAAAGAGGATACTCGCGATTGGCTTATTGGATGCGTTATGGAATTCAGTTACTTGACTGGTCGAGGTAAAGAACTTCAGTATTCTAAGGACATTGTTCCGATATTTCTACCATCTACCTGTACGAAATCTAAGGGTATTGGCGTTCGTTGCATGTGGTTCGAAATAGATGAAGAGGCGCAAATAACTCAACTTTCGGTAGAAACACATGGCTTTTATAATGTATCTAATTATATTTATCACGTACGTGAGCCTTTGTTAAATGAAAACCAAAATCTTTGTTTTAGAACAACGATTATTTCGAAAGTTAATAACATATGTTAAAGATAAAATTGTGTCTTTATTGTAGTAAAATTTTCTAAGTTTACTCTTTTCTTTGGTTTCAAAGAACTTTTTACGTAGCAAAAATAACTTTTTTCAGTGTTCATTTTTCTCCGCCTTAATTCTTATTCAAGTTTTTATTTTTCTAATTATAGAAACTTCCTCTATAAAAATCTTAAATCTCACACAAACCCTAAAAGATTATATAGACCTAGCTTTCAAAATATTATATTACGCCCTAAATATTAATATTGTCACGACCCCTTCCGACCGCTCTCCTATAACCAATTCTACTACCACGGCACTCACCCCAAACGCTATCACGGGAGGAACACGCGCGCAGTGGATGGAAATACCCCCTACGTCACGCCTACCGGAGCCAACCACGCGTCTCTACGGACGGAAAATCCACTGCCGCCAGACCTCACTTCGACCGGTTCCAATCGGTTAGCGAACCCTACCTCCGAGTAAGGTCACCTATAAAAGGGGGCTACGGTCTCCGAAGAAGACACACTCACGGTAGTGCTCGACAAGAACCAGTTACAGACGCCGACGCTCAACCAGCCCAAAGCCTCAACATCAGACCAGCCGCCGCTCCTGACGCAGAACCAGCCGCCGCTCGTGACGCAGAACCAGCCGCCACTCCTGACGCAGAACCAGCTGCCGCTCCTGACGCAAAACCAGCCCCCGCTTTCGACGCAAGACCAGCCGCCACTCCCGACGCAGCGCCAACCGAGGTACCCACCGCTGGACCAGCCACCGATCAACCGGCCCGCTATACTTTATGGATTCGCGTACCACGAAATTTCAAAGAATAAAGCTTGTAATAACTTTGCCTCTGTCAATAAAACCATTACTACCAAAACAACCGTTTCACTGGTGGAGGCGCCGGGCACAAACACCTACCTTCAAAAAAAATTCAAGTCTTCTACCATCATGGCAACAACGCAACTCACGATGCCAACGGTCAAGGGAGGACCCAACGATGACATCCGAGGCTGGCTACGTCGCTTCACCCCGGTGGCCACGTTAAACCAATGGGCCGCCGCCAATTGGGCAGACTACGCCGCACTCTACTTCGAGGGAACTGCCGCCCAATTCTGGGATGACATCGTTGAAGCTAATCCCCCAGCCGACTGCGCAGCCGCGGAAAGTATTTTGAAAAGCGCATTCGAGAAACCCGTCAATATCGCCGAGATCGAGCACAAGCTTTTTAGCCGTCGCCAAGGACCCAACGAGGCTTATGACGTCTACAGCGCCGCTATTCTCGCCCTGTGCTGCAAACTTGGACGCACACTCACCGAGACCGAGAAAATAAGGCACATAACTCGTGGGCTTCACATCGACCTCGTACAGGGCGTTCACCGAGAACAGCCGGCCACACTTACTGAACTTTCGGACACCGTCCGAATCATCACCGATGCGCGACGAGCTGTTGCCCGAAGCCGAGCCACCGCCCGCCTCGCCGACCATACCGAGCCAGGATCCGGTGCCAGCCGTATGCTGAACTACCAGCGCCGCACGCCGAATCTACCAGCACCACCGGGACCTGTTCAAAATTCCGTTCATCCAGCCATCTTGTACCATCCTCCATCACAACCGATAGTTCAAGAACCAGGTTATCGACGGGCTGGCCAGATGCGCACCACAGACAATCGCCCAATATGCTTCAACTGCAACCAGCTGGGCCATGTTTCTACAACAGGAAATTAACAAAACACTAACTTGGTATTGACCGAATCATTGGGGAGTATCGATTTAACATGGTCTTAGGGGCTCTAGACTCAATATTTTAACTTGTCGGGGATTGGCGTGTATGCTTAACCGTAGTTTTCCGTTTCAGAGAATAGTGAGGGGGTTTTTTAAGGAGATTTTTCAACGTTACGGTTTCGCTGTCAGGGGGTGTTCTCTTCTTTCTGCTGGCTCTGTTTCTCGGTGTCTCGAATACCGGATTACTGCAAAAGCGAAGTGGACGACTTTATTTCTCGATAAAGAAGGGGACGCTACCAAGGAATGTCCTTTGCCAGTGGGATGATACTTCGACGACAGGTGGGTTTGGAGGGGTGCCTTTAGTTGACTCGATCTGCTGATAGGTTTTCCACAACGGGGAAAATGTTCCTTGATTTAGGGATTCATTTGAAATTAAACGCGATGGGCATTTCGCCTCTTTTGGATTGACCGTGAAATTTGTGCATTATGCATCTTTTATTTGACTAAGCTCTTGGGACATCGTGGCCTAAGCCCGGACTGAGTTGGGGATCTCTCCTAGTTCCGATTCTGTTCGAACTCTTCCTGTTAATTCTTTTGTTTCCCTTGCGTTCTCTGGTTTTGTTGTTATCCCGTCCGGGGGGTTGAGAAAGTCGGGTGTCGGAAGTGTAGGCTTGATAGTGGATTTTACTTGCGGTTATACTTTATCGGGGGTTTGGAACGCGGTGCTATTTTCTATTGGAGGGGTCTCTGTTTCTACCAATTTTGACGATTTTCTCGTTTTCGTCCTTGGCAACTAAGCTTGAGGGATTTTTCCAGAGCCGAATATGACCTTTCACACTGTAAGGCAGGGGTTAGGTCGGCCGTCACATAGTTTGCGTGGCGAAAGGGGGAAATTTCTGACGCTCTTTCCTGTTTAGAACTGTCGCCTCATGGTGCAATCTGACCTTCTAGGTGGATTTTCTATTTTTTCCGGGCGCCGGATTGTCTATCAGGGGTAAGGTAACACTAAGGTGGGACAATGAATAGATTCGCTAAATTATGGTTTTAAATAAACTTTTCAGTTTTATGGTTTTATAAATTTAATTTTAATATTTAGAATTTTAAAATTATATCCATCTTCTGGGATTTTTCTGGGGCTTTCTAACCATACCACGCATGACATACCAAGTATAGTAGGGGTTAATTAAGTGTATTAAAGGATTATAATTAATTGGGAATTTTTGATTATGTTTGATGTATACTATGGGAAAATACCAAATATATGATTATGAGATACACAAAACGAATTATTTTTAAAAATACAAAAAAATATAAACAAAAAAACTTCTTTCTTTTTTTTCTCTCGCCATATGGCGCCACAGGGGTTACATCTACACCTTGTTTACCAATAATCTTCAGCCATAAATGCCTTCGCTGTTCCGATATTTTAAGGTTTCAGGCACTGATTTTTTATAACGGCTGGAACTTTGAACAAACTCATATCTTATGGCTTATAGGTGTTCTTTTATTGCACATTTAGACATTTTCACCAGTTATCTGCCAAGGCTTAGAAACACAGCTAAACTTCCAAAATTGTGTTAGACAAAATGGCCACCTTCACAACCCGCGATAAAACAATTAGCTCGTTCATCGTCAGCAAACGTCATTCGTATAAGGCGTGGCTTAGACTAATACGTCACAAGAATACACACTTACTACTGAAAATACCGTTGTTTTGGTTATAGTTTCTTCTTACAGCTCAATTCTACTAAAAGCGACACAATACGTCGAAAACTTCCCAGTCTAAAATGTAAAAAAAATCGATGTTTAGACCGTCGCGTGTTTAGTCACTGAAACTGCATAGTGTAAATGGATATCGCCGAACTACTTAAGAATGAAATAAATAATAGCATTCAAGCGAAAACCATGTATACATGATATTAAACAAGACCCTTCTAATGTAGTTATAAGAAATTTTTGGTGACCTTTTTGGCCCACAAAAATTTCGGGGATTTAATGCCCCCTGCCCCATTCTAATGACGCCCCTGACTACAGTCCATGCTTAATATCCCGTCGTCATGTATTTCGCTGTAGCAAATATAGTTACGACGTCGTACTAACGAATACTAGTTGTTATTTAGTAAACTAGCATTGAAACAGTTAAGCCATTTTTAGCAGCTAGTTTAAAATGTACTATCGAATCGCTTTCGCTCCATCGTGTGACCGTGGCTACAGAGTCCCAAAAAAAACGTATCCTAGCTCCAAATGACTAATTTCGCGCCAGTGTCTGCCAGTCGCCATTTTCAGTAACAGTTTATTAAAATTTCAAATACGTGTCCGAAAACGCCTGGGAGTGAATCTAGAATATCACCAAATAACAATTATTTCTTTTAGCATGTTACCGATAACTATACTTTGCTACTTGCATTTTACATTCTTATCTTTTTATCGATTTTCTCTTGTTCTAGTTTAGAATCTTATTTTGGTGGATTTTAGGAAATTTTGGGCACCTACAATGTTAAGGCTTGCGCCCTTTTTCCCAGATTTTTTGCGCCCTTTCAGTTCTCAGTTCGGGCCATGGCCCACCCTGGCCCTATCGTGCGCACGCCTATGGTTCGACTGCTTAAATGCGAGGAATTTCCAAGAAGGTAACCATTCTCGAAACCCATGGTTGAATCTCTACAAAACATTGAATGATCGTAGACTGAAAGTAAGATTTTTAAAAACTGAAGTTTTCAATCGGTTAAAATATAAAATGGATTATTATTATAGTGGATCAGAAACGATTTTTTGCAATATTTAACTGACTGAGAAGCGAATGTAAGAAATAGAAGAAAACCTGATGGTGAACTGTACAAACCTGTAGAGAGGAAAACATGCTTCTCAATTCAGAGACACTATCTGGAGTAAAACAAACGATAAAGAATTATTTAAACCGATTATTAATTGATGTTCAACATTCGTTTCGCTATTTGCAGCCATGACTATCGTAGAACTGATAGAGTTATTACTTTCAAAGAGAGCTTTGTTTGTGCTAACTACAAACTTCAAACAAGATCCACTGGAAAATGAATTCAGCCATCAAAGACAAGCCAACGGATCAGGCCCACATCCCAACTACCAGCTGGTTTGCAATTACACACCCAAACTTCGCGTTCATAAACGCAAAATTTAACCATGGTTAATTTAAACTAGTAAATAGTAAGTAATATACTATAGAGACAAATACATCATGGTTTAAAATAAACTTTTATTAAAAAAAGAATATTGGGGAAGCTTTTCGAGCTCACTCGCTCCTTTTCAACCCTTAGATAGATTTATATCTAAGGGTTGAAAAGGAGTTTATTTTAAACCATGAAGTATCTGTCTCTATAGTATATTACTTACTATTTACCAGTTCAAATTTCGCCGTATTAAACGCGGAAAAATTAAAATTATTGTAAAGGGTAAGAATTGTGAAAAACAAAATTTTTTCGTAAAACGTTTATTTTATAACAGAATCTGATTAAAAATTTATTAAAATACGATTGCAATAATAAGTCATATTTGGTTACCCTGATTACTAAGATCTTCAAGATGTTTTCTGAGTGCTTTCTTAGCCCTGATTTTTAGCTCTTTGTTCAGATTTCATATCGTTCATTTCACTTCAGACATTTCCTTCTGTTTTTAGTAATTTTTATTATATTTAATTATTTTCAATAATTTAAAAACATTCTCTTTTACAGGAGTATCTATATTACAGCGTTTTAATGCATCATTTCAAAAGACTTTTACTTCTTCATCATTTACCATTATTTTTTTTGCGTCGTCTTTCCTATAATTTTTTTTTTACATTTATTTGCATCCTAAAAAACATTTTGAAAGTTTTCTTATTTGTACATATGAGTCCACCTCGATATTGAAGCTCAATCCATTTGCGGGTCACTAATTTTACACAATCTGTCTTTTTACGTGACGTCCTTATTAAGACGACATCCTAATTTTGTGGTTTGTAGAGACCTTAAGGTGGCTCCAACTACTTAGTACAGCGCCGCAGCATCCCCTTTCTTTTCGAGTGGCAATTCAGCTTTAGTTTCTTTGGGATTGTCATAACTCAACTCATCATGATTATTTATCTTAATAAGAACTGCACTGCTCGTTTTTTAGGAACTCCGTTACTTTTGGTTCCAAAAAAATGGTTAAAAAATTGGAAAAATGTTTCTACTCACATAGTTATTAATTAGTTCTGATTTATATCGGATGCTGTCAAGATAATTTTGTTCATAAAACTGGTGGAGTATTTTTAGCCGATCTTTTAATTGTTTTTTTTATTTAATTGGAGCCCCGAGAAAAGCACCTGCCTTGGATGTTAGGCTCATTTCTTAAAGTGCTATTTCCACTGCTCCAATTGTAAATTTGAAGACATTAATGAACATTTCATCATAATTTAAAACATCAACTATTTTCTCTCCAAGTTTTTTCTTCTCAACAATCTTCTCTTTGGGTTTGTTTGTCTCATATTTTCTTAAGGACTTACTGTGTTTCCAATTCTTTAGTCAATTTTTGGGTGATTTAAACCTGCATTTTTTCATCTTCGGAGGTGTGTTTTCAATAAAGAAGAAACGTAGAAAAATAAAAATTAAAACCACTACAAATTATAAGATGGCTAACCATTTAAACTTAGAAGTGGATTGCACATTGGCATATTGAATGTCCTCAAAATCGTCACAGACATTTATCAAGTTATCACAGTTCCAATTCGTAAAAAGGTTCTAAGCCTTTTTCTTTTTTGATGATTTATATTTTTTTTTTTCCTTTTTGGAGGTGTAATCAGAGATGCTGGCATATAGAGATATGAATCAGGTTTTAAGTTGTACTTTTACACGCATCACCACAAACAAAAATTGTAACTTTACAACCTTTACCACCCGAGCTTCATTGCGTTTACCGTTTTTCCCTATAGAGATTAAGGTAAAATCGTAAAAGAATCAAGTAAAAAAAATGTATGTGGTTCCATATGAGGTTTTAAGTAGTACTATGACATGAATCACAATAAAGAATTCATAACTTTACCACCGTTACCGCCCGAGGTATTCTCGATGTACCATTTCTTATTCGTTAAATTGCGGTGATGTGGTGCAATGTAGAACAATATATTTTATAAATATAACAACCACGATGCGCGCGTCCTCGGCAACAAGTGGGTTTTTTGCTTATGAACCTTTCCAGAAGGTTGTTTTCAAAAATATAAATTACATGTAGGTATTCGAGAGTATAGCTCAAGGCACATTTTTATCAATTATCAGAGCTAAATACCAATTAAGAACAATTTATCACCATTCTCTCTAACTATTTCTATAATATTTATTTTGTATTTAATTTGCAAGCAAAATAAAATATAATAGATATCTGGTTAATGGTGAAACGGCGTAATTTCACACGGTCACAAAGAAATTATAAGTGTAGAATTCGTACTACCAGATATAAATAATTGGAAAAAAATATTGTTCAACACTTTAACAATAGAAAGAAAATCGCGTGACTGCGCTAAATTTAGAAATTAAAATTAAAGAAATAATTTGCATCCTGGAAAATTTTAAATTTTTTGGGTTTTTTAAATATGTTATTTTTCAGAACCAAAGAATTGCTTTAGTAAGTGATTTTTTTAAGCAGATTAATATTAAACATTTACTATCAAAATCAAATTTTATTATTTTTACTCGGAACTGTCATGAGAGTTATATTTCGACTTCAATATCTTTGTTACGTTGATAATACTACAATTGGGAACTTTATTTGAATCTATGTGCGCAACGTTATTTAAATTGTTACGTTTTCAATTTGGCATTTTTTAAAAACAAAATGAGAATTTTATTATTAAACGTTCAATTACAAACGATATCTAAAATTGAATCGAGCAAATAAAAATTAAAATGGAAATAAAAATCTTGGCGTTCCGAAGTTGATCGGAAATAAGCCCCATGTGAGTTTCCCAAATGTTCTCGCCGGAATGGTCTTTGGGAAAGATGTTTTTTTTTCTTTGATTTTTGGACAATTGTATTACCCTATTACTAATGCAAGATTAAATGAAACTCCCAAAATTTCCAATGAGTCACCAATCCGTCAACAATCAAAGGGTTGCGACCGTTTCTGCACATCGATTTTGTTCTAGGTGATTACTGGTCAGAGCGGTGAATATCGTATTTGCGACTTTATTTTGTTTTCCATATAACATTTAGTGACATGAAACCGTCAAAGAGGATTCGCAATCCAAGTGGAAATCAATCAGGATCAGAAGGTAAATCAGAAGTCGCAGCAGGTACCCGCTAGTAACGACGAACCTGAAAAGGCGCCTAGCAATATAAGACAGGAGAACCGCCCACCAATCACCCGTGTTACAGAAATTGGGACGGCTCAAACTCGGCAATGGAGGTCGAAATAATTGTCGAATGCTTCAAATGCAGCGAGGTGATGCACGGACTACGAGACAAGCGGTTCATCGCGGATGGTGACTCGAGCGTTTATTCTAGGATCATGGAAAAGTACCTTGCGGCACCATGGTGACAAAATTAGAATGCGCTAATCACGGCGAAAAAACTATACTTACTCGCATGAAGTTTATCGATCCGCTAATGTTATTATAATTTAATTCGTTTTAGGTTAGACGAAATTAAAGATAGCAAAATATTTTAAATAGTACAACAAAAGCCAATTATTTGTCGAAACAAAATATGAGAAACAGTAAATAATTGATAGAATGTAACGTACACTTTGCTGCAGTATATTAATTGAAGATATATTTAATATTTATGAGAATGAATATTATTCTAACCGCATGTGAACCTGTGTAGTTGTTTTTTCGTCGTATTGGCTACTTGTCGGTGCGTTGCATATTTAGTATACCAGAGTATTTCGAAAGCTATTAGGGCACTTACTCAATTTATATAAATTTAATAATAATATATGTAAATATTATGATTATTACCGTGTTCCACTAATTAGTTTGTGAAAAAGTTATTCCTCGGTAGGAGATAGTTTATCCTTCCTGAATATTATTAGATGTATATGCCTAGATTAGATAAAAAAACTTTAAGTTAAAGAATCGAACTATTTTATTATATGCTAGCGGAGTAAAATTATTTTATTTATATTATAAGAAGTCGGGCACAAATTTCCAGGCGTATTCTTTAGATAACAAGAAGTGAAAAAGGTCCTTAAATAAACGTTTTCCTAAATTGAACCGTTTCCAAGTAAATGGACGTCAAAACTCCGCCTCCAAAAAGTCGAAAAACACGCAAATATACAATTTCTATTATTCCAGTTTCTCAATTGTTTCCTTTTACTAAGAATTGTTTCCTTATAGTTTTCGATAAAAACAAAACTACTATGAAAAGTGCGCAATTAAAATGAAAGAAGTCATCTCCGTGTATAAATACGTTTTACCAATTAATAATAATAATAAATAATAATAATCAGCTAGGCTAATACCCAATGCACCACTTTTAAAGCCTTTAATTCAGGTGGCCGGGTTACAATGCGAAGGAGGGTGGTGTCAAGCCCTGCAAGCCACGCGAGCCAACAGCTCCCTACACTAACTATTACCGTTAACCTCAACAAGTTATTATGGAAGGCGAAACCGAAGATCTCGGGGGAAAACACCTTAAACCAGTGGGGAGAGAACTAGCATATAGGGAATTTTTGAATGTCGTTTTTTTATTCTTTTAATGTCAAAAATAGGTACAAATTTAACACGTTGTGAGGCGTTTTGGAACGTATCTAGCTTATCTCCGTTTTTTACCACGAATGCTTGTACACTTAATGTATTTGATTTGTGTAGTTAATGGTCTCATTAAATAGTCACCCTCAAAACAATGTTTTTAGTCTACATGTTTTGTCTACAACACATGCTCGAATAATTGTTTTCGGGTAAGAGGTTCGAATTTGCAAAAACAAATTAAGGGGGCCACAATAATTAAATTAACATTTCGTATCTTAAACCTGATATGCAATGGTGTACTTCACGAATGCAGTATATGCCGATATGCATCTTATGTATGGAGTTTCTCAGAGAAATGCGGTGTTAGCGTGGCGTTTGAATCAGAAGCACTTTCCTCAAAGACAGCTGCAAAACCGACAAACGTTCACGGCAGTTGACAGACGCTTGAGAGAAACTGCAAAAATACAACAAGTACTTTCTATCCTTGAGGATGATCCTACGACACATACAAGGTCAGTTAGACATCAGTTGCGAGTCAACCATGTACTTGTCTGTCGTATACTTCGAGTACACCAGTACCACCCATTCCATTGACAAAAGGTTCAATCTTTAAATAAGGCCGATTATCCAAGACTAGTTGAATTTTGTCAGTGGTTTCAGGAGCAGACTAACAACGTCATTTTTAAGTACTCTCTTAGTGTCTGAAGAGATTAATTTTTCCCCTGACGGAATCTTGAATTTACATAATCGTAATGAGTGGAAGCAAGACCATCCGCGTGCGACTTCAGTACGGTAACATCAAGTGCAGTTTAGTATCAACGTCTGGTACGGAATTGTTGGAGATCATTTAATTTTACTTTATTTTCTACCACCAAGACTAGCTGGTGAGTCGTACTTAACTTTTTTACAAGTCATTTTACCAGAGCTACATGAAGACCTACCACGAGCAGTAAGACAACGAATGTGGTTTATGTACGACGGAGCACCCCCTCATTTTAGCCCTCATCTTGATGCCGAGTTTCCTCAGAGGTGGATAGGACGAGGCGGAACTGTTACATGGCCAGCCAGATTTCCTGATTTGAACCCATGTGATTTCTATCTTTGGGGTCATATCGAGCACTTGATATACAAGACTGATGTTCGAGAAGTTAATGACCTACACCAACGCATAATTGACTCCTGCCTCACAATCCGAAACATGCCTGAAATATTTCGATGCAATCAAGAATCTTTCCGAAGACGCGTCCAAGCTTGTCTACTCGCTAATGGGGGCCATTTCGAACAACTTTTGTAATTACAGTGATCAATGTTATGTTGTTAGGCAGTACATGTAACCTCTGAGAAACCATTAATCAAAGAAATGATTTTTTTACTGTATCTTGGTAATTTCAATCATCTTGTCATTATTAAATAGTAACGATAGCATACTTCTAGATGCGAACGCCTCACATACTGTAGCGGCGCTAAGGTTTTTTCACGGGTGGGCTAAATATTTTGTGGCCCCTAAGAATTTTGTGGCCCTTACCATTTTAGTTACCCCTTATAATTTGGTGGCAGCTATGGCTTACCCTCCAATATGTCTCTTATAGCTTCTACATATTTAAAAATTTGAAAATTTAACTCAAAGTATAAATTGCACTATTCTCTTTTTTTACTAAACTCGTCAACAACCAACAAAGGATTGTCTCTTAACCTATTAGATAAATCTCTATTTATAGAGAGCAAGGCTAAATTTGTTAATCGATTTTCAGACATTGTTGTTCTTAAAAATGATTCCAGTCTATTAAGTGTACTAAAACTACGCTCTGAAATAGTATTAGCAACAGGTATGCATAATACAATTTGGAAATATTTTACGAGATCTGGGAATGCCTGCTCGTATGTCAATAAATATTTATAGCAATCGGAAACATTTTGCAAATTTTGAGGTTTAAGATATTCATTGGTTTCAAGCTGCGTTTGCAAACTTTCTGTGTTTATGTTTTCACCGCTTTTGGTACTAAATAACATTTTAGCAACGTTGACCTGATTTTTCAGAGACTCCATTTCAAAATTAAATCTTTTGTAGTTTTGACAAAACGCAGTAATTTTTTCAACGTTCAAAAACTCGCTCGAATTTGGGTCTGATGCGCAAAGTTCTTCATAAATAGAACAATTTTCATTTCTAATACGAATCTATCTAAAATTTCCAAATAAGTTGCTTTAAGTTGGTCGCCAATAGTTTTGAACTCCGTTTCCCGACTTAATATAGTACCCGTTATTATGGTACCTTTTAACCTGTTGTTTTGAATATTTTTTCTTTTCATGGGTACTTTGACGGAACTATTCTTTTCTGGTACTGGAATTGAGGCTGAGAGAGCTAATTGTTTCGCAACATCCCAAATTTTATCGAATCTTTCAGAATTTCGGTCTGTTTCTAACTTTTTTATTGTGGCACCGCAAATTGCTACGGCTTGAGTTATAACTACTTTTGGATTTTGCAAATATTCAGACAACACATTTGTTACGCCTAAAATCTCATCTAATGCTACGACCATTAATAAAATGCTGAAATTTTGAAGCTGGGAATGGTACCCTCTACATTCGGCTGCTTCCTCAGATTTGCCACTTTCAATTAAGTTTTCTAAAGCTAAAACTACAGCATTATATCTAGTTCTAAAAAAATGTATACATTTTTTTATTGGACCATCTAGTGTCACAACTCTGGGGTAATTTTAATATTACATCGTATTCAAGCTCTTTTTGGGCCTCTTGAAAATACTCACTTCGAAGTGACGAATTACTTTGAAATGTATAAATTGCCTGTAACAAACCAAGTGTTTCACGAATTATTGGTACATTCTTACAGGTATCCACCAAAACTAAATTTAGGCGATGGTCGTAATAGTGCACATATGGACACAGCATCCTTTATCCTAATGTTCACTCCCGACTTACTTCCACTCATTACACTCGCTCCGTCATATGTTTGCGCTACACAGTTTGATATTTTTAACCCATTTGATAAAAGAATATTAATAATCGCGGAAGATAAAGATTCAGCGTCAAATTTATGTAAATCAATAAAAGACAAAAACCTTTCAAGAACCTCTCCCTTAGTGGTGGTAAATCGAACACAAACACTTAGTTGTTCTACACCGCCTTTGTCCCTAGTTTCGTCAGCAATTATTGCGTAAAAACCACCCGAATCATTAATATCCTGAATAATCATTCTTTGAACAAGTGCACAACTAGTGTTAATAAGCTCGTTTTGTATTGATCCGTGGGTATATTTTGCTACATTGGGCATGCTATCTACTTTTTTCTTTAAGTCAGGTGAAATGCGCTTTAATAATTCTAGGATTGCAATGAAATTTCCACGATTTTGCTGATCGTCGTTCTCTCGATGCCCTCTTAACGTGATATCCTGTTGAGCGCATGTTAAAACTATTTGCACATGGGCGGATAAAACTTATCTGTTTCGAATAGTATCTAAACGGTGATGCTTATTTATCTGTGAAGTTATAGCTCATCGTTTCTTAGACTGTAAAAAATGTATGTACTTCGTTTCCGCTAATTGGTAGGTCGTGAAATTTCTCATTCATATTTTTCCAATTTTTAAAACCAGTTGTGAAATATGTTTTTTTACCACTGCTTGGAAAATGACGGCAGCAAAAACAGTATACCATGTCATTTTCTACAGAATATTCCAAAAGGGGATATTTTACATAATAAATACTATTTAAACTTCGTTTTTTACCCCTAATAATCGTTTGGGGAAATGATAAGAGCCTTGGTTGAGCGAGTGGAGAATCCATGTCGATACTAATGTCAGGAATAATTTGAGTTGCATTTAAATCAGATAGAGCAGGAGTTAAATGGTGCACGATACTGCTATTCTCATGGAGTTCTCGGGAATTCCTGGAAGCGACAAATGAAAGTGCAATGTCATTTGAATTGTTTGATTCACTTTCACTAGGAGCTCCTATTAAGATATTATCAATAACTGATTCTTCAATGCCTTCTACAACTTTATCGAAAACATTTTGACTCGTTTGCAACATAGAATGTTTATTTATAACATCGTTCGATTTATTAGTTGAAAGATTACTTTCAACACGAACCCCTATAGCGTCCTTCAATAAGCTTATTTTATTGTCAGTACTATTTTGTTTTGGTTCGAATTCTAGCGATTTGTTTTCGTTGTGGGAAAGTTGATTTTTTAAAGATTCAGTAGTGGTTGGTAAGTCAAGTTTGTTTGCAATTGCATTTAATTGAGTTTGTTCTCAGACTGGAATTGATGTTTTGAAGTACTTATTTAGAGCCCCTTTTTGAGAATTTAAAAATTCTTGACTGGCTTTTCGCTTTTTGCGACTTTGGCTTCCGGACGGAAATTTTCTCCCACTCATTTCTACAATTTTTTTAATTTGTCAATACTTAAATAGTTAAATTTACCGGATATAATTATCTGAAATGTATCTCTAAAATCCTTCTAATTCTCGAGGAATATATATCTTAGTAAATAATAAGACTAAGTTTCTAAGATATTAGAAAAATAACTAATAATAGTAATTTGCCTTGACAAAGGCGGTTTGGAAAATATATATCTACTAATAGTTAGCTAGCCCTGAAAAATGCTTTTAGGAAAAATTAATTATTAATAGTTAATTAGCCTTTAAAAGGCTGTTGAAATAATTTGAAATAAAATCAAACTATCAACTAGTCATTTAGCTAAGTGTTTATATTTTAAACAAGCGCATTAGGGCTTCTTTAAACCTCGAGGAGGTAGAAGTCCGCTCTTGCTAAAATATTAGAACAGAAAAGACTAAAACTACTTAAAATTCGAGAAAGACTTTCAAAATATATATCTACTAATAGTTAGCTAGCCCTGAAAAATGCTTTTTGGAAAAATTAACTATTAATAGTTAATTAGCCTTTAAAAGGCTGTTGAAATAATTTGAAATAAAATTAAACTATCAACTAGTCATTAAGCTAAGTGTTTATATTTTACACAAGCGCATTAGGGCTTCTTTAAACCTCGAGGAGGTAGAAGTCCGCTCTTGCCAAAATAATAGAACAGAAAGACTAAAGACTTAAAATTCGAGGAAGACTTTCAAAATAGACCTGACTCGTTCTGGAGCTCAAGACGAAATGGAAAGAAATGTTTTAAAAAAATCAGCTTAGCGGTCGAGCCTGGCATTGGCCATATTTCGCTAAAGTGGTGAAATCGAAAAACCGCAGAATTTTCCAGGAAGCGAGAAGAGCAAGGTCGTTTTATTGTTGTGGCTATCGTCGCGTTTACTGGACCCCCTTCTGAGCTTGTATCCGAGCGTCAGATTCCGAGCATTGACGTGCATGCCCGCTGGGGTATTTCCCGAAATTCCCTCAAGCCCCTTTCTTTTCTTTCAATTGTTCATTAAACTTTCTCTCCATTTCCGCTCCCTTCGCCTCCCGAATCTATCTGTTTATGGTCTACTATCTTTTTGAGTAAAAGAATTGATTTTTAAAGATTTTTCC
The DNA here is from genome assembly GCF_980474605.1 of Leiobunum rupestre. Classification (NCBI taxonomy): domain Eukaryota; kingdom Metazoa; phylum Arthropoda; class Arachnida; order Opiliones; family Sclerosomatidae; genus Leiobunum; species Leiobunum rupestre. The sequence goes on along the minus strand of NC_143386.1, from coordinate 49,750,179 downwards.
CCCCGAAAAACTTTACTTGGCAATAAAAACATAAAGAAATTTCAAATATGTGGCCTCTTAAATATAAATATGTGGCCCTTTTAATATAAATATGTGGCCCCTCTCAGAAATGCAGGTGGCTAAAGCCCACTTCAGCCCACCCTTAGCGCCGCTACTGTTCTCATAAGACGTTTTATTCCTTGCAACTCAAAGGACCTGAATTTCTACCCTTACCAACGTTAAGTTCTGAGGACAACATGTAAAATTGATATACAAGACTGAAGAACCTGCGACAAGGCATTATTGATCACTTTGAAACTTCCGAAACGGGTCTAGAGGACGCAACGGTGCCGAACCGTATAAGAGGTCTAATTACGTCAAGCGTCTGCTTAAGTTTTTACCGCGCTAGCTTACTCTGCTTCGAATCTTCCTTATGGTTTGAGAATGAGTTGCGTGTGTCCCAGGTGATAATTTTTTCCTTTTTTTGTAAATCAGTTAAATTTGTACTTATGGCATTTGAAAAAAAAAAGAAATTCCATAAGTTAATTCCTTTCAATTGACGTAGTCACTATGAAACACTTTGTTATTGTTAATTTCTACACGTAGATTACTTCTTTCATTTAATAACGAACTTTTGATACTAGGGATCGTTTTCTTATCTGTTTCGATAAAAAACCAAATGCTTAGTAAAAGGAAGCCATGGGTCCATGGAATAATAGTTACAGCAGATTTGCGCGTATTTCGACGTTTTGGAGGTGCATTTTTGACGGTTAATTACTCGAATACGATTAAAAAAAACTTTTCTTAGTACCTTTTTCGCACCCAAAGAACACGCCTGTAAATTTGTGGAATACTGTTCTAATACAATATGTAAATTATATATCTATAATTATTTTTTCTCGTATCGTGGTTAGAAATAATAACTAGTGCACGAGATTATCGATTTGCTGGAGTCCAGTTCCCTTTACGCCGTTCACTGCGGTGAACCGTCTCCTATTATCAACCATTGACAAAGGCCGACCGTCTTCGCATGGACGCGTCTCAAGTAAGTTTCCTTTATTTTTTAGGCCCGATAAATTTGCCTAATGGCGAGATGGAACCAGTGGCGGCGCTAGGGGGTAGGCCAGGTAGGCCACTGCCTACCTTAAAATTTTGTCCCAAGAGATAAAATTATTTATAAATAACAATGAAACAATTGTCGATAATGTATTTAGAAATTTTTGAGTTATCTCCTAGTAAATAAAACCAGTTCTGTTATATTTGAACTCGTTTTACTGTTGTTAGAACTTTTTTGTTCGTCATGTACATCACTACTTTATTTTATTGAAGCATTTCGTTGAGAAAAGGGGGGTCCCGGGTCGGGGGCCCATTTATTTGGTGTGCCTACCCTCGCGAAAATTCCTGGTGCCGCCACTGGATGGAACACTGATAGTTTCAGGGTTTACTTGTGTAAAGCATTTAATTAGATTACCCATAGCAGTTAAAGGGAATATAACCTCAAGTCGTTTTTTATGTTTTTTATGTAAGCAATTTTGGCGGGAAGTTACTAAACAGCGCCAAAAATATCTAAAGTCATAGGAGGGAGCGGGAAATATTCGAAGTTTAGTGTTCCACACCTAAATCCTGAAGTTATATTCCCTTTAACTTTCCTAAAAAAATTATTATATCGGTCTAGAGATCTTAGTGTTTCTCTTCTCTTTTAAATGAGTAAATTTTTCTCTTAGTATTTAATATTTTATGGCGTTCTTTCTACAACACTCTTAAAAAACAAGGTTTATTTTCAAACCTTTAAGGGTTTTTTCTTGTCCCATATTTAACACCGTAATAGGTTTATAAAGGATGTTATTCTACACCTTAAAAAGCAGTTTTCCTGCTAGGGTGTTTATTTACACTGTTTGGGGTGCGTATGTCCTCCGTTTTGGTTCCTGTGTTATACACTTTGTGGTATAAAACTATTCCCTTCAGGTTTATTATCTACTCGCTTTATGGTACAAGACTACTCCTTTTAGGGTAGCAAACGACTCCCGTCAGGGTGTTACACTACCCCCTTAAGGGTTCTATAATTCTCCGTTTAAGGTTCTAAACGTTTGCCTTAAGTGTGCTACAATACTCCTTTTAAAGTGTTAAAAACTTCTTTTAGGGTACTAAACTACTGCCTTAAGGAAGCTCTACCCTAACAGGTGTTAAATCACTCTATTTACAGGGTAATATAACACCCTTTATACACCTTTTCAAGTTTTTAATTTGGGACAATAAAAATCCCATTAGGAATTTTTAGTTTAAATAGAACCATATAGCGACCAACGTTAAATTTTATTCAGTGTGCATTGCAATCGCGTAAGGCTAGAACTACCAAATTTTTTATTAAAAATTGACAAACTGCAAACAAACATTAAAACGAAATATTTTATTTAGATTTGAGTCCATAAGGCTAAGCTTTCGCCTCCGTACAAAACAAAGGTCAAAGTTTATTATGCCAAATATAAGTATCGAAAGAAATGAGCAGGTAAGTTTTTAATTTCGTTTATAAATATAATGAAGAGCGTTAGATTTATTCTTTAGGTTTATCGTACGCTATAAATTTATAAGAATCAGTCCCAACCTTTACTCTATAGCAAGTAGATTTTAGTGTGTCCAGTTGTCAAGAATATATATTTTGAAGAAGCAGGCTCTGTTAGAAATGGTATAGTTCAATTTCCCCGAATGACGTGGCAAATGTTCCAAAGTTAATATGTCCGAATGTAAGAAAAAACGGTTATCATATGTTCTAATTTAATTACCTATTTATTGGTTTATTGTCTTGTCAATTAAAGGTACAATAATTTTATTATATAATTTTTTCCATAGTTATTTTAAAGCCTTATTCTAATACTTAGCGAATGTAATGGAAAGTTTTTTTTATTTTTTTTTAAAGATTTTTATTTGGCTATGTAGAAAATAGTAAGTTAAAGTGAGTCGAATAAGGTTAGGTTAGATTGGATTGGGTTAAGTAAGGTTTTAATCTAGTTATGCTATTTTAATATCCACGAAATATCTGATTTAATATTATCTGTACATTTTCAGAACTATATTAGAGTAAAATATTCCTCAATTATTGAAAACTCTATTAATGGGTCTTTTAATAACTTTATATTTTAATATAACAGCTTTTATAAAAACATTTACTTTTAATTTTAATTATAAAATAATAAAAATTACTACAGAAGTATCATACTTTTCAACATTAATATTTCAAAGGAACGATCATTTTAATGCAAGACGTAAATTTCAAAAAAATTGCAACAATCTAGTCTATCTTTGAAATTATACTAACGTCAGTCTAGTCGAAGTCAATATGAGTCTAACCTAGACAAAATTGCAAGATAAAGAAATCCAATCGTTTCTACATAAGCAAACTGCCTGAAACACGAAAAAATTACAATTGAAGTGGCCAATTAAGTATCAGTTTGCGTTAACATGCTGTCCGTTTACAAAATGCTTAAGAAAAAATCGTTGTAAAATATGAGCGTAATTGACGTTAAGGGTGACAGAAAGTCGTATTCCTTTGATGAATATCAGTAGCTTCCATTTTGGACCCATTAAACTGAATGGCCACTGTTACGGTTTTTCTTAGGGTTGTTAATTTTCCGGAAAAATAAAATGCGGAAAATTTTCCGAATTGCGGAAAATTTTCCGCAAATCGGAAAAATAAAAAAATTTAAACATAAATTACTTTTCAAGGGTTTTTAATGTTTTAAACTTTTTATCGATTTAAAATGACTAATATCACTAAACATACTAAAAAACATTAATAGTGTTACATTTCAACCAGTTTAAACTAGTCTATAGGTTTAGTTTTACTTTTAGATTAGAAAAAATGAGGTGAAAATGCCGCTTTATTTAAATTTGCAAACAATATATTAGACAAATCATGAAATGAAAACGTTTTTAATATTTTCCGAGCAGGAAATTTTCCGCGGAAAATTTTCCGACTTACAACACTAGTTACTTTTTCTTAAGTGATTTTCTGGAGTAACAACCCAAGGAGCAAGCGTTTCTACATTTATTTTTAATTGTTTTCCCGAAATACCGAAACCCATTTACAGTTTTTCAATCACAGGCCCTGAGAGATCAACTAAGGAAACACACTTTAGGAGCATTGTTTTAAATCTAGAATTAAACCCTTTTTACCTTTAAAGCATAATGAACACCCACTTGGCTTTCAGACTATAAGGAAATTATCATGTACCCTTACCTTTTAGAGTATAGAGTAAGATGCCATTATAGGCTTCTCGTTTTTTGGCAAAATGTTAGGTGTAATTTAGCATATGAAGGAATATATTGGAAAGGCTGGTCATATGACCGGACAACTCTTGCAGAATAAACTAGTTCAGAAAATAACTGCTTCAACCCTTAGTGACTTTTCTCGATAAATCGACAAAGATAAAGAAACAACTATTTTTAAATCCTGTTTCATCCAAGTTAACATACCTAAACTTGTGATATTCTTTTTCGGAATTTGACTTATTTAAAAAGTACTGATGAAGCTTCTTAAAGTGGCTTGAGGTTATCGGTTTTGTACGTGTTTTTCACACTTTTTTCACCCATACACAAAAAAATATCATTGAAATTGTATTTCTGTCCCTTGAAGTAATTTTTTCAGTTAAGCCGTTTGAGGTACCAAGTTCAACTATATTTTAAAATTCCTTCTGATACCTAACCTAATCAAAACCAATCCTAATCAAACCCAATCCTAATCAAACCTAACCTAATCAAACCCAATCAATCCCAATCTAACCAAACCAAACCAATCCCAATTTAACCTAACGTAATCAAACCTAACCAATCCCGACATATCCTAATTTAATATAATTCAACCTCAACTAACATATCTTACCTTAGTTTAATATAATTGAACCTTAACTAACCTAAAATACCTTCACATAAGTTAATCCGTTTTCCAAATAAGCATTTTCTCTATTGAAACCTTGTTCAAGGGATATGACGCGAATTACGTCACTTCAATTGCAGTGATGATAAACGCATCATCCACTTTAAAGATGGGAAACCGATGTTAGTTGAATCTCAACCAACCAAATCTTAATTCATAGCCTATTATAATTTAACTTCAACTAACCTAACCTACTTCAACCTAATATTATTGAACCTTTACTAACATTACCTACCTAAAGCAAATATAATTTAACTAACCTAACCTACATTAACCAAATAAAATTGAGCCATAACTAACCTCAACTACTTTAACTTTGTGAATCGCCAACTAACCTAACATAACATAACATAAATCAAACTCAGAATAACACAGCTGAACCTAATTCAGTTAAACACAATAAAACGAAACTTTACCAGTGCGACTAGCAACAAATTTTCTTTTATTACCCATTACAACTCAGACTTAATTCTCAAATGAGAATAAATTAAGTTAAACACTACTTCCCAATTTTCAAGGAAAATATCACAATATACATATACAATTTATTACGATACGAAAACAACACCATTCGCCCGAGTCATATTCGAAATCCCCTAATTTTATCTACCACATATAAGTTGATTTAAAATAAATAATCGTCGCACCTAGAACTAATAGAAATATAATTTATTTATTTTGCAATGAGTGCCTAAAAGATTTACCAAACGACCCTTCAAAATCCAAATATGAAAATTTGGTCAATTTTGGTCAAACATGGTGACAAAAAATATTGTTTTTAGACCCACTAAATGCCTAAATAAGTTCATCTGTTCTTCTCTACTACAATTCACACTACATAAAATCACAATTTTTTAAAAGAGTGTGGCACCGAAAAAAATAAGGAAACATTAGGCCGCTGTACTTTAATTTTTCCGAATTAAATAAATATCCGTCCGCCTTGCTGTATTAAAGATGGCGAAGAATGCAATTATGTTATCTTTATTATACCCTGTACTTGTTAAGAAAATCAATCATGTTCCAGCTCTGTAAATAACCAACAAATCCCAGGGCGCAATATTAAATTAAAAACTTCGTCATTTAAAATAATATATATTGTGATCAGTGACGGCGATCCTGTGGGGGCTCTGGGGCTCGAGCCCCCACAGGGAAAAACAAACGAGGGCAGAGCCCCCACAGAAATTAAATTGAGGAAAAATAGCAACCAGGGTAAAATTTATAATCTCACTGCCTTTATTTGGGTCCGAATTCAGTTTTTTTGATAGAAGTTATTTTGAGATTGCAGATGCGAGTAGCATTAAGATGATATAACCGTAAAATTGATTTCGATAGATTTGTCCAAACAGAAAATCGCCCTGTCGTGTACCCTATGTTACCTAAAATAGCTTCGTTAAGTATGTGGCCAAGAAGGGCTTAATTATCTAGCCATGTACACGGATATTTTTCTAAAGATATCGACTTAACTTTTATGCCGGATGAGATATTAGAAAGAACACTTTTAAAAATATATAGAAATTTAGAGCTGTACATTTTCTTGCTTCAGTTTTAAGTATATGCATTTTTGGATGAAAAAAATAATGGCCCGGGCCCCCACAGAAATATTTTATGATCGCCGCCGCTGATTGTGATCACGGCTGACCAATTGTGATAAATTTCAAAGTAGGGGATTTATGGAGATTTTGAAGGCCCATTTCGAACCAATTTCAGAAACACATCGCAAAAGAAATAAATTGTAGAACAATTTGTTCTAGGTTCGACCCAAAATCGCCTTGACTAATAACTGATGTAAGTAAATGCACTTTAACAATAGTACTTTCCGCTGGTGTACAATGAAACTAAAGCAAATATTGGAACTTACTTCGAAGGACTGGATGGGCCAATTACGGACCTCTTTATTTCCGCTTCAAAATTTCTCAAGTAAGGTTACCTATTTGAGCCCCAGAAAGTGTTCAAATTACTTACAAGGAGAGTACCCGAGGTGTTTATTGCCGATTTTGTTCAAAGTCGGGCGTTATGTAGACCTAGATGAGATATGAAATTTCCCAAAAGGAGACGTTGCACTACCAGTTCGATTAGCCATGACAACCGAAAATGTTTTTTTACAATTTTACCCCAAAAATGTTCCAATTTACCGAAACTTGATGACATTTTCCTAAATGTGGTCCAAATTACCCATTTCGTGATTTTCAAATTTTTAAAAAAAATCGTGGCTAGGACCCTGTGAAACTGAGAAAATCCCATGCTTTTTTAAATGGAGATTTTTTTTAATCATGATAAATCGTGATTTAGTCAACATTATCGTGATTAAATTGAAATTAATCCAAATAATCACGTTTAAATCTGATTTAATCTTCGTCGTTAAAGGGATGCTGAAGACGATAAATAACTTACTCTTATTCGATTCCTCATCTATAATTAAGCCTATTTAAATATTGCATTCGTTAAAATACTTTAAATCCATTTTTTTTAAATAAAACCTTTGAGAAATTCTGGCCTAACGCGTCGACCCAAAAGTTATCGGAAATTTTTGTATTTCGCGGCTGTACGAGCGTCCAATGAAAAGCCTCTTTCAACTTTTATAACACCTACCAATGAGAGAGCGAATTTAGGCGCACGTTCAGAGCCACTGCATTTTTAGCCTTATGTTTGTTATGACACTTTTCTTCATAAATAAATTCGGATAACTAATTTACATAAACGTTTTGATCGGTTATTCTACTGTATAAATATTTTTTTTACATCTATTCTTTAGGCCAGCGGTCAACGAACGCGATTTTATAAGGTAAACAATCATTTTCACGCCGAACCGTTGATCATTTTAAATCAATGATTATCCACTTAAATATTAAGCTGATTAAATTTCATTAAAGTGGTACACTCTATTTAAAAAGTCTTCGACAGGTGAAAGTTTTGCCCTCTTTTTAATTCTGCTAGAAAACTATAATAGATAGATCGATGAAACCAATTGCAACTATTATTTATTTTCCAATATCTTTTGTTATTTATCGGTTTCGTCCGCCACAAATTAATATTTTTGGCAGCTACCGTCAAAAGTCATTTTTGACAACTTTTTAAATATTGGTTCTACGGCACTGACTCGCGCGTTTTTGAATTCACAATGGGCGATTCATATTTAGAAAGTGGAAAAATTTTCCCTCTTAAACCAACGGTTGAGAAGTTATTGCGTTTACAAACGTTCGTCGAAATTGGGAAACACTTAAAATGCATCAAGCGATTATAAATAACGCAACTTCGACAGCGATCGAACAACATGTTTAATTAAAGGTTGGTTTAAAATTGTGGTAACAATTATTATAAACAATTTCTAACGCAAATAGCTTTTTAAAAGCTTTAGCGTATAAAAAAGGATATTCCTCAAACCACTTGCCAAGAGGTTCTTGGGATTTGTTTTTTTTTAACCGGCCTTTAATTAAATATATTTTCATGTTATTGAATCGCTGTCGAAGTTGCGTTATTAATAATCGCTTGATGCATTTTAGGTGTTTCCCAATTTCAACGAAAGTTTGTAAACGCGATTACTTCCCAACCGTTTGTTGTAGAGGGAAAATTTCTAAATATGAATCGACCATTGTGAATTCAAAAACCTGCGAGAACGTAGAACCAATATTTAAAAAGTGGTCAAAAATGACTTTTGACGGTAGCTACCAAAACTATTAATTTTTGGCGGACGAAACCGATAAATAACAAAAGATATTAGAAAATAAATAATAGTTGCAATTGGTTTGATCGATCTATCTATTAAAGTTTTCTAGCAGAATTAAAAAGAAGGCAAAAATTTCACCTGTCGAAGACTTTTTAAACAGAGTGTACATGTCTGCGACGTCAGGAATCCAGAGGAAGTGCCAGATATTGCCTACGAAAAGTAGTTTTTTCTCTAGGTGCCACCAACGAAATTAGTGTAGCTTTCAGAGCCAAACAATTATATGCATTTAACGATTTCCTAATTACAACTACCTTTAATTGATTTGAAATATGGAAAAGTGGAGGATTTCAGAATTTGTCAACGATGAGTCCATCCGCGGGATTATGAGCGTAAAAATTTTCAAAATAAAAAAAAAATCGAATATTCGGGCTTACGGATCCAGTATAGGTCAAAGCGCGAGGCAGATCACCTACCTTTATAGTGGCCTTATAATCATGATTAAAAATTACGATAATCATTTTAATCACGATTTGATCATTATAATAACTAATTAATCATTTTAATCAAGATTTAATGATTTTAATCACGATTTCATATTTTAATTTATTTAATATCAATGAGCTAAATAAAATACCTAAGACAAGTTGTGTTTTTCTTAGGGTTTAATAATAATTCTTCTAGTAAATATCGAGTAAATAAACAATTTTTTTCATAGCTTATTGACAAATGTTGTCCCGAAAAATATTATACCAATGACCTAAATAAAATACCTCGTAAAATACTGTATCGAGTAAATATATAACCTTTTTAATCGTGATTTAATCATTTTAATAGCAATTAATCATTTTTATCACGATTTAATGATTTTAATCGTGATTTTATCCTTTCAATCATGATGTAATACGATTTCTTGATTTCAATCATGATTAAATCCGATTTAATCATTTGAGGGTGACCTTATATTCATGCTAGTGATCTGCGCCACGGGTCAAGGCCATGCGATCCGTTACAGTTTGCGTTCTTTAAAGCATAGGCTTACAAAAGGCATGGATTGAGTCTAGGAATAAACAGTAAATCTAATTTTACGAATTTTAGGAGGGGCTTCAGATTCAGAAATGTATTAGTTAGCTGTGCGCCCCTAAAACACCATAGTGACACTGGCAAACGTCTAGTCTTGATATTCACATCAAGGTATACTCGTATACTTACTCAGCAATGTTCATGTTCTTTCATTTAAAAGAAAGGCGCGTAAGATAAAGCCTAAGGTTGTTTACTAACTTTAGTTAAAACACTTTGTCAAATATGAAATTCCGTTTTATGCTAAATTGGCTTCATTTACATATTCGATGAATACCTTAAAAAGGTAAATATTTTGTGCTCACTGGTAAGACATCAAAAGGTTAAAAATAATAGCATTTTAGTGAACGTTATGCGCAATAGTATTCAATAAATATATTAAATTTTAAGTATACTTTGTTAGTTGGACACTTATGGACAAAACCGTAGAAGTAAGTATTTTCTAGTTCCTTGACAATATCTAATTTTGAATTTGCTTCTTTTTCTTTAAATGATTCAATTATTAATTATATCACTCAAATCTATATATTAAAATATGTTTACTATCTTTAATACTTAATCTGTGTACTGAATCATGACTCTTCATTTACCACCAGGATAACTTCTCTAAAACCTATCGAAATGAACGAACTACCGAAAACAGTGACATAAGATTAATATTATTTTCCCATATAATAGTTTTAGAAAGTTATGAATTATTGGTGGGCGCTTTTTTTTCTTCTGACTTGTATTTTGTAAAATCAATGGGAAAAGTACATTTCCTTTTAAAGGACCACCTTCAAAACCTAGTGACAGCCGATACAACAATTGAAAAGTTGGCATTTAGAAATTCAAATAAATATGTGGCACTTTCACTTTACAATTATATAATAATTTATATATTATTTGTGTATTTTTTCCATAAACCTTCCTAAAGTATACTTTTTTTATTTTCTTCTTGCTTGTACCTTGTTAAAAATTACATTATGTCCTGAAAGGTATAATCAGTGTTCTGCGTCTTTGATAAATTCAGGTGCGAGATTTCCATGTTTCTGCTTTGCGTCTCTAAATGTTTCCAACAAACTTTCAGAGCAACGATTTTTGGATGTATCCGTTCTCACTGACACAACAGAACGTTATGGAGCATCACTACACAGCGGAATTATATTATTCCAGAGTTGTTCTTATTTCTAAAAGGGCTGATTATGAATACAGTTCGGCACTTGCAAGCCTCACCGATTTTTCATCTTGGGTAAGATTGGGTTCCTTACTCTTACCTCTTCCATGAACCATAATTTAAATTTATAAAATTTAATCACATTTTTTACAGTTACAGTTTAATTTTATTTGCCCAGGCATTTTGCTTAAAAACTATATTACCTAGAGATATAAAATTTCATGATGTACACTATCGGGGACAGTCGTTGTTATTTATAAATTTCAGCTTAATCGTTACATGTTATTTTAAAAGTTTAATTTTTTAACGCTAGTTGGTAGACGAAAACTATTAATGAGCAAGTTGTAGAGCGTACTAGACAACCTTAAATGATTTTGGTTTGGTCGGAATAGGTCAATTTGTCACTGCGATATTAGGTCATTAAAAAAAGTTGGTAGTAGGTGGTTAAACCTTTTCGCAACTAATTAAAAACGAAACCCATCTTAATTGTAATATTTGTATGACTTCTAAAAATTAACGTGTTTTAAACTAATTTTTTTATTGGTAATTAATTTTGAGATTAAAAAAAGCAATTTCCGAAAGCGTTACAAAATTTACATATGTATCAGTCTTAAATAAAATAAGGTTAAATAATTCCGCGATACAGCATATTTTACAATGAACCATGGACCAAAGCTGGAGTAACAAGTCGAATCGCTGCTAAAAGTTACTGACGCAAGACGTCTTCGCTAGTGACTGGCGTCTTATAAACTTCCTCCTTCGACATAATACCTTGACAAATCGGAGCATTCCATTCTTTCTCCATATTAATGTTATGATATCCTAGGAATCTGGGATTCACGTTACCATCATCAATGATTCTATATTTTTAGAAGGATAGGAAATGACTAGGTTCCCCTGTATAAACCGCTTTTACTCACCAAATCGCTCAACGGCGAAATGGGTTTTGCGATATTTGAAATTGGCTGGGTCATTTTGGGAAGGAGCTACTGCGCAGACGCGCGTTTTCTTCCCGGCGCGAAAGCGCCATTACTTCCTATCCTTCTAAAAATATAGAATCCTTGCCATCATCTTCAAAGTAAGGAACAGCACGGCAAACAGTGTTTTGATCTGGTCGACTGTCGTTTAAAATTACTAACTAATTAGAAATGCGTTTTTAATTCTATCACTGTAGTATACATCTACTATCTTAAACCGCTGTTCACGGCTATAACGAGGCCTACTTAAGTTCGTTGAGATAATGTTTATAATATCGGTGACTTCGCACTTTAAATACTTAAAAGGAAACCTAAATTTAAACGAAGTGCCAATGCAAAAATAAAATGTTTTGGAAATTCATTTACCATAAATTATACATTTTTGTAGACCTCTTATCACCTCCTTTTCAAATTTTGTAACACTTTCGGAAATTGTTTTTATCTTTTAATTTATTACCAATAAAAATATTAGTTAAAAAAGTTAATTTTTAGCAGTCAAATAAGTTATTTAATTGATTGTGGAAACCTATTCCGACCAAGAAAATTTCGTTGAAGGATTTCGAGTATGCTCTACAACTTGTTCATTGTAAGTTTCGTTTACCACTTAGCTTAAAAAAAATAAAAAACCGTGACAAATATAACGATTTCGCTTAAATTTACAAATAACAACGACATTTCCCGATAGTGTACAACCTGAAAATTTCACATTTCTAGGTAGTAAAGTTTTTGAGCTCAATGCCTGGGACGATTAAATCAAATGGTTTCAAATGGTTTTTAATAATAACATTAGGTGAAATCGTCAGAAAATATATTTGCGAAACTAAAGTCAACTAAATCATATCCTTCTCGGGTGGCACTAGCTTGCATGTACTATAATTTATGTTTAATTTGGTTATTTAACTTGACTTCCAATTATTTTAACGGTATACTATTCTCAACTTCAACCTGAGATAGAAACACATGTTATAAAGAAGTTGCTTTTAAATAATACGAAGTTAACCTTAACAACATGAACTTACAAGTTAGATAATACACTGATATACACTGTGAAACAGAATCTTCAACCAATAAAATTTTAAAAAACCTAATTTTACCTAAACTGGTCCTTACTAAGGCTGCAACTGAGTATAGTATTTAATTGTATATACGTTTCTACTGTTTTTTTATTATCGATATCTATAATTTCAGTTTTTATTATCTGTCCTTGCAACTTACGTAATGTTATCTGGAATAAGTACCACAATTGACTATATCTGGCCGGCAGAGATTGGGCGAAAACGAAGCTATGGCTGGATGTTCTTCGAGTCTCTTCTAAGACAACGTAGGTATATCTATATATTGTGTCTGAAATATCACTGCCCATGTCTCATTTCTTAAAAGGGAAGTTTTGATATTTAATTATTAAGAAAGTAACGATATAGTTTGAAAATTTGATTTAATTTATTTTTTCATTTTTATCAAATCTTTAACGAGTTATCAAAATAAAAAATCACTATTTGTTCTAATACTAAGATATAGAGAATATAGTTTAAAATGCCTAGGTAAGGTAAAGTCGGTTATTTGTCCACACGTTCGATCATATCGAAGGTTGGATTAGTATAAACGATTTCAGTTAGCGCATCATAATTGGTTGAGAATGGGGGTTGAAGGGTTTATTATTAATAGGTAGGCGTCATTAATTAAATTTAATATCATAGCTTGGTTTCCATGAAAGAAGACCAATTTTGGCTCTTAGATATTTTAATAATAATCAGCTAGGCTAATACCCAAGGTAACGTTAAAAGGAACCACCTATGGACTGTATTGTAAAGGATGATAAAATTAGCGAATAAATAGTTTAGTCCCTTATGAAAAGAGATAAAAAGCTAAACCCTAAACAAATTTTAATAAATTTAAAAACTTACAAATAGCTCGTACCGATAGGTCTTCGAGCAAACAAAATGACGCGAAACTTGGACCAAATAGATATTCGAGTAAAAAACTAAATTAAATTGAATAAAATAGCCAGAATTTCCAACGGTAGACCGGGTTCGTCATATTTGGGACTCATCAGTACCGTGCGCGATATCTGGCTAGCGACTATTACACCAAAAAGAGAAACTAAGCCTAAACATGAAAAATTTCAAAACGAGTCGCGTAGCAACGGAAAGCCCCAAGTAATCACACGACCTTTAATGCCTTTAAACGGGTGCAAACGAGCACAATTCACCCAACAGCGTTTTCCAGTGAAAATAATAGGCTAGACTCTAAAACACCGTGTTATAGATGTCCAGGACTTATCTCGCTAGTCCGCTAATATAAATCATTATTTTAACAAGAATTATTGATATTAACATTTTCTAGAACCTAGATTAAATAAAAATAATAATTGGCTTGAATCATGGATTAACAATAACTCACAGGGATGGTTATCTTCGAAATTATGTTGATTTCAAACGCCATCGGTCCTAGCGGGTGAAATCGGAACTAAGCCTAAGCGGAAACGATTCAATTTGGCAGAATTTGAGATTTATTCTAAAAGTTATTATTCCAAGCTTCAAGTTGGCAGCCGAAATAAAATGATTGTTTGTATCATGTTTTAGTTTTGAAACTTAATTAAAATGTTTTCGGCGAATACTTATGCAACTTTAGGTAAAGCTGAGAAAAGTACAAAGCCATATTTAGATGAAAATAGTGAAATTTCCTCAGGTAATATTTATTTTTGATAATTATAATAATATAATCGGAAACTTAACCCTTGGTATGATAACAAAAATTGAAATGTTTCAGGTGATGAAGATGGAAAATCTTGGGGATATAGTGGTGCCTATGCAATTTCAAGTTCGTTGAAACTTTATTGGAACTTTTAGAAATCTCTAACCGTGTTAAATACTTTAGCTTAATCCAAAGATGGTCAACCTTAAAGCTTGAAGGTGCGACAGAATGGAGTAGAAAAGTCATAAGCAAACAAATAGTAACAGTGGTATTATTTTAGAGCGAATATCATTCAAAAGTAAAACAGCCATAAAATATTTCGTTCAAAAGCGATAAAAGATGCTGAAATTCGCAATGGATTCCGGTTAGTATTTGCCCTTTCTATTAATAGTGAAAAGTTAAACCGTCATTTTCTTAGAACATGATTATTAATCAGTTTTTCAGCAAGATTGGGTCAACTCGCAAAAAAATGGGATTGGGGGGGGGGGTTTAAATTAAAAAAGTCATAATATAATGATAAAACCTATAAAAATAATAGGGGTAAAAATGTGTAGTCTTTCAACAACGATGTTCTTATTGTATATAGAATAGAGAGATGGCGATTTTACATACATATGCAAAAACCATTCCACCCTAGTGGATACCATCTACTAGCAACAAACAAAATGAGAACGCAGCTAGCTTTTAAACACGCTAACGCAGTGTTGTGTACAAATTTCATTCGACGAACCTTTTTTCTAAAGCTTTTCGCTACTTGAAAAGATGTTCGTTGTTTCAAGCAATAGAAGTATAATTTCTTTTCAAGAAGGCAACACTTACGGCTTAACGGCACTAAGGAAGCCTGTTTATTTACTTCTATTTTTGTAAATATTTACAAATCGTTCTTCATCTTTTCCACTACATGTTTTTATATTTTCTAAATATTTCAAAGTAATAGCCAATTCTTTTTGACTATGAAATTTACTTGTTAAATGAACCAGGATAGCACGGTTTGTAACCTTGATTCCTAATGCTTGTTTTCCACTGGCGCGCGCAACGACGCGTTTCTCAGCTTTGAAACGTTCAAACGTTTTTACGCGCGTAAAGAAAAAAACATTATGACGCGCGCTAGAGGAAAACAAGCTTTAGGCTTCGTAGCTGACAGTTAAAAACGTCTAAATAGTAAGTTCAATTATAACACCCGATGATTTTTCAAATTTTTTAGCTTTAGGTCTGACTTCTAGAAAAGGTTTTGAACACCCTAATGGCGCAATTAAGTAATTAAAAACTGATATTACATCTTTAGTCTCTTCAATGTGAACTTCCAATTGCTGCTCTTGATTAGCTGTAACCATGGAAACATCCACTCTTTTCTCACATTTCTTTCGAATGATTTTTTTGAGCAACTGTCAAGGGCAACGGGCAAATTTTCCAATTCTCCAGTCTGGTTTATCGGATGCTCGGTTAAAGATAGACATCACATTCTTGTAACGAAGAATTTTGTTGGATCAAAACATCCGCAGCGTTACTGCATCATGGATTAACCAACTAGCTTCGCTACAGGATGTTCCTCACCGTGGAAAACGTGTTTGCATTGTATTTCTCATACCCTCTAGCGGCGGAAAAAAGCGTTACCGGGGTTTGATATGTTTACTGGACCCACGTGGTGTCGTGTTTCTACGTTTTCAAAAATTGAAGGTTTTTGGTTTGGTTGTGAATACTTTACTTATGTAGACTGTTTTCAAGGCATACTTTCGATTTATATCACCGCCCAAAAAAAGGATAAACAAGGAAAACGAATAGGTTATATCATCTTCAGGTAAGATAATACGGTTTTAACTACTTTTAATATGAATAACATTGAAAAAATATTAGGCCTTGGTTGAATTAAAATTTTGCTAAGGCATAAGAATCTATTTTCAATTTCATATGTTTAATTTACCTTGAAAGTTAATTGTAGTTATACTATTTATAGACGATGAGATAATAGAAAACAAATCATGCTCGAATGATAAATCTGAACTAGATCATCCCATAGCTGTGGTTCCACCGAGTAGTATTGAATCAAAAAGAACAACTTTGAAAAAAGTATATAAATATTATTATTTACCGTATTGAAACATATTTTAACTGAGTTCATTGTTTATTGTAGAAATGTTGACAACAATGTAAGAGAAAGGAGTGATTATCTGGTGTTTGAGATAATCAGTCTGATATCTTATCTCAATCACCAGACGGTAATCAGTAGATTATCTCTGTTTTCCGCAGATTTTTGGAGGATGAATTTCCCCCCTCTTTGTCCCCTTCCCCAAACTCCATAAATGTATCGCTACAATTTCTTTATCATATCTTAATCACCAGACGGTAATCGGAAGATTCTATCTGTCTCCCTTTACCCTTCTCAATCACTAGAATTTCCAATCACCAGTTTCTCTCTGCTCTTCCCATTATCCAGACTTTCCTCCCTCCCCAATCCCCAGACGGTAATCGCAAGATTCTCTCTGCTCTCCCTACCCCAGACTTCCCTCCATCCTCAATCCCCAGACGGTAATCGCTAGTTTCTCTCTACTCTCCCTTCACCCCCCCACTTCCCTCCCTCCCCAATACCCCCACACTTCAATCCCTCCCCAATACCCCCACACTTCAATCCCTCCCCAATCCCCAGAATGTGGTATCGCTTCCATTCACAAATCCTCTAGAATTTCCCCCTCCTTAAATTCCATAATTCTTTTCTCTCAATCTTCAGACCGCAATCAGTAAATTATCTCTCTCCATCCCCCTCCCAATCGCCAGAATTTGTTTTCCTTATCGCTAGCTAATCTCTATATTTTCCTAGTGAGGGTTACGTCTCTGAAATACTTCTTGAACCCAAAATTGGACCGCAAGATTTTTAGGGGAATCTCTATGGGAGTTTAACATTACAATAAATCTAATAGGTCCAGTTTAGGGTACTTTTGTTCCAAAATAGGTTAGCCTAAACAGGGCCGATAATGGTGACTTTGGTCACTTTTAGGGTACTTTTGGTCCATTTTGGTTACATCAGAAAAGCAGTTGGAAAAATGAAGAGCCGTAATTTAGCCACTCCTCCCCCCCCCCTATATCTATTACTCCAAGCAATTCTTTTCCCTGTTACGATCCCCCTACAAGTATTTAGTTTGTGTGTTCTAACTTTCTACGTATAATACTTTTATACATTTATCATATAAATATTTCCCCAACGGACTAATTTCCTAAGCCTAATACTATAAAATGCTTTGTTTTCAATCAAATTTAAAGAAAGCCTAAAAAATTCTTTCTATAACACAAAAAATATCAACTTACTTAAACAGTCGGAGTTCCTTAAGCTTAAAGCTGCTAATGATACTCGAACGGACGGCAAAAACAGTGCAATTTTTTGTAAATATAACTTGTATCTAGCCTCCGTCGAAACCGAAAGAGATCTACACTGTCTCCTAGTGTGATTTTATATCGATACGTCTAACTTGCGGCTTGCGTTTGGATACGATATAGACCTAGGATATTGAAACAGAAATGTTAAGCCTTGGCTACCGAAAATATACAATTATTATAAAAATATTAAAGAAAAAGATCTTACCAATGGGACGTTTTTCCATGTTTTTCTACCAGTGGAAATGGATCTTCACATGGGAATATTTTGCGTGTATCGGCGTCCGAGGAACGAATGAAATGAGCACACGTGTATTCAGCTCCGAGTAGCAGAAAGAAAGAACTAATTGACGTGTCAATTTCATGCCACTTGAAATTACATCCACTTAGGATAAGCGAAACCGCAAGGGAAGGTTGATTTCTATTGGCTGATGACTAAACTGACGTCACGCGACGAACGCTTGTTTCTCATTGGTTGAAAATTAAATTGACGTCACGGGTTTGTAGAATGAAATCCACGTTCCCCATTGGTTAACGCCTAAGTTGACGTCATCATTTCACAAGTTGAGTAGAGTGGAAAAAACCCAAATGAAAGAGAGAGAATGACGTATCTGGATTCTGATCACGTGTTCTAGAAAATCAAATAAATTTAAATTTGTACATTTTACCATTGCTTAGCGTAAAAAGTTACGTCAAATTACAACTTTTTGGGGTGTCACATTTTCAAAATACTTAAAAAATTAAACTCTAAGAAGAAAATTTAAATTTAAATCAACACGACAGCTATAATTTTTGATGACGGATAAAAGGGGCTCTAAAGTTCGGTGGCAAAATGTGTGTAAAGTCACCAAAGTGTGAAATTTACGGTTGATTCTGCCCCGCCTCTGCCAAGGCCGATTGAGGGGTTGAAGAGAAGAAAAGCATGCTCATTTTTTGCCACCGAACGTTGGAGCCCCTTTAAGAGTGGCTTTCATTGTCGAGGATTGCACCTCAGAGTCAATATCCGAAATGAAGATGAATGGAAAATGTTCAAAGTATTTACTTAACACAATCTAATCGCAGTAATCATCGTACTCAATACAAGCGTTTTGGAAAATTCTATGCCTAATGTACTAATCATTCAAATAACTAAAATTCTTAAAAGATAAGTTCAGTTTTATTTTATGAACGAGACACGTGAGAATCGGTACGTCTCCCTAGGCCTAATTTTACCCGTTGGGCAAGCCGCCAAGCCTAGTTTATCTTACTCACTTCTTCTCCATGAGAATTATTTTATTAATTGCCCCAACCTCAACTAATAAAAGGACAGTTCTTGTACATAATGAAGAGATTAAAATAATTTGAAACCACTGTTTTACAATTAATTGTACAACAGTGGTTTCTAATTATTTTAATATCCTAATGGGCCTAAGTAAAAACTAAAATTCATTTTTTAGCCCTAATTCAGCTTCCAACCTGGTAGGCCTAAATTAAGCATACTGAGTATAATAAATTTTAAAATCCAAATACTGTCTAATACAAAAAATTCATGAAAAATACTTACTTTGTATATACGACGACAGGTCCGGAAAACGGAAAATGTACAGAAAAACATGGAACAAGACAGAAGACGATCAAATAAACAATGATCTCACCGCCGATAATGTTTAATGGTTGTTTAAGGATAGAATGAAATGGAATAATTTAGTAAATAAGCAAAAATGTTAGTGCGCCTTACCACCAAAGGTTCTAATTGCACTAGAACATTCTCGAAAAATAAACGAGTTTATCAAAGATAAACCAAGTTTATAGTTTATTGCAATTGGAACCATAACAAAAACCACGTTGTAACGTAATTGTAGTTACCCCCTATCGAGAATTGTTGGTGCTATGAAATTCTGTGTCTGGTCTAATAATAAAAATATTTAAGAAACATGCTATTTTTTACATAAGAATAGAGATAAGAAAAAGCGATTTGGGAGGGGAGGGAGAGCAGAGAGAATCTGGTGATTGAGAAGGGTCAGGGGCGTACCGAAGAGATGAAGTTTGGGAGAGGTAAGTGAAATTTGCCAAGTAAAAAACAAAGTTTGTCAAGTCGTCTAAAGTTTGGTTTGTTACGGTAGATTTCCATTTAAATGTTTTATTAAAATTATAAGCGGTGGCGCCATCCGTTGTTAGCGGCGGGAACTATATACTATACAAATGAATTAATGAC
Source organism: Leiobunum rupestre (assembly GCF_980474605.1). NCBI lineage: Eukaryota > Metazoa > Arthropoda > Arachnida > Opiliones > Sclerosomatidae > Leiobunum > Leiobunum rupestre. The sequence goes on along the minus strand of NC_143386.1, from coordinate 49,730,142 downwards.
TTTTTAATGTATATCCTGCCGTTAATTCCGAAGAAGGGGTCTATTACACAAATTTCGACTAGATTTATAATCTCTTCCAATTCCATTCTATTACAATTATCATCTATTAATCGATCTCTTAAAACATCTAAGGCCCCTTTTACCAAGGTCCCAGTAAAAGGGGCCTTAGATGTTTTAAGAGATCGATTAATAGATGATAATTGTAATAGAATGGAATTGGAAGACATTATAAATCTAGTCGAAATTTGTGTAATAGACCCCTTCTTCAGATTTAACGGCAGGATGTACATTCAAAAGTCAGGCTTAGCGATGGGTAGCCCTCTGTCCCCACTCTTATGTGATATTTATATAAACAAACTTGAGACACAAATTATTTTAAATTCTCCTTTTACCATTAACTTTTGGAAGCGATACGTAGACGATATTATTACCAATTGGATAAATGGTAGGGCTAATCTTAACAAGTTCCTGGAATATATCAACTCGGTAGACTCTCACATACAATTTACGTTAGAGATCGAAAATAATAGCTTCCTCCCTTTCTTAGATGTTCTAATTACAAAAAACAATAATCAAATTGAAACTTAAGTTTTTCGAAAACCGTTTTCTGTATCCATGCCCCACATTGGAAATCTAATCACCCCCATGCCCAAAAACTGACGGCGTTTTATAGTTTTATAACCAGAGCCATTAATATTTCTTCAGACCCTACCAGCTTAAATAACGAAATCAATATGATTAAAGCCATAGCAGAGGATATGGGGTTTCTGGTTCCTATATTGAACAGGGGCTTTGACAAAATCAGAAATAGGGCGAAAATAATTAAAAATACCCGTCTGGAAGCTGGCATAAATAAACATGATTATGTTGTTCTACCCTTTTGTAATAGCATAAGTCAATCTATCGGCAATGTGTTTAGTAACAATAATATAAAACCTGTATTTACACCAATTAACAAAATACAATATCACTTCGGTTCTCTTAAAGATAAAACATAACTTTTAGACAAATATGGTGTTTATGAACTAAATTGTTCCTGTGAAAAAAGCTACTCAGGCCAATGCATTAGAAATTTCTACAAACGTTTTAACGAACATAAAATGACATAAAAAATAAGAAATCTTATAACTCTGCACTCTGGCGGAACATATCGCGGATAACCCTACTCATAAAATATCTTTTAATAAACCTAAACACACTACGTTGATAATTATTTTAAATTAAATATTAGATAGTCATTGCAAATAATTAAAAAACGGAAATTAAATCTTAGCTTGAACAGAGATAATGGTCCGGGTAGCTTTTTAGCTGAATTGTGGTAAACCAGCTTAATGATCTTTTTTACCTCTCCGAGGGGACTATGTCCCTTAGGAGGGGTTTTACAATCATCGTGTCTGTGTGTGTGTCTGTCTGTCTGTGTGTCTGTGTGTGTTTATATTCTGCGAACGCGTTACCGGGGCAAAGTCCAAAACGCGTTACCGGAGCAAAGTCGAAAAACCGTTTTTGCAGAACTTTTAAGGTTGGCAAAACCATCGTCTGACGGTAAGCGTTAACGGTTGGTGCGGTTTGGTGCGGTTGTTTTTTTTTCGTTAACGCTCACCGTCGTGACGGTGTCAACTTAGTTTCATCGGAAATGTTATTATTGTAATGTTTATGTGTAGTGTGGGAATGTTGAGTTATGGCGTTTGTGGGTGATGTTTTTGTTGTGTATGTGTTTTGAATGTATGGGTGTTCGCTCTCCAACTTCTTCATACTGACTTTTGGGACGGACCGAGTGCTAAGGGTTACGATAAACGTATCAACGTCCAATGGCAGGGTTTCCACCAATTGTTTACGGTATTCGTCTTAGTATCAATTGTGCGATCGCATCGGGCGGGATTCGAACTCGAGACCTCCTGCATGACAGGCGGGTGTTCTACCACAGAACCACCGATACATGTTACGGTTCAAAGAAAATTATATGCTCAGCTTAAGCGGAATCGTTTATTACAAATTAACAGAGCATTAAATTTCAGTTTTTAAAATAGAACGAAATTTCTTGTTCCATTTAAATTATTGCAACGAATGTAACGTCTTCTCTGTTGATTAAAAAAATGCGCCGCCCACGATTCGAACCCGAGCCCTTCTATATGACAGGCGAATGTTCTACCACAGAACCACCGATGCATAAAACGTTTCTTAGAAAATTATAAACTCAGCTTAGCAGAAGAGTATATTAATGGTTTTTAAAGTCTAAATTTTTTACGTATGAAATTTTAAAGGTCAAATCTTGTTTGTTGTGTTTTTTAACTGATCGAGATTACGTTCTTTTTTGTCTAATCTTTGGTATTGTTGGTTTTTTCATTTGTATCTACTATTTTTTAAGTTTATTTCCTTTTTCCCGCAAAATCGTCCAGTCTTAGAGGAACCTTTAAGAGCGTAAGTCATGCCCAAAAGCTTATCCGGTTTCATTATAATAACGTGAAAAATCGTATTTGTGAATGGTAAGGTGTTGCGCTTCTTGATATTATATTTTCCATTGCTTGATTTCTAAGTATTTGAACTAATTTATTGCTTGACTGCGTTAATATATTTTTCTATGAATTATTTTGATTCTGAAGTCTGATTGCTTGACTGCGTTATAATATTTTTCTATGAGTTTTGTTTCTGAAGTCTGATTGATTGGGTTGTTATTGTGTATTTTTCTATTCGTTATTTTTATTTTTTGATTTTAAACTAGATATAGTATAACGTTACTTCTGCGTATTTCGAATGTGCGTGACGTGGAGGGTATTTTCACGTTTTATTAGGATCAGTTTGTTTAATTTTAATTATCTTTCGTTTTATTTGTATTTTATTTCGTTTTTCAGTCGTATATTTTTATCGAGTTGTATACCTCGTGCGCTTACACTTATGTTGGTCTGGTAATTTATTTTAAACGTTTTCTCGACCGATTAAGCTGTTTAATTTGAAATCAAATGAGCGTTAAAGATGCGGCAAGTATTTCGTAAGCGAGAAAAATACAAATACCCTCTGTAGATATTTCTTTCATTAAAATTGGCTTCGTATTATATTTAACTGATAAACTTGTACCGTAAATAGGGTTAAATTCAATTGTGCATTGTTTTAGTACGTCTAACTCGCTATTGTAACTACTTAATTTATAATATTCTGAATAAATTATACTCGGTTGTTTCGTCTCAATTATTTTAATTATAATTAATATTTTATACCGGGCGGGATTGAACCGGGATTACGTTTTTAGTAAATAACTCTGAATTGCGGAGATATATCTTGAAAATTCATCTCGAAAAATTAATACCGCTAGGGACAATTCTTCCGAGGAGAGGTATATTTTGGCCACCGCGAAATATCTTTCAAAAGATGTCGCTTCGAGTCTATTTCCGGCCGGTCCAGTGAAAAACGTCAGCCTGGGGGGGAAAGGGGGATACGTCGAATAAAAAGTGAAACGTAAAATGTAAGCGGACTCAGCGTGGTGGTCTACGGTTTGAGGAACATCCTGTAGCGAAGCTAGTTAGTTAATCCATGACTGCATGGTTCTAGAGGGTGACTTCCAATTACTACTGGCATTTCTTCGTCCTCGTTTACTGGTACCTGACATGAGGGATCTCTAGGCGCCATGGTATCCACCAACTTTTAAATTTTTATTTTTGTAAAAATTACTATCTACCCACGCAATAAAATTTTACGGCTTAAGCAAAGACATTACTAAATAAATTCAGAATCAGAAAATCCTAACTAACAATCGCCATTTTTAATGATCATATTAAAAAACCAAAATTTTAATTACTCATAAAACTTTCTGTTAACTGTTTATTTATGGTTATTTTTCGCGGTTACAAAACGAATTATTCTGCAAAAATAGGTTAATAATTTTTGGCTATGGAAAGAGACAAATAAATAAGATAATTCTTATCCAAACGCCGAGCTTTTTTGTAACAAATGTATTTTTGGCTGGCCATAGTATATTAACCCATGGGTTATGGTTAATTCATGCTTGAATCCGCCACTATTTCGGGGCTTTATGATATAACTTTGAAAACTCAAAAGAATATGAAACCATGTGAAATTAGACAAACTAACATTTCTTAAGTCATTGTGGTCGGGTTTCCGTCCTAAATTGAAGTTCGGCTAAAGTATCAAAGACACAGTCATTTAGTTTTTGGGATAATATTTTAAAATATGGATAATTTGTTTTGATCGAAATTTAATTTCTCTTGTTATCAGAAATAATTTTGCAACAAATATTGCATTTTAAATATTTATTCTTATTAATCCTAAGTTGTTGCATTACTTACACGCACAAAATAATTATTGAAATCGTTCGATGAAAATCTCATTTAACGTTGAAACATCCGTGCTTTGTATTTGGGTGGAAACGCAGTTTATAGAATCGTTCGATGTAATACTAGAAACAATTTAACAAAACCCTTTTCTTTATGAACTCTCAGATATAAAAGAAATAATGTGCTTTTTGACATTTTGTACGTTGAATATGTTTGTATATTTTCAGCCAACGATCCAAAGCGGTATAGAAAATCAATAAAAATAATGCAATGCGTTTGGTATTTTTCTTTGGTCGTTTTTCATAACGTGATGAATTCCACTTTTACGAAAAACATGATTAACGGAGACCGTTCATTTATTAACAATATCGATGACGTTTTAAAAAACAACGATCTACTTTTTTTTGTTTCGGATCAAGCTTCAAGCTTACTCAACTTTTTAAAGGTATGGTTTGACTATTTTTCGATTTAGTTCCTACTTCCTAATGTTTCTTGTAAATTATATTTCAAAACTTTCGGGTTTCTTCGACTATAGACGATATATCACTGATTAATATAGCACTATTATAGTTCTAGGTATAATACTAGCAGTTTTAGTATTAATTATAGTCACTAAGTATTTGAAGTGACACAATCAACATTTGTTTTTACTCAAAAAATAAATAAATACAACATCTAGCCCAGTTTCTTCTGAGATCCCTACAACGATATTCGAAGCTGCCCAAAGTGTGGAATGTGGCCATTTCTTGAATTGTTGCCAGCTAACTTAGCTTTCTTTAATATTATAATTAAAGTGCAGCATTTATTTTTTACAGTTTCCAGATATTAAAGGAGAACTAATAGCCGCAAAAATCAAAACAGTCGACGATCCCCAAGAAGGTTTGATGAATGTGGCTAATGGCAAAATGGTGTTTGTCGTTTGGCAAAAACACGTAACAGACACGCAGGAATTCTGCGATGCAGTAAAAAATGAGTTACCGACTTTCTTCAGAGCGCCAAATGCTTTGGGGATTTTGAGTAACGCGCTTTGGACTAACAAAAAAACAATCACTAAAGATATCCTGGAGAAAATTAACGTTAAGTAAGAAAATTAAATTATTTATATTAGTTACGGTGTGACCTTTAAATTACCCTTTCCAGGTCGTAAAAACGTAAAATATAATACTAATATGTGAAAGTTTTCGATTTCAAAAATTATCTTACGTTTAAATATTTGGGCTCTTTTCAATTTTGCAAATTAATCGCGTGAAACTTAATTGCAGCTTAATTTATGATAAATCTTAATTTTTAATAACTTCAAGATCCTTAATTATCGTTGAGCAATATTGATAAAAATATGAGAAAATATAAAATTTTCGCTTAACGTATGGCAACGCTGTTGGTAAAAATACCTGAAATGGCAAAGATGATTTCACGTTCATTACCGATAAATGAGAAGTCCCACTTATTTGGTATGGTAGCAGAGTTTGTTAGGTCAAGAATTCCCCGTTTTGGAGACGCACTAATTGTAGCGTACGAAATCGGGTAGGCAACGTTTCAATAAATAAAGTGTGTAATTCCAAAATCAACCCATACAATTTAGGTGGAATATTAAGATTTTTAAATTTCTATTCAATTATTAATTACACTTTTCTATGATTACCAACTGATGCCAGATGGGTTTTAATTGGTGTAAATTAAATTAAATGTCTAATATCAAATTACCTAGATACATTGTTTCCGTGATGTTGATTAAAATACTATAAGGGAAAGACATTATCCAGCCTATATTTCATCCCGACAAGAAATTTGAAAGGTTCAAATAATAGCTACTATATGTGCGATACATGAAAATATGTTAAGCCTAACTAAAAACAAAAATGGATATCAAGAAGGATTTTTAAGACTTTTTATTCCAATCCTTTACATTAAACGATTTAGTCGTTTCCAAATTATCAGCTTTCTACCGTTTAAAATTTAAAAGAAACTTAGCCAAATTCAATGATTCAATCTAGTTCCAATCAATTTTAAGAAACTTCCAAACACTTCCCTCTAAGTCTATTAGTTGGGGGCTATTGCAGGTTAAAATTGTTAAGCGATCCAGGTATAGGCTCCACTCGTTCCTCCACCTCTTCGGATTATAACAATCTTCAACATTTAATTTGGGAAATGGGGTTAAACGTGGTTAAAGTAGGTTAACGCCACCAGCATTCTTCTGATAGATCCAAAGAACTCCCTTTTAATTTAGCAGCCGTGTCAACCTTAAAGAAAGAAGCGGCTACCATTGTTTTGTTTGCATGTACACATAAAATTATAATTTTTATCGTTGTAGTGTGTTTATGAGCCATTTGTAGAGTGACTACACATTTCTGTTGGTTTTAAAGTTGCGTTTTCGCAAGAGGTGCTTGCCATTTAGGATATGCAGAATATTTGAGTAACTCTACCCGTAGCTATCAGTAATTATATCGACACGTACTACATTTTTGACTAATTTTGAATAGGATAAGGCAATACTACGCTATGGGCATTATAGACAGGGCCATGGAGGGCGAATACAGGCTACTCGAAGACAGATGTGTCACCGAGAAGCAGACGGATTTCAGCGGCGAGAAAAGAGACCCGGAAAGCGTGGCCTATTCTTTCTTCGTTCTTATTTTTAGCGGTTCCGCACTTTCATTCATTGTATTCATTATGGAGGTGATCACTAAAATGTTAACGCTTACATTAATCAACACTGTTTTATTTGTTATTAATCTTTTTAGAGTAAACTATCAGTCGTATTGATGGCCCTACTTCATCTGAAGAGAAAATGGAACGGTATGAGTAGTTAACCGGGAAAAATAAACACCTAAAAATCATATCACGACCAAGTGAATGAGGTTATCTTAAATGGATTTTCTCACATATATCAAACGTTTTGGTTTTAAAGGAATTGAAACTGAAACTTCCATTAATTCGACGAAGATGTTTTGCGATTACAAATTCATAAAACTTCCTGGGAGTGTTTTTCAGGGTGACATTTAAGAATTCATGTTAGAATAAATTAGAAATTTACAATTGCTGCTTTTCATTAAAAACTAGTTCATGGATTTGAACCATGGGCTTTTAGTTTATTGACAAATACTCAAGAACGCAGGCATTTTTTTAAATCATGTTTAATTCTTATCGTCTTAAAGCATTGTAGCCTATGTAAATATTATACAATCAACTTTATTAAGTATAAAGCATGTTCAAAAACCACATAATTAAACTCTTTTCTAAAATTGAAATTATTTCAATAACATGTCTCAAAACTGAAGCATTGTAAAATTTATTAAGTTTTTAAAATTTTAAAATCATACTCAATAATAAACATCATCTAAAACTAAAGAGTTGTGGCAAACGCTAAAATCATTTATTAACAAATCTGGAGCTGATGCAATAAATGTAGCATATTATTAAATTCGTAATAAATATTATACAAAAACCAGTTCTCTGAATTAGAAAAAAACCGTGTTTATTCTTTGAAATTGTACGGCTTAGAAGAGACAGATATTCAAATAGTAACGGAATTATTGTAACTTTACAAAACAGTTAACTTTACAAAACAGAAATCTGTGTTAAACACTTTTACAACAAGATATTTATTGCAAATTTGCAGGCTTATCAGATTGTGTAAGAACTACAGAAGGGGTGGAAAGAGGGGTGGACAAGCACTACAATCAAAGCTACAAAACTGCTCAAAGAGGTCTAGATAAAAAAACTCTCCGTGTCTACGTCTCTTAAGGTCGCAATCGATGTGTCGTTTTGTAAAATGCGAATAATATGTGTTTGGTAATTTTTATGAAAAGTAATGCTCAATCAGCCAAAATAAATATTTATTTCCAATCTAGAAATTTGGGTAAGAATAAACAGTAAACCTACCGCTTTAATGTAATAAAATTAGGGTACAAAATCCCAGAACTGCCAAAGAGAAAAGATACCGAACAGTTTGCGAGTCTGGGAACGCAATTCTTCTCAAAGGCCGTAGAGTAAGAATAAACTGTAATTAATTAATTTAACATTTTGAAAATACAGAAAACACCAAAAGCTCTTCTAACAGTATTAGTGGAAAAGTAAAATATATCGACAATCAGACCTGGGCAAAACTCCGAGTGATATTTCGCGAGTGCTGCCGTCCTCCAATTTTTTCCACTCCACTCATTGAAAATTCACTCCACTCCTAGGAGTGGAGTTACCGCTTTATCCACACTCCCCGAATTAGAGCTGGCGTAAGAGAGTGAGAGTGAAAGATATAAAATATTTTCACTCTTCACTCTGGAATGAAATGAAATCTTTTCATGCTCACTCTAGAGTGAGAGTGAAAGAAATAAAATATTTTCACTCTTCACTCCAGAGTTGACCCACTGCCGTTTAAAATATTAAAACACGGGTGTTTTTTTATAGATTGATTTTTAAATTTCAGTGGCTTTTTAGTCTTTTTGAGAGTAGGTTTCCCTTTAATTGAATTCAAGTAATTAACTGAGCTTTATAAATAATTAGAAAAAGTTCTTAAAAATAATTTAACTGAGGTTTAGACATCTTTAGAACACTGTAAAACTTCATAAAATAATATTTTAATAGTATTATATTCAAATATCCCGCCGTCATTTAGAGTGAAGAAATTGACCTTGAAGAATTTCACTCTTTTGCCGCCAGTACACTAGGCGAGTGGGGAAAAGGCACTCTCGAGAGTGGAGTGCGTTCGGCAAAAGTGAAATCGTGGAAGATTAAAATTAACAATTTTTTTCAATCTCATTCTCTAGTGAGAGTGAAGATGTTTAATTTATTCACTCTCATTCTAGAGTGAGAGTGAATTTTTTAAAAAATTTCACTCTCATTCTAGAGTGAGAGTGGATGGTTGAATTTCACTCTCAATTTTGCCCAGGTCTGTCGACAATTATTAGGATATAACAATGTAAAACACGAACGAGTAAAAAGCTAACAATTTCGATGCCAATTATTATTCTAAGGTCCCACGAAGGTTCTCATCAATTCTGATATATAAAAAAATCAAGTAACTTTGAAACACGTTTCGCATCTCCAAACAATTTGGGTTTCCAGCAATTCGCTTTACGTTACAATTATTAATTAACTCATCAACGGATTTTTAAAATTATCTTTTCTCATACATTGGCAATGGCTCTTTCGAAGAATGCCAAAATAGATACCTTTCTAATTTCGTTTAATTAAAAACTTAATTTGAAGTCTTTACAGGTTTTGGTACCAAAAGGTTAAAAATTAAATTTACAAATCTAATATCTATTCTTAAATATCAACGGAATCATCCAGCTTACCGTGGTTGTTGATTATGTTACACGCCAGGAATCAATACCTCTACTTGATCTTCGTATCGATGTGGCTGACGGTTTTTACGACGTCACTATGCCAACTTAACACACAACAACGTGAAAGGGGAGCGCGCGCAGATGGGTTTTTTTTTTCTCGTAGCCGTCAGAGTGATCTTACCATCAATTGTCGGTAATTTTCAAAAGACACGCATCCATATCAAATATAACGTTTTCTCGTGAAGAACGCGCTTTTATAAAATAATTATTTTTTAGTGTATGTAATAGTAACGTTTCTCGAGTTAGAAGTTCAGAGAATGGTTTCCTAACAATATGTTAAAATAGCGAAGGAGTTGGATGACGTTCCATTGGGCGATTACATACGTCTTGGTTTTCAGAAGGACTGTGCGGCAGTGTGTCCGAATTTATAGCACGGTGTACTGGTAAGATTAAAACCAGATCATCATAATGCCCTACGCCAGCGTCCACAAGCCCAGACAGGTGACAAAGCCTGCATGGGTAGTAGTGCCCTACTACTGATGGTCTCACCTTGGACGCAAGCCACTCAACCCAGCAGAAAGCGCAACAATGGGACAACCAACCCCGCACTTCGTACACAGCAGTATGAATAGGAGTGGATGCGATAGCAACTCCAGCCGACACCCTACCTACGTAGGTAGAGAGCCACACCCTTTGGAAAGAGCTCCTTAAGGGGAACGACAGGCAAACAACGGTCCACATAACCCGGCACAGCTGGCACCGGAGATCACGGTGGGCTCCAAAAGGCCTTGAAACATGACCACTGCGCGTTATACGAAGAAGCGCCGCCCCACAGTAGGCTACCCAATCCTTCGAGGCGGCCAATTTGCCTAGACCCTCTCCGTTAAATGGAGCCAAAACTCAGTTTCCAGCCTAAACCTGCACGAAGTCGTAGGTGGAGATAGGACCATTTGATCAGAGCTAACATCTCCTGGTGCGCCACCACCCGTATGGGTTACAAGAGTCGGACCCCGACTCCTCGGTTCAGCCACCAGTTATTGCACACACTAACACTGTAGGGACGGACTGTGCGGCAGCACATCACCGTCGTGATGTTCTAGAATATCCGACAAACGACTTCAATCAGTGATAAATTGGTTTCAAGATCCCCAGACTTGACGCCACTCGACTCTTACCTGGGAGTGTTATCATGAAACAAGTGACGCATCCGTATCAAAGATACCCTTTTTCGTGAATACACTCGTCTTTTACCCGCGGGCGTTATCAAGAATCAAGTGTTACGAGCATGAAAGAGAAACACAGTAGAATAATTATATAAGGCGTTATCATCTTGTTTAATTTAAAAAATAACTTTTTAGGATTTTTTACGAAATAAACCTTTTCGAAAACACGAACACAGTTATACTAGTTTATCGTCCTCACTCCGCAAACTTTCAATCTTTTATCTTAAATTGTGAATATCTCGCCAATAATTTGGAAAATGCTAATAAGAATAAAATAATTGTTGGAGATTTTAATTTTGACTTCGACTCGGATTCCCCATGCTCGAATTCCATAATTAATCCTTTATCAAGTTGATCGGAAATAGGCGCCGTATGAGTCTCCCGAATATTCTCGCCGGAATAGACATTGGGGAAGATGTTTTTGCTCTGATATTTTGATAGAAGAATTACCCTATTAATAATTCAAGATTAAATGTAACCCCCCAAATTTCCAACGAGTCACCAATCCGTCAACAATCGAAGCAAGGGTTTCTGCAGATCCAGTTTGGACTCCGTGATTACTGGTCAGAGCCGTGAATGTCGTGTTAGCGACTTCATTTTTTTGTTCCAGATAACATTTAGTATTTGAAGTCAAAGTTATTAAAAACCATGGCAAGTAAACTGAGATATATACCGAGGAAAAGAAGCAAAGTGCCAAGAGCAGTGAAATCGTAACATGAATCCGTCAAAGAGGATTCGCAATCCAAGAGAAAATAAATCAGGATCCGTTGATAAATCAGGAGTCGGAGGAGGTACCAGTTAGTTACGACGAACCTACAGAAAATGTATGTCTGTCTATGGCTATATCGATGTTTTTGTTGTAAGGGTTTTAATGTTTTATTCTTGTAGATTCAGTACTTCATAATTATGCTTTTGTATTTGTAAAAACGTTATTGCCAAAATTCATTCATCCATCTAAAGATGTTAATTAAAGGTTTAATTTATTAATTATTTCGGTCATTGTTATGGTAACCATAATCTCAAATTGAATTCCGTTTAACTTCGCGAAAAATGTTTTATCTGATTAGATATTGTCTTGTCTAAGATGTCTGAGTTACTAAATTGAATTAGGCCTGCGTAACAATCAATGTTCAATTAACTTTACAAACATTTTAGCTCCATTATTTTTATATAGTAGACTAGTAGTTATTTAAACAAAAGCCTTAGAATTCCCCTTTCCATAGAATAGATTAATGAGCTTTAAAACGTTAGGGCACTGAGCGAGGGGCTAATCACTTCCTTAATTTCTGTACACCGATTACAGCGAGTACAACCTTTGGTAGTGCTAAATCTGTAATCGATTACGTAATCACTTAAGTACAGTCAAAGCTACGGGCTTGCATACCGATTACGGATAGTGGTCAGCCCCTCGGCACTGAGTAGGTGTATGGTATTTAAAGTTCCTATCGGTTCTACTATTTAGTATTTTTAATTTGGGTGCGGTTTTCCCCCGAGTTCTTCGGTTTCCCCTTCCATAAAAACTTGTCGAGGTTAACGGTAATAGTTAGTGTAGGGAGCTGTTGGCTCGATCTCGTGGCATGCAGGGCTTGCCACCACCCTCCTACGCATTGTAACCCGGCCACCTGAATTAATGGCTTCAAAAGTCGCTTGATGACTTAGGCCTAAGGTGGTGCCTTGGGTATTAGCCTAGCTGATTGATTATTATTATTATTAATTCCCCCCCCCCTCTGAATTTTCATGAGCTAAAAAGGTTCACGAATAAATTTGCATTTAACTACATTATAAACGTTTTTTTATTTCATGTATTGATCACCCATTTCAAAATTACGTTTTTGCCTTTACATTGTAAGGTATAGCAGGTTTATTTACCTGCTTTTATATCCTAACGTGGCGGCATATTTTCCCCAATTGGGACAACAACTATTTCAATATAAATATAAAATTTGACGCGTTTTTGCCCTTTAATAACACCTGTTTTCCGGAGCGCTTAGGGCAATAGGGGGTCTCGCCACCAAATACCCGTACACCCATATATTTCTACTACTAATGTAAAAGAAGACAAATCTTAGGGTAAATGAAATGTGTATTTTTATTTTTAATTGCAATTTTGTAACAATTAAATATAATGACGGAGGTCACGAAACCTCAAGTAGAGGTGGGAAAAACAGATAAAGTAACTGCCAAAATATCGATTAACCAGACGGGGTCATTCTCATTTAACGGACTGAGGGGCAGTGGCGGCTTAAGGGGTTAAGAAGACTGGGTCCCCGGGGTAGCAATGTTTTGTGACATCCTCCAGGACCGTGCAGAAATTTTCACGGGTCGTTCGATTTGCAATATTATTTAAGTTTAATCGTTCTGATTTGCACCCCCCCCCCTTCGAGCTTCTCCCATGGCACTCCTGGCTACCCTGGTACCCGGGACTGACCCCCTTACGCCGCCACTGCTGATGGGACAGGAATTCTAGAGATAAAGGGGTGAACCGCTCGGCGTCCGTGAACAACGTTTTTGGGACTCTTTGTTCCGAAAACAAAACTAAAACTTATTATAATTCTATTTTTTTTCGGAATCCAATACGTTCTCGCGCGAAGTTATCTCATTCTCATAGGGTGTCAAACTGCTAGCGGAAGTTGTGGAACTCGGCTGAGTTGGCTCGCGCTGTAAAGTTGTAAAACTTGTAAACTAACTTAAACGTATCAGTATAATCAGATACCTAATTAGCATTAATCTAGTAAATAGTTTTTAAACCAGGGCAATTTATTGAATTGAAGAACAGAAATAGTACAACTGTAGCAGTTTCAAAATTACAACACTACAACAGTGCGCAACCCTAGTGTTCTGTTCTGTTACAGACTGAATCCTCAATCCTTTGATCATGGTCTGAGATCTATCAGGAGGACATGGCGTACAATTTATCAACTCCCAATATTTTCAATAAAATGATGAAACGAGAACGCGACAGTCAGTCGAATTCACCAACAGGCACAGCAGATCAACAAATCAATCTCATACGATCATCGAAAAAGGTAGATTTCCAAGAAGAAATTCTTGAACCAGAAAATGCATTTGACATCATGGCAGCTGATGGTGATGGAGTTAACGTGGTTAAAGAAATATGGAACGACCAAATTTTTCTACCTCAGAATTCTAGTAATTTGGACTCCGAAAATCATAATTATTCCAGTAATTTAAGTCAAGAGGCTACGGAAAGTAAATCAAGTCAGGACTCTCAAGAGACTTAGGAATCTGATGATTTTTCTGAAGTTAAAGTCATGTCAAGTGTTGATGTTATTGAAAAGGAGTCTCTTGATGACCCAAAGATAGCAAGTGTTGAATCAGGTTCTGGAAATTCCGACCAAATGTTTAAGAAAACTGAGAAAATTGTTGTTCTACAAGAATATACGAAAAACTTTTCTTCTACCAATCTTGGTAAAAAGATTCAAAACGATTACGACTACCGTGGACATGGTTTGGATGAGAAGAACTTGATAAAGAAACTCATTTTGACTTGTAAATATTGCCACAATGATCATCGATCAAACTCCAAATATACTGTGAGCAACTTCAAACGTAATTGTGAGGTACTTATATTAATTAGATTTTAAAAACTAATTAACATGTTCATATTTTTATTGTTTAATTTGCTTTTCAGTCTCAGCATCCAGAGGCAACTTGGATCGATATGAAACTAAAACTAGAAGATGCTGGACTGGTGTCAATTAAAAACTACATTATTTCAAAAGTTCCGAAACTAACTCATCATGATATTCTGCAAAAGCGATATAGAAGAGCAGTTTGAAAATGCTCATTAATCTTCGAAATTCATCCATCAACACTCTTTCACGAACAGAAGTCGTGATTTAGAAACTGAATTTACTCAACGAATTTTCCCATATTTGAAAAATCTGTTTGATGGTGTAGAAGATGGTGCTATTCACCTCACTCTGGATATATGGAGCTCGCGAATGTGGGAGCCCACTTCATTGGCAGTAACTGGTCACTCGTCAAAAAACTATTGGGTTTAGCCTTTTTGATGACAAACACACTGGTGATAATATCAGAACTAAAGTTGAAAACCTCATTCAAGCAATAGGCTTAAGACATGGTCAAGTTAGTAGAATTTATTTGACTCATTTTCTACTCGATTGATAATTTGATATTATAAATTTATATTCGTCTTTTAGATTGGTAAAATATAGTAGCAGATAACGCATCTAATATCACAAAAGCTTTTCAAGTTCGGGATGTCACTCTAGATGACTTTCTCGCTGAATTAGAGGAACATGGACTTTGTGATGAAGATGATGATGGAGCATTTGTAGGAGAAGAATATGACGATGATAGATATATTACTGCTTATGATTTTACTTAAAATGATCTTAGTAAAAAAATAAATATTTTTAACAAAGTTTGATGAGTATGAACCTGAATTGACATGTTTATCTTGGGACCGGAAACGTAGCGCTGCCCACACATTGCAATTGGCCATAAATATGGCATTGAAGAATGATAAACGAGTAGATGAGCTGGTAAAGTATGTGACAAAAATTATAAACTTTTTCTGAAAGTCACCGAAATATACAGGTAACCTAAACACTTTTATTGTAACGTTTTCTTTGTTTAATATATTATTTCTAAACTTTTTTCTCTGTTTAATACATTATTTCTAAACTTTTTTCTTTGTTTAATATATTTCTAAACTTTTTTCTTTGTTTAATATATTTCTAAACTTTTTTCTTTGTTTAATATATTTCTAAACTTTTAGCCAACCTTGTGGCAAAGGCAAAACTGGATTTCAAATTACCGGTTAACACCAGGTGGAACTCTGTTCTGTTCGCTTTGAAATGTTTTCAAAATGTAATTGTTTAGTTGATTGAGCTTGGCTGCTGTAAAAGTTTTTGATTAATCTGATTTCTAGGATGACATATTTTTTTGCGGCGCAACAAATTATGGTGGGGGCACTGCCTGATCAAAAAATGTCCGTGCAGCCACCAAAATCTATCAATAAGTAAAAAAGAAATCTGATATTTTTATGACATTTTAAGGGTAATCGTTGTTTTTCTCTTAGAGCATAAGTAGAAGACCTTGTGAAAATCCTGAAACCCCTACAAATGGCAACCGACTATCTTCAGGGAGATGGCCTAACATCATCTTTGGTCATTCCTGGTATAGCTATTGCAATCAATTAAGTTCAAACTGTTGCTACTGTGTACCACCAAAATTTTAAAGAAGCTCTCATTGACCAAATGAAATTCAGGTTTAAAAATGAACTTGGAGAGGAATCTTACACTATTGCTACCATTTTACACCCACAACAGAAATCAGCAATTTTTGACTGTAATGTAGAATTGAAAACTGTTGTACTTGTTGACTATTGTAAATATTTTTCAACTATTTAGCTCACGTCGCAAAATCACTTCCTCTCAAATCAAAAATGGAAGCAATTCAAGTTGTTAAAGATACGTTGGATTCCATAGATGTTCTTAAGCAACAAGTTGCAACTGCTAGAATTAGTTCTGAAGCCACAAAATCTCAAGAGTCTTGTAAGGGAAAACGAAATTCAATAGTTATATATTTTCTTAACAATTTGGTTATTTCAGCTTTTTTTTAGCTTTATGGATGAAATTATTCCTAGAGAAAGCAGTGTGTATCAAATTCTGGAGGTGGACAGATATATCAGAAGAACCGTTTAAAAGGGAAAATCCTTTGTTATATTGGAAATCTAAGGAGAAGGACTACCCAAAGTATACAATTAAAATTTTTTTTAAACTTGTACTGGAATCTTAATTCAAGGTTGGCCAAATTATATCTGTCGTTCCCTGCCAGTTCCGGTGATGTTGAAAGGCTCTTCGGCATTGTAGGATATTTGAATTCAGCTAGAAGAGCCAGATAGTCTCCAAAAAATTCAGCAAATTATTTTTTATCGTGAATCTAGGCTAGCTGAATTGACACCACAATCGTAAGATGGATAATTGGATTATTGCAAACTTGAAACATGCAGTTTTTAAAAAAGGTTTTTATGAAACTTGCGTTTGTCGTTTGTCTACTCTTAAGCCAAAGAGCTTATTTACATATGTGATATGAATGTGATTGTTAGCAAGTTCCATTAAATAAAATGATATTATTGCAGTGATGATATGATAGTCAAATTTATTTCTAAAGGAATATATGAAATTGAAATATTCGCTGTGATTATTAAGAAAATTGATATGAAAATTTTTGAAACACTAGAGTACTTAAAAAGACTTTGAAATATAATGAATTATACTTTCGAAAACGTATGAAAGAAAACTAACTATTTGAGATTATACTTAACTGAGACTTAAAGGATATGAATGATATATTACTTTTACTAGTGCTAATAACATTTTAGAAAATCTGAAACATTTTTAACTTAAAGGAAGTTGAAAAGAGTGTTAAAGAAACTAATTCGCAAAAGCTCTAAAAACAAAACATACCGAATGATTTAGCTGACATCTGTATGTGGAAATTGATAAAATGAAATGAAATTAAAAAAAAACTGATAGTGAAAATGAGAAAGATGGATAGCTACTGCCATCTATGTACAAAGATATGAAATATATAGATAGGAAAACCATTTGTGCATCACTGTTTATAGCTTGAATCAATTAATAAAATTATAGTTTTTAAACAAAGTTTGTTAATGCAAATGAGACTTTGACAAAGTGATACAAATAATAAGGCTTAACTGCTGGGTCACGATAATCCAAAGGTTATTAAATACCAAGCGATCATGTCAAATGACATTCGGTAGATATCTATTAACTAGCCCAGAAGCCCACCCTACGAGTGGGCCCTCAGCTAGTTGTGTTTCGAGGCACTCCACCCCAGTAAGGCACCCCTCCCCCTTTTCCCCAAGCCAAAATTACCGGGGTACCCTTTTTCCCCGCAAAAATAACAAAAAACTCGCCTTTATCTCTCCTCCAAACCCCCTGTACCCCTGTAAACCCCCTGTACCCAATGGCAGATTTGCTCCCCCTCATGACGAACAGAAACAAATACGCTCGTCCCTTAAAATTTGAAGAGACCGAGAAACCGCTTCGCCTCACAAAACGGCGGAAAGGCCGAGAGTGTCGAAAAGCTTGCCGCATTCCTCCTCCCAGCTTTGACAATGTTACCTACTGCTGTCCTGACTGAGTATAAAGCATAGAAATAATAAAGAAAGAGACACCTTACGCGGAGTTTGATTTGCCAAAAATATACGAGAGTGATAACTAGCAGACAGCCGGCATTTGTTCCGTATTCCTGTGGTACCCGTGTAAAGCGCCACCTAACGCTTATTGGGTTTTAAAACAGACGCAAAAACATTAGCGGATAATTTTAAAAATGCGTAGTACGTTTATGACTTGAAAATGTAATTATAAAAAATGTAACCCACGTTTTTGTGATTTTTTTACTTAAAAAGAAGTGGTTTAAGTGTTTTCTACTAAAAATCTATTTTTATTTGGTAAAAATGGTAAAAATTTGTGCTTTTACGCATTGCAATAACTTTTCAACAAGAAAAACAATACCGGAAAATGTTTCATTCCATAAGTAGGATTAAATTATAATATTATTTTGATAAATATTCATTTTTATTTAAAACTTTATATAACTATAGGTTTCCTTTATCTAAACCAACAATACTTTCTCAATAGATAATTGCTTTAAATCACGAAAACTGGACACCTTCAAATCATGATTTCATTTGTAGTGATCACTTTTTAGAACGTGATATACTAATTGTAAATGGCAAAAGGTGGCTCACGCCAAAAGTCATTCCAACTCAGGTTTTCTTCCTATAAAATTAAAAGAAGTAAAAACTGTCTAAATATTTTTTGTTTTATTTAATGTAAAGAAATTACATCCACTTGAAAGTGAAATAGAAAAAAAACCGGTGATGCTAGCCTCTTACCTTTAAATTTTGACCACGGATCATTTCGTGTAGGTTTAATTATGTTATTATAATTTGAGCGGGATCTCCTTTTGTTTTTAGCCAATTTGGTTTAGTTGTTATGAAGAAATATACCTCTCTCTATTAAAGAAATGTAGTCTAAGAACTAGAAATTTTACCATACCTACAGTTGAAACATCTTTATTACATAAATTTTATGGTGAAAATGATAACGATGAAAGGTTTCAAGTTATCGAGTCCATTCAGGTACCCTCCAAAATAACTGTTTTTCCTGGTAATAGCGGAATTCCTACTTCAGTTGAGCAAAGCTCTATCAATTTAGATGATCCTTTGACGGTTACTTTTTCGGGTTGTGTGGACTCACCAATAGCTACGGTTGAACAGAATTCAGTTTTGGTATATATTGTTTAATGTTTTCCAACCAAACAGTCCGAGAAAAAATTGTAACTTCCATTAGGTCACTGTTGAAAATTAATATACTTCAGATATTTCAAATACAGTAGGCGAAATAGAAGATTTTTTAGTAAGTTATGGCCCCTGAAAAAAAACATGTTTTGTTAGATTCAGTAAATTAATTTAAATATTATTAAAATTATTATTTCAAGGACAATAGCCTCATACCTTTTGAATAAACATCCATTTCATCAATATTCGATTTACTTTTATTTACAATTTAGAAACTCATAATTATATAGTCAAGCCATAACCACAAACCACAACACCTGTAAATGTAAAGTACAAATGAAAATTTACCTTATTTTAAATTCTCACAGCCGACATATTCGAGAATATCGTCAGATTTTTTAAAAGATTACAAACACTATTGTCTTATTCTCTATGCACGAACACGTTGCACGAACACGTGACGATTTATTATTTTATCACCTAATCGACAGGTGTCGCTTGAAAGTAGTACCACAGGAATACGGAACAAATATCGGCTGTCTGTTTGGCGTCGCCTCCGTATTAACCGCCCGTAGAATCTTGGGTCTATTTCTTTTTTAAGGCTATGGTATAAAGACTCCGAGAAACCGAGCTAATAGGTTTTCTCGACCACAGAACAGCGTGGAAACAGAGGAGCCACTACCCAAATTTTACCACTCGGCCGGCTTAACAGGGTTAGGCAGTCCCGATTTCTTTAGTGAGTAATCCAAAGCCCGAACGTCGGTGGTTCAAGGTCGACTATAATTACATCAGCGTGGGAGGCGGGGGGGAGACGTCGCTGGCGCCTCGCTATCCCTGGCTACAGGATAGTCGAACCCCCACCAGTGGCAAAGCGAAAGGGAGTCCCGGTTTATCTCTGTCCCGTGCCGCCTTTTTCTTCACTCGGTTCGCCCCCCGCCTTTGTTACCCTTACTGACTAAGCAAAAACACAAAAAAGGCTATAGTTGAACCACTGACGAAGCGAAAGGCAGTAGCTTCTCTCTCCGTCCAGCGCTGGCCTTCTCTTCGCCGCCCCGCCTTTGGCTTCATGACAGACATTCCAGAAAGCTCGGACATACGACCAACGTACCAAGCGCTCCTTATAATATAGAAGTTTTATAAGCTCATTAACTTGATAATATATTAAATACTTACCAAGTGACATATTCATTCGCATTTACATTACAGGACTATCTGTTAAGTGTCTAAAAACGAAAACCAACCGCGCTAAAACTGCTTTTACTTTCACTTTCGATAATCTCTACCTGGCAGAACTTAGGCCGACTTCGATTGGTCGCTGTCGCACGACAGGTTCTAATCAAAGTCGACCGTGGCTGAGCCATAGAGATAGTAATAGAAGTAGAGCCACATTGAAAGAAAGAAAGACCACGTTCTTAAAAATGTATTTGTTAAAATTACAAAAATTCAAGGCTTTAAAATTTCTTAAAAAAATTTAAAAAAAAATGTGGGGTGGCCGAGTAGTTATAAATCTCGTCTTGCAGGAAAAAGAGCCGTTAAACATCTAGAATCCCGTTTCGGGGCACAATAAGTGTTCAATCACCTTCTATTATCGACAATAAAATTAATTATTAGAACACATCACTTGATCTAGAGGATGAAAAAATAAGTCTTAGAAATTTTGCTGGAAAAGCTTAATATATGGTTTTTTAAAAATACTAAGTTAAAATTTGAATCTTTCTCGTTGAATTAGTCTCTTTAAAAACGTTTTTTTTATTAATTGTCGTTGATGAAAAAATAATTTTTAACACAACCAAAATGAAACGTTATTTTTCCTCTAAAAAAAACTTGTACGAAATTTTTGAAAACAACGCTAATTATTTTACTGTTAAAAAGTTTATTGGAAAATTTAGTTCGAAACAGTTAAATTTATAAACTACAATTCAACGTCAGTAGAAAGTTGAAAAAATAACTCATAACGATATTTCAATCAGATAACCAAAATTTAACCAAATTACAACGTTCGAACCTATTTGAAGCCAGGCACGACAAAATCCTACTAATATTAGAATAAGCTAGAGATTTCTTCTTCGTAGAAGGTTTTATAGCAACGTAAAGGCAAACAAGATGTACAGAGACACCATGAATTAGCTTTTTCAAGAAATTTTTAAACGTTATAAAACTTGATATATCTTAAAAAACTTGGAGGTGATTGGTGCTCGGGTTTTTTGTAAGTTATCCTACGGGAACGGTTCTACAAGACAGTGATGAAATATTTTGCAACAACTTGCAACTTTTGGATAAAAAGCCTATAAATTATATTTTCGGACACAACTTAAAACAACAATTTCAAATATATATATATATATTAATTTATTATATTTAGTTGATATTTAGTTTGGTCACTAAAAAGTCGGTTTCGAAACACTGTGCAATCGACCGACAAGCAGTTGAAAGTCGCTACCGAAAGTCATTTGAAAAGTCTGCGCGTAACCGAAGAGCATGGTAACCCGATTTACAATGGCAACCAACATCACCGACTCACGGTGCCTGATTTCTGAAAGGTTGTCAAAAGATTGTCTACAACGTCCTGCCACGCTTTCGCCAAACAGCTTCTTTAGAAAACGCCGTGTTGCACCCCCAGTACGGAATACGGGAAGAAAATTGAATCAGTGGCGCTGCAGTGATTCGAAATGGAGTACGGCAAAGAAGTTTGAAACAGCGGCCTTTTTATAGATTTGCAGCATGGATTCTAAAAAGCTATATTAATAATGAAAATAATATATAATAATCAGCTAGGCTAATAGCCAAGGCACCACCTTAGGCGTACGACTCCAAGCTTGCGTAGGAGAGTGGTGGCAAGCCATTCATGCCACGCGAGCCAACAGCTCCCTGCACTAACTGTTAGCGTTTTTATCACCAAGTTTTTTGGAAAAGGAAACCGAAGAGCTTGCTGAACAACCCCTTTAACCAGTTCCGAAATCTGGTATCGAACGTGGCTACTCTCGCTGCGAGGTGAAAGTGCTAACCACTCCGCTACCCCACTTAACCCGATGAAATTCTGGACGCTGAAAATGCCACAGTGAAAGTCAAAAAGGCACCTTCTGCTAGATACGAAAACAAAGGTCAAACGTTGCTGAAAAATAAAAACTTGTCTTTAAATCGCCACAGGTAAGTTACAACTAATATGAAACCATGATCAAAAGGGACGGTAGTCCCTATGCAAGGTCCGGGTAAAGAGCACCTACCCGAGCACTTGCTATATTATCTCGAGTCAGAATGAAGCCGATTTTACCCCCTCGTATCTCAAAAACTATAGGTCCTATCAAAACAAGTGATGTATCGTTTGAAAGGTTACGGGAACGCGACAAACATATACGAATTCCATCGAACACGGTTGAGGCGACGTTTCGTAATAATGGGGCAAATTAAGGCTTCATTTTTCTTCTTCTTCTTCTACTTCCATCTTCTCCTCGCAGACCACTCTACAGCAAAAACTACTGCACCAATTAAAATGAAATTTGGTATACAGTTTTAAATTAAGCTCCCATTGTGTCCTGCCAAAGGAGAAGTCCATATCTGGTATAGTTCTTGAGCTATGGCGACAAATGTACAGTTCAGCGAGTTGGTAACGAAACCTTTGAGTAATAAACACATAAGAAGTACTAAACCGGAGCGACCAGGGATTTAAAAAAATTATGCAGAAGGTTTGATGGTTGATTCTAGGTGAAAAAGTGGCGCTGTGTTCGAAAAAATAGTCTTAAAGGTTAAAATGCCCACTATGACGGATGTACTTGGAAACTATGTATGCAAAATATTTATCGGTGGATTGTAGGTAAAAAGGAGCGCTGAGTTCGACAAAAATAGTCTTGCGAGTGTCAGGGTGGGGGTTGTCCGCCATAGGGCTTGTCGATAAATAAGTCCAGTTTATGACGTTTATGGGAATATAATAACAGATCTTGTGACTGTAGTTTACATCTGCCCAAATACTAGTTTTGGGTGACGTAGGGTTCGCGACGATCGTATTAATAGTTGTAGTTTAGAATATTGATTTTCATATTTATTAAATACGGAGCCGCTACAAAAGAGTGAGAAATGGCTCGTTTCAAGGCTTGTTAGGTTAGGGTTAGGTTTAGTTTGGTTAGGTTTGGTTAGCAATTTCTGGTTCTTTTGTAGCTAATTCGTAATTAATTACCTCGTTTTTTATTGAAATCAGCCATCTTTGGCTCTTTGTAGCTTCTCCGAATGCACATTCACTGTTTTTCATTGAAATAAAAAAATTCTGTTTCTTTTGTAGGTATTTCGTATTTAATTACTCTGTTTTCTATTGAAACAAGCCATTTCTCGCTCATTTGTAGCTGCTCCTTATTTAAATACCCTGTTTTCTATTGAAACAAGCCTTAGTTGAGTCTACAACTATTAAAACAATCGTCGCGTACCCTACGTCACACAAAACTAGTATTTGGGCAGATGTAAACTACTTCCTATCTTGTCCTAGGGAAATAGATTAAACATTCGAATGCTACTGATTTATAGGTTGTTTCTAAGTGAAAGAGGTGCAGTGAGTTCGAAGTGTCTCGCCAGTGTCAGGGTGGGCAGTGTGCAGCCAGAGGGCGGTAAACGATGCTAATGAGTAATAAACACAGTTCAAAACGTGTAAAGTTTAATAACAATCGTACAAGCTTATTAATTAACATTAAAAATGAATTAAAGAGCATAATGATGTCACGTTTTCAAAAAATTAAAGTAAACAATATCTAAACGTACGCAATGTTTGCGAAAGAGCTAGGCAGTTCTCAATATTCCAAATAGGTGAAAGTTCACTTTCCAATTTTGCTTATAAATATTATTTCCGCTTTGTTACTTCACATCTATTGTTATAAACAAAAAGGCGTAAAATCCACGCAAAAACCATTCGGTTAAAAATTGCAAGGTCCTTTAAACAAAAACGTCACGACCTATATTACTCTAGGCCATAAAAGTAGTGAAATCAAATAACGGGCAAGATCTGTAATTATATTCCCATAAACGTCATAAACTGGACTTATTTGTCGACAAGTGATGTGCTCTGAAGTAATATGCTAGACCTTGCGCGTCCTAAGTGTTTTACTGAGTTAAAATCCTTTGTACAACCATAAAACATTTCAAAGAGAATGGCAAATATTAGAATCGCATTGTATCAAATATATTATTTAGATCGAAATATATTATCTACTCTGTTTAAATTTACTCTTTTACCTTAAAACTATAATTAAATAAAGCAGACAAGTTGTTGACTGCAGTAATTACATCACTGCAGTCAACAACTTGTCTATCGATATTGTTCAGAAATGTTCGAGTACCACTAGTACGGACAGTTTCAGTAATTTTATCGAGTGTTTTTATTTTGTCTCGGTTGGCCAAGGTGGTACTTTGAGCGAGACAAGAATTAAACACGTGCCAACGTTTATTTCACTGCCAAGTTATGTTGACTCTGATTATTGAAACTCGTTTACTATGCTTTTAAGGTAAAAGAGTAAATCTAAACAGAGTAGATATTATATTTCGATCTAAACAATATATGCACCTATAAATAAAATAAACAAGCCGGGCCACGTTTTTCGAGAACGAAAGAAAACTTTAAAGTCGGGAGGTTGAAATGGTCCCGTGATTAGATAATGCTGCCATTTACATCGTTTTTAGGAACTAATTCTTGATATTTATGCTTGTCTTTCGTCCGCTACGTTGTAAATTTTATGATTTGTTCACTCTTTATACATTCTTAAGAAAACGTTTTATCTTATATTGACCTTTTTCTTTAATTCACTTTGTAAATTATTTAACTGATATTGTATCATTAGAACTTGTCTCTTCTAATATTAGCCATTCTCTATGAAATGTTTTATGGTTGTACAAAGGATTTTAACTCAGTAAAACACTTAGGACGCGCAAGGTCTAGCATATTACTTCAGAGCACATCACTTGTCGATAAATAAGTCCAGTTTATGACGTTTATGGGAATATAATTACAGATCTTGCCCGTTATTGGATTTCACTACTTTTATGGCCTAGAGTAATATAGGACTGACGTTTTTGTTTAAAGGACCTTGCAATTTTGAACCGAATGGTTTTTGGGTGGATTAT
This sequence comes from Leiobunum rupestre, assembly GCF_980474605.1. NCBI lineage: Eukaryota > Metazoa > Arthropoda > Arachnida > Opiliones > Sclerosomatidae > Leiobunum > Leiobunum rupestre. The sequence continues at coordinate 49,704,929 of NC_143386.1, read as the reverse complement.
TATTCGCAGGCCCAAGCTCAGCTGAATATCAGCGGCAAACAGAATTGCTACTTTGTTCTGTTTGTAGACGAAGATATTGATGTCTTTTGAATGAAAGACTAAATTATAAGTTAAGTAGAGGTTTCGAACATTTTCCTTTTTCTCATCCGGATTTTTGGATTTGAAAAAATCTTGAGCTTTCTTTCAGGGATTTTCCATGAACAGTCTACGTCAAAGGAAAATTGGTATTTCGGATTTGTGGATTTTTTCGAAAATGCTCTACCCCTTGGACTAAGTACTTTATTTAATTTAGTATATAGAAAATAAAACTTTAATAAAGTTTATCGAAACTCTAAAATTGTTAAAATTTAATTCGTTTTAGGTTAGACTTAATTAAAGATAGCTGCATTTTATTAACTAGTATAACAATTATTTGTCGAAACAAAATATGAGAAACAGCAAATAATTGATATCATGAACCGTACACTATGTGAAGCGGATGATAGGAGCTGCACTAAATTATTTCAAGATGCATTTAATATTTATGAGAATGAATATTAGTCTAACCGCAAGTGAACCAGTGTAGTTGTATTTTCGTCGTATTGGCTACTTGTACGTGCGTTGCATATTTAGTATACCAGGGAATTTCGAAAGTTTTCGCGTATTAGGGCAATAACTCAATTAATATAAATTTAATATTAATAGACATAAATATTATTATTATTACGGTGTACCACCTATAGTCGGAAAACGACAACTAATTAGTTTGGGGAAAAGTAATTCCTCGCTAGGAGGTAATTTGCTTTACTGTTGTGGGTAAATTAAGTATCATAGCCTGAAAGCTTCTATAAATATTAATATATTTATATGGAAAATGTCTTGCCTTTATTAGATAAAAAAACTATAAGTTAAAGAAACAAATTATTTTATTTTAAGCTAGCGAAGTAACATTCGATTAAATATATATTATATACAGGATGTTTCAGAGAATTCTGACACAAATTTACAGGCGTATTCTTTAGGTAAAAAGAATTGAAAAAGGTCCTAAAATAAACGTTTTCCTAAATTGAACTGTTTCCAAGTAAATGGACGTCAAAAATCGGCCTCCAAAACGTTTTAAAACACGCAAATATGCAATTTCTATTATTCCTTGGACCCAATTGTTTCGTTTTCCTAAGCATTGGTTTCTTTTATTTTTAGATAAAAACAAAACTAGTGTCAAAAGTGCTGAATTAATATTAAATATAAATAAATAATAAATATAATAATATATATATATATATATATATATATATATAATATAACATAATATATATATATATATATATAATAATATAATAAATAATCAATATGTTTTAATAATAACAAGGTGTTTCTAAGTGACTACGCCTATTAAAAAAGAATATTATTGAATTTCTTTTTTTTCTTCTAATGCCATAAATAAGTACAAATTTAACACCCTGTGAGGCGTTTTGGAACGTATCTAGCTCATCTCCGTTCCCCCTCCCCGAATGCTAGTACACTGAATGTAGTTGATTTGTGTAGTTAATGGTCTCAATAAACTGTCACCCACAAAACAATGTTTTTAGTGTACAGGTTTAGTTTACAACACATTCTCTAATAGTTTTTTTTGACTGGTACGAGCTTCAATTTTGCAAAAAAAACTTGAGGAAGCCTGAATAATTAAATTCACATTTCTTAAATCTGCTATGCAATGGTGTACTTCACGAATGCAGTATATGCCGATATGTATCTTATGTATGGACTTGCTACCAAACCGATAAACGTTCACGGCGTTTGACAGACGCTGAAGAGAAACTGCCAAAATACAACCAACGGCCCGGGACCTCCTACTGCAGAAGGAGACCTTCCAGAAGACGTAAAGGAACCAGTACTTTCTATCTTTGAGGATGATCCTACGACACATACTAGGCCAGTTAGACGTCAATTGCGAGTCGACCACGTACTTGTCTAGCGTATACTTAGAGTACAGCAGTACCACCAACCCTTACAAAAATTTAAACAATTAAAAGACTACCGTTGAGCTACCGTTAATTGACTTTTCTTAAAATCTACAACTTATGCTCAACTAAAAACAACCAAGAATATTGTCTAAGAAAATCGTTCGACGCGAAACAACATTTACCCGATTTACAGGTTGTTTGCAAGTTGAGAACAACAAATAGACAATTTTTTAACTTCATTAAGTTCCTATGCCACTCTACCTAAAAAAAACATTTTTACATTTAAACTCTAATCTAGTTGGTATAATGCCAGTTGATAATTTATTAGTTGTTGATAAGTTGAGAACCCCAAATGGACAATTTTTTAACTTATTTGAGTTGTTATGACACTCTACCCCAAACACCATGTTGACATATAAACTGTCCTTATTTCATATACTATTGTTATCAGCTAGTTGACAATTTATAGGTTGAGAACAGCAAATAGACAATTTACTAACTTCTTTGAGTTGCTATGACACTCTACACAAAAAAATATTTTGACATTTAAAGGCTTCTCTAGTTCATATATTATTGATATCAGCCAGTTGACTACTTTTAGAATGTTTACAGGAGCTGAGAACAAGGAAACCATATACTTATTTCTAGAAGCTGCTATAACACTCACCAGTGGCGTAGCTAAGAACTGCGAGGCCCCCTCAAAGCAATATTCGGGATTTTTTCCGTTATTTAGCATATAATTTCATAAGAAATTACAGAGCCCCTGAAGCTCTGGGGCCCTCCCGTTTGCGGGGGCCTTATTAACAATACTGACCCTAGTTAGTTAGTAGATGGCGCAATAACCGGCACCAATTACTAACTCACCATCGCTAATTATTTAAAAACACCTTACTTTTATAAACAATATTTGAATAAAGTGTATGAATATATTTTTCAGGTGATCGTATAAATTAATTTATGAGTATAGTATTCGTTGTATACTATCGTACAGCTTATCAGCTTCTTGGTCATTTGGCTAAGATCAATGTGTAGCATCGTTTCGAATTGCTTCTCTCCAAAAATCAATGGAGTACCAATTTTTTCCCCGGAATCACATACTCGCACGGTTTAATCAGAGCCTTTGTTAGCTTTTCTAAAGTTATTTTAAATGCATGATAAGACTTGCCGAGGTTCCACGCAGTTTAAAGGGACCCTTTTGGAAATCAGCTATGAGCTGAAGAGGATATCCATTCTTAGAAGAAGCCTAAATTATTATTATTAATTATCTTATAGCAGCAATTGTTGTAAAAAAATATTCTAATAGATATCAATCAATGTTTAAAAATGCAAGTGGTTTACTATGAAGCATTTTTTTTAAATTAATACCAAATGCTATTTGTTTTGTTATTCCAGACGACGATTATTAAACTCATCTGAAAGAATTATTATTGACATGTGCAATTTGGCAACATGTATCTCTTTTTGAAATTTCTTAATGAAATATAATTTTTCCTTGATCTAACCCAAACCTTATACTTGTGGTACGAACAATCATATATTCGTTCAAAGAATATCAAAAATATCTCGCAGTAGTTTTAAAATAGCATGTGCTATTCTCATTTATAGGGTACTTCAGTTATTGTTCCGTTTCTTTTACATTCGTCCCCTTGTTTTGACTGTTTGGTCTCACTATCGAGAGTCAATGCGGGACCAATTGGTGGATCTGGTAACTCTAGGCCATTTTGTCTCTATGTTGGCGATGGGTCACATATTGGACGATTGACCTTTTTTGTCATGGGTCGTAATTTTGGCCACAGTGCCGCTATGCTGACATTCGCGCAATGTGGCACTCTTTCGACGCTCGCCCATTTGGTAGGAGTAGAAGGAAGGTAAGGTCGACCCGTCAGTCCCAGGATCGAGGATAGAGGATCCGGGATTTTCGATGTGAAATGGGGGTAAAATCGTTGAAAAGTCAATGTATTTAGGGTATTTCTCGCGACGTTTTTTTTTCTTATATCAACATATTATGTTCAGGACCAGCTTGTTTTTGCATTATCTTTATCTCTGCTTATCTTTATCTCGAGTGTTTAACTCCTTAAATAGCGATGTCAAGGAATATTCGTCATATGTCACGTGTTTTGTAGAATGGAATTATTTTTAAATTTAATTTTAGTATCATTAAGTGCCTATATACTAAAGTGACTGTTAAAGCAACGTAGATTTCTTGTTAACCAGGGAGATAGTGTTTGTGCGCGTGCGGGGATTTCCTGGGGCGCGGATTACCTGGGGCGCGATTAATTTAAATTTAAATGAAAACATAGATTTAAGTGTTTCAAAAAGTGACGTCATGGAATATTCAAAGTAGTTGTTAAAGTGACGTAGAATGGAAATATTTTTAAACTTCATTTTAATATCATTAGCGCGTAAGTGGTTCATGTACCCAAATTTGGACCGCAAGTTTTTTTTTAGGTTAATCTCTATGGGAGTTTAACATTACAATAAAACTAATAGGTCCAGTTTGGGGTACTTATGGTCCGAAATAGGGTACATAGGGCCAGTAATGGTGACTTTCATCGCTTTTATGGTACTTTCGGTCCGTTTTGGTCCATTTTTGGTTACAAGACGTGTGAGGGGTTAATGAATGTAGAAAAGCTCTCGACTAGCTCATTTCAAATGGCTATACGAATACGTTAAATTACATTCCGATGTACAAATATATATGTATATACTTTACGTTCAATACGTTTAATGCAACAAAATACGATACTTATATTCAAATATTTCAAAATATTTAATTAATGTACTAAGTTACGTTTAAAGAACCTTTTGTAACAATTCCAATATGTAAATATAGGTATAAAAATACGATATAAACCACTTACCTATATTTTAAATACGGTTAAATACAATTCTTATCCACACTTATTTTATTTTATTTTCATTAATGTGTTTTTATAGAATCTTTCTGACTATATTTGTGTATAAGAATTGTATTTTACCGTATTTTAAATATAGGTAAGTTGTTTTTGTAGTATTTTTATACCAATATTACATATTGTAATTAAAAGTAGAAAAAGAGATTTTTTTGCAGTATGTAAAACCTATTAACATATCGGAAATAGATTTGATTGGATTTAAAGTAGAGTAAAGAGGTTTCTTGTGTGTAGGCTTAGGTTACTATTCTTATTTGCAGTTCAAAAAATATTTATGAATAAATTATATTAAAATAAACTTTGTCGCCCCTAATTTTAAGACGTTAAATGAGGATTACATATAGTGTAAGTTGTAAAGATTGATATGTTCTTGATAACTTAGGTGGGAGATAGTGCGCGCGATACCCTCACGCGTGCGCGGATTACCCGGTGGCTCGGTTAATTTAAATGAAAACATGGATTTAAGTGTTTTAAAAAGAGACGTCATGGAATAATTGATAGTTTATAGTAAACTACGTCACAAGTATTTTGTTAAAGGGAATCAAATTAATTATAAACTCAATTTAATATCATTAAGTGTCTATATACCAAAGTGGCGCTTGATCCAACATCACAAGCATTTTATTAAAATAAATATTAAGTTTTGGTTTTTGTCATATTTTTATACCTATATTTACATATTATTTTTTTTTAATTTTAATTTGCTTATTTACAACACTATCTTTAATATATAAGTTTATTCCTAATTTTATAAGCTTATTACAATTGACATATCATTTTCGACTAATCTTACAAAAATTCTTTAAGAAATAATATTTGTAATAGGAAAATCGTGGATGTTAAATTACTTGAAATCCCGTAAGCCTATGTAGTATTTCTCTATCTATATTGGTATTTCGGAAATATATTTTAACGTATTGATTGTAGAGTATAGAGATTGTTGTAGTATTTTTCTTCCTACGTGCCTGCACCGGATACGTCAATGTTATTCTCTTTGTTAATCAAGCCGACTCTGATCATATGTTTTACACTTTGTTCTACAACGTTTTAACATACACCATTTCAATACATAATTAACTTATTCCATACGCTTTTTAAAACACATGAGATAAAGATAACGAGGAAACAAGTTGACTCTGAACAAATATGTTTTACTCTACGGGAAGGATGTTGTAAGATTAAATTCATAATGGTTAATGTGAAGTATTTTTCTACCTTTTTAAATTTTGTAGTATTTCTTTATCTATATATGTATATCGGAAATGTATTTTAACGAATCGAACGTAGAGTAAAGAGTTTTTTTTTAGTATTTTCTGTCTATATTTGCGTATCGGAGTTGTGTTATGCCGTATTAAAAGTAGAATAAGGATTTTTTATATTATTATTATACCTATTAACGTATCGGAAATTAATTTTATCAAATTTAAAAAGGGATTTTAGTAGTATTTTTCTTTCTATATTTTCGTATTTGAAATGTATTTTAACGTATTAAAAGCAGAATAAAGATGCATAAGAATTCATCTTTCTGACAAGAGTCTAACCAATCATACATAGATCATCTAATCTGGAATTTATGTTAAACAATTGGATGAATTCGTGTTTACAAAAGGTTCTTTTAAACGTAACTTAGTGCATTAATTAAGTATTTTTTTTAAATTTGAATATCGGAATTGCATTTTGTTGTAATAAAAGTGGAGTTCAGTCTAAGCTTGTATATGAGTTAGTTTACAATTCCTCGCCGGGGTGAAATATTCTGTCTATAGCCAATTGAAAATAATTTCTTTACAAATTTACAATATTTAAAATTTTTCCGAATGCACTTCTTCTAGGGCAGCGGTTCCCATTTAATATTGTAATATGTATAGTAATAAAAGTACAATATTTACAAATTTTTATTTTGTTTGACGTATTTCATTTTTAAAAATGTAATAGCTTGACTTAAATAAAGCGTGAAAATTATTATTTTCAAATTGATATTTACAAATCTTTCTGACCATATTTGTGTATAAGAATAGTATTTTACCGTATTTAAAATATAGATAAGTGGTTTATATCGTATTTTTATACCTATATTTATATATTGAAATTGTTACAAAAGGTTCTTTTAAACGTAACTTAGTACATTAATTAAGTATTTTTAAATATTTGAATATCGGAATTGTATTTTGTTGCATTAAAAGTCTAGTTTAGATGTTTTGTAGTATTTTTCTATGTATTTGCATATATGAAATATATTATAGTATCTTTCCGACTATATTTGTGCATAAGAATTGTTTTTTACCGTATTTAAAATATAGGTAAGTTGTTTTTATCGTATTTTTATTCCTATATTTACATATTGAAATTGTTACGCATACGCGGTTCAAATTTAATATTGGAATATTTATAGTAATAAAAGGTGACTATTGTAGAAAATAAAGATATTTTAATTAAAAAAGTTTCTTAATTTCTTTATAGTCTAAAAATATTTACAATATTTACAAATTTTTATATTGTTTAACTTCTTTCATTTTTAAAAATGTAATTGCTTGACTTAAATTCATAATGGTTAATGTGTAGTATTTTTCTACCTTTTTACATTTTATAGTATTTCTTTATCTATATTTGTGTATCGGAAATGTATTTTAACGTATCGAACGTAGAGTAAATTTTTTTTTATATTTTCTTTATATATTTGCGTATCAGAGTTGTGTGTTGTCGTATTAAAAGAAGAAAAAGGAACTTTTCATAGTGTTATTCTACCTATTTACATATCGGAAATGTATTTATATTTTACCGTATTTAAAATATAGGTAATTGTTTTTATTGGCTTGACTTAAATAAAGCGTGAAAATTAAAAGTTACAAAATGATATTTACAAATCGTATACACATAAATTTTATTTTATTTTAATTTTGGTGTTTTTATAGTATTTTTCTGCCTATATTTGTGTATACGAATTGTATTTTACCGTATTTAAAATATAGGTAAGTGGTTTATATCTTATTTTTATACCTTTATTTACGTATTGAAATTGTTACAAAAGGTTCTTTTAAACGTTACTTAGTACATTAATTAGGTATTTTTAATTTACCGTATTTAAAATATAGGTAAGTTGTTTTTATCGTATTTTATACCTATATTTACATATTGGAATTGTTATAAAAGGTTCTTTTAAACGTAACTTAGTACATTAATTAAGTATTTTTAAATATTTGAATATCGGAATTGTATTTTGTTGCATTAAAAGTAGAATTTTGTACTATTTTTCTATGTAATTGAATATCTGAAATATATTATAGTATCTTTCCGACTATATTTGTGTATAAGAATTGTTTTTACCGTATTTAAAATATAGGTAAGTTTTTTATCGTTTTTTTAATACCTATATTTACATATTGGAATTGTTCAAAAGGTTCTTTTAAACGTAACTTAGTACATTAATTAAATATTTTTAAATATTTGAATATAAGTATCGTATTTTGTTGCATTAAACGTATTGAACGTAAAGTATATACATATATATTTGTACATAAGAATGTAATTTAACGTATTCGTATAGCCATTTGAAATGAGCTAGTCGAGAGCTTTTTTACTTTCAATAACCCCTCACACGTCTTGTAACCAAAAATGGACCAAAATGGACCGAAAGAACCCTAAAAGCGACCAAAGTCACCATTACCGGCCTTATGTACCCTATTTCGGACCTTAAATACCCTAAACTGGACCTATTAGCTTTATTGTAATGTTAAACTCCCACAGAGATTCACCTAAAAGAAAAAACTTGGGGTCCAATTTTGGGTACATGAACCACTTACGCATTATGATATTAAAATATTTCCATTCTACGTCACTTTAACAACTACTTCGAATATTTCATGACGTCACTTTTTAAAACACCCAAATCCATGTTTTCATTTAAATTTAAATTAACCGCGCCCCAGGTAATCCGCGCACGCGCGCGAACACTACCCCCCTGGTTATCAAGAAATCTCCGTTGCTTTAACAGTCACTTTTGTATAAAGGCCCTTAATGATACTAAAATGAAGTTTAAAAATAATTCCATTCTACAAAACACGTGACATATGACGAATATTCGTTGACATCGCTATTTAAGGAGTTTAAACACTCGAGATAAAGATAAGCAGAGATAAAGATAACGCAAAAACAAGACGGTCCTAAATATAATATGTTGATATGAGACAAAAAAACAAATCGTCGCGAGAAATACCCTAAATACATTGACTTTTCAACGATTTTACCACCATTTCACATCTAAAATCCCAATCCATGTTTTCATTTAAATTAACCGAGCCCCCCGGGTAATCCACGCACGCGCACTATCTCCCACTCAGGTTATCAAGTATCATATAACTTACATAATTTCAACTTATTCCGTACAATAAAACACGAGATAAAGCCAAATATATACGTTCAAGTACCATATAAGTGTACTCTTGAAATATTCGAGATAAGCGGAGATAAAGAAACACGTTGGTCCAGAACACAATATGTTGTTATGAGAAAAAACAAATCGTCGCGAAAAATATCATAAAAACATTGACTTTTCGATTATTTTACCCCCATTTCACCCCTTAAATCCCGGATCCTCGATCCTGGGACTGACGGGTCGACCTTACTTTCCTTCTACTGGTAGGTCACTATAAGCTCGCCCATTTTGTTGCTTACTCGAAGCTCGACAATTTTGTCGCTCATTCAAACATCGCCAATTTGGAAGTTCACTATAAGCTCACCCATTTGGTAGGTAACTATAAGCTCGCCCATTTTGTCGCTAATTCGAAGCTCGCCGATTTGGTCGCTCTTTGGACTATTGAGTTAGGCAACTTTTAGTCTTCTGATCATCTGTTTGTCGATCTTTCGTCAGTCTCTTATAACTCGAAAAATGAGCAACTTTTTCTAAATCCGTAAAGCAGTTATCTGGCTTCCATTAGAAAACAATTGATCTCACGAAAAAAAATTTGATGACAATATTTGGGCTACCGATTTTTCGGTAAGGGAATTCCATTTACAAAACGTTCAATATTTAAATAAGGCCGATTATCCAAGACCAGTTGAATTTTGTCAGTGGTTTAAGGAGCTGGCTAACGACGTCAATTGGTTAAGTACGCTCCAAGTTTCTAACGAGGCTAATTTTCAACTGGCGGAATCTTAAATTTGCATAATCGTCACGAGTGGCAGCAAGAAAATACGCACGCGACTACCGTAAGGTCACATCAAGTGCAGTTTAGTTTCAACGTCTGGTGCGGAATTGTTGGCGACCATTTAATTGGAACTTATTTTCTACCAAGACACATTGGCGAGTCATACTTAACCTTTCTTCAAGACACTTAACCAGAGCTACATGAAGACCTACCCCCTCATCTTAGTCCTCGGGCTAGAGCTAATCTTGATGCCGAGTTTCCTCAGGGGTGGATAGGACGAGGCGGAACTGTTGCATGGCCAGCTAGATCTCCTGATTTGAACCCATGTGATTTCTATCTTTCGGGCCATATCGAGCACTTGGTTTACAAGACTGAAGTTCGAGACGTCAAAGACCTACCCCAACGCATAATTGACTCCTGCCTCACAATCCGAAACACGCCTGAAATCTTTCGTTGCATTCAAGAATCTTTCCGAAGACGCATCCAAGCTTGCCTACACGCCAATGGGGGCCATTTCGAACAAATTTGTAATTACAGTGATCAATGTTATGTTGTTAGGCAGTATATGTAACCTCTGAGAAACCATTAATCAAAGAAATGATTTTTTTACTGTCTCTTGGTAATTTAAATCACCTTGTCATTATTTAAATAGTAACGATAGCATACTTCTTGATGCGAACGCTTAGTAAGCTTTTGCTAGTAGAAATTTTTATTAACTTATCTCATAAGACAGTTTTTACTCAAAGAACACGAATTTCTACGCATACCCAACTTTAAGTTCTGGGGACATCATGTAAAATTGATATACAAGACTGAAGTCCGCAACATTGATGGCCTACGACAACGAATTATTAATCGCTGTGAAACTATTCGCGACCGAAACGGGTCTAGATGACGCAACGGTTCCGAACGGTATTAAGGGGTCTAATTACGTCAAGCGTCTGCTTAAGTTTTACCTCGTTATTTTCTACCACCTCGAATCTTCGAACGGATTCAAGAATGATTTGCGTGGGCCCCAGGTGATCATTTTCTACATTTTTGGTACATCAGTTAAATTTGTACTTTCAAGTATCTTTCAATTGGCGTACTCACTGTGAAATTCCTTGTTATTGTTAATTTCTACACGTAGATAACTTCTTTCATTTAATAACGAACTTTTGATACTAGTAATCGTTTTCGTATCTTTTTCGATAAAAAAAACAAATGCTTTAGGAATAATATAAACTGCACGTTTAAGCGTTTTTCAACGTTTTGGAGGTCCACTTTTTACAGTTAATTACTCGAATACGATTCAATTAAGAAAAACGTTTTTTACTTGTTAGTACCTTTTTCACACCCCAAGAACTCGCCTATAAATCTGTGCCATACTTCCCTGAAAAAAAAACCTGTATATTATATATTAATAATTCATTTTTCTCGGATCGTTCTTAGAAATAATAAGTAGTGAGCGAGATTATCGATCTAGTGGCTAGTTCCCTTTACGCCGTACACTGCGGTGAACCGTCTCGTGTTATCAGTCATTAACAAAGGCCGACAGTCTACGTATGGCCGCGTCTCAAGTAAGTCACCAATTTATGCCCGACATATTTGCCTAAAGGCGAGATGGGCCACTGATAGTTTGTGTTTCCTTTTGTAAAGCATTTAATAAGCTTACCCTTAACAGATAAATTTCCTAATAGATGTATAAAATCTAGGTGTTTCTCTTTTCTTTTAGATGAGTAATTATTTTCTCTTAGTACTGAATATTTTATGGCTTTCTTGCTACAGCTAGGTAATAGAGAAAAGGAATAGTTTTCTGTCATCCAATTGAACCATTGAAAATTATCATTCAAAGCGTCGTTGGTCTAATAACTATCTTAAATTTAATAGAAAAGAGTACTTTGGGAAATGGTACGTTTCAAGGAACCGTTGCTATGGCTTGGATTTTATTGAGTAGTCAGCGTTTATTTCAATAGACTTTCTTTATTTAAAACCGGTCTCTCGAAGCTTATTTAGAAATAATGTATTTTGGAAAAACGTTTTGGCTTTCCAAATATTTTTATTTTCAGTTTAAATAGAACCATATAGTGACCCACGTTAAAAATTAATTCAGCTGCCGGATTTAAGTCTCGTGTTAAGTTTTAAAACTGCAAAACAACAAGCTTTCTGAACTTCTATCGTTGCTCGCTAGGTGGCCACATGTTGAACCTAATTTAAAGGGAATCGAGCTTTTCCTCGTCACTCCCATCTTTCCACGCGCTGTCAACCGACAAGCGTTTCCCCTCCAAAGTTCGGTGGCTAAATGTGTGTAAAGTCAGTAAAGTGCGAAATTTACGGTTGACTCTGCCCGCCTCTACCAAGGCCGTGTGAGGGGTTGGGGGAATGAAAAGCATGCTCAATTTGTTTTTTTGCCACCGAACTTTGGAGTTTGGAGCCCCTTAAACGTACAAAAATCTTGGAAATACAAACTTTTCATGCCTATACTCCTATACTACTTTCGTTTAACGGATGAAACGTTTCTATGTTATTTTCCAAGTTGGGGTCGGATGTCAAGTAACAATAGCAGGTTACATCTGTTGGATGTAACTATACCACTCCCCTTACTTAATGTATAAACAATATTGGAAAAACCAGGATTTTCACTCCTATACTCTTATACTACTTTCGTTTAAGGGATGAAACTTTTCTTTGCGATTTTCCAAGTTGTGGTCGGATGTCAACTAACAATAGCAGATTAAAATCTGTTGTATGTGATTAGACCACTCAATATATTGCAGACGAATCATGAACCATTAAGGCCTTTATTAACTAATAGTTAATACGTCAAACGAAAACGTGACTAATATCAATGGCACTCGTCAACATTCCGATATAGTGAAGCGTTTTTATTCACCATATACAATTAAACTTTATAATCAGCTAAGCTAAAACCCAAGACATCACCTTAGTTCTAAGTCAGTTAACGACTATAAATGCCTTTCAATTAGTTCATATGGTTACTCTGATAATTTCACGCCTCGAAAACAAGACGTTTGCTTACGAAAAGTGTTAACAGGTTATTCTATGTTTTCACGATGGCACTAACGATGGCACTAATCTGGCGAAATTAATCGATATATTTACGGAAAAATTATATCTTTATTCAGTTTATAGTGCAATCGCATAACGCAAGAACTACCGAATTTTTATTAAAAAATTTAAACCCTGCAAACAAACAAACATAAACGAAATATTTTATTTATATAGATTTGAGTCGATGGGGCTTAGCTACCGCCGCCGTACAAAAAAGGTCAAACATAAGTATCCAAATAAATACGCTGGTAAGTGTTTCACATCTTTTATAAATGTAATCCAGGACGGTAGATTTTTTCTTTAGGTTTATCGTATTCTATATATTTACAAGGAACAGTCCCAGTATATACTCTACAGCAACGAGATTTGAGTGTGTCCAGTCTAAGACCATTTACACCTGGACTGCAATGAAGGTAGGCGTTGTTGTTAGGCTAGTGTCGCTGCTACCCCAACGCCACCATCGTTATTTAGAGGCAACTCTCGTCCGCAACGGAATTCGGCTGTAAAAACGCGTTCACTTCGCGCTCCTTTCGTTCATAGCGTCATAGCCAACTAAATACATACAGGCCATGATATGTATTTTTTTACCGATTTTTTATTTGGCTGGGGCCATTTGTTATGTATCACCGCTAGATGGCAACCATATGGGTAAAAACTTCAAAGCACGGCCAACTTTGATAATGAGTAGTTGGCCGTAGTTCGGGACTGGAAGGTTGGAGAGTTAGTGATTTTAGTATACTTTTCTCGACGGACCTTGGAGTGGGGGCAGTTCCTAGTCATGATATTCATTATATTTGAAATATTTGGTAAGTTTTTATTGTTTAGTTGATATTAGAGGAGTGGAACTTTAATGTTTCATGTTTCCTTTCTTTCTTGTTAGTATTATGAAGTACTTTGCTATGCCCCTAGTTTGAGTTCCTATCAAGATTTATCTTGCATAATTTGACTATGCATCTTGTAAACTACTACTATTTTTGTCATATCAGAGCCAAAGTTTTTCTGATACATAGCTGAGTGTGATTAACAGCAAAATGTGAAGTACAACAATAAGCCAAGAGTACAAAGCTGATTGTGATAATTGAAGAACAAAGCTGATTAAGATAATTGAAGTACAAAGTTAATTGTGATATATGTAGTACAAATTTAAGCAATTGTACTAACAACAAAATGGTTCATTATTGCATAATCAAGAACTGTGAATCCAATAATAAGAAACTGAGCAGCCAAAAAAATCTTAATGCTTCCAGTATTAGTTTTCATAAATTTCCTGATGACGATAAAAAGCGTGATGCTTGGGAAAAAGTTATTTTGTCTAAATTAAAAGGAGATGATAAAAACAAACCAGCATTGAAGCTGCATTCTGATTCACGCTTGTGTAGCAAACATTTTCTGAACTCTGATTATAGACCAAGCTTAAATCAAGGTCGAAAAAGGCTTTTACAACATGCAGTTACTTCAGTGTTTCAATTTGAAGTCGTAGTAAAGAAACCTAGAGTTATTAATACCGATGAAATTAACCAACAAGCCGCTAATCCAACTATTTCGATAAACTCATCTCCCTCCATTTCAAATAGGAAAACTCCTTTCAGTGCTAGTTTTTCAAGAAATGTATCTCATTTAAGTCCAAACGTTTCAAGAAATCTAAGTCCTTGTCTTTAAAGTCCTTTAAGAAATGGATATCATTTAAGTCCAAGTGTACGTAAAGTCGAAGCAAAGAAACAGGAAGAGCAATATGGAAACCTGCAATCTAATACCTCTAAAACACAGATACCTGACAAAACAAACTGTGGTTCACCTCAAAAAGTTGTTTGTGATCGTGCAAATCAGTTAAAGAAGAGGAGACTATTTCTTGAAGCTGAAACTTGTAACATAGGTCCCTCCAAGAGGATCCTTTCAACCCGACTTACAAAGCAAATAAAATCTGTACATAAGAGTTCTTAAAGTACTTCATCAAAAGAAATATCATTAGAGGATATTAATTACATTTTGCATAGTTCGTCAACGTTAAGCACATCAATATCAATAGATGCTAGTTTTTTCAATCAAAATTTTCCCATTGAAAGCTTTCCTATCTCAGAATCTCAACAACCATCTCAAACAGCTGAAATTGGTATCCAAGTCTCTGTGCCTTCAGTATTACGTCAAAGAAACTCAAAGGCTCGCTGCACATCTAACCGTAAACAAACACGTACCATATCGCAACTCAAGAAAAAAATTAGTAAAATGAAAGAGAAAATCACAACCTTAACTTTAAAACTTAGAACACAAGGCCACTAAAAGTAATTCTTTCAATAAGCAAGTGGCTGAAATAACAACTGCCAGTGGAAATGGAAATATTAAAGCCAAGTTTATTGTTGAACAAATTATGTCATTCAGAAAAAAAATCAAGTTTCAAGAGTCTACCCTTAAAATATGCTGCATATGGAATAAAAAAATCTCCATCTGGGTATCAATATGCAAGAGATTTGGCTTTCTTACTTTTACCACACCCAAAGACCTTGAAGCGTTACTTAGGTGCTAGTACTAGCGAAACAGGAATTACCACCCTGGTAAAGGCCAGATTGAAAGCAGACTACAAGAGATTGGAAAATGACCATGAAAAATTTGGATCAATTGTCATTGATGAAATGTCTATTCATTCAAAATATACCTACGATCGACGACTTGACAAATTTTTTGGAGATAATGATACCACTGCTATGGAACTTGGGGTAACCGATTGCCTCGCAACATATTTATTGTGTTTTCTTTTCCATGGGTTGTCGTCCGATTATAGAATTCCAGTGGCATACTTCTTTACGGGAAAGTTAACCGGAGAGTTACTCCATAAGCTTACTTTAGAAGTAATCAAAGAAGTTGAAACGGCTGGATTTAAGATTGTACGCCTAGTCACTGACAATGCAAAAACTAATGTATCGTGTATCAAAATATTTGGGCAAGGACAACTCAAACCAGAAGTACCTCACCCTGAAGATAACAACAGAATGCTGCTTTTGTCATTTGACCCAATGCATATAATGAAAAATTTAAGAAATCAGTTTCTGGACCGTGACTTTTCTTTCATTGGGTTGACTATCTCAGCTAAGTTTTTGAAACGACTTTATGAGCTTCAAAAGGGAATTGTAGTGAAAATAGTCAGATTCCTAAGCCGAAAATATTTATATCCAAATAATATAGAAAAAATGAATGTTGGCAGAGCTGCAAGACTGTTTTCTCCGGAAGTCACCAAAGCATTAAAAACAATCATACGGCTTAGAGTTTGTGATGTTGTTGAACTGGAAGACCTTGAAACATCTATTTACTTTATGGAAATGATTCTTAAGTGGTACGAAATACATGATATATGTAGCCCAAAGCAAGCAATTTTCACAAGAAACGAAAATAAGTTACCCTTTTCTGACATCAACGATGAGCGGTTAGATTGGCTTCGGCAAGAATTTATCCCTTTTATACAAATGATCCAAGAAAATGGCACCCACAAAACCTTCATATTCAGCGATGAAACATATGAAGCTGTTTGCCTAACTACACAATCAACAGTGTTGCTGGTGAAGTTCCTTCTAAATTCTGGTTTTTTTTTACGTGCTAACGAGTAAAGCATCTAGTGATGCAATTGAGATGTTCTTTAGCCATGTGAGACAAATGGGGGGCTACAATAATACAATGGATGTAAGAAATTGCGTCAATGCCATAGAAACTACCCTAAAAATTGGATTGATCAAGCCATCGAAATATGGCAATGCAGATAAAGATTTTCAGCTCATAACCAGTTCAAGTACTAGTTTAAAAGAAATTCAGGATCTTGCGAAAATTGAAAAATGGAAATGTTCAAAAGAAGACTGTATCAAAAAAATTCCTTACAATGTAATGATGGTACTCAATCGAATTGGAAAAAATGATGTCAGAGGTGAATTTTATCACTATGATATGTTTTTAATTACCTTTTGTTCTAACTAAATTATAATAATATTCCATTTTTAGATTCATGCCCAATTACAGTGAGAAACACCGCAGTGGCTATGATTGCTGGATTTATTGGCAGAGTTTCCGAAGAGAACTTCACATGTTCTTTTTGCCTCGACTTTCTTAACAAACCAAAAACAATTCTCCAATATTATCTTATGTAAACTTTTTAGACCGAGGAGGATTGAAATATCCGAGTAACTACCTAAGAAATGTGTTAGTAATTGTAACAGATTTTGTAATGGCAGTTTTACCATGTCTACCACGACAAAATACCCTAAATATTTTGGAATTCATTTTAATGCCCTATATAACGAAAGCTTTCAAATGTCAGTGCGAGGAGTATGAAAACCTTTGTAAAATAATGATTACAAAATATGTAAGACCTCTCCTCGATAATTACGCAAATGATATAACTGATCTCAAACAAAAAAGAAAGAACTATAACAAGAAACCATTGTCAAGAAAGTACCTGACTCTTTAAGGAAATTAAGTTATATTGACTGAAATTTCTAATTAACTGTATTCTTTTTATTTTTGAAACATGCTTTGTGAGATGATAGTAATTATAATAAATAATTTTTAAACATGCTTTGTGAGATGATAGTAATTATAATAAATAATTTTTAAACATGCTTTGTGAGATGATAGTAATTATAATAAATAATTTTTAAACATGCTTTGTGAAATGATAGTAATTATAATAAATAATTTTTAAACATGCTTTGTGAGATGAGAGTAATTATAATAAATAATTTTTAAACATGCTTGGTAAAATGATAGTAATTATAATAAATAATTTGAAATTGATAATAATAATGATAAGATAAAGATAAAAATATAGATATGGAAACTACCTTACTTTTAAAATCCAAATTCAAATTTTCCGCGCTTCTAAACCCCATATGATCGCCATCTAGGGGTGTTCATAAAATCGCTAAGTTGCCCTACTCTATTTTTACATATCATGGCCTGTATGTATTCAGTTGGCTATGATAGCGTAGCCCTCCTCTCCCGACATTTTACTCGGTCGCCCCGCGAGTCGTGACCAATTTTCGACCGTTATTTACGGAGACAAGGCTTAAGTGGAAACCACATGGCAAAGTTTATTGAAATTCCACCTTAAACGTTTTGGGAACTTGTTGAAAGTATGTTTCATTATTAATTTTCTAATTTTTTAAGGAAATGTTTTTAATCATTTTTATCATGGTGTTACATACTCGTCCACCCGCTAGAAAGGAAGAGTAGGGCTTCCACTCCAAGAAATTTGAAATTCCCTTTTTCTTTATTAGGTAACCAAACAAATTCCCTTTTTTTCCCTTTTTAATGTTAGAAATTCCCTCAACATTTCCCTATTGATTTCTAACATAATACGAGTTAAATATAATATTTTCACCTAATATTTAAGTCAAGGAATATTATAAAATACATTTATTTTATTATTATAGACCACGTACCTTAAAAAAGGGCTACGGCCCGAAAGCTCACCATAATAATTTTATATTTCTTTTAATAAAAGGAAAACAAATTTTAGTCGTGTAGTATCGTGTCTCTTTGAGTAATTTTTAATGTTATACAAAACCATGACTTTTAAAACTATAAATGTTAAGATATTTAGCAACAAGAGTCCAAAAGGTATTCCTGAAATTTCTTCTAGAGTCAATGTGACGGACATGATATTCAGGTTTAGGTTAATTAATCACAAAGTGTTTAGTAACTATTGGAACTGTCAAAAAGCATTCAAGTTGGAGAAAAGACTAGACTATATTTATTTTCAATGAACTATATTCTGCTCATAATAGTGGTAACTTACATTGTTTTCCAGAAAAATGGGAAATTCCCTTTTCCCTTTTTTTCAAAAAAAGATCCCTTTTCTAATTTTTAAAGTTGAAAATTCCCTACAAAGGGAGAAATTCCCTACAAGTGGAAGCACTGGGGGGATCCAAAAAGGGGGGAGTTGCTGCATGTTTACGGATTACTTTCGCGGATTTTCTCAACTTGGTGGTGTTTTGTAGCGGACACTCCGAAATCGGAGTTATAACATTGGCATTATAGTCCAGGTGTAAATGGTCTTAGGCCCAGTTGTCAACATTATAAATTTTGGAGAAACATTTTATAGTTCTATTTTCCCGAATGACGTGGCAAATTTTATAAAAGTTAAGATGTCCGAATATCAAAAATAAACGGGTATCATATATTCTAATTTAATTACCTATTGGTTTATGGTTTTGTCAATTATAATATAATTTTATAAAATGAATTTAATATTTATTTTCAAGGGTTATTCTAATACTTTGCGAATGTAATGGAAAGTTTTTATTTTTAACAATTTTTATTTGACTATGTATAGAATTGTTAGCTTAGGTTAGATTGGATTGGGTTAAGTTTTTATCTAGTTATGCTATTTTAATATCCACAAAATATCTCATTTATTATTATTTGTACATATTAGAGTAAAATATTCCTTAATTATTGAAAACTCTATTAATGGGTCTTTTAATTACTTTATATTATAATAAAACAGCATTTATAAAACCATTTACTATAAATTTTAATTATAAAATAATAAAAATTACTACAATAGTATCATATTTTCAACATGAATATTTCAAAGGAACGATCATTTTAATGCCAGACGTAAATTTAAAAAAAATTGCAACAATCTAGTCTATCTTTGCAATTATACTAAAGTAAGTCTAGTCGAAGTCAATATGAGTTTAACCTAGACGAAATGGCAAGATAAAGAATTTCAATCGTTTCTAAATAAGCAAACTGCCTGAAATACGAAACTGAGTAAAATTAAAGTGGCCATTTATGTATCAGTTTGCGTTAACATGCTGTCCGTTTACAAAATGCTTAAGAAAAAATCGTGTTAAAATATGAACGTAATTGAAGTTAAGGGTGACAGAAGTCGTATTCCTTTGATGAATAACAGTAGCTTCCATTTTGGACCCATTAAACTGAATGACCACTGTTACGGGCCCTGAAAGATCAACTAAGCATTCGAGACACGCCTTATGTGTATTTTCTTATACCTTTTTTACCTTTAAAGTGTAATGAACGCCGTCGTGCTTTCGACTATAAGGAAATTATCATGTACCCTTACCTTTTGGAGTTGATTATTTGGCCAAGAGAAAGATGCTATTAGGCTTCTCGTTTTTTGCGAAATGTTAAGTGTAAATTAGCAAACCAAGGTATCTATGAGAAAGGCTGGTCATATGACCGGACCACTCTCGCAGATCAAATCAGTTCCGAAAATGGGCTAAAGTCGCTTACGAGATCAAAATGCCATCTGCTAAGGGAGTTAAATCTAACCTCGGATTTCATTTCGATCTCTATGATATAGGCCAATTCGAATCTTTCGACTGAGCACGAGTCTCTAGGGCATACGACAGCGGAAGAATGAAGGGACCCGTTGTCTGCAGTGACACGGATGATGAACTAATGTAAGCCATTCTCACGCGATAAAATTGAAATGACCATCAAAAGTTTACCAACTGGTAAAGCTGCTGCCAAAGATAAAATTTCCAATTAGTTCGTTTAATTTAGAATCCCTTAAGAAAAATTTTATTGGCGCTTTGTTTCTTAAAGTGGACAACTATTTTTGTATTTTAACACAAATTGATTCGAAAATACCTGCTTCGCCCCTTGAAGTGACTTTTCTCGATAATCTGACAAAGATACAGAAATAACACAATCTGATGGCGCGACATGAATTTCCCGTAGAATTCGCCCTTGTGAGATCGACGCTCAATACCCTTTTATAATTGAACCTCAACTAACCGAACCTACTTTACCTAACAGAGCCTTATCTAATGCGGGTAAACATATCCAAAGCAAGCCTTAACCAAGCAACTAGCAATGAATTTAAATATATTTATAGTTTTATTTAAATATATAACTCAGACTTCATTCTTAAATGAGGAATACAAATATTGAAACACTACTTACTGATTTTCAAAGACAAAATAACAATATTTCGATGCTAAGACCACGCCATTCTCACAAATGATATTTGAAAACCACACATCAGTCGATTTAAAATAAATGAGGATCGTACCTAGAACAAATTGAAATATAATTTATAATTGACGTCATTGTAAGATTGCTTATTGTCGCTGCAAGGCCGACAAGACAACATATCCGCAATGACATTATTCGTCGATTTGACAAATGCAATGTCATATTGATACCCAGTCAGGAACTATACCCAACGCTGCATCCGTAGTGAGAGAGTCGATGGTTATGATGCATTTGGTTTGAAGAGACTTACTAATGGTCCAGGAGACAGAGGGGTGAACCGTAGGATTCGGTCCGGCAAAGGTATTTTGAATGATTCTGGTATTTTCGAGGGCGCTGATCACGAATCTTCCGGGTGCCAGAGCGAGAAAGTTGGGCATTTTAAGTTATGACGTCATCAAGATGGCAACCGGTACCATAACACTAAACTGGATTTACCTGGCAGCACTTTACAACCGTCCTATACTGTGTATCACCTCAACCTCACTCTGAATTTATACTTCCGAACCAAACGTTTCTCACATTTCTTACGGTGCGTTTCACGTCTGAAACGTGTCTCGGGCGAGGGGCAGGTCACTTCCTTGATTAACGACGCACCCCTCAAAAGATTAAATCCTATTTAATCGTGATTATTTTGTTAAATTCAATTTAATCACGATTATGTTGATTAAATCACGATTAATCATGGTTAAATGATTATATCTGATTTAATCATGATTAAATGATTAAATCCTGATTGAAACGATTAAATCGTGATTAGTATGATTAAATCATGATTAGTAGGATTAAATCGTGATTAGTATGATTAAATTGCAATTACAATCAAACACAATTGCGATAGAACCATCAATATTAATAATTAAATTTAAATTATCGTACTTTAGTTTTGATTTTAGTTATAAAATCTCGATTTTATTGATTAAATCGTGATTAAATTGATTAA
Organism: Leiobunum rupestre; assembly: GCF_980474605.1. Classification (NCBI taxonomy): domain Eukaryota; kingdom Metazoa; phylum Arthropoda; class Arachnida; order Opiliones; family Sclerosomatidae; genus Leiobunum; species Leiobunum rupestre. Next base: position 49,682,956 of record NC_143386.1, on the reverse strand, counting down.
ATTTAATTAAAATGATTCAATCTGATTAAAATGATTAAATCTCGTTTAAATCATGATTAGATTGATTTAATTGTGATTATATTGATTTAATTGTGATTATATTTTCTAATCTTGATTATATTTTCTAATCTTGATTATATTTTCTAATCATGATTTGATTTGTTTAATCTTGATTACCCTGATTAAATCACGATTCATCTGAATTAATCATTTTACTATGATTAAGACGCACCCAAAATGGAAGTGACCTGCCCCTCGGTCTCGGGCGTCCGAGAGAGATAAATTTTGGGGGTTGGCTCCTCGAGTCCTTCCCCTAAAAAAACCGGTGTACAGAGCCGTACCTTTGACTGTACTAATGGTATTACGCGTAATCTTTGAAGTCCCTGCCTTTGGTAGTGCTAATCTAAGCGTAATCCGGCGTAATCGGCTTACAGAATTTCTAAGAGTGGTTAGCCACTCGGAATAGATGGTCTCAGCTCCGCAACTTTAGTTGCCGTCTTGACCACTCGATGGGGTCTCCACTGAAATTTTTTTCTCTTTCTCGCGTTTGCTCTCTATACAAGCTCTCACGTCATGAAACCCAGACTAAGGTACCCGACCGAGACCCGGAATTCGGCTACTTAGAGATCCACATCCATGGATGGTACAAATAAAATGTAGGCTTGCAATATATTATTTGAAAGAGTTTCGCGATTACTTGGTCGGCACAATATTAAAGAACCCCTAATTTATTAATATATTCCACTAGGGTGAGCTGTTATAGGTTGAAGTTCAACACATTACATATGAATAAAAATATTTATTCAAATGGCATACATATATTTATCAGTTTTCGTCTTATCATCGTCAATTCTACAACAACTGGATTAACTGAGTGTTTATTTTTACAGTTATCGCCCCCTTCACATTTGCAATAAGACGTACACGATATGTCAGAAGAATTACAGTTACATCGTTTACCTTTGTACATGTTTTTAGAATGGCCAGAGCAAGCAACAACTTTCAGCAACCCTTCAGGAGCTGATATACCAAAATTGGGTATCGGGACCTCCTTATCCAAGTGCTCCCCAAATTTGCTGATTTCTAATTTTGGGGGCTCAAGCTTATCCGCGGCACACCAAGTCAAGAGATTTCATCTTCGGTGGGTCTTTCATCCGGGTAAAAATTTGGTACCGTAACGTGGTCATCTCATTCCATTGGCTTCCACCATACACATTTACCATGAAAGCTTTAGCCGCTTTTGTGTAATTTTCTTCCGAGGCCATCTCGTCGCGCATTGGGGAAAGATCTAGTTTCGATCTGAAAAAATATTTTAAGGCACCAACCTTCCCTTTCCAAAAACGGGTAAGAAACGGAATCACACCCGGTCAAAACCTGAAAGGGAAAAATAGAGCTGCTTATATCAATTATTCGTCCGTCAAACATCTTCGTCGACACTGTGAATTGTGACTTCGACCTCTTCGTGTTTGAATAAACATTGTCCCTCTCCAATAAGGCAAACTTTAGTTTCGTTGTAAGATTTAAAGACGGCTCTAACTAACTGAAGTTTTTTATAATGACTTTTCATGATCATTTCTTTAGGGGGAAGTACCGTGTCCTTTGTCCAAATAAGTTGCTTTGGAGATGCGTTTCCCACGCGTTGAGCTCTTGACCCTTTCTTATATTTATCGAAAATTACAAAACTTTTGTGATTACCGTTCATATATTGACATATCTTAGAAGGAAGGTCAGAAACAGTACCAAGTTTTGGCCATGAAAGCCAAAGAGCTAAAGAGCTTCGTTACCATCAACCAGTTCCACATCAATCTCAAATGTTGAATTTCTCGCTTGTAAAAACGGTTAGCTTGGAAACTAATGTCGATTTCGTACCTTTTCTCATATCTCCATATTCGTCAAACAAAGAGGTCGGGACTGCCGAAAGTTCGTACTTAAATAAATCTTACAATTCAACCTAGCTCTTATTAGGCATGATAAGTAGCCGCGCATAAAGCGTTTCCATATCGTAAAGTTGTCGGTCCCCAATTTTTACCGATTTATTTGAAGCTTCCATATAAATAAGATATTAAAAGCCTAAGTATTGTTTGTAAAAATCAGCATTAAGGGCTTGAAAATTATCACAGCGCCTCCTAGTGGCAGATATTAACTTAACCGCGTCGAAATTACTTAGGGGTTTTAAAATGCTTTTAAATGAGATATTATAAGCCTATATTCTCTGCGAGAATCAACAAAAATCACATTGCCCCCTGGTGATAGATATTGGCAATTCATTACAACTATGATATGAAAAAGTTCAATATCTATCAAATCACACCTTAAACGTAATATTCGGACCAGGCGTTCTGGTGGTAAATCTCGTTTAGTGTTATGGTACAGGCGGCCATCTTGATGACGTCTTAACTTAAAATTCCCAACTTTTTCGTCCTCGAAAAAACCAGAATCTTTCAAAATACCTTTGCGAGACCGAATGCGACGGTTACGTCAAAAAAGTCTATCTGTCTCCTAGAGTACAACGGTTGGTGGTCCGTCCAGAGCGTGAAATGACGACCAGAGAGATACTGATGGAATTTCTTCACCAATTTTAGGCCTACAATGCCAAATAAATAAATGGTATTTCTTCTATGTAAAACCCAAAATCGCCTGGACAAATAACTGATGGTAGTAAATTTACTTTATCAATAGTTCTTTCCGCTGGTGTACCGTGATACTAAAGCCAATATGGGAACTTACTTCGAAGGACTGGATGGGCCAATTACGGAGCTCTTTATTTCCACTTCCAAATTTCTCAAGAAAGTGTTTCATTTACTATGTACGCACAGGTCAATTCGTTTAAAGAAGCTAGGCCTGACTAAAAATTAAAATTGAAACAGTACCACCGTCTTTCGGAGACCAGAATTAAAATTTATTTTCCTGACATAATAATTGAAAAACTATCTATCACCTATTTCTTATTTATGGCAAATTAAAAATATACAATTAAATCCTGTTGCAATTAAAATGGCACGACTATATTAATTTGGTGGTTGCTCGTAACGTCGTAGGCATACGTCACAGATCCTAAAACAAAACTCCAAATGATCCCGCGAAGTAATCATAGGCTTTTTATTGTCATAGCCGACCTATACGCGTTACCATGGCAAAGAAAGAAGCCACTACCATGAGCCGGCTATAGTTTCATTTAATTTAAAAAATTCTACCCGATTTCTGGAACGATGGAAGAGAACGTTTTAACGACCAATGCTAGATGTAGCAATTCAATTGAGAAATGAGAGAGGTTCCGCTTAAGATATGACCTTAAGTATTAGATCATGCTAGTTGATATGCAATATACCTACTCAGTTATCTAACCCAACCGATATTTTATTGGTTGGGACCTACGAACTTCGCAACACAGTGAAGTTAGATCCCTGATTTCCCCAAGTAGCCCTTGTTTCGCAATTTACCGTTGAAAATAGTATTTCCCCTGGAAAATAACGCGAAGGATCTTAAAAAACCCCAATTTATATACTATAAAAAATTCTTATATATCATGTACTGAATATTTATATAAAATAATTCTTATATTTAAAAAAATTAGCGTAACAATATTTTTTTGTTTATTTGGAAATAACATTTTATTCTCTCTGAAATCGCACGTGTGGTGTGATGTTAGTTGATTGACATGTTTTTGAAAAATGATAAAAACAATCCCCGTTTTTAGAGATTCTGTCATTCACGTTACCCATAGTACCTACAAAAGTAAGTAGAAGTTTTCACGATGAATATTTTCTGGGCGACAAAGTTTATTTTAATATAATTTATTCATAGCCTACACACAAGAAATATCTTTACTCTACTTTAAATCCAATCAAATCTATTTCCGATATGTAAATAGGTGGAAACATATTGCAAAAAATCTCTTTTTCTACTTTTAATATGGTAAAATACAATTCCAATATGTAAATATCGGTATAAAAATACGACAAAAACAACTTACCTATATTTTAAATATGGTAAAATACAATTATTATACACAAATATAGTCAGAAAGATACTATAAAAACACAAAAATGAAAATAACATAAAATTAGTGTGGATATGATTTGTAAATATCATTTTGAAACTAATAATTTTCACGCTGTATTTAAGTCAAGCAATTACATTTATAAAAATGAAAGACGTTTAACAAAATAAAAAAATTTAAATATTGTAAATATTTTAAGACAATAAAGAAATTAAGAAATGTTTTAATTAAAATCTCTTTTATTTTCTACAATAGTTACATTTTATTACTATAAATATTCCAATATTAAATGGGAACCTCTGCCCTGGAAGAAGTGCATTCGGAAAAATTTTAAATATTGTAAATTTGTACAGAAATTATCTCCAATTGGCTATAGACATAATATTTCACCGGTGAGGAATTGTATACTAACTCATATACAATATAAGACGTTAAACAAAATAATATTTTAAGTTAATAAAGAAATTAAGAATTGTTTTAAATAAGATCTCTTTTTTCTACAATAGTCACCTTTTATTTCTATAAATACTTCAATATTGATATATTATTATTATGTTAATATTAAATCACACAATTTTAACAGGAGTTAAGCCAGTCAATGGTATACAACATTTTCAAAAATTTCTAATGGTACTGATTCACGATGTCAATTATTCTAGATTTCGTTTCGAACTGAGAGACTGTTTAAACTAGTTCGCGTGTTTCACTTTTTCTTTCTAGTTTTCTGCTCTCTTCCAACTATCTTGCACTATTTTCAATCCAATTATATCTGTTTTTATATCTTTAACTTCATTTCTCAGTACCATTTATCTTTGACTAGCTTCATCTAGCTTAAATTTCCACTCTTCAATACGCTTCCACATCTAGCCACGTCACATTATACTCTTCCCCTATTTATTTCGATTTAGTATTGGCTTGGTCAGTCTTGTAATTTTTAAGGCGCAACCAAGAAGGACCGTGAAACAACAGATCGTTTTCAACCAAATCCGCCATGAGGATCACTTATTGACTGAATTTCTTTTACACGATTCGCTACGAAGGGCTTCCATTTAGAAGGGGACCTACGAATCCAGTCGATCGCAATAGTGGAGTCAGACCACATTTGTATAATGGCAGGTTTGAACCGAAAAGTGTTCATTAGTTTGTTTACCAGACGCGCGCCAATAATAATAATAATAATAATAATCAGCTAGGCTAATACCCAAGGCACCACCTTAGGCCTAAGTCATCATGCGACTTTTGAAGCCCTTAAATCAGGTGGCCGGGTTACAATGCGTAGGAGGGTGGTGGCAAGCCCTGCATGCCACGAGATCGAGCCAACAGCTCCCTACACTAACTGCAGCCATTAATTCCAACCTTGGCAGAGTCAGCTATGGGTTCGCTGTTTCCATTTTTTCTCCCGCAAAGGTCTCGGTCTTTTTGTTCGTGTTCTTTTTATTATTTTTCAGTGGCGCTACGCGCGCTTTCGACGCTACGAGTGAAGTTCGTATTTCTCCAAATTTATCTTCGTATCGCAAATATACTACCGCTGCGTATGCCTTCTGACTCGCGTCTACGAAACAGTGTAGCTCGGTTTCGACTGACGGGTTATCTACAACATCTTGGTAAAGGAAGCGCGGGATGTTCATTTTTGTTAGTGCAGGAAGCTCTAGACACCAATCCACAAAGTCCGAAGATAATTCCGCAGGTAGCTCAGTGTCCCAGTTTAAATGTTTTTCTAACCAAATTTGTTGAAAAATAAATTTTGCGCGTATCACGAACGGAGATAGAAATCCAAAGGGTCAAATACACGCGCTACCGCCTTTAAGACCCATCTTTTAGTGTTTTCTCTATTTACAATGAAGCTCAAAAGTCCCGCGACGTCGAAGTGAAGAGTCTCTGCTCGCTCTCTCCATGAAAGACCTAAAACTTTAATCGCAGTGAGCGCCTCGAAGGTCATTTCTTCGGTATTTTCGCTGTGGACACCTAGCCTTTTTTAACTCAGTAGAATTACTGCGCGATTTTTGCATCGACATTCCGGCACATTTCCAAATAGAAGCTGTTTCCGTAGCTAGGTTATAGGCTTCCTCAACGCTGTCTTCGCAAGATACCAAGTCATCCATATACAGATCGTTGAGTAGGGCATCGCTCGCAATGGGGTTTGATTCGATGAATTTTCTCGCATAATGCTGAATAGTTGCGCTAAGAAGGAACGGACTCGCTGAAGCCCCGAAGGGTACCCTCGCCATTCGATAGATTTTTGTCTGAGACACTTCTGGGGAAGTCGTTCCCTTGACCCATAGAAAACGGACAACTTCCCGATCTACTGATCTTAGACTAATTTGGTGGAACGCTTTCTCGGTGTCCCCTGTTATAGCTCTTGCCCGTTTACGATACTAGCGCTCCTGGCGGGACAAAGTTAGAGGATTTGCGATGCCTCCATACTCCATTGTCTATCATGTATTGCATGGCCTCTTTTCTTTTTCCAAGTTGATCAAGTTTAAAAAAAAAAGTCTGTAGCGTAATTTTTCATTAAATCTAAAAGTTTAGCTGAAGTTGAACTTACCATGTTGGCGCAAACTTTCTTTCTATCGCGGAAAACGACGTTTCTGAAAGCGGATTTCGCATCTACCTCGTGCAATGCCCAAATTTGTAGCGATACGCTAGGGGGGTCGGCACGGCCAAGAAGGGATAAAGTAGTTTCTCAGTTTTGATGGCGCTGGCCTTGGTGATAATCCAAGACTTTCTGGTTAAGTCTATTTACTTTTCAGCCAAGCCAGGCGAGTATATTTGGTCCGAGTAAATGACATATAACAATATTATGAATTAATGTGTAATCGATATATATCGTGGGCAGTGACCGCCGTAACAATGGAGGTTTCTGCACTGTTGTTGTAATACCGTCTTGCGACTGTTAAATTTGTACGTTACAAGCTCGCGCCCAATATATGTTGCAATTTCATAATCCGACCCGAAAGAAGTGCTCGCGCCGTACCCAATTACCTGCCCGTGGAGGTTTGTAGTGCTCTAACCCACGCCTGAAATATCCCGCGGGCGTAACACCGTATTCCAACATACGCTTGTTTCAATGAATCAATGAACCTGCCCATGCCCGCTTTTATTTTGTCTGATAGGGAGTCCACCCGTGCGTTTTTTCAAAACGCAAGGTTTTTTAAATATCCGCCTGCATAAGCAACGGGCCAACCTTATTCGACCCGCGGGCTTTGACGGATTTCGGGCGGCCTGCTCATCTCTATCGGATTCCCATGTTATTTTCAATACCCACCTAGTTTCGACAAAATCAGTGATCGAAAATATGAATCTAGCCTAACTTCTCTAATTCGCGACAACCCTAAAACTTTCTAGGCGCATGTCAATCAGTTTACCGTTTCCAGGGTGCCTATTTCCGAGCTAAAAAAGCACATTGGTTCTGTTACTTTTACGTTATCTGAGGCTACTTCGGCTCTCAACGATTACTTTGCTTCCACGGTCACTTCTAGCGGATCTTCCGTTGCCCCGCAGTCTGTGTTCGCCTCGTTGAACCCCATCGTGTCTGTCGACACCAATTTTCGTGCGAGCCTGCCGATATTGTCTTTTTATTGAGTAAACTTAAGACTTCTAAATCTCCTGCAACCGATGGTGTTCACCCCTTTTTGCTTAAATCCCTTTCCAGTGTTTTAGCTTTTCCACTTTTCCTTATAATATCTCGCTCGTTTTCACTCTGCGAACTTCCCCTTTCCTGGAAGGAGGCGAACATTACACCGATTCATAAGAAGGGTTCTAGATCCGATCCTACTACTTATCGTCCTATTAGCAATTTCAATCAGGCTCCAAAACTCATCATCTGGTGTTTGACCAAATAACATCCTTTCTCCATCGCACTAAATTTTTCTCCACGCTCTCAACACGGTTTCCTCTTAAGGCGTTCATGTCTTACTAACTTTCTCCAGGCTACAAATGCTTGGTCTAAGTGGATTGACGATGGCTTTAATGTAGATATTATAAACTTAGATTTTTCTAAGCATTTGATTCAATTCCCCACTCTTGTCTTCTCGATGCTCTTCGTTCCGCGGGTATTGACGGTGATGCCTTAATGCGGATTGAAAATTATTTAACGGACCGCAAGCAGAGAGTCGTTCTTCAGGGTCAAGAATCTGCTTGGAGCAATTTTGGTAAGGGGGTTCCTTAGGAGTCTGTTTTGGGGCCTTTACCCTTTAACGTCTTTGTCAATTATTTACTCACTGTTGTGCTTATCGTGTTAATTTTACTTTTTGCTGATGATTCGAATCTTTCTCAGAAAATTCGTTCGCGATCTGACTCTCTCGCGCTGCAGAGCGACTTAGATGCGGTTGTTCTTTGGGCTGAAGGTCACGGTCTTTCCTTCAATATTACGAAATGCTCCGTGTTGCATCTGGGCCACCGGAATCCGAATTTTGGGTACTCCCCTTGCTTCAACGCTTTCTGAGCTTGATCTGGGGGTCTTGATTGACCCTTGCCTTAAATTTTCCGCGCATACCAATAAAGTTACTAAACGAGTTCGTTCGGTGGCTGGGCTTATTCGGCGTAATTTATACTTTCGGAACCCTAAAATTATTAAGCAGCTTTACAATTTGCTCGCTATCCCGCTTATTGATTATTGTTCCCCGTTTGGACTCCGCGTTTATCTACCAATCTTACAGCTTTGCAAAAAGCACGAAATCAATTTACCAAATTAATTAACAAATTTGATAAGCTCTATGCCCCCTCCCAATTTCACGCTCTTGGGATACATTCCATCTCTATTCGACAAAAAATTAATAATTTAAGCCTTCTGCACAAATTTTTTAATAACAATTTGGAACTTAATTTTTCAGATTATTTTTTATTAAGCGGGGAGTCAAGAACGCGTGGGCCCTCGCTCAAACTTTACAAACCTAAATCCAAATCTTCCGTTCGTTTTAATTTATTTTCAAACAGTGTAATTTATGATTGGAATTCGCTCCCCAACGATATTGTAACCGAAAAAAATTATCATATATTCCGCTCAAAGTTGTCCCTCTTTTACAATGTAGATTTTTAAATAATGTTATTTATTTATTCTTATATCTTGTTTATTCTGTTTTTCTGCATATAAGCCAGCCTTTGGCTTTGCAGTTGTTATTCATAATAATAAATAAATAAATACAATAAAATAAATAAATTACGATTTGAAATTTAATGGTAGTGCGTTAAACGACAGGCTTTTTAAGTTAATTTACTAATTGATTTAAAATGTGTACAAATTTAAATATGTAATTCCACATTTATTTCATTAACCATCAGAGGATTGCGTGTGATTAAACGTCCGTGGCCTCTTGTTAGTTTTTTTATCAATATAGTGTTTAAGCTTCTCGAGAACCAACCTCTTCAAGCTATCCCTCAAATTTGTCTGATAACATATTACCTTTATTGATTAAAAAAATTGCGTTGCTAAATTAAAGGCAGACGGCTCCCGCCATCTACTGACAGTATATTGATACACATCATGTGTATTATTGTTAAATGTACTTGACTGCGTTAAAGTGCCGGGAGTAGTGGCTCACTCCTGTAATCCCAAGCGTCTGGGAGGCAGAGTTTGTGTGTGTGAGGACGACCACTAATCTCACAACGGGTGGTCGGGATACTTCCGCCACGGGTGTCCGTTACACATATCTCACCCTGATTAAATAGTTATTGTGTGTGTGCTGGTCTCTAAGGCTTCGGGTCGACACCGATGTGTGTGTATCTCCACAAAAAAAGACAGCGTTAAACTTATGATATCTGGTTCAAGTTTTTTATTAAAATACTCTTTAAAAATCATTTTCTAGTCGTTATTTTAAATTAAATTGTATATAGTTATATATGAAAATTAATACAAACACCAAATAAATGTTCTGAAAAGTTTTAGTTTTACAAATAAAAAGGCTTTAAAATAACGACGCCAACAAAAATACTTATAATTATAAGACCTGTTTTTATGAATACGACAATTTTGGTTAAATTGATTTTGAAAATGAATCTTATAGATTAGCTTCATTTCAATTTTCTTCGGAAATGAAAATGATGAAAGAAAACATTTTTGTGTTCGATGTGGGTGCTGGGATGACATTTAATCCAAAACTTTCTTATAGTTGCATATATTAAAAAAATACATAAAAATAGGGCTTTTGGTCTTATCAATAGTTATTGCAACTGTAGTCAATAGTTCTTTCTCTAAATTTTTTATGCTTGCCTAACTTGTTAGAGGTGGGTCACAAAAACGTCATTTACTGGGGGAGTTAGGGATATTTTTTTTAACCTAGGGCAATGTTCGAGTTAGAGAGCTTCACGTCGTATCTTATTACCAAATATTAATTAAAAGTAAGTCAGTCGATTATTTTACTTTCTATTATTACATAATAATTAATAATATAATTTTTGTAGAAATCCCTCTCTTATAGCACGATGAAGATAAATTAATGACCAGATTTTGACCTTGTTGGCTAAGCCTAGGTCAAAACAAATGCAGTTTATAGTATTAATCTAGTCTACAAGAGTACTGGAGCTGTGTGCTAACAATTTTTTATTATCCTTGGTATTGTGATAATGAACTCGACAATTTCGAAGTAAGTTAACCCTTTTATAAATCTATATACATATGAAACGTTTTCAATAACCATTATGTAGGTAATTTTAGCCGAAAGAAGTGCGATAAAGCTAAAGCTATAAACATTGCTAGTAGAAATTTGGACCAAACAGCTAAAGATAGTGGCACAGTTTTTCTAAAAAAATTCTATTACTAAACATCACGCTCCAGTGTAAATTCAACTACTACTACAAGCATATTCATTAAAAGCAAAGTTGAAGGTTCATTCCACTGCATTCTAAATATGACGTTGCTGTTAAATCAAGTACGCAATCTGTGCTAGTTGAATCAATTTTGTGGGGCTGTAAACCCGGAGTTAGCGGTATTTGTAAGCACGTTGGAGCTGTACTCTGGTATATTTTAGATTGCAAATGCCCAGATAAAGCCTTTGTACCTGATGACCAAGTGTGTACAGAAAAGACCCGACCATGGAGCGCAACAAAAACCCAAGGAAGTCTATCTAAAAAATCGTTCGACACACTCCTGGAAAATCCTGCGGTACTCTTAAAGAAAGAGCTATCTGAAGTAAAAATGTTAAATTCAATAAAAAATAAGTACTTTTATTAAAATTTTTAATATATTCAGGCTTTATCATTTACCTTAGGATTGCTAAGCCTTAGCTAAGTTTTGAATAAATTCAATTTTACACACCTTTATACCACAAAAATTTATGAAGAACCTAATTTCTATATAAAAATATTGAATTTTACCACTTAACACAATATTCAAAAAGGTAATCTAAAAGATTTCACTTGGTTATTTCCATAATAATATCATACAACATATATTTAGTCTGTTTTATGTAATTCATTACTTCGTATACTATTTTATATTGTACAAAAATATCTATACTTTGATGCTCAAAATTAGACCAAGTTGTGGCTTTTAGAGCAGTTTTTTTTTAATAAATAAATAAATAACTTCTCGTCTAGTCTACTAGCACAGACAAAAAAAAATTGAAAAACCCCACTAAGCCGCTTAAAAAGTTTTTTTTAAGAATTTCGTCAAATTTTGTTGAGTTTTAAAAAGTTTCTGGCAAACGCGGCTTATGACGTCGTTCATGACGCGTCGGGAACATGCTTTCCCTCACCCCATTTTCTTGCCCCTCGATTTTACAGAAATAACTATTGACGCACATTGGAAAAAATAAACTAAGAACAAGATAGATTATATAAAAAAAATTGTATAGCCAAAAAAAGAATAATTTAAAATTTGAAAGTTATTTCTCTACAGTTAAGCCGTGAGCCCAATCAGGGCAACAATATATAAGTCTGGTGGCACACGAAAATGTAAATTTCCAACCATATTTCTTAAAGTGACAAATTTATATTCAATGTGAAAACATCTTTTTAAGAAACCCTGACAATTAATATCAATTTTTCTATGAGTTAAATAGTAAAAGAAAGACAATGACACAGGTGATATTTATTAAGATTTATTAAAATTTACAGGCTAAATTATCAGTAACTATAATATGGAAAGCAAAAACGAATCTTCGATACTTCAGATTGCTGTCGTTAAAGTAAGTTCATTCTTGCGGTAAACGCTATAACCCAATCACTTTAAGCGCGCGTAGACGTAAGTAAAATAGATCATTTATTTTCATAAAAACAATTATCGTGCAAATATTTAAAGCAACTGTCAGCTCTAGCATTGCCGTTGGTATTAGAGATGGCAATAAATCTATCCGATTCTTCGAAAAAACGACTTTTCTGGTGGAGCGGAAGTTTGGGTAAACCTCGATGATTATACTGTGATCACCCCAAATCAAGAACTTATTGGGGGTATGGCCTATCTGGGCGTGAAGAAACCATCCTATGCTAAAACCTAAAATAAATCCGGGTACACGTCTGGCTTTCACTATTGGGGCCAACGTTAAAATATAAATTAACGAAGAGGGAGTCGGAAAATACGTCATCAAAATCGAGATACTCGAGCGCTACCGTGTGAGGCGGCATAGAACTAAGAGTGATATTCCTACGCGAGCTGTGCGCTAGTAAAATGGTGCCAATTCTCTGTGCATCTAAAATGTATCAGTTTGCGGCTTAAAGAGTTTCAAGCTAGTGGCCAAGTTGTAAAACAATGTGATGCTAAATACATTGAAGCATTTCATTTATAACAAAGCTTTAACAAAGTTAGCCTTGTCTCAACGTCACACACATTCAAAATACGCAGAAGTAACGTTATACTACACCCAATGCAATATCAAACATTAAAGTAACAGAAACAAAAACAAAATAAACATCTACGTAAGGTGTTTATAATCTTCCCACCCAAACAAATATTACATTTATTTTTATCCCGGTTTTACTGGTATTTAAACTTTAGAGATGTAGTCGTCAATGGCTCATCGGTAAAACGTCCGCGTCATAAGAATGTGCCCCGGGTTCGATTGCTGACGACGATAACTACAAATTGATCAATTTCCACATTTGACCATTTTATACATATCAAAAAAAATAAAATGTTTCAAGAAAAATTGCCGTTAACTGCTTAAAACACTTTCGCCAAAGCTGTTTTAGAAAAACACCGTAGCTTAACAAGCGTCGGTGGCTAAGTGGTTAGAGTAAATCTCTTGCACGCAGCAGACCCGGGTCCGAATCCCAGCCGGCGCCAATAAATCGTAAATAGACACTAAGACAAATACCATGAACAATTGGTGGAAACCCTGCCATTGGAAGTTGAGAGGTTGCCATAACACTCAGCACTCGGTCCGTCCCAAAAGTCAATAAGAAGAAGTTGAAGAGAAGACGCCCGTACACACACAAACACAAACAGAACACACCCAACACCCACAACCGTCATAACACAAACTCAACATTCACACCCTACACATAAACATTACAAAAACGAAATATACAATCTAACTGACAAGGAGACCACCCGAGGTGTAACGCATCGATTTTGTGCAAACTCGGGGGTTTGGTAGACCTTCATGTAACTTGAAAAACTCTAAAGGGAAATGTCTCCATAGGCAACAGTTTTGCCATGGCAACCAAAAATGTTTTTGACAACACGAAATGGAATTTTTCCTATTGAATATAACATGGGAATCTGACTAATTTTAAGGGTACCTGCAAAAATTTTAATTAATTTGATAATTTTTTTATTTATATTTTCTATTTTTAGCATTTTAAAAAATTTAAATTTTTTACAGGGGGTACCTTCAAAATTGGTCAGATTCCCTTGTTATTTTCTGTAGGAAAATTTCCATTTCGTGTTGTCAAAAACTCTTTTGATTGCCATGCCGAAACGATTGTCTATGGCAGCGGTTCCCAAAAGGTGTTCCGCGGAACCCTGGGGTTCCGTAAAAGGGTCACAGGGGTTCCGAGAATTCGCAGCGCGGCCATCTTTGTTTGTGTCAAGAGTTTAAGATGAGTAAAAAAAATTAGTTGGGGTTCCGCCAGAATTAGGTGATTAATTTAGGGTTCCATAGCAAAATAAAATTGAGAACCGCTGGTCTATGGAGACAATTCCCTTTAGGGTTTTTCAAGTAACATGAAGATCTACCAAACCCCCGAGTTTGAATAAAACCAGTGAGTTACACCTCGGGTCGTCTCCTTGTGAGTTAGAACTGTTGCGACGGTGAGCGTTAAAAATATCCAAACCAAACCCAGCCGCAAATTAATCCGCTAACGCTCACCGTCGCACGGTGGTTTTGCCAACCCTTCGACTTCGTTCCCTTATTCCTAGCAACTGCGAACGCAGAGATTTCGAGAAGCTGCGTGCGAAATGATAAAGCTTTGCACGGAAAATGCGAACGCGTTCGCAGGACAGACAGACAAACAGACACGGTGATTGTATAACCCCTCCTAGGGGACGCAGTTGTATAAACGTAGTTTTCATGAAAGCTTTAAGCCTGAAATTTTTGCGTGAGCTAGAAATAGTTCAAAATACACGCTTGCGCTACTAGCTTTTCCGTTTTCATCCACATTTTGTGCTAGTTGCGTGCGCCAGCGAAACTAGATCGTGACTCACTTCTATCGTCGATCAAATTGCCCAAGCGAAAGTTTCAAGTGAGACGGCAGCCCTTGTGACTATATTCCGCCAATGGGCAACTGGTTGTAAATTGTAATTTGTGGCGCATCACGAGGTTGGCGTGTTTCTGGACCAGGTTTATTTTTGCTATTTACCAGTACTTAGTATCAGTAGTCCACAATTGGAACCATTGAGAAATTGGCAAAGAAACAAATATAAGAAATAGAAAAACCAGAAAAAGAAAGCGAAGGGATTTATAAGAGGCAACCCAATTATGTGGACTCATCAATTGGAAGAGCATCTTGACCCAAGGGCGTATTTAAATCAAAATTAATAAAAAAATCAAAAAAATAGAACTACACAAATTGCTCTCAATGTACAAAAAGTCCTTCATCGACATATAGATAAAATACATGACGAAATAGCGTCAAATTGTAAAGCTCAGAGCTGGCGCCAAACTAACAGACTCTAGTAGCTCCAGAAAATTTCGTTTTACCAAAGTTTTTCCTATCATTGTGAGACCGTTGATACTTTATTCCGACAAGCGAAAGTCTTCGGAATATGAGGTATCTGCTTTCGTTCGTAGTACTTCCTTCGACCGGGAGTAGTGGCGTACTCCTGTAATCCCAAGCGTCTGGGAGGCAGAGTTTGTGTGTGTGAGGACGACCACTAATCCCCCAACGGGTGGTCGGAATACTTCCGCCACGGGTGTCCCCACGTATCCCCCGTTGGCGTGGCCGTTACACATATCTCGCCCTGATTAATTAGATGGACGAGCGGACTAAATGATGTCCCACACGTTACAATCGCACAAAAAAATACTTCCTTCGCGGGAATCCGGAAAGACCGAAAATTGTGTTTATTTATTGGAGGGAATTTAATTTTATTAAAATTTATCAGAAACAGTTGTAATATATACATGTAGTTTTAATTTTAGCAAGCAATTTCATGCGAACGCGATCTCTTGAACGTTGAAGCATTAAAGCATTAGGCAGGGTAAACGTAAGCCTAGGGGAAACGTGCCAAAACTTAAAGGTAAATGGCCCGAGACTAGTCTATTGTAAGCTCTAAAGCTCAAATTTAGCGGCCCGGGTTGCAGTTAGTACACCTTTGCGTAAATAAGATTTCTAATTCTACTATTTTCTAAGAGAAAATCTTATTCTGCTGCCCATAATAAGATGAAGATAAAGCAGGGTACGTTAAAACGAAATATTTCTTTGGACACTACTAAGAACCTTTTTGCGTTGATAAAGTTAAGATATTATGTATTAAATTTTCTCTAAATGAGTTCAGTTATTACTTTATAATAACCTTTTTTGAATTGTTTATCGATTACGATGTAAATGATTCGCTTTAGAATGTTTAGAAGCGATAAACGTTGCTAATTTAAATAGAGCGGCTTTAAATATCGCCAAAACATATAACAGAGATTTAAATGTTTGCATGTGACATTCAAATTTCCTAGTTTGAAGCTCCGACACTAAAAGCAAATTTTAAAACGGCAACTCAGCTAGATATAATCGTAAATTTTAAATACCATTATGACCACGGTATGGGTAATATAAAATAACTAATTAATAAAGGAAACGGATACTTCGTGGTTTAATTTTTTTTAAATACAATTTTTAAACCACGAAATATCCGTTTCGTTTATTAATTAGTTATTTCTAGCAAGGACAAAATCAAGTCCTTGCAGAGGCCCCATGAAACGCTAGTTCCGGCATTGTAAACCATTTATTGAATTCTGAAATATTTTTTCTTTAAAATATTTAGATTGTACTTTTAATTTCTTTAGCATAACGTGTATGTACTTGGTTTATATACTCTGCTTATAGCTATAGCAGAATTTTGGATCCTGGTGCATCCGAACAGCCAATGTGTTAGACCGTACTAACACATGTTTAAAATATAGGCGTAAATACGGTATATATATAGTTCAATTTGTTTTTACAATATACTAAAAATGCAATTTGTTTCGTACATAGTGTTAAACCACGGGTGACCAAACTAAAAGTAAACAAAACCATTTAACTGAATATTTTAAAAGAAAGACCACAGACTCTGAGAGCGGGCCAATAGAAATTGAAAACTCATATCTACCTTTGCCGCAACCAAACGCGACTTCGTCGTTAAACCAAAACATACCAAGCAACTTGGTCAACTGGTCATGTCTGATAGTCAAATTAAATGCATAGAAACTGAGACTACATCCGCTTCTTCCAATTTTGAATATGACATAGCTAGTAATTTATTCGAAATGCTGTTGGTACCACCTAAAAATTTCAAATACCCAATTGAGCCAAAGCGAAGACTCAAGTTTCAACCAATCTGGATTGAACGTTTTCCTTGGATTTCCTATTTTCCTAGTTTAAACGGTGCTTTCTGTAGATACTGTGTAATTTTCCATGGCCAATGCGTAGGAAAAGGTGGCCATCAAAAACCAGGAGCACTGGTCACGAAACCATTTAACACGTGGAAGGATTCCATCGAAATATTTAACATCCATCAAGGAAACGAATTCCATCAAAAAGCAGCGATATCTGCTGAAACAATTGTATTATGTGGACGTCAAGAACTTTCAATACGTGGAAAAGTAGACTCTGGACCAATTATTTTGAGTGAATCTGATTCAATGAAGAATGAAGGCAATTTTAGAGCGTTGTTGCGCTTTCGAGCAGGAAGCGATACCGTGCTTAAACCTCTCCTTGAAACCTTTCGAGGAAATACATTGTACACTAGTCCACTCATCCAGAATTCAGTAATCGAGATTTGCGGGGACATTGTTATTGAAAAAATTGTGCAACGTGTAAACAAAGTTATTTTCGATTCTTCAGCGTTGTCAGCTGGAACGACCGATCGTTTTGTTTGACGTTCACAAATTCTGGGAATTTTAAATTGGGCGCCTACGTCTCTTCCAATTTCGTCATCTTTTAAATATACTGAGTGAAACGGCATATCGCAGTTGTTACGCATTTCCGTGGAGATTTTCAACACATCTTTGATGTACAAACAACTGGACATTAGGTCACAATCAATCTTTTTAAGAGCTTTACAAAGTGAAAGTGTGTATGTAAAAACTTTATCAAGTATCAACATACAAAGAATAAATGAGTCTTTCGTAATTGTTCCTAAAAATTGATGCGCGCTCCTAGCAGTTTCTACATTGGTGGAATTCTCCAAATGCTCGAGGGCCTGCACAATAGTGATGCATAACTCGTTGAATCGGTGAATAGATTCGTGTTTCTCCACAATTCGAGTTTCGCACATTGATATTAATTTCTTGTGTCGCGAATCTGGAAAATAACTTTTTTTTTCTGAGCGACGGAAAAACTAAATTGTTTCATTCAAAGTTCCAAAACTATTTCTTATTAATGGCACAGTGCAAGATTTGGTGAAAACGAGATTCAAAGAATGCATCGCACAGTGAACGTATACAGCTTTAGGGTACACCTCTTGAATTGCGGCTCTAACTCCTTTCAAATGACCACTCATTGCCGAAGCACCGTCGTATCCTTGGCCTATCATACACTCCGTAGCTATACCACATTTCACTAAAGTTGCAGTTATCTTTGAAGCAAGTCCACGGCCTGTAACGTCTATGACTGAAACGAAAGTTAAAAAGTCTTCCCGCAAAATATTTATGTCGACATCAACATAACGAACATACAAGGACATTTGCTCTATTGAACCGCTAATGTCAGTGGTCTCGTCTGCAAGATTCCTATTTTAGTTTTAATGATTGCATAGCTAACTACACGTTTCACCGCGCATTATGAAATAATTACACATTTGTAGTACTTTTTATCGGAAAAATGTTATCAAGTTGAATACGAAAATCTTAAGTCCTCTGCAGATTTCTCCGATGATTTACTTCCAAATTTGCAGGCACTCTCTGCCGATTTCAAAATGTGACAATTAAAATGGAACAATAATTCAACTACGTCGGAAATGTCAGCCGTTGCTGTTTCTGTCGTAGATGCATTTACAGCTTGTAATGCTACGTTTTTTCCTAACATTAGTCTTCTTCAATTTTTAACGACCTTACCTGTTTCAACCGCTTCTTAAGAAAGATCGTTTTCTACATTGAAAGGGATGAAAAATTATCTACGAAATACCATGGGAAGCGCAAGACTGACAGGACTTGCTCTATTAAATGTCACAGATAAATTAATGTGATAGATAGATTGGCTAAAGGACCGAGACGTCTAGATCTCAAAATATAGCTTAAAAGTTCAGTTGCTCTAAGCAACTTTATGTTTGGTAATAAATATTTGAAACAAAATTAAAAATTATAAATAATTATTTACAAACAATACTAGTTTCAACATTCACACATGAAATAAAATTAAAGGCCATACAAAGCTAAGCTTACGTTACCTGAAAATTTCCAAAGAACCCCCCCCCCCCACCCCGAAATGAAATCCTACATACGCCCTTGTCTAGACCTTATTTATTTACATTTTTCATGCAAACATTTTAAAATGTAGAGGTCACTGCGAACGGAACACGCCACAAATCCTTGGCTATGAAAACGTAAAGTGAGTGGGTGTTGGCTTCAGCGAAAAAAATAAAAGTAAAAGACTTAATGAGAAATGAAAACTTCCCAATCTTTTCGTTTACACACTACAAGCTATGAAAACCCGGCTTAAATCTTCAATGTTTTATCACAGCATGTTTAACAATTATAATTATTTTAATCACGTGCTCTATCGTTTCTATTCACCTCATCTACGAACCAAGTGTGCCTTGTCTTAAAGGTTGTCTAGATTTTTCTATGCCTTATTTTCACACATGTTCAGTTTAAATTTTATTTAACATAGGATCTATTGGATTTCGAGGTCGGACAACTGTTTAAAGGAACGATAAAGTTTATGCAAAGGTTCCTTAACATAAGGTAATTTCAATTTTTTTTCAATAAAAATGAAATGAGAAAGTGCATGATAGCTTTCTACGGTATAGTAGTACAATTTGAGAAAACATTTAATGGAAGTATTTTAGTAATGGTGAAAACATTGTTTATTTGTTTATTCAATAGTTATAAAGTTTTTAAATATTTTAAAAACTACAATTTAAAACCAAATTAAAATTAATTAATTTTGTTTTGGGTAAACAAAAACCAGCAACTCCTTTTTTTATTAATTATATTTGTCTTTGATGGGGAATAACTGGGTTAAGGAAAGATCAATTTTTTGGTTTTTAAAATATTTCGGTAAACATTTGTTGAAAACAAAACGATTTCGAACTTCGCGCCGCCAATATCTCCTTCGTCAATTAGTGTTTTACTAAGCTTTATTCTTTATCTCTACCCACCATAACGCGTATGGTTTTTAACAAGAGGTATATAAACCCTGTGTATATTTCGATAATTTGGTTCAATTCGTTCATTATATTTTTGATGTCTTATTAAAAGTAATTCTCAGTTTAACATAAACGTCTGGTTCTTGTCATCATGTCCACTCACTCTTGTTGCTGCTAAGTTACTTCAACAAAATTTCACCTACACTTTTTTGCAATTAGGAAAAAATTACATAAACATCTGAATAGCTTTGGCATAGCTAATAATAATAGTCCATGCTAAAAAGTATTGTTAAATTTCATCATTTAAATTTTAAACTAGGAGAGAAAACCAAACTCTTATTTCAAAATTATGAGCAAAATGAAAAAGAGCTCATTATGATAACTGCCTCCTAGCCAATAAAGTGCAATATTTTATTTAAAAATTTTCTTCCGTTGTCACTAGTTAAATCTTATAAATAATGATGTTTAGAGATGGCTTCTGGATATTTTGAATAATGGTTATAATAATTATAACATTAGATCTTTCGGGTCTACAACTCGAGGGAAATTTACTTGTTTGGGCTTTACCCACCACTCGTCACATCGTGGGCGCTCCTCATTTTCTTAAATACCTTTTAAGGAGAAAACCTGAATAATAATAATTTAAAGATGTTTCTACGCTCTCACTCTATCTGGCCCCATTTATCTTCAAAGATAGCGTTTCAATTCACCTAATCTCCACTGTTAAAATAAAGATTTATTTTAGACCTCTAAAGTGGTAAAACATTTTTCAATTATTAAGATCATCCACGGTATTGTCACAGAATTCATTTAAAACTTCTGCTCTCCAAATTTAGTCCTTTTGGGAAGTGTTTAAGTTTTTATTTTAAACTTTTTAATCGATTTTTACTTTATTAAGTTAGACCTTTTAAAATCTATTTAAGGTCCTTAGACTGCCTTCAGTTATTTTAAATTTTATTTTAATTATTTAATACGACTCAATATATTAACCATTATCATAGCCAGATTAGGCTGACTTTCGCAATAACTGAAGAAAAGGGGGTTTACTTAACTTAAAATATCATTTGGGTATTTCGGTATTTGATATAGTTATAACAATAATTCTAAGAAGCCCCTAATAAGGTTCGGATGGTTTGTCGCCTTATTCATTATCCCCTTTATTTAAAATCTGCAATTACACTTTTAAAGACTTATCGGTTGTTCAATATTCTGGGTGATTCAATATCCTTCATATTGTGTTATTTTAAAGACAATATTTAAAAAAACTTATAATTCAAATACTATTCTCGAAATTGCTCCGTATAATGTTTTATTCACTTAAGGGATTTTGTTTTTTGAAGCTCGTTATGAGCGATTGTGACGGGTGGGATAATTCAGGTGCGAGATATGTGTTACGGCCACGCCAACGGGGGATACTTGGGGATAGGGTTGGGACACCCGTGGCGGAAGTATGACAACCACCCATTGGGAGATTGGTGATCATTCTCACATAGCCATCCACAAACTTTGCCTTCCAGATGCTTGGGATTACAGGAGTACGCCACTACTCCCGGCGCTTATGGGATTTAAATGGGTAAACAAAAGGACTAAATGTAAGAAATGAACTTTTTTAAACCTTAACCACAAGGACTGGAAAAGGAAGAAGTTTCTTCTATCAAATTTGTTTGCTCATATTCAATATGACGATCCAAAACCCTTCATCTTTGGTCACTTTTCTGTCTAGATATTTATGAAATCATCACGTTTCTAAAATTATTAAAATCAGTGATTTTCAATCTAAGCGATCATGTAAGCAGTCCTTATCTTCGTACTAATTAACCTCAAACCTTAATGCCTTTGAGAAAATTTTATCAAAAAGAGTGATATAATTTCAATTAGCCTAGTAATCGTGTTCCCGATTTTTGAACGTTTGTAAATGATATTTTAAAAATATAAGAGTTACACCTGCATATCTTTAAATCTAAAAACCTGTTATTTGAGATTAATTAGAAATAAAAATTTTGTTTTAAGTTTGAAAGGTCTAAATGTGTAATTCTTTTATTTTTAGGCGTCAAATATTAGGCGATGTACAATAATAACTTTCATATTAAATTTTAGTAATTGAACTTTTTTAATACCCCTTAACTGGTTTCAAAGCTGGCTTTTCCTTAAGGTGGACTACATGCCATATTACTACTTTAGGTTTAGAAAACTCTGGTGGTTTTTAACAGCAATGTTTTGATTAGGTTAAACCTGTTTTTGGCTAAATTCATTAATGTGAGAAAACGTCTAAATGGTTTCACATCCATTAGCTACGTTTTTAAAATATATCTGAGGTAATAATATGACATTTAACTTCTTCTATTTAAAGAAGTGAATATTAGATAATTAAGGGTATAATCTATGAAGTATGAGTAGGATAGTCTACCATATTCAGGGTTTTCCTATGTAGAGGTAGACGTGGGGGTCGGCACCGGAAGTCCCCGCTTCCCCCCCCCCCCGCCAAAGGGGGGCGTGGCCTAAACTAGGTCACTCCCGCAAGGTGGCGCGCGCGATTACCACGCGGCGCGTGTACTTCGCGCTGATTGGCTGGTGTTTTGGCGCAAAATTGTTTATAGGAATTCCCAGGCTCGCCTCCGTCGCTTAGCTATACTCGGGCTTTTCCCCGTTTTCCATTGTTAACGCTGTGACAGGTTTTGATTGATTTAGAAACGGTGTTATACGGTGTAGAAAGTACGGGGATCCTGAGTAAAGTTTGTATTGTTAACGTAAGCGTTCATTGACCTGTTTTAGTGGTTGAACTCTTAAAGTTTTGACAGGAAAATTCATGTCTTTTAGGTAAGCGTCAAGCATTTAACAAGTGGATAAACTCTTTAGGTTTATTAATGTACATGTATATACATTTTGGCGGGAAAATGTAAGCGTTAGTGTCTTAGGGGCGGGAAAATTCATGTGTTTTGAAGAAACTCTAGATCGGAAGATATTTTTATACAGCTTTATTACGCGTTATAAGATAATTTTTAACTCGGAACCTAGAAATGAAATATGCTATTAGAATTGTAATTATTTTTTCGTAACCAATTGTTTTACCTCCTTCTACGACGATAGTGATTCCCGGAGCTGTAATTAAAATTAAAAATGAGAAATATGATAGTTTGATTTTATATTTACCATTTCGGAGATCAAGCTCTCTAGGTTTGTTCGCTGGAGGTTCCGGGTTTGTCGGAGCTGTGGCTGGTGTAGACGGTTCGTCCTCTTCCTCTGGGTATAATTCTAGGGGATTACCCTCAATACTTTTAACATAAGCTGCCACTTGCCTCGCCTTTTCATAGGCGCACACATTTCTGTTAAATAAGAAATACTATATAATTTCCCCAACAAAAGATGGTGATCATTGATTCATACCGCGTATGGTCGTTGTTAAAATGATGGTGAAAGGCACCCGGCTGTAGTTCTAAATCTGGGAAATTGGGGCACTCAAACCGTGTATCGACTATTATTCGATCTAGATCGATAAAGTTTCCCAGGTACTCTTTGGTTTGCCTAACTTTTACAATAACTTATTCGGCCATTTTCGTTATATTTTAGGTCACTCTCTTTTAACGGTTATTATATGAACTCTTAGTAATTTTGGTTGGAAAATTCATGTGATTTGGCCGCCATCTTTAATGTTGCATATTCAAACGGGTTCTATAGGGTGTATTGAAAAGGGTGGCCATCTTTGTTATTTTTAGGAAATTTACCATATTTACGTTAATAGATCAATTTTTTAACGCTTTTAAACAAGTTGTTCCAAACGGATTTTTATATTAACCTAAAACGTCGCATTAAAAGTCGGTAGATGGCTTGGGCCTAGCTGATTATTATTATGACATTGTAAATGCATCATATATTACCGTCACTTAACCTTTAATAACGACGCGCGGGAAACGCAAGTTTGTGAAGAAATTAGGGAGTTTAGTGGCCATCTTGGATATTTCAAGTTTTTAACATAGTCAATACTTTAATAACGGGGTAAAGTTAGTATATCCTGTCGTCCGTTAGCGTCTTTGGGGTCATCTCACGTAAACATGTGTTGAAAAGGGGGAATTACATATCAAGACATTTCAAGAACTCGCGTTTCGGCGTGTGTAACACGTTTTCCCTATATGGTTCGATCAAAACGCCGCGTCACATGATCATCTGATTTACGGTTATGGAAAGGGGTCTTCCATAAAGATTACATTATAACATTTGTCCATCAAGCATTTTTTAGGGATAAACGTCGCTATCAAGTTTTAATATTTGGTTCGCGTATTGAATATATATAAGTATTAAGAACTTTCTAATTTATATTGATGAAACATTAACGATTCTTGATAAATTTGCGTAAATATAATGCTCTTATAAGTTCGCGTATTGAACACATAATAGTATTAAGAACTTTCTAATTTATATTGAATTCATTGCCACTATACGAAATATTTACATAAATTAAACAAGGTCGGTTCGCGCTCATGAAATTTAAATAAACGTAATAAGTCTTTAATAGTAAATACTTGACTTCAGCCAAAGAAATGTCCGTGTATGTTAGTTTAATGTTGAAATTTCGGTTAATAATGCAGTAAACAGCTAAGCCTAACAAATTTAAGAAATACTTTGTCGGCAAAACTACTGTTGAAAACATTTGCAGTTACACTTTTTGTTATAATCTCCCGTGTAGTGACTTAATAATAATGGTTAAACGTATTTTATAGTGTCATATGAAATAACGGGCGGAAATAACTTACTGGCAGGTGTTTTCGGTGACGAGTTTAAGGTGAACCCTACGAAGCAAGAATTACATTGGTATAATAACAAAGAAAACATTTACTTATAAAAAAAATTATTTATAAACTGAAAATGTTTTTCAAATATATTACGTCATTTAAACAATGATCAATCAAATCCCTTACGTCAAATAAATTGTTCCATAAAGTCTTTTTCCTCTTGGTGCTCCTGAGAAATACGAAAGGCGGCGTAAATTTCTATAAAGTCAAAAGGTGTTTGTAGCTTCTGCAATGGTTTATAACCCGCTTGAAATTTCGAAAAATTGTCGACCATTACATTAAACATGAGGTCTATAACCAGTACGCTTTGTTTTAACAGACTTAACTGTTCATCTATACACACTTTAAATTCATTTAAAGCTTATACTTGCGCTCTACTAAGTGATAGACTGGCTGATAAGTTAATTTCGTATTCCAAATATTTTTGAGTAAACGGCATTAAATTCCATGAAAATCTTCCTCCCGAGGACGAAACTTCAAAATTGTGTTCAAAAGTGCAATCGGAATAAGGTTCGACGGTCGGAATTGGCAGATAAATCTTTTTTATTGTGGTAGAGCTTAGATTTTCAATGACTGAAGACCATTCTTTTGTAAAGCGTACCATGTCTCCAAAGAAATGTAAGTACTTTGCCATTAGAAATGTAAATCTCCGGCTCTTTGTTAAAAATTGATACGGTGACCACCAATCAAGCGGTTGATTGTAACGTCAGAGAAACTATAATAAAATACGTATTAAATAAAAATAAAAGTTTGAAAGTTTTAAAGCACCCTTTTTAAAGGCCATTGTATGAATAATCCACTTTTTGTTATCGAGTCAATTAAAATTAAGTGCAGGAATTTTTTAATAGCTCGCGGCTAGCTTCCTCGGCGAAACACTTTCTCTCTCAGCGAAACTCTATCTCTCGATTTTCGGGGATCCTCGGCTAAACTGTCTCTCTCTCCACGGCGTTAGCGCTCCTTTAAAGGAATGCCCGTCGCTTTTCTCCGCGTTTATCTCCATTGTTAACGCTGTGACAGGTTTTGATTGATTTAGAACAGGTGTTATTCGGTGTAGAAAGTACGAGGATCCCCCGTTGCCATGGTGACTTCGGCGCGACGTTTAAGAGTATTTTATCAGTAAACTTAGCGGCACAAATACCTTTAGATGACTTGGGCCTTTGGTATTAGCTGATTATTATTGTGACATTGTTTCGGCGTCGTCATTTTAAGTTCAATGTTAAATTCGTTAACCTCGCAGTTTGAAACAAGTTGTCCCTATATTAAGAATCAGCTTGGTATTAATAACAACGTTTGCAGCTCTGGCCTTATAAATGTTTCACTGTATACAATGTCTTTACGCACATCGTAAATATTAGTTTACGTATATCCGTTACCTTTTGGTTATACCAATCGAACATGTTTAGGTAAATATAATGCATTTATAAGTTCGCGTATTTAACACATAATAGTATTAAGAACTTTCTAATTAAATTGAATACATTGCCACTATACGAAATATTTACATAAATTAAACAAGGTCAGTTCGCGCTCATGAAATTTATATAATAAACGTAATAAGTCTTTAATAGTAAACTTTGTAGGGTAAATCACTTGACTTTGTAATGGATATTTCAATAACCGTTCATCATTTTAATAGATCAATGACGGTTTGAATTAATACTGCGGTATCTTAGGTATAATTAACAACGTTTGCGGCTCTGAATTTTCATCGCTAAAGGATATGTCGATAAAGATTGATTATAAAAAGTTTAACACGCTGATATCTATGGATTCGGTTTAACTAAACAAGTCGCCCCTATATAAACTTTTAAACGGTTATTCGTGTGAAACGTGTACATTGCATAAAAAACTAGGTAACATTAACGACAACATATAAAAAGCAGCAGTCGAACATGTCTGCGATTCTTTATAATTTTGCGTTAACTTAGTTTATCAATAATATCCTGTATATAAATTATAGTATTAAGAACTATACTTGTATTGAGACGTTATAAATGTCGTAAAATTCTTTAATATTGAAATTTAAATCTATCGTATACTACATGTATATTATTCCGTGTTTACCAAGCGTCACGAGGAATGTTTAATAGACTATAGCAAGTTTTAACATGTACGGTCCGTTAATTTTCGTAAGTGACAGGAGGGTTTTGAACCTTTAAAATGACTAATAATTTTATTAAATGGGTGTAAAGGAAGGGTGATAAAATATTGGTGACAATCATTACACATTCCAGGAAGCTTTAATTCTATCGTATTGTTATTTTTCACCACCAGGGGTAAATTGAACTTTTTTAAACGTAACAAATTACGAACGTTACTTAATTCTTTGACCGAGGGTATTAAAGACCATTATTGTATTGCCATTTTTCACCACTAGGGGTAAATTAAGAACTTAGTGGCAGCACACACTACCCTTTTTGTAACGACTGCATTATTGAGAATAATGTAAGCATTGTTTAAATACTTACATTTTAGCCAACGAATGTTCCTGTATGTTAGTTTAATGTTGATATTTCGGTTCATAATGTAGTAAAAAGCTAAGCCTAACAAATTTAAGAAATACTTTGTCGTCAAACTACTGTTGAAAACATTTGCAGTTACACTTTTTGTTATAATCTCCCACGTAGTGACTTAATAATAATGGTTAAACGTATTTAATAGCGTCATGGAATAATTAACAGGTGTTTTCGGTAAAGAGTTTAGGGTGAACCCTACGAAGCAAGAATTACACATTTCATTTTACAGAACAAAATTGGATGACAGTTGGATAATGAGTGATAAGGAAAATAAGGAACCGTGTAAGGAACTATTGAAACTTATCAATATATTGAAAAAACAGAGACGAAAATTTCAAGCGGAATATATAGCAGCGAGAATAGAACTTGAAAGTTGTTTTCCTACCATACGAAGGGAACCTTCTTACGAGTCTTTAAAAATGTTTTCGGAAAGAGAAAGATTATTGAGTTTTAAAAACTGGGTTACTTATGGAACCGAAGACTTGGCCGCCTGGGGATTTTATTCGCTCGGCAACGGAACGAGTGTCAAATGTCCTTTTTGCGGACTAGTGGTTGATGAATGGAAAGATGGAGACATACCATTGTCGTCAAATTCCATTGTGCCCATTCATTCGAGGATGCCAAGTTGGAAATGTAACAATATTACAAAAGTCGTAAACATATTTTAGAATTTTAATTTCAAAGTGTAAATATTATAATAAAGTATCAATTTTCGAATGTAACAAAATATGTGTCCGAGTTTTTGCATGCCACCTTTACATTAATTTCGCGTATTACAGTGAACATTTTCTATCAATAACGGTTCTTATTTCAAAATCATCATATAATTTTAACCCCTAAAATGTTATTAAAAATAACAATGAATTCAATAGAAAGAACGTTTATTTATTTACTACATGATTAGGAATTTGATTAGTTTTACAATATTCTTGAAAATAAACCAGAGCATCCATTTGCTTTTCAGTCGGCATTTTGAATTCGGCAGGAAATACCAGGTTAGATGTAGTTTTTGTTGAATCGTTTGATTCCATTGTTTCATCGCGCTTTTTACATGCCACAATAAGTTCGTTAAGATAATCGATAATTTTATCATCTGACATTTCCCCTTGCTCGGTATAATGGAGAGATTCACTTGCCGCACAATCACACGCAAGATCCGATTCTTTTTTTATATTATTACAAGATAAATGAGTCATTAAATGTTGTTTGAAAACTCTCACGGACTGGTATATTTCCGCACATATCCAGCATTTCTTTGGTACCCTACACGGAGACATCTTTCTCTTTCCCATAGAGGCTGGCTTATGAAAACAACCGCGCATCTATGAAAATCACGATTTGTAACGTAGTTTATATCACGTGATGTGTTGGAAAAAAATTTGTTGACGAATAATGGAATAAGGAACCGTTGAAACATACAGAATTGAAATGGATTTTCCAAAGGAGTCACGAAATGCTTTTGGAAATACTGGGTTCTTAAAGGTGACGAATAAGGTGCTATCATAGCGTGCTTGCCAACCGTGTAATTATAAAGGTACAAACTTTACACGTTTCCCCGCCATTAATTAATATTAATGTCAAACATGTAATAAACCTATAGAGTTTTACTACTTGTTCAGTGATCCTCGCGTCGCTTTCCCAAAACACATGTTAAATTCCAAAAATACTATCCATATAACAGGTCAATGACCCCTAACGGTTAACGTGTAATTATAAAAGTACAAACTAAACCCAAATACTAGCATGTATAGATGAACAATTAAATCTACTAACCAATAATATATTAGTTATAAACACAATGTTTTATGTATTGATCGAAAATCTTAAAAACTTTCATTGTATTTATAAACCATTGAAAAATCCAGGTGAACCTTGTGATTTTTTAAATCTATATACTACTTTTCGTATCTCCCAGGATTATTTGAATCGTGTAAAAAATATTTTTTGGTTGAATTTACTGGGTATTCCCCCTTCGAAATAAACGAATGAATTTCCCATTGTTTAAATGATGTCGTATACTTAAATGAAGCCTTTTCAGAATCAATGTAATTTAAATAAAGAGTTATGGATGATTGAAGCATTTGTATACTTAGTTGGAATCATATATTACCTACTTTATCAAGTCAAATTTATTGAAGTTTAGTAAATTATACCTTGGATATAAGTTATCATGATGACTTATAACCCTAACTTAATAATTTAAGCAATTATTTGTCTCGCTCTTAAAGAAATCTTATTGTAATAAGCCTATAAATTTAGGAAAAAACTTATATTATAGGATGAAGAAAAGTCAATAGACATTTATTTGTAAATTATTCGCAATTTTATTTATTTATTTATTTATAACACGAACAACAGTTCGGTCTCGTGGGGGTTTAGGGAAGTGACAACATCCCATGAAATCCAACTCCTCGCACTCCTCCCGTCGACGGCTGCTCTTCGACCCTCTTCTTCTACAGTACGTACAGCGGAGATGAGGCGGGAACTCCTTTATCAGATGCCCGTGGATGTGTTTGGTATAGGCATTACCATGTCGAAAAATTACACTCCTTTGATAATGCGCGCACTCTCTGCCCCAGCAAAAGAAGAGTGCTCCACCTCTTACAGTGAATTTTTCCGTACATTCGCCACAGTGAAAGCAAATCATAGATTCGGTTGTCGTTCCGACGTACTCGTCCCCCGATGCCAATTTTATGAAAATATGGTCCATTTACTATACAAATAGAAGAAATACAAATTTAAATTCATGGTATTAATTTTTAATTCTACGATAAATTATACTACCAAGAAAAAAGTATATTTACCAAGTTTGTTTCTTGAAAACTATTGAAATTTTGTTAATACGCCATTTCTTTTTACTGGCAAGGTAAGAGGGTAGGAACAATATAGTCGCGTGACGGTTAACGAATAAGTCATATTAACAGGTGTTTTCAATATTACCAATAACCCTTTGAGCTGTCAAAATGATTAATTACTTAACGGTCAACGAAAGCGTTATAACAGGTAGCTATAGAAATCGAGATGCGCTTGTGTTCCATCGCGTCCCCCTAGGGGGTTTAAGGTAGTATATATATATCCTTTAGTCGCCCGAATCTAGGAATCCCGACTCGAGTAAATCTTCCCGGAGTAACAAAAATGTAAGTTTCTAGGTGTTTTTTATTGTTACAAATACTTAGTTGTTTTTTCTTCTAATGAATCGTTTGTAGATGTTCACTTTCTATTCGCATTGATTTGGCCTAAAAATAAATATACTTCGTCAAAACGATTTTTGGTAAAAGAGGTAATTTTTTAAAGTTTTATATTTAATGTTTTATAAAGAAATTAGTATAGTATTTATTGCAATAGTTAGTGTAGGGAGCTTATAAAAGGACAAAATTTTATAGTTGAATTGACTTAATATCAAAAAAGAACCTTTTGTAAACACGAATTCATCCAATTGTTAAACATAATTTCCAGATTAGATGGTGTATGTATGATTGATAAGACTCTTGTCAGTAAAATACACTTCCAATATGATAGAAAAATACTACTAAAATCCCATTTTAAATTTGATAAAATACATTTCAGATATGTAAATAGGTAGAATAATACTATAAAATTCCTTTTTCTACTTTTAATACGGCAAAACACAACTCCGATACGCAAATATAGACAGAAAATACAAAAAAATCTATATTCTATGTTCGATACGTTAAAAGACATTTCCGATATATAGATAAAGAAATACTACAAAATTTTAAAAGGTAGAAAAATACTACAAAAACCTCTTTTCTTGGCGTTCTTAAGTGGTGAATGAGTGGTGGTGAATGTTATATCGGTGGAGCGAAATCCATGGGTTTTCCCAGTTACAATGCGGTGCTGATGTAAATACAATGACGAAATAACTGAGTCTATAAAATCGACCGATTAGTGGATAACCATTCAAATTCGAAGAAGATTCAAGTCAAGAACCCGACAAAAACTATGTTAGTATAATCTTATTTTTATATTTTAGTCCTCTTTCTCGGAGGGTAATCTATTTACTTTTAAATTATAGGCATAAGAAATCAATAGTCATTGATTTTTAATTCTTTGACGGGCGGACCAAAGATGAGAAGCCGGAGAAAATAGTGAAAGAAGCGTCAGCTTGCTCGGCCGAAAATACATCCCGGGTCACATCGTGGGTTTTTCTTCCACCATACCCCCGAACCGATCTACCTTCCCGAACTCAACGCCAGAACACGTGGGTTGAGAAGTACATACACGGCCTTGGTTGGGACTATGGTTTCACCCCGTACAACAAATTGGAAGAATGCATGCGAATGGCTACTCACGGCTACGACCGCGTATTTTGTAAAGGAGAAGAGAAGTGCATATTTTTATTAGAACTAATACACCACGAAGTGATAGACCTAAATGGTGTAGGTTGCCCGGAGGTTACTGAATTGGATGAATACAGACCCAGGTTTACGTGTCTTATTAAACACAATACTAATTTTGTAAGTAAGAAATACTCTTGCGTTTTAGAGAAAAGTACATTATATGCCCAGTGGCTCTATTTAAATATCTTTATTGTAAATTGGCGAATATATGAATAAAAAGCAATTTTATTTAGATCAAGAGTTTTATTTTTATCTTAAAAACATTTTAGGAAACGCCCCGCTTGACAAGTAATTTACCCCGTTATGTACTATTAAGAAGTCTACAAAGACGTTGTTAATATACTTTTACAAGTAATTGATAATTATTACCGCACCACCCTCAGAAGTAATTAATTTTTCTACATTTAAAAAATATATAACATGTCTCCAACGCCACTGGACCCCAAGGCACTACCTTCGTACATTATAAGATTAAAAATGATAGTTTCTTAATTTCCTATCATTATCGCTAGACAGATTATCTTTTGTGAGCGATTCCTTTTTATATATATCAGACCAGACCAATGGTTCGATGGATTATAAAACAATGTATACGTAACCGATTTATGTAAGTGATACATTGTTAGATTAACTTTACACGAATAATGTCTCCCCTGTTTGGGGCAAATTAACCAACTATTGAAACTTCATATCAGGTAATCATGTATCCGAATGAAAATATCCATAGATTGCGACGTTTATACCTAAAAAATGCATGATTGACAAATGTTATAATGTAATCTTTATGGAAGACCCCTTTCCATAACCGTAAATCAGATGATCACGTGACGCGGCTTTTTGATCGAACCATATAGGGAAAACGTGTAATTCCCCCTTTTCAACACATGTTTACGTGAGATGACCCCAAAGACGCTAACGGACGACAGGATATACTATCTTTACCCCGTTATTAACGTATTGACTATGTTAAAAACTTGAAATATCCAAGATGGCCACTAAACTCCCTAATTTCTTCACAAACATGCGTTTCCCGCGTCGTTATTAAAGGCTAAGTGACGGTAACATAAGATGCATTTACAATGTCATAATAATAATCAGCTTGGCCCAAGCCATCTACCGACTTTTAATGCGACGTTTTAGGTTAATATAAAACTCCGTTAGGAACAACTTGTTTAAAAGCGTTAAAAAAATTGATCTATTAACGTAAATATGGTAAATTTCCTAAAAATAACAAAGATGGCCACCCTTTTCAATACACCCGTTTGAATATGCAACATTAAAGATGGCGGCCAAATCACATGAATTTTCCAACCAAAATTACTAAGAGTTCATATAATAACTGTTAAAAGAGAGTGACAAACTTTACTCCGTTATGTTAAGCCTTTGTCATTTTTATCGCGCTTCCTAACGGTTAATAAAACACAGCTTATAAAACTGATTAATATTTCCTTCTTAAGACCACTTTTTGATTAACCCCTAAGCCGCTTCCTAACCGTTGACAGGTAATAAAACATTACGCACTTTACCCCTATCAAATATGCCGATTTTCCCGCTAAAATTTCATGTTCATGTTAATAAACCTTTCATAATTCAGAGTCTATGATTTATGCGTTTACATTACCTAAACAAAACACATGTTAATTTCCCGCCAAAAATGCTTATTATTTGTTAACCATATAGCTACTAGGTCACACGGCGCATTACCCGAGTCTCCCCGTACTACACCTACTCTTAATCAATCAAAACCTGTCACAGCGTTAACAATGGAAAACGGGGAAAAGCCCGAATATAGCTAAGCGAACCTTGGAATTCCTTTAAAAGAGCACTGACCCCATTTTTAACAATTTCGCGCCAGCCAATCAGCGCGAAGTACACTTGTGGGATACGCGTCGTATACGCGTGGCGCCAAAACACCAGCCAATCAGCGCAAAGTACACGCGTTATCACGCGCCACCTGGCGGGAGTGACTCAACCCGAGTTTCCTGACCTAGTTTAGGCCACGCCCACAGGGGGGAAGGAAGCGGGGACTTTCGGTGCCGACCCCCCACGTCTACCTCTACATGGAAAAACCCTGAAGATGGTAGACATACCTACTAGTATGCCTTTTTTTCATTTCACAAATATTTTATGAGCGCAATTACGATCTTCTAAAAATCTGTTTCAAAGGAAATTACATCTAGTAATATAAAAAAAACCTGTTTATCCCGTTGGAAATGAAATTCTATTTCATTGCAGTACTGAATACGTCTATCTCGGCAATGAAGAAGTTTTGAAATTTAATTCAAAAGAAGATATTAAAAAGGTAATTAAATAATGGTGTTAACTGTTTATATCAACGACTTGTGACCATTTACATGATATAACTTCGTAAAACGTTAAACAAGACTACTTTTGATTTTAGTATTTTTATTCGAGTTCAAAGCATTCGATAAACTTAATTTAAATTATACACTTAACATCTAAATCACAATGTCAATACTGAGATTATCTACTAATAAAATATTTTAGATTTAATTTTAGTAGAAAAAACCACTAAATAAGATTGAGTACAAACTGTAGTTCAACATTTTATCTAAGAGACTTCGTAAGTTTTATTTTCTTGAATAGTGTAGATATAAATGAAGATTATATTATCGAAGGTCATCATGGATTATCGTTAGACAAATCATTTCCTATTTTATATCTTAAATGGTTCAAGGGTTAAAGGGGTTGTGGGGTTCCACAAATTGGAGAAATAGCCCCTTTGAAATTTAAATTTATTGAGGCCACTAAAAACGTTACAGGACACTAATGAGAGCTAACTAAAAATAAAATTTTGTTAATATTAGAATTTTATTTCAAAAATATATAAAGATTTCCAGGCGAAAATCACAAAGAATTACTTAATTGTAAAATTACTATGTTTTACAAGTGCAACCTATATTTTTATAGAGAGCGTCCCTCTTCAAACAAATGAAGTTAGTTGCATTAGCTGTGCGTTACCAACTCTTGCAACTTATATCTGTCAGATCTGTCACAATTGCGTCAGAAACGCTTAGCGTTTTGGATTGACCTTCGGAATGTTTCCAAATAACAGAGACAATTTCAGTTACATCGACTAAAAACTAGGGCAGTTACCACGTCAGTCGCGCTTGCTCCACTATCTCATCAACTCGATTACTTATAGACAAAGTGGTATTCCAGCGTACTAAATACGACATAAAATCTGAAGTGAAATTATAGCTTTACTGTTTTTTAATAAATTTATTAATTTAAAATTAACCTTTATTTAAACTAATTTATTTATTTACAATTATTAAAAAATGTTTAGAACTTCGATATGCTTTTGTGCCCTTTTGAAATGATCTACCGAAATCATTCTTCTGGATATATTTACACCGGAGCAATTTCATCATTAAGGGGAATAATCTTGTCAGGAGCGCCTGTTCCAGTTCCCAGAAAGCCAGCTACTAATATCATTGACGTGGATGGATCTGTAAGTGCATGATTGTAAAATCTATAAGTTATGTTTCTCCATCTATAAATCCCTTTTTGATATTGCAAGACCAACCAGAGAGTAAGTAATACGGTTTCTTACGAGATAGGTTTTCCATTTTCGTTTCTGTGTGTATATTTAAAATAAATTTTGCTGTTGAAAACCATAATTTAAATAGAAAACAAAACGATTTTTAAAAGTTATAAAATAAATTAATTATTAAAATAAACCCCAACAGTTTCCGATACGTTATCATTTCTAAAGCCGAAAATTTAATTTGTAATTAGCAATGATATCATAATTTATATACTTAATGTCAATATAGAAATAGTAAGTTTTTAAAGTGATTAAAGTAATTTGTGCAAGGTTCACATTAATACTCTTTCATTTTCAAATTGCGAGATTAATGTAGTTAAATCAATTTAATTAGTGGCTCAAGTTATCAAATGTACCTAAGCACAAATCCCCAAATTTGCATCGACTTAAATGGTTGAGGATTTATAATATATAATTTTAATTGTTTAGCTATTTAATGTGACATATTTAAAAAGTATCTAATAAAAGTCGGTTTTTGCAGTTCTTAACACTCTTGTTTCTGTCTGCCTTAACTGTGTCTGTTACCAACCGAGTTATACGAAGATTTGTACGTACTCAGGATTTGCAAACAAACAGAGAAGCAAGCATTTGTTTGTCAATTTTGAAAGACTCAATTTTAAATATCTTACCGCTAATTCAGAAACGTAAGTTCCATTGTTAGTACCGTTCACTTATCTGAGGCTAGATGTTCATATTCCTTTGTTAAGCCTGACCTCTCGGCCAATATGGTAAAATGTAGCAATGATTTCCAATTTATTTCGCTGCCACAACGTTATTTTCTGTAATTTTCATCGGAATTTCATTCAACCGATTTTGTTTTCTACTATTTCCCTACGTTTTTACTTTTATCGCTGCTTCCCCTCATCTACATTTTGCCTTTTAACTTGCTTCCGTATCTAAAACAATAAAAGTAATTTTACAATTTAAAAATAGTCAAAACCACGGTTTTAGAGGAAGATACCTTTATCTAAACCATGGTCTTGGTAACTTTCAAATAGAACGAAAACGAAATGAAACTTTAACCGTGGAACGTGGTTGTCTAACCCCCTTTCGTTTTCTCAATTTCAGTAAAAAAAGTGGCATTGACTGATTGAAAAATATTTGTGAATCAATATGAAGAATGTCTAACCTTTGTTAGCACTATATTAATTTGGGCATTTGGGAATCAGATATTTAGCAAACCGATGATTAAACACGTTGACATATCGATAACTTATTGATGTTTTATTTCTAACATTGCTTAGTTAAAAATAACTCTTCACGCCCTAAAATTATAATTGATATTTCCTTGATGTAGCTTCTTTCATAGAAAATACACTACCAACTAACAAACCACCAGTAAATCGTGGTTTGATTTAAATGATGATGCCCACTTTAAGGAGCAAAGCTGTTATATCTTACCGCCATATTTTTTATAGAAATCTTTAAGGCAAACAAATACTTTAAATAGATATAGAAGGAATAAAAAAATCTCGGAAACCTCATGGACATTGCCAAAAATAATTAACATGTTTAATTTCAAATTGTTATTTTTCTTTAAAAACCAAAATATTAGTTAACGTCAATACTTTTTTCATAGAAACAAATTTTATTTAAATGTCGTTTTGATTAGAAAGATAAATTTGGAAAAACGTTTTTTTTTAAATTTTGCCCACTTTTAACAAAATTCATTAAAGAATTTACGTGATGTTTTTCTAGTGCTTAAGAATAATAAAAATATTTTTCATTGCCCATTTTAGCATTGCCTTTAAATCGCAGAAAGAGATCGTTGCCGGTAGAAGTGCTCTTCACATTTTGGATTATTTCTTTGTCGCTGTTGCTTTTCAATTTCATTTGCTGTTTTAAAGCGAACGCTTCATCCATCGAATATTTTATAGTAGATTCCATCCCTGATATTTTGAACTATCTTCGTATTGTTCCCAAACTTTTGGAAGGAACTAGTATTGATGTTTATTTAAGGATGGAAGTAAGTTCACAGTTTTTTTCCAAGTGCTAGAAGCGATATTGGTTAAATGTTCATTTACATCTCTTAAATATCACTCTGTCATTTTATTGGTAAAGTACGAAATTCAGCTTTTGAGCAAATTACTAAAAACGGTAGAAATCGTCAGATTAAATGTCAATTTTTCAATTGCGGTACATTTAAATTCTTTCTAAAAAATGGGGTTAGTCTGAAACGTTTACTTCGTAATTAGGGGTAAGAAATGGTGTAATTCTTTACATTCCATTGAAATTAAATTTTTTAAATTACAAGGTACTTTTATTTTATTTTTAATTTCCATGTTCGGAAACATTTTAAATTATTACTTTGCTTAAGCCTTTAGTCTAGTTTTGAGGATTGTATCTACATCGTATATCTTTTAACTGATTTAAACGAAGATATAATGAAAAAAATATTTCCAATTGTTCTTTTGTAATTACTAATAACCACCATAAGTGACTTAAAGTAATATTGAACATAAAATTTTATAAAGGCGACCAAAAGTCCGAGCTTCAAGAAAGTGGTAGAAATGATTGAAAAAGGTGGAATTGAGTCGTACGTAGATCCGTTTTCTCTCATTGACGATGAATTGTACATTGATATATCAAAAGGAAAGAACATTCTTATATTAGACGATATAACGTTTGAAATTGGATGTTGCATCCCTTTAAAGTCATTTGAAGATGGTGAAGTGACAATGTACATTTCGAAAAAAACATTTATGTCTAGACCTATGTTCTATATGGTTCGGCGTCATGTACCGCAGGAATTATTTGAAAAAATCAATCTAAGGTAAGCTTAATAGTCTATGTAAATTAAACAAATTAAACTTAAAATATAAATATTTGTACTGGGAAGTTTATGAATGTATTCGTAAAGTAGCCCACAATTGCTAAATCGGTTCCACTCAAAAACAAAAATATATTTTGAAGTAATATAAAGGATCATTAGAATTTTGCGCGTCAATGTAGATTTGGCTTTATTTGTTGGGGTAGGTAAGCCAATTAAAACTTTCTTCTAAATCATCTTCTCGCAATAAAAGTAATATCGTACGAAATTAGCTGTATCTGTAGTTAACTGGAATTAAAAATAAAAAGGAAATATTTTTTTAAATGATTTACTAACCTTTTTATTTAATTGCAGTGTTTTGAGGATATTTGAAGTCAGACCGTTCGACTACGTTTTCAAATATTGCAAGAGCATTCTGTACGAAAGAAACGTATGGATATACAATGTGGATCCCAATTTAGGTTTGACCCTCCAGGATGTATTCGTTCCTTTTGCATTATTCTGCATTTTGGAATTCGGTAGTGTCGTGGTATTTGTATGTGAAATACGAAAAGGAAATTATCCCAAACGTTCAAGGCAGAACCAGCGCCACCGAAAGCGGGCTTGGGCCCTTGTTCAAGAATGATTCCTGGTCTCAAGTCGCAGTCCTGAGGCCCTTGCCTAGCGAATTCCTTTTGATTATACAAGAAAATGTTTAAATCTTTAAAATGTTGATCAGCAAAATTTCGAAGTCATGGTTCTGTAGTAGGGATTAATATGATTAAATAATGAAAAACTTTATTTACACCCCTTTTCAAATTAATAGGATTATTTAGTGAACTTTATGTTAGAACAATTTACTATACTGATAACGCCGAAATTAAATTGATAATATAACATAATAAAAAATTGTGCAAATAACCACGTTATATAAATGAAAATAAATTAAAAACATTTAAAACAATACGTTTCGGTGGGCTAGACTTGCCAACCTCAGTGGACTGAAAAGTAATATAAGCAGTAACATCTCGAAAAATCAGCAAACGCGAAGCAAAACAAATATCAAAAAAATATTAAATATATTAAATGAATGTGTTCCAATTGTGCTTTAGAAAAACACCAAAATTGAAATTGAAATAACATGACCACTTTTTTTACACGCACGCCAATACAGTTACACCCCTCATTTTAAAAAAATTAGCAAATAACTTGACAGTTGTGGTAGTTTTCCGAAACTCCAGTTTTTTGGTACCATTTCTAATTTTAATGATCAGGTCTATTTGCAGACGGATGGACTGAAACTGGGTAGCTTAATTTCCTGGGCCATTGCCAGTATTTATTTATTTGATTTAGAGATCACAATTTTGTCCTTTGATAGAGCTCAATATCATTTCCTATCCCTGACATCTGTCTGTTCTTTGGGGCCCTCGCGGGGTCGGAGTGTGTAATAACTGGTGGCTTTACCGGGAAGATGGGGTCCGGCTCTTGTTCTCCTTCACGGGCGGTCGCGCACTGGGAGATGTTAGCTTCGTTCAAGTGGTCCTATCTCGACCTCCGACTTCGGTCAGGTGTGGGCGGGAAACTGAGCTTCGGCTCGGGCTAACGGAGAGGGTCCGGGCAAACTGGCCACCTTGGCGGATTGGTGGGCCTCCGTATGAGGGTACGGTGGTCCTGTTTCCTAGCTTTTTGGGGCACACCGGGATGTCTGGTGCTCTGTGTGCCCGTTGCTACCCTTTATCAGCTCTCCAAAGGGGTCGGCTCTCCACCTCTGTAGGTGGGGTGTCGGCTGTCGTTTCCAGAGCATCTGCTCCTTATCTCACCGCTGTGTGCGAAGTGGCGGGCTGGTCGTCCCATTTGTTGCATTGAGTAAGTGCCCTAATACGCTAAAACTTTTGAAATACTCTGGTATACTAAATATGCAACGCAAGTAAAAGTAGCCAGTACGAGGAAAATACAACTACACAGGTTCACTCGTGGTTAGAATAATATTCATCCTCATAAATATTAAATGTATCTTAAACTAATATACTACAGCTCGTATCATCAGCTTCACAGTGTACGGTACATGCTATCGAGTATTTGCTTTTTCTCATATTTTGTTTCGAAAAATTATTGTTGTACTAGTTAATAAAATACAGCTATCTTTAATTTCGTTTGACCTAAGACGAATTAAATTTTAACAACTTTTAAGTTTCGACAAACTTTATGTCGGTTCTATTTTCTATATACTTAATTAAAAAGTTATAGAGTACTCAATCCGTGGGGTAGAGCATTTTCCAAAAAATCCTTAAATCCGAAATACTAGTTTTCCTTTGACGTAGATTGTACATGGAAAATTACTGAAAGAAAGCTCAAGATTTATTTTAATCCAACAACCGTACGAGAAAGCGGAAAATGTTCGAAGCTTATAATTAAGTATTTCATCCATAAGACATCGGCTGGTATTAAGCTGACCTCGGGCCTGTGAATAAAAATCATGGTTTCTTTTTAGTTGTAACTTACCTTTGACGATTGGCAGGCAAAAGTTTTTATTTTTCAGCAACTTCAACCTTTGGTTTTCGTTTCTAGCGGAGGGTGCCGTTTTGACTTCCACTCTAGCATTTCCAGCCTCCACAATTACATCGGGGTTAGTGGGATGTCGGAGTGTTTAGCACTTTCGCCTCGCAGCAAGAAGGGTTCGATCCCAGCTTGTGGCACTGGGATTATAACTCGTTGCAGCCCCTTCTACGGTGAGTTTTCAAGTTGTCTCCCCACTGGTTTAAGGGGCTGTTCCCCAAGCTCTTTGGTTTCCCATTCTATATAAACCTGTTGATAAAAACGGTAATAGTTACAGTATGAGCTGTTGGCTGGCGTGGCATGAATGGCTTGCCACCATCCTCATGAATTGATGGCTTTAAAAGTCGCTTGATGACTTAAGCCTAAGGTGGTGCCTTGGGTATTAGCCTATCTAATTATTATAGATTATATTCATAATTATTATAGCTAGTAAGAATCAGTGCTGCCAATCTATAACAGGCCGCTGTTTCAAATTTCTTTGCCATACTCCATTTCAAATCAGTAAAGCGCCACTGATTCATTTTTCTTCCCGTATTCCGTACTAGGGGTGCTACACGGCGTTTCCTAAAGATTTTGTTTGACGAAAGCGTGGTAGGACATCTTTTGACAACCATTGAGGAAAATAAACGCCGTGAGTCGGTGATGTTGGTTGCCATCGTTAATAGGGTAACCTTGTACTTTGGTTACGTGCAGACTTTTCAAATGACTTTCGGTAGCGACTTTCAACTACTTGTCGGTCAATTGGGTATTATCGGTGAGAGGTCGGTAGTTGGTGTTAACCGGCAAAACCTTCGGATTGCTTTGAAATAATTTCTGGGAGGGCTTAGCGAACATGCGCTTTCGTCTTTCAACCCTTCTCCTAGTGACGCTTGAAATAACAATCCCTAGCTTTTTCCGGCCACGTTAAGCCCCTTTTTCAATCACGATTTTTCCGGACCAAAATCACGCTTTTGCGTCAAAACCAACCGGGAGAAGCTTCTCTATCGGCTTTTTTGTCACGAGAAACAGATATCTAAATGGATTTGATATAGGCTTTTTTGAAATAAAAGCGCGTCAAAAAATCAAAAGCGAACAGCCCGAAATTTATCGTAATTGAAAACGGGGCTTTACTCATGTACTCGTGAAAAGAAGACTCTCGCCACATTCGTAAATCTCTTCATTTGCGGTTTCAAAACGTGGGCTCGTATATTTGTTATCCACTGTGATTTTGTGTAAAGACTCAGTTTAGTTTTTAGATTAGCGCATTCTAATTTCGTCACCATGGAGTCATAAGGTACTTTTTCCATGTTCTTAGATTAAACGCTCGAATCACCATCCGCGATCCACCGCTTGTTTCGTTGTCCATGCATCTCCTCGTTGCATTTGAGGCCTTCGAGAATTATTTCGGCTTCCATTGCCGAGGATGAGCCGTCCCAGTTTGTGTAACTCGGGTGATCGGTGGACGGTTCTCTTGTCTTCTTGCTATCGAGTACACATTAGTAGCAGTATTTTTTGTGTACTCCCAGGAAAATCAACTTATTGGTTCAAAAGCCAATAATGATACACCACAAAGGGCGTTCTAGTTGTGACCGTAACACCGCTTACATCAACCACCGTCGCCAATAACCGTTATGTACGCGACACCATCCTGGCTCCAAACGGATTCCAAGGTAGACTCAATTCGTTGATCCCTTAATAGCTAAATTTATATTCCAGTGGATTTTGGTTGAAGTTTGCAGCTAGCACAAACTTAGCTTCCTTTGATAGTAAGAACTCAATCGGTTCTACGATAGCTATGGCTGCCAATAGCGAAATGAATGTTGAACATCAATTAATAATCTGTTTACATAATTCTTACTCGTTTAATTAACTCCAGATAGTGACTATGGACTGAGGAGCATTTTTCCCTCTCTACAGGGTTTTATAGTTCACCATCTCGTTTTCTATTTCTTACACCCGCTTCTCAGTGCATTTAATATTTCAAAATCATTTCTGAACCACTATTATAATAAACCATTTTATATATTAACGAATTGAAAACGCCAGTATTTAATATCATGCTTTCAGTCTACGATCAATGTTTTGTAGGGATTGAACCATGGGTTTCGACTATGGTGACCTTCTTGGAAATTCCTCGCATTTAAGCTGAGAAACCATTAATTAAATGTTTTGAGAAATTTCACTTCTCTAAACTCTTCACTAATGGCATTGCTAACAGAATTACTTATAACTTGTGCGACAATTTTAACCTTCATTTTTATTGGGCTTTGGGACATACGTGGTAATCTGCCAGTTTAAAACCCCCCTTAAAGTTGACCTTCCAACCTCATTTTCGAACAACTTTATATTTGTATTCCATACTAAGAACTGACCATTTTTGTAAATGAGGCGAAATTTACAATCATTTCTACTATTCAAAAGACGGATGCGCATAGATTTGAGTAAATTGGGAGGATCAATTAAAAAAATAAATGTATGGACCAAATTTACTAATTTCTGGACCGCAAAATTTTACATTATTTTCGGAGACTTTCTTTAAGTTTGAAACCGTCTGGACCAAATTGACTAATTTGCTGAAGTGCTGAATTTCTGGACCGGAAACTTTTACATTATTTTCGGACACTTTCTTTAAGTTTGAAACCGTCTGGACCAAATTGACTAATTTGCTGAAGTGCTGAATTTCTGGACCGCAAAATTTTACATTATTTTCGGAGACTTTCTTTAAGTTTGAAACCATCTGGACAAAATTGACTAATTTGCTGAAGTGCTGAATTTCTGGACCGGAAACTTTTACATTATTTTCGGACACTTTCTTTAAGTTTGAAACCGTCTGGACCAAATTGACTAATTTGCTGAAGTGCTGAATTTCTGGACCGGAAACTTTTACATTATTTTCGGACACTTTCTTTAAGTTTGAAACCGTCTGGACCAAATTGACTAATTTGCTGAAGTGCTGAATTTCTGGACCG
This sequence comes from Leiobunum rupestre, assembly GCF_980474605.1. NCBI lineage: Eukaryota > Metazoa > Arthropoda > Arachnida > Opiliones > Sclerosomatidae > Leiobunum > Leiobunum rupestre. The sequence continues at coordinate 49,639,591 of NC_143386.1, read as the reverse complement.
CAAAATTTTACATTATTTTCGGAGACTTTCTTTAAGTTTGAAACCATCTGGACAAAATTGACTAATTTGCTGAAGTGCTGAATTTTTGGACCGGAAACTTTTACATTATTTTCGGACACTTTCTTTAAGTTTGAAACCGTCTGGACCAAATTGACTAATTTGCTGAAGTGCTGAATTTCTGGACCGGAAACTTTTACATTATTTTCGGACACTTTCTTTAAGTTTGAAACCGTCTGGACCAAATTGACTAATTTGCTGAAGTGCTGAATTTCTGGACCGGAAACTTTTACATTATTTTCGGACACTTTCTTTAAGTTTGAAACCATCTGGACCAAATTGACTAATTTGCTGAAGTGCTGAATTTCTGGACCGGAAACTTTTACATTATTTTCGGACACTTTCTTTAAGTTTGAAACCGTCTGGACCAAATTGACTAATTTGCTGAAGTGCTGAATTTCTGGACCGGAAACTTTTACATTATTTTCGGACACTTTCTTTAAGTTTGAAACCGTCTGGACCAAATTGACTAATTTGCTGAAGTGCTGAATTTCTGGACCGGAAACTTTTACATTATTTTCGGACACTTTCTTTAAGTTTGAAACCATCTGGACAAAATTGACTAATTTGCTGAAGTGCTGAATTTCTGGACCGGAAACTTTTACATTATTTTCGGACACTTTCTTTAAGTTTGAAACCGTCTGGACCAAATTGACTAATTTGCTGAAGTGCTGAATTTCTGGACCGGAAACTTTTACATTATTTTCGGACACTTTCTTTAAGTTTGAAACCGTCTGGACCAAATTGACTAATTTGCTGAAGTGCTGAATTTCTGGACCGGAAACTTTTACATTATTTTCGGACACTTTCTTTAAGTTTGAAACCATCTGGACCAAATTGACTAATTTGCTGAAGTGCTGAATTTCTGGACCGGAAACTTTTACATTATTTTCGGACACTTTCTTTAAGTTTGAAACCGTCTGGACCAAATTGACTAATTTGCTGAAGTGCTGAATTTCTGGACCGGAAACTTTTACATTATTTTCGGACACTTTCTTTAAGTTTGAAACCGTCTGGACCAAATTGACTAATTTGCTGAAGTGCTGAATTTCTGGACCGCAAAATTTTACATTATTTTCGGAGACTTTCTTTAAGTTTGAAACCATCTGGACAAAATTGACTAATTTGCTGAAGTGCTGAATTTCTGGACCGGAAACTTTTACATTATTTTCGGACACTTTCTTTAAGTTTGAAACCGTCTGGACCAAATTGACTAATTTGCTGAAGTGCTGAATTTCTGGACCGGAAACTTTTACATTATTTTCGGACACTTTCTTTAAGTTTGAAACCGTCTGGACCAAATTGACTAATTTGCTGAAGTGCTGAATTTCTGGACCGCAAAATTTTACATTATTTTCGGAGACTTTCTTTAAGTTTGAAACCATCTGGACAAAATTGACTAATTTGCTGAAGTGCTGAATTTTTGGACCGGAAACTTTTACATTATTTTCGGACACTTTCTTTAAGTTTGAAACCGTCTGGACCAAATTGACTAATTTGCTGAAGTGCTGAATTTCTGGACCGGAAACTTTTACATTATTTTCGGACACTTTCTTTAAGTTTGAAACCGTCTGGACCAAATTGACTAATTTGCTGAAGTGCTGAATTTCTGGACCGCAAAATTTTACTTTATTTTCGAATAGTTTCTTCAATTTTCAAACCGTCTGGACCAAATTGACTAATTTGCTAAAGTGCTGAATATCTGGACCGAAATATTTTACATTATTTTCGAACAGTTTCTTTAATTTTCAAACTGTCTGGACAAAATTGACTAATTTGCTGAAGTGCTGAATTTCTGGACCGCAAAATTTTACATTATTTTCGGAGACTTTCTTTAAGTTTGAAACCATCTGGACAAAATTGACTAATTTGCTGAAGTGCTGAATTTCTGGACCGGAAACTTTTACATTATTTTCGGACACTTTCTTTAAGTTTGAAACCATCTGGACAAAATTGACTAATTTGCTGAAGTGCTGAATTTCTGGACCGGAAACTTTTACATTATTTTCGGACACTTTCTTTAAGTTTGAAACCGTCTGGACCAAATTGACTAATTTGCTGAAGTGCTGAATTTCTGGACCGCAAAATTTTACTTTATTTTCGAATAGTTTCTTCAATTTTCAAACCGTCTGGACCAAATTGACTAATTTGCTAAAGTGCTGAATATCTGGACCGAAATATTTTACATTATTTTCGAACAGTTTCTTTAATTTTCAAACTGTCTGGACAAAATTGACTAATTTGCTGAAGTGCTGAATTTCTGGACCGCAAAATTTTACATTATTTTCGGAGACTTTCTTTAAGTTTGAAACCGTCTGGACAAAATTGACTAACTTGCTGAAGTGCTGGATTTCTGGACCAGAAAATTTTACTTTATTTTCGAATAGTTTCTTCAATTTTCAAACTGTCTGGACAAAATTGACTAATTTGCTGAAGTGCTGAATTTCTGGGTGAGTACTTTTGTGTTTACATACATACATACATTAAGAAAAATAAAGAAACATTATGTCAATTTTAATAAAGCTGCATTACCCTTGTAATATTTATACATCTTGGTATGGGATACAATCATTACATAAAAAATATTGATATTTTTTTAATGAATCTCTTCTGTATGGTGCCAAAGTCTGCATTGTATGCAAAGAGTTCCGTTGTTGTCGTCTGGTTTTGAATTGATTATACTGTTTCTTCGAATACCTTGAAATTCGAATTCGACTGTAATTCGGGGGCAACTTTCCACCAATGATATTATTTGGCTTAGTTTAGTTTTGAAAGTTGGCGGTATTCTTTTTTTGTTTGATAATATTTTTCAACCATTTCATAACACTTAGATGATTCGAAAATGCGATTAAGCCAGTATCTCAATAAATGGGAATTGTGACATATGTTTTTATCTTAGCCTTTTCCGCTTAATAAATTGTATACATTAAGGCATAGAAAAGCACCACAGTCATATCCATTTTTTTGGATTGGAAAGTTGGTGGATATAACAAATTTCCATTCTTTTGGTTGAAATTGGATTTTAGCTATAAAATATGCCGCCCCTGCTTATGATAATAGCCTCTTAAATTCCTTTTCCCTAGGGGATTTTGAATGTAAATTATTCCACATACTATCAATGAAATAAATTATCTTTTCATTAAATGATATTATACCCAAAATCCAATGGATGCCTTTACCTAACGGATCTGTGTTGATTACTACAATAACGCAATCTCTGCAATTTGCAGCGCTATTTAGGGAAAGTCTCGATACAGCTAGGTATTCGAAAGAAGGAAAAAACAATATCGATTCATCAAGGCCAAAAGAGGAAAGCATGTAGGGGACGACAGAATTCAAAACTTCGTAACTTATCCATTTTTGAGGCAGTAAAGTTCGATTGAATACTTTTAAATTGGGTGGAATTTCATGTTCGGCTGGAATATTTATTAGACGATCCGCTGTAAAGAGTTATTAATATGGTTTTATTTACTGAAATCTTATTCTTATAATAGAGTGACTTAAGTCATATTTTATTACTGTAAATAAAATCTGAATTTAGCTAATGTTAACCTTAAAGTAATTTGGAGATATAGCTACAAGTAGAGTTAATTTTATCAGAAATTCATGAACCCAAAGTATCAGACTAAAATTCCTCTAAGCCAGTGCTTCCTTTATCCCTTCTGGGTGTAGTGTACTTTAGCTCGGAATGCGAGGCTCCTTTCTATGCTAAGCTAGTTACAAACAATAACATGCCACCCTCCCCGCTTACGAAGCTTTGTCCACGGCGAGAGAGTTCCAATCTCTCTCACTAGATGGAGAAATAGTCAACCCGTGATGCTCCCTGATATTTACCCCAAACGGCTGGGAGTTGAAAATATTTGAGAATATTTTAACCCTCTCCATAGCCTTTGAAGCAAATGCGTCCCACGGGAAAAGCGCTCGCTGATAATTTCGGTTCATGTATTTCTGATTTTATGGATACCTATTTTAAATGTTATATGTAAATTGGAAATGAATTTGAACTTACAAGGATTCAACTCTGACTGCAGCTCATTTATATTATATCTTTCCTTGAAGCTTTCAATAATAGAATTTTCACGCGCTTTGTTTAAGCGTGCGGAGACATTTTTTGTGGCAAACTTATTGGAAGCTGAAGGGAAATTAAGTAGAAATAGATAATTTGACTAATTAACAGGAAGACATTCCTTAGCAAGTATACCAGAGTTATCTACGCCTACGCTCTAGCGACCAATGTTTCTTTAAGAAACATTACTCCGGGTGGGGGAGTGTTTCGCACACATTCGCGGTTGCGCGTGTTTCACTGTCGCGCGTAAATTTTATGGAACTCCCCGCCCAGGGATATATCCCTGAAAGTAACACTGATAGCGGCGGTAAAATGCTGAACTATGTGAGTTGGCAAACGAATCTGCCATCTTTATAAAGACAAATACGCCACCAATAATGTAGCGTCTAGAAATGATTCGGGCCGACTATTTTAAAGCCCGACACGATACGACACGACCCGACCCGTTTAAAATAATACAAAATTGAATCTCGACCCGACCAGTCAAATATTATTCATCTTGAAACCCAACCAGATCCCGTAAATTCCAAGCTCCGAATTGTAGTTATTTACTCTTTAATCATTCCAGAACAATCGAGTAATCACCAGACCACTCAAATCTGTGAACGGTGACATGGTCTTTCTTTACTTTGACACCTAGCACCCAATGCGCCAACTACTGTGAAACATAATTAAAAGCGACTTTAAAAATAAAAAAAAACAATTTTTGGTGAGGAGGTAACGTACTGTATGTGTATATATTTGGGGTTATGTCAGGGCCTATGAAGGGGGAATAGTGCCTTGCAGCACGGAGACATATATATATACAGCAGACGACGACAATCCAGCAGACGCTCTTGAGACCTGACCATGTAACTGATTACTCTATTTTTATATTACTTTTAATTTATTAAACCTTAAATATTAATACACCAAGTGTAATTCAATTTCACATACTATAACATGGTGTCAGAAGTGGACCAAAGGAAGATTGATTAGTCAATGCAATCTCCTTTGCGCAAGTTACAACCCATTGTAAGAAGTCTCAAATTAAGCCTTGTTTACAGAGGTAATTAACAAGCCTCTATAAAACAGTATGGAAGTATTTGGACCTACCCTTACGAAAATGGGGGATCAAAACTTGATTACAAAATTTGATCCTAAATTGGACAGATCAAATTATGCATTTGATCCAAAATGTTATCAAATGTTTGGATATAAATATTTTTACAATTCGATCCAATATGATAAAACTTTTGATCAAAATAAAAACTTCATCTGTCCAATTTAGGACAATATTTGATTGCTTTTAGATCTGAAAATGGTCTAATTTTTTATCCAAATCGTGGCCTAATATTTGATCCAAATTGTGATCAAATTATGGCCTAATATTTTATCCAAATTGTGGTCTAATATTTGATCACAATTTGGATCAAATATTAGGCCATAATTTGATCACAATTTGGATCAAATATTAGGCCATAATTTGATCACAATTTGGATCAAATATTAGGCCATAATTTGATCACAATTTGGATCAAATATTAGGCCATAATTTGATCACAATTTAGATCAAATATTAGGCCATAATATGATCACAATTTGGATCAAATATTAGGCCATAATTTGATCACAATTTGTATCAAATATTAGGCCATAATATGATCACAGTTTGAATCAAATATTAGGCCATAATTTGATCACAATTTGGATCAAATATTAGGCCATAATTTGATCACAATTTGGATCAAATATTAGGCCATAATTTGATCACAATTTGGATCAAATATTAGGCCATAATTTGATCACAATTTGGATCAAATATTAGGCCATAATTTGATCACAATTTGGATCCAATATTAGGCCATAATTTGATCACAATTTGGATCCAATATTAGGCCATAATTTGATCACAATTTGGATCAAATATTAGGCCATAATTTGATCACAATTTGGATCAAATATTAGGCCATAATATGATCACAGTTTGAATCAAATATTAGGCCATAATTTGATCACAATTTGGATCAAATATTAGGCCATAATTTGATCACAATTTGGATCAAATATTAGGCCATAATTTGATCACAATTTGGATCAAATATTAGGCCATAATTTGATCACAATTTGGATCAAATATTAGGCCATAATTTGATCACAATTTGGATCCAATATTAGGCCATAATTTGATCCACATTTGGATAAAATTGTGGCCTAATATTTGATCTACATTTGGATCAAAATGTGGCCTAATATTTGATATACATTTGGATCGAAATGTGGCCTAATGTATGATCTACATTTAGATCAAATTGTGGCCATAAATTTTTCGATCCCAATTTGGATCAAATTGAAGCCTTCTATTTTATCGAAATTTGGATCAAATTGAAGCCTTCTATTTTATCGAAATTTGGATCAAATTATAGCCTAATAATTTTATCCAAATTTGGATCAAATTAAGACTAACCCAGGATCGAATTTCAGGCCCCAAATTGGGATCTCAAAATAGCCTTTTTCAGTGATTAAAAAACAGCTTGACTTAATGAAGTTTTTCGGATTCCAAAACTGTTAAAAATTTCGAAATATATTTAAATCTCTTAAATGCGTATACCATGACTGTGTAATGCTTTGAAAACATAGTACAATGTACATAATATAAACCTTTTTAATTCAATTGATCCATACAAAATTAAAAAAAAAACTTAATCATTGGTAGATTTGATACTGTCAATCCTAAAGGGTTTCCGTTTCTTTCCTAATTTCGCTCAGTTTATTACCTAATGTTTTTACTATGTCCTTTTTTGTAACATTCGAATGTTTCTTGAGAACAAATTCTAAAAGTATGAATTTATATTTTATCAAAATGGTCGAGAAACGAAATTGATCAGGTGAAAAATAATACTTACCAATTAAACTCTTTATGGCGGGTCTAAATGCATAAGATTTAGTTTAGAACATTATGCAACGTTTTAAAGTATGTAAGTTCATACTGTTTATAACTAAATTAAGAATAATTTAAAATTACCATACAATCCAATGGTTGTTTTGTGGAATTTAAAACTATAATAAACCAATCCTGGAACATAAAAAGTTCTTGACATTTGCCAAAAAGTTTAAGTTTTGACTATTTGGCAAGTAAACGTTAAAATAATGAACCAATAAAACCTCAACAATCAACATTCAAACAATCAGAACGTTTAGCAGCCGACACAATGGAGTTTTACCAGTTTTTGGGTACATTTTACCCAAGTTGGGCAATAAGACAAATCCGGCAAATAACCCAAACACATAACCCTTTCACAATAACCCAGAAGTTTTAGAACAACCCAAAATGGTTTAAAATTAACTCAAATTGGGTAAAAATAAATTTTACCCAGAATATTTAACGCAATCTTTTTTAGCGTGTCCATATTTGAGAGTACAATTTATTTAATAGGAAAACTTAAGCTGTGAATAAAGAATTCGCATTAAATTTTAAATGTTCTATTGTTTTAATTGTACCAATGGACTAGAGTTCAAAGAACACTGAAAAACGAAATGGTGAAAAGTCCGTTATAGAAAGTGCCAAAAAAATGTTTAGCTTTTTCCCCCTTTTATCATGGATCTTTCTCTGTCGTTTTTTATTATTATTATTTTAAAAATAATAATAATTTCGGTATTCCCATTAACATGATCAGAGCTAACTCTTTGTCTTGGAATCCATAACCGCAGGCATCGACCTACCTATGCAGATCCATTATCCTTCCCAAATACGTTTGCATCTTCTCGTCTCTTCTCTTGTTGATAGTGTATAGATCTCGCAATAGTTGTTAAATATGTATTTACTTTTATTTTATTTTATTTTAAAATAGAGCTAATACCCAAGGCACCACCTTCAACCACATAAGCAATGTTGCTTGTGCGTGATAAAGTAACAGGTGACCGGGTTACAATGCGTAGGAGGGGGTGGCAAGCCCTTCATGTCAGCAGTCCATACTTACGTCTGCCCAGGGCATGAAATAAGCACAGGACACTGGACATTGTCCGATAAATTTTGCATATGTCCGATAACTTTTCAAAATCTTAAGGGGGTCATTGGACATTTGTCGGATAATTTTTTCAATAAACTGGGAATGTTTTTTTCTACAAAATAAAAATATTAACAATTATTTTACAAAAAATATGAGGAAGTACCGAGTTACTGAAGTTGATACTTGATAGTCTATTCTGTAACTGTGAAAAGGTTACCATGGAAATGAAATCATGTGATCGCGAGGCACGATCGAAACTTGACATTTGCAAAGCCAGAAACAAGCGAGGAATTCTCACTAACTTCCGTTTCCCATCAGTAAAGTTGATGACGCATATTTCGTCACGGAGTTGTAAGTGACGTAATTTACGTCATATCCCGTGAACAAGGTTTCATTAACAAAAATTCTTTTATGGCATACTTATGAGTGATTATGTTACATATGATAATATAAAAACCAATAAACGCGCTGGTATTTATAGGGGTTCCAAAGTTCGGTGGCAAAAAAAAAAGAAAATTGAGCATGCTTTTCCTTCCCCCCAACCCCTCACTCAGCCTTGGCAGAGGCGGGCAGAGTTAACCGTAAATTTCGCCCGTTACTGACTTTACACACATTTTGCCACCGAACTTTGGAGCCCCTTTAAGTCAATGTATGACTATTATTTGGCATGTTCCTTCCATAACAGATTTTTAGTAAGAAAAATCTATTACACAGTGGTACAAAGAGCAAGGAAGAAGATTTGTTTTAAATTAGTTCCTACATTTATCAAAACTAACTTTGCATAGATCTCATTTTAAATTATGCAAAATCGGTACTTTATGTAGGGGTATTAAATTTTCTATTAAAAATGCAAAGAATGACAAAAAAAAGTCTTTACAGGCAATAAAGATATTCCGCGAGGGAGGTGCCGGGCGGAAAAGTGTTCAACACCGACGCGGCATTACCCCGCTGTATCGCGATTACTATTCGCTGAGTCAAAAACGACGTGGAACGCGGCTCCCCGGTAGCTTCCCGAATTCGACGACCAATAGAATGGACCAAAGCCAAACCGTCGCGGCCGAAGGAGCCGAGACATTCTACCGTCACTGCTTGAAATAAATATCGGTGTTCAAGCCCGGAGTGCTTTTTTCTTCGACTCAGCCTGGGTGGCGGCCCAGAGAGGGGCTGCAGACGAAGACGCCAAATATGACGGAGCCAAAGGGTCAGTGCAGGTAAAGTCCCACACCAACGATTTTCCGCCGGTCCATGGAACCAGGGACATTCCATCGGGCCGCTTCCCGTCGTCGCGTGAGAGACCCGGAGGCTCCAGAATGGATGGGACACCCGCGGAAACCAGAGCACGTTTAAGAATATCATTAACGGCGCCGTGCCTGGAAAGCCGTCCGGAACTCTTCTTACAGCTCAGGCCGTGTGTCCCGTAAGAGTCGACCTGGGCACCACAATTACACGTGTGAGGCACACAGATACGGGCCCCCAAACGCAGACCGACCGCAATCCGAAAGGAGTCATCGTCGAGGTCGGTTCCTAGAGAAGGCGACGGAAGCGCGTTCAGCCAAGAACCGGATTCCTTCGAGCTAACCGAGAGAAGACGGGCTTTATCACGATCATTGACTGCGCCATTGGAAAGTAGCTTCGCGGTACTGTCATTAACCGGTCCTTCCCATACTCTTTGATGACTCCAATGGTCTGGAGAAGGTAAAACAGCCTCCGTCAAAAGTTCCCAATGGCGTAGAGCATCGCGAAAAACCGGGTCCGGAGAAGAAGCAAAATAGGACGGAAGAATATTTTGCACTAAATCAGCGACGCTGGAGGCCGACGACAAAAACCCCGGAAGCGCGAGTTTTGAGGCATGACGAATTCCAAGGCCGCCTTTAGCCAAGGGGAGTGACGATTGTTCCCAAGGAGCTTCATCCATAAGCGTATTGGTGACGTCTTGGAGTGATTTTCGAAGAGTTCCATCGAAAGACCTGAGGCCATCTTCACAAAGCCACACAGGAGCGCTGCGGAGAAGATACGACAACCTCGGAATGGCCAAAGAGTTTTTAAGCAAGAAGAAACCATGATGCGCCGAGATGTGCTCGAGGTTTCTCGCCATCACCTTTAAAGCCTCAGTCTTACTAGCTAAGCAAGAGGAAAAAGCTTCAGAAGATAGGGGCGCACCGAGGAGCACGTAATTTGGTCGAGACAAAATTTTCATTCCAGGTGCTGCCGCGGCGAACATAGATTTAAAATGCTGTTCGGTAAATCCGCCCGAGTTAAGAATTAAGAGCTCGCACTTCGACGGGTTTACTTCAAGGCCAATGTCTGACGAAAGCTCCTGTAGAAGATGAAGATCTTTCAAGACGACATCAGGAACATCACCCAAAGACGAATCATCCAAGTACCACGTATTAAACTCTGATTGCATACGGCAAGCTACGTTCTGCACGAGAAGGCAAAAAAGTGCCGGACCCAAGGGATCACCTTGCTGGACAGCCCGTTCCGAAGAAATAAGAGCCTCTCCATAGGTAAGATGCGTCGGGGCCTTATAGCATTGCCGTAAAAACAAATACAATTCCGGATGGTCCCTGTAAACCCGCTCAAGGAGACGATCTCGGCGGATCATGTTGAAGGCGTTCAAAAAATCAATTTTTAGGAGGACCTTTGGATCTGGATGTGGATGGTTAACAAAGCGGCGAGCAGCGTGGGAAGCGGCTTCGGCTCCGCCCGGAGTACCAAAGCCCAACTGCGTTGGGCGAAGAAGTGTCCCGAGCGTTGGCGCCATGTGTGTGCACCCCATCTTAGCGACAAGACGGCGAAGGGTGTTGCCGACGGCTACGGGACGGATGCCCCCGTCTTTCTTTTTTTTGTGCGCACAAAGAGGCCCCATATAGAATGGGACAAAGCTCCGATGGAACTTGGCCAGCGAGCATGAGGTTGCAGAGGTTGGTTAGAGAATTCAGCAAGCTTTCACCGGCCGAAACCGCTCCAGAGCCAATCATATCCTTCAAATGTTGAGGACGCAAACAATCCAGACAACCCGCAGAGCCAGAAGGCAAAGACAGTACAGCGGCCTTGACCTGGGAGGCAGCCACATTAAGTACCGGGAGGGCTGATAAATCAGCCGCTTCGAACGCGTAATCTAGGTGGGTGGTACCAGAGGGGTGTTTGCATTTTAGGATGTCGAACGTTGCAGAGTCATTGGGCGCGAAAGAGTCTTCCGAGCAGACGACGCGAACTGCGCCGGTGACATCTCCATCGGCGAGCTTAGCGGCCACGACTTTACCAATATCTCTTTTTTGCGTGACACTTTTTTGGCACGAGGCTTGCGAATTGCGCGAACGGGAAGGGTTAACTGGACCCTCTTGAAAGCTTTGGATGTTACTTTTAACCGACGTTTTCAGGGAAACTTGTTTGCCCACCGACACGAATGGAACTTGAAAGCAAATCGAAGAGAAACAGAATAAACTCGTCCAAGATACCAGGGAATTATCGCGAACGACATTGTTTATAACGGTTGACAAACCCAATGCCGCCATGTTTCGCGCACCCTTTGGAATACGACGAATAACGCGCCGGGTGGACTTCAGATTAGCGAGCAAACCGACAAGGTCACCATACACTTCGGCAGATGAGGACGAGGAGTCCGGGAGAACTTCCGACACTGCGGAAGGCTTAAAGCATGTCGAGGAACGACCATAATGACCGTTCAAACTTTTAAAACATTTCCCGCACTGCGGGCAAGGCAAGAAAACGGCCTGGGAAGACATATTAGTTACTGCAGTCCATGATACAATGGGAAAAACCCGAACACGTGAGTCCAGCGGTACCGATGCGTAAGATAAAATTCGCTAACAATCGAACATGCGGAAATAACATAACCATAATATGTAAACACAGGATATTAAATCGGAAACAATTTTGACATATGGTAAGTTTTGGTAACAAAACTAAAACTTAAATTTACAGTAATTTAGAACAATATAAACATAATTCGGATAATGGGATAAAATGTGACAGACAGATAAAAACGAAAAGCATACAAAAATAAAGTGCAACCGAACTCGTCATTAAAACGAGAGAAAAAAAACGAACCGAGTTAAGACTAAGACCTAATTGTTCGAAACGTAAATTATCGAAAAATCATTAGCTACACCAAACTTGGTGAAACAAAGGGAACATGATACAGAACTGTAAAATTAAAATTAGGAATCCAAACTTCAAGATTTGTACACCGAACAGCAATAAGACGAGGGTATGCTCCAAAGAGGACGGACACGTCGCACAAATAAGCACAGGAAGCCGCGTCGCATAAATAACCGAAGCAGACAAGGGCACAGGATAATTTTATACCGGTGGAACAACTAATTGAAATTGAAACAATGCCCTATAACCGAACCCCGCAGAAGGCCGACACATACACCAAATTAAAGATCAGAAAAAACTACAACCGAATAAACCTAACCTAAAACGACGAAATAGAACGCGAGAAACACGTGGGATATTAGCGTAGCATGCTTCCATAATTTTAAATAAATATTGAACTTGTTTTTCAATTGTTTTTACTCTTTTTTTAGGGGGGGGGTCATTGGACAATGTCCGATAAATTTTTTTAAATGAGGGGGGGTCACTGGACAAATGTCCGATAACTTTAATTTCTTATTTCCTGCCCTGCGTCTGCCACACTTCTGTCTCTGGAGTGAGCGCCAATATCATCAAGGAAGTTATCTGCAACCACGAGAAATAGAAAGAAAAAAGTCTTCCTCTCTGCATCGGTCATTGCAGAGCCAAAACCAGGATCGATGCCTTCCCATACGCCCTTGCTTATTAAAGCCGCTTTCATGATAGTTGACTTTGTCAGCTGATAATCCCTTAATTTTATATTCGTCGCTTTGAGTAGCCATTTATGTTTCGAGTTAGGCTTAGCACAATCGCAAAAATTGCCAAGTATTCTGACCTTTGGTTTCGATTTATTTTCTAAGCCTCGGCACATAAAAGTATATTTCCTTCTTCAACAACTCCTGAACTTCGTCGTTTTTAGTTCGTCTTTAAATTCGCGCTCGTGTAAGTGTATCTGGGCCCATAACCTGTTAGATTTTCGCAGAATGTTTAAGAAATAATCTAAAAAAACAGTGAGTTGAATGAAAACCATACTCAATACAAAGATAAACAATACACGACTGACAACAACGAAAATAGTTTATATTATGCTCTAACAATGTTCACAGTATAAGTCTCATTAACAAAAGCGCGTTCTTTAATATCGGTGTGGTGTGCTTTCCCCCTTTTGAGTTCGAAGGAGGTGAAGGTTTGGCCGGTTTTTCGTGTGAGAGAAAAATATTTATCTGGCAAACCCTAAGAAATTGAGAGCAGTCGATTTTTAGGAGTAGCGTAGTTGCTAGCCTAGGCTTCACTAATTTCCGGCTTTTCGCGCCGTTTTTCTTATTTGAAATGATTTTTGTAATAAATGTATGATGGCAAATAAGCAAAATACTAGTCCCAAATCCACGGGTTTAAAAATAAACTTAGATCATGAAAATATTCTTGACCTCAAACATACTTCAACAGCTGGAGCCCCTCCTACAACTCCTAAAAGGTACGTCTCTAAAATAATCATATAAAGACAGGACATAATCCAAAATATCTCAAACCAAAGAATAACAAAAGTTGTTAGTCATGCTGATCTAGTCTGTATGAAAAGTTTGGCCGGTTTTGGGCCAATAAGAAGTTGAAGAGAAAACGCCCGTACAAACACAAACACAACAGACTTAACACCCACAACCGTCATATCACAACAAACTCAACACCCACAACCGTCATAACACAAACTCAACATTCACACCCTACACATAAACATTGCAATAACGAAATATCCAATCAAACTGAGTTAAAACTGTCGCGACGGTGAGCGTTAACGAAAATAAACCATCCAAACCAAACCCAACCTCAAATTAATCATAAATTAAAATAAATATTCTTAAGATTAATAATATTTTGATATTACAGGACAGATCCCCCACTTTTAAAATAAATTGAATCTTTCAGTCGAAACTCTATCTTAATAAAGTGGACTATATTCCTTTTTCAATGTCTTCCTATCGCATATTGATTGAACTTTAAGGTTGTCCCGCGATTCCCTTACCGATTCCTGGGCTGCCTTTCAATCCCTTTTAACTCTCGTGATTCCGAGCTTTGTTCCAGTTAGTAATCCTAAACGTTAAAACTCTTTCTACCGTAAGCAGTAAGTCCACGGCCTTATGTCGCCTGGCTCAAGCGAAAAAACCTCTCGCTTCCCAGGTGTTTATCTCCAATCGTGTTGCTTCGTATCGTAAGAGTCGCAATGGCTATACTAACCACTTGCGCAATTTCATTCCCACATTAATAAGTTCCGTCATGAATGTATTCATTTACGTAATCACTTGAGCCAATTAGAGACAGGCATTTGTCGTTGACTCGATTTAACCGGTGAAGAAAATGACTCGTGGTTCTTGATAATCATAAATAAAGGAATTTATTATTAATATTCTTACCTATTCTCGTTCAATCAAAAAGATGCGTATTAAAATTTTAGAAAATAAATTTATCGCTAAGCCTTGAAATCTAGTCAAGTTACAAAACCTTGCCCTTCAATGCGCTTTTTGAGAGACCAACGTCATAATAACAAAGCCCCCTATCTAGTGCCCCCACCTTCAATCCTCGCTCTCCAAATAGCTCAAAATGCTTTTGCGAAGCTTCCCCACAATATTTCTACTCTTCCAGCCCCTTCTCGTCTGCGTTTCCTTCGTATTGACCCTGTCCATCTGCACCCCCAAATTAATAATCTTCGTTTACTCCATGATTTTTTTCTAACAATCTAACTCTAAATTTTGATGATTTCTTTTCTCTCAATTTCTCCCACACTAGAGGTCATTCCCTCAAACTTTCCAAGCCCCGAGTTTATTCCAAGCAGCACCCAAATCACTTTCCGTCAAGTGTTATCAATGATTGGAACTCTTTTCTGCAAGGAATTATTTCTATCCGCAATTATCACACTTTTCGCTGCCATCCTTTAGCGTGACAAAGATTCCCCTCAAAATTGATTTTCATGCCGCCAATTGGAAAATAAAAAATATAACTGGCAAATTCTTACGAGGAGAGGTATATTTTGAAAGTAGGAGGCCACCAACGGTCAAAATATAAGAATTAAAAGACAAAACTGGTAAAAAA
This sequence comes from Leiobunum rupestre, assembly GCF_980474605.1. Classification (NCBI taxonomy): domain Eukaryota; kingdom Metazoa; phylum Arthropoda; class Arachnida; order Opiliones; family Sclerosomatidae; genus Leiobunum; species Leiobunum rupestre. Next base: position 49,624,294 of record NC_143386.1, on the reverse strand, counting down.
GACAGTAAATTTAATAGAAATATCGAGGTATCAAATAAAAATCGAGGTATATTTTGGCTTACTAACTTATTATTATTTTTTTCTTATTAGTTTACAATTCCTATAAAAGGTTCAATAATAACTCAAATTTATCTGATATATGTTTCCGCACGATGGAGCATATCTCTAAATAAAGCCACGTTCACACGTACCCTTGGAAAAGTTTTGCCTCGTTTCGATCTCGCTGCGGTTCTTAGCGTTTGGAAATCTTTTTGTTCACACGTTCGCACGACGGGATACAAACGTTGCGGGAGCACTCGCAACGTTGCAGAGGGTACGTGTGAGCGTTCACATGGAAAGCTTCAATAACTATTTGGCGTAACTCGTCAATGCTTGCTACGGGCGTCTGCCATACGTGCGCATTGATCAAGCCCAACAGGAAAAAATCGAGTAGTTCTGTATGCGCTCTCCAACGAACCTGGTGTATTTTTCGAATTACACGTTTTTGTAGAAGAAATATTTAAGATTTGCTGAGTTGTATTGCCCCAAAGGACTATACATGAGAGTTGAAGAACCAATAGTAGAGCTCAAATAGTACGCTAATGGGGAAATACATTTGACAATGACTTATCAGGTAGCAGGCTCTTGAGAGAGTTTTACATAATTCATTTACGTGATACATAAAGTTCAGCCTGTCGTCCAACCAGACGCCTAAATATTTATATGTAAAAACTCGTTTAATTTCGGTGGCCAGAATTAGTCCATGTATCTTACATTTTGTATTATCGATGTGTTTATTTTCATTGGCGAAAACTATATATTCAGTCTTGGATTTATTTAGGCTCAGCCCGTTATCCGAAAGCCAGTCGTTAAATAAATTAAGATAATAGTTTGCGCTATTAATTAAATAATCCAGATTAAAATGTTCGAGTAGTAGGATGGTATCATCCGCGTACAGAAACAAATAGTACGCTTACAAGGCCGTTGATGAATAAATTTAACAGCAGTGGTGACAGTATTGATCCTTGCGGTACCCCGACCTTAAATTCATTATATGCGGACACGATACCATTAACCACAGCTCGAGCTTGAGGTGGTGGGGCACCGTCATGTCAGTGGCGTAGCTGATGTTCCATGGCGCGGGGGGGGTAGAGCTTCGAGGGGCCCCGGTCACTGTAAAAAATTTTAAAAGGGGGGCCCATTGAGATTTTTGCGGAGGGGGGCTCTGAGTGCTCAGCTTCGCCATTGCGTCATGTGGGAGCTATAGTCATCTGTAGTTGGCCAAAAGAAATGTATTCCAACACATTCGTTAGTTCGTTCTGCAAGATAACAAGTTGATCTGGCCGTTCAGACATTGTGGCAGAAAAATATTACTAATAATCATATCCCCGAGCAGACCAGCCCATCGCTTGTGTTGATTATTTTGACAGTATTTACACTTTAACTTTTTCAATAGAGGAGCTACGAGAATATAACAGAGCTGGTCTTTGAAACCCTTTTCGAGAAAGAGGACTGATTCTAGTTGTTTGATTGATTGATATTTTCTTACATTCCTAAGATTATGTTACATAATGGAAACGCGTAGAGTTACCCCGTGCAAGTTCAAAATCCAATTTTTGTTTAAAAATGCCTGTGTTGGATATTAAGCGAGTGCGTAGGAAGTTCATAAAACCAATAACATTTAATAGAGTTTGGTTACTGTGATATTGGTTATGAGACATAGTAGAATAGATATTTAAAATATGATTCGCAATGAGATTGTTTTGCCGTCAGGTGTAAGTTTTAATCATTAGCTTAACTTTTTCATCTTTCTTACTTAAATAGTACTTAAATTGTACGTTTTACAAGGTAAGGTTGAAGTTTTGAACAGTAGAAACAAGTGTTGTAAGTCAGCAAATGTTTCGCAGAAAAATTTCCAGACAATGACCGAGGCCTTTTCCGTATTTTTCCGAAAAAAATAAAAAAGATTTCATTCCATGATTAGTCTAATATATTGTTTGCAAATTTAAATAAAGCGGCATTTTCGCCTAATTTTTTCGAATCTAAAAGTAAAACTAAACCTGTAGACAAGTTTAAACTGATTAACAATGTAACACTATCAATGTTTTATAGTGTCTTTACTGATATTAGACATTTTATATCGATAAAAAGTTAAAACATTTAAAACCCTTAAAAAGTAATTTATGTTTCAATTTTTTATTTTGCCGATTTGCGGCAAATTTTCCGCATTTTATTTTTCCGGAAAATTGACAACACTAGTAGAAACTATAATAAAAAAAATCAGCTATAGGCTAATACCCAAGGCTGTGCTGTTTTATATTTGATATTTGTTGCCGACCTTGATGTTGACAAAAATTAAAAGCTTTTAGTCGATTAGCTTATTCCAAATTTTATAGAAAAAAAACTTTTACGGAAATTGCGTATAAGAATATCCTCGCAATACAACTTTCCCAAAGAATCATGAACTAAAATCAAATGTCAACACTCGCTAAAAATTAATCGGTACTTTCGCGGAAAATTCGTTCTTTTACTGAACTTTATCCTACAGATTTTCTTAGGTCTGTGTATTGGCATATTTATTCAAACTTGTTAAATTTATTTCGTTTAATTTCAATATTTTAATACTTTAATAATTCGTGGGTTAATTTATATCAAAATTTATCGAACTTGCATACTTATTTTTTAATTTTTGCACTCGCGGCTAATTTATGAGGTAAAGGCAAATAATAAGGGTTTGAAGCTAGCGATCACTGGAAATTTGTGAAGTGCTTTTGCATGTTCAAAAGTAAATACAACATTGTTTATGAAACCAATTAAAAGTAAAGTACTTTTATTTATCTTTGCTCCAAACACGTGCAAATTCGGCTCCAGTGGCTTCGGAAGTATTTGAACCTAAAGGGGGGGGGGTCAAATGGGAAAGGGATTGTAGAAATGTGTACATAAGCCAAAAAAAGTTTTGGATTTAGCGATTCGATATGTATTTTTACCTGAATTGACAAATATCCAAAAGTATAACACGACCCTTACTCGGCCTTACATTTAGTATTAAACTTTATCCTCTCATTTTAAGCGTAATATTTCGATTTAAAAGAGTACGAATGGAAAATTAGACGAGCGCGAGCTGTACGCAATCTAAGTGGTTGTTTAAAAAAAATGCCCATAATTGTATTCTACTGTAAATTTCACCTTACCGTGTTTCTAGCTGAGAATATAATTAAAATGTTAAATGTTTTTCTAAGCGCGATCCTTTCTTTTAAATCTGGTGTAGTCCTCAGTTCAGGTCCTGTTTCCGCTCTCGCTCGTGGACATTGCGTTGTATTTCCAGGATTGATTAGAAAATCGTTTTAAGTTTACTTAACGGTTAAAACGAAAGTGTTGTTCAGGAGAAATTAGGATCGTTTGCGAGTTTTCTCAACGCCGACAATTCGTATTTTCTATTTGGTTTTACCATACACGTACTTATTTAAGTGATTTTGTAAGCTAATGCTACATACGGAGTCGGATAGATGTTGAGAATGGTAGGAAAATTACGGTATTTCCCAGAATGAAGAATATATGCATTGAATAATTTATTAGCTATAGTTTATGGAAGGATCAACACAGTTATTACGCATGCAAGATTGGGTGTTCCAAATACTCGTTGTTAATAAACGATTTGGATCAATTGGTGTATTTTATGTAAACTTAATTTAAAAGTTTTATAATAAAATTATTCTTAAGACAGCCCTAAAGAGCTTTATGGGTTTTTGTTTAACAAAAAATTGGCTTAATTTATCAAATTGTCAATTTTCAGTTCCAGTTGTGATAATAAGCAAAATAAGTGTACAAACATTTTGCCTCCCGGAGAAGTTATTCTTTTTCAAAAATTAAAAAATAATTTTATTGAAATAATTTTGAAATTATTTCGCTCTGTAAATTATTACTTTTTACATTTCTAGCCAACTTTCAGACGACTTCTACCATGTTAAAAACAATCCTGACGTTTGTTTGGAGCTTGTATCTGCTTGTTCTGTACATTGTATTGACCTCCATTATCACGATGGATCTGGTCACGGATGATGATCGTACCAGCACTCCAAATATCGATGACGAACCACCAGATAACTTTTATGTTTATGTTACTAATAACTTCGACATGTTACAAGAAGCAATGGTAAGATATTTTAGGAGTCTCTAAGCAGACGGGTAATCTTATTTCAACGGGTAGGGTTATGCATTCTAAAAGTATTTTTCTATCAAAGTACATTCAATTATGAATAATTAATTATTAAAGCGAAACAAAGTGTTTCGCCGGAAACAATCAAATTTCATTGATTTTGATGAATAATTTAAAAAAATTCTAAAACCGAAATTCTAAATGTGACACGAACCATTTTATGTCAAGTTTTCACCATAGTCTATTGGAATTTGTGATTTCAATATATTCGTTATTATATTTGGGTGAAGCACGTGTCAGTTATCACTGCTAGTTAGAGCGGCTTGTTAATTAGAGCGACGAGCACAAAAATTTCTAAGAGGGGAAATGCGTAAACCTTGAAGATAATGCACCTGAAAACTACTAAGGAGGATCAAAGTTAACGTGATACCACACCTGCTTTCACATCTGCTTTCTCTAAAATAATTTCTGGAGGAAACAATTTGTAATTACCAAAATAAGTCTCAGTTCGGTGTTTTCAACTTTTGCTAACTCTAGCTCTACATCGTCGCCAATAAATTTGGCGGACTTTCCGTTTAAGAAAGTACTAAGCACAGAAAAGCGCTTAACGGCGCTTAACAACTAAACAGCAGTGACGTACATGTAGAATGCAACGAATTCTCGATAGGCTCCTCCCATTTTATAGAAACGACTTTTGCTTTGGGATCAACAATAACCAATTATCCTCAAGATGTATTTTTATTGCAAACATTCAATTAAAAAAAAACAATTTAACACGAACGGACCAACTGAGGATATTGGTAATAATTTAGAACGAAATTTGTTTAACAAAAATAAACAACCAATTTCCAGTTTTGTTCACAGTTCGAATGTTAAAATTTTGTAATAATAATAATCAGCGAGGCTAATACCCAAGGCACCACCCTAGGCCTATAATGCCTATAAACTGGTAGCCGGGTCACAATGCGTAGGAGGGTGGTGGCAAGCCCCTCATGCCACGCGACCCAACAACTCCCTATACTTACTATTAGCGCTAACCTCTACAAGTTTATATGGAAAGGGGAAACCAAAGAACTCAGGGGGAAACCCCTTTACCCAGTGGGGAGAGAACTTGCAAACTCAACGCGGGAGTAGTTCCGAGTTTTCACCCAGTGCAACAAGTTGGGATCGAACCCGGCTCCTCTTGCCGTGAGGCGAAAGTTCTAACCACTCCGCCACCCCACCTTATTTAAATAATTTGACTCAAATTTAACAATGTTACTTCTAAGCGGAAGCAGTTGATTAATACGACCAACACATACATTTTAGAAGCTAGTTCACTTATATTTATTTACAGGATTCGTCACAATCCAACACGAATGAAGAAACAGATGACAGTATCGATTTGGATTTGGCGACTCTCGAGGCCTTAGTCCCCAAAAGAAAAACCATAGACGACGCTTTCGTCAAAGCGAAAAATGATCCGGCGACGGCTTTCGCGTTCAATGTACTCGTTTTCTGTTGTGGAAGTCTGGCTATTCTCGTGTTGATTAAGGAGTTAATTTTTAATCGGTCGGGTGTTTTAAAGTCAAAGTAAAAATTGCTTAAATAGTTCCTTCTATATACACTGTTAAACATTTACCTAATATTCAAAAATTAATTACATATCTATTGAGTACTACAAATTTGTATTTCGCCATAAATTGGACAGTGATCGTGTTTTTAGCAATAAAAAAAGCACGGTTGGCTGCGATGGTTTTTTAATTGTTAGTTTGAAGAAAAACAATTGAATTGTTTTTTAAGTTTTGATAATCCGAAAAACTTAGCGCCCAGTTTTATTAACTCAGCCCGATAGAGCACAGTTATGTTAAACAGCCACCGATTTTTCTGTGGGCAATGTAGGAATAAGCTTTAAAAGTTTACTTTTCACTTTTTATTTTGAAACACCTGTAGAGTGTAGGAAAAATGGTAGTCAGCTTTAGAAAGGTCCTTTTCACTTTTTATTTTTGACGTAAGCGTTCTTCAAGAGCCGTCCTGTTACAAAGTCGAAAGCAATTGGCACAATAATGTCTTAAATCTTTACATTAGCAATACACCCTTATCTCTTCAGACCTTTGGTTTAAAAACGTTCATAATCTATTTGCCACGCAAACAAACATTGCCTTAATATATTTAATTGTAATTATCTTTGAAATTTAATACTCTGATAACTCTATTTTAATGTAGCGTACATGAGGGCCTTCAACCAACGGGGTTGTGTTCAGTCATTTTAAATAGGTGTACATTTCAAATACTACGCCTTTCTTGAACCACTATTAAAACTATCCAGTAATATTCATTTTATGTATCGTTAACATGAATAAAATTCTTTTAACCATTTAAGTTTTATTTTATTTTTTACAATGGGTGCTGCACTGAAAAGATACAACCTTCGAATTCCAAGAACCACGCTCATCTCAGTCGGTTCTCTCAAAACCGTAGCTTTTCAAAATGGCGCTCATGCGATATCGGTTGATGAAATTGAGGGACCTATACATCCAATCAAATTACTTGCAGCGCATTTTTACCTCTCTAGGAGAGGTTATACAACCACCGTGTCTGTCTGTGGGTCTGTCTGTCAGGCCTGCGAACGCGTTCGCATTTTCGGTGCAAAGTGTAATCACTGCGTACGCAGTTTCTCGAGATCTCTGCGTTCGCAGTTTCTCGAAGGGTTTATGCCTAGGTTGTGAGTGTTGAATTTGTTGTATTTGTGTTCTGATGGTTGTGCATGTTGAGTCTGTTGTGTTTATATGGCCGTTTTCTCTCCAACTTCTTCTTAATGACTTTGGGACGGACCGAGTGCTGAGTGTAATGCTACTTCTCAACGTCCAATGGCAGGTTGCCACCAGTTGTACACGGTATTCGTCTTAGTATCAATTTGCGATCTCATCGGGCGGGATTTGAACCCGAGACCTCCTGCTTGACAGGCGGACGTTCTACCACAGAACCACCGACACTTGTTACGCCTTATTGAAAATTAGACCTTCAGCTTTATCGGAAGCGTATTTAATAGAGCACGAAATTTTGGTTTAATTGAAATAGAATTGAAATAGAAATTATTGCATCGAAGAAATTCTAATTTAGCGTTTCTCTATTGATTAAAAACAAATGCGCCACCCAGGTTTCGAACCCAGGCCATTCGGCTTGGCAGTCGAGCGCTCTACCACAGAACCACCGATAGCTGCTTAGGTTCACTGAAATTAAGACACGCATCGTAAGCATAATAGGTAATAAAGTCTTTTTTTATTAATGAATTTATGAAGGCCTAATCTGGTTTTTTTACGAATGAAATTTTAAAGGTTAAATCTTGTTTTAGCGCAGTCGCCGAGATAAGAGGGTTAAAGGGTAGACCCTGTGGGTGGTCCACTTTGTTAGTTTTTTTGTTATTTATTTACGGGTATTCTTAACGACCTATTTATAGTTGTGTTAATTCAAAGGCGATAATTTACCGTTTATTGCTTTAAGAGCTGGCGGTTAGTCAAGTGGCTCTCTGTGCTTTGTTGATGGTAAGGTTTTTGCTTCTTGTAAATATATTTGGTGTGGATATTTAGATATCTACGATTTCTAACGCAGTCAATGATTTCCTGGGTGTGCGAGTCATTATATGATATTGGAAATTGGACGGCATTGGTCTTTTTCATGCGGTATGTGTCACAACGTCAACTGCAAGTCTACGAGTGTTGAAATAAAATGAGCGTTAAAGATGCGGCAAGTATTTCGTAAGCGAGAAAAATACAAATACCATCTGTAGATATTTCTTTCATTAAAATTTGCTTAGTATTATATTCAACTGATAAACATGTACTGTAAAAAGGGTTAAATTCAATTGTGCATTGTTTTAGTGAGTCTAACTCGCTGTTGTAACTACTTAATTTATAATATTCTGAATAAATTAAACTCGATTGTTTCGTCTCAATTATTTAAATTAAAATTAAAATTTTATACCGGGCAGGGTTTGAACCGAGAATACGTTTTTCGTAAATAACTCTGAATTGCGGAGATATCTTTGGGGTCGTGTCGAGAAATTAATACCACTAGGGACCATACTTCCGAGGAGAGATATATTTTGGCTTGCCAACTTGTATTTCATGTACTTTGACCTTTTTGCTATGTGTGACTATGTTGAGATCATTATTTAATCTGCAGTTAGACATGGAAATCATGATTTCTCTTCCCCATTATAATAAATAAAAGGTTTCAATGATAATTTGTAGAGCATACACAAAAGTATGTGTGGCATTTTTAATTATTAATTAATCTATGAGGTCACACCAATTTTTTGTTTTAATTTTTTTTATTATATATTAACGAAAAAACAATTAATGAAAAACAATAATGCGGAAACAAACATGTGGACCGGGGAATTTGGGTTAAAAGTGTGCATTAGCACGCTTCGCTTTACAATACCTTAAGAACAGTTGAGCAAAGTTTAGGCGCTCTAAGACATAGGGTTTGACCACCCATAGCCAGACAGACAGATACCCAATCGGAAATATACAGGTTGTCTCAAAGTGTGTCCTACATCGACCTTAGCCCGTAGGTCGACCAAAAGCCTAGCCAACATATACACACCCGATACCGGACCAGACTCGTGACGTAAATAGTGGTCTGGGTCTTAGATCGAGTGGATCTGACGAATGCGCATTATTGGGGCTAATGAAATATAAGCTTGTGCTTAACCATAAAATATTTAAAAATAATATATATATGTGTGTGTGTGTGTGTATATATATGTATATGGGTGTGTAAAATTAAAGTGTTGGTTGCATGAAAAATCGATAGTAATAAAAACGAATGAATGCGGGCTTGTTTTGAAGCCCAGGGCGTTCTCTTTCCAAAGTTGTCATTTTCGAAACCAATTTCCAAGCCTAAGTGTATTAACTTTGAGTCCGAAACTGACCTTTTTCGCTCCCCAAAATCTTGAAATTTTCGGCGAATTTCTCTCATCCGTAGCACGAGCAATTTGGGGCAAATCAAAGCTGTAGTTTTATTCCTAAAATAGAAGGAACTGAAGTGGAGGGATTCTGTTTACTTGTAGAAGTTTTCAAACTAGTGGTTTTTAATCATAATATTAGGCTTATTATAGAAATAAAAAAAAAATACGCGTGCTATGCGGAGCGCGCGATCCGACGTTTAGAGAAGAATTTACGAGGAGCCTTCGGTTTCAAATCGTTTTTCTACTACGTAGGCTTGCGTATGCCTATTTCAATTACTACTGCGTAGGACTTTTTCCTGGGTGTTAAATCAACCTGCTTTTAATTCCAGATGTAAAGAAATGTATTACAGACAATTAGCCAATGATACGCTTCGCATTTTCTGACGTCATGGGTGCCGAGAAGAATTTTTGAAGTCTGGAAATTCGCCGAAAAACTCGATTTCCACCATTTCGACTTCTTTTTATAATATTTCAAAGACCGCTTAACCGATTTTGATGAAATTTTGTGTACTTGCTATAAAATGTTTGCTCTTTCTAATGAATCATTTTTTAGCCATAGCTTAGTTTTTAACTTGACGAAGGCCTACGCGGCCGAAAGCTTGTTTTTATCGGGGATAATATACCCATGATATGAATAAAGTAGAGCTCTTCATTTTAAAACCTTGTTTCCATTTATTAAAATATTTTCTATATTCTACGTAACTAACCGTTGATACTTAATATTATATTAAAAATTACAATTTGGTCATGTGAAATAAATTTGGAAATCCAATTGGTGAAAATTTTGTAGCTTTGCAAAACAGCCCATTTCTTTAGTCTCCTACGAAATCAAAGAAATTGCTTTTATTATCATCAGCGAATTTACAGTGAAAAATTGGAAAGCTTTAAACCGTTTTTGTCGTAGCTAGTCAATGCTTGCCACAGACGTTTGGTATACAAAGCCCTACAGAAAAAATCGTGTGCTGTTAAGTCTTCTGCAACAAGACGAGCTTGATGTGTTGGGCTACTGTAATGCCGGAACAAAGGCGTCTATTACTAGCCAAAGGAATGTCGTCCAAGACATTCGCTACTTCGTTTCGAGGGAAGGTGAGGTAGGTTGGGTGGCGAAATGCTTAGCACGTTCGCCTCCTGCAGAAGGAACTGGCTTCGATCCCAACTTGTGGAACTGGGTCAAAACTCGAAACTCTTTCTGCTTTGAGTTTTTAAAATATCTCCCCCCAGTGACTGGTTAAAGGGGTTTTCCTGGATATCTTCAGTTTTCCCTTTAAATAAAAACGTGTTGAGGTTAACGTTAATAGTCAGTGCCAAACCAAGCAGCACGGAAATGCGATTTCAGGGGAACGATGAATTTGCGAATGAGTGGGAATTGAGATAAATAACAAAAAACAAATGAGTAAATAAGAAATGTTCCTTCGAAAAAAGTAGGAAAATGTGATTCCCCGCTGCTTGGTTTTGCTAGGCCACACTTTGAAGCTCTCGTGCACTCTTTTAACTCATCGTAAATAAATGGAAAAAAAATAAGCATACTTCACAACTCCTTAAATTTTTGCATAACCCTTTGAAACACCCTGTACGTCTTGAAATTAATTCCCTGTGTAATTAATTAACTGGTTATAATAACCTGCAGGATGAACCTTGCGAAGCATCTCCCCCCCCCCCCCTGGATATTGCCTGGCTTGGGGGTTTTTATGATGCTTCTGATTGAGTGCTGATTTCGGGCAGGTATCGTGGGAAGGAGAAAAGCATTAGTATTCCTGGAATTGAAGTAAGGGATGCGTTATCTCTTTGTCACGATAGCACCCGGGCACTGCTTGCCACCCATTAATGTTAAGAGCTAGGAAAAGCAATCGGTTCTAAAAATAAAATGTAAGAACAGAAAATATAAGGGGAGAGGATCACTTTCTTTTCAGTTATATTCTTAGCGGAAACCCATAGGTTTGATAAAAAATTTGCCCTCCAGAAAAGAAAAATTCTCCAGTTAGAGATATAATATCCTGTGTTGTCTGAAATTACATTAATCCCACTTAATCCGAGAAACGTTTAGCAACAGACCATAAACGTTTTTACAATCAAAAAAACGTTATCGCAGCAAACAGGGGTATTATTGAACCTTTGATTTCATATAAGACTCAAATCGTGTCAACAATTTTTTTGGTGATATTGGTGATAATGAATGACCTTTCTGCAAATTAATTCGGCAATTTGTTTCGGCTGGCTATCATCCAGATCACATTGGATTTTTCGCATCATAGTGGAGGAAGGAAAATTGATCCAGTATGGACCCATTTGAGAAATAGATTAGGATACGAAAAAGCAGAAAAACTTGTAAAGATAAACAGGTATCTTAAATTCTTAATACTCAAAATACTGAAAAATGAATATTGATTAGTATTTAGTCATTACTGACACAATTTGGGATAGTTCCATAAACTAAACTGTATTGTTTTCAACAATAAAAAGCTCTTTTTGGCTAAGTATAGAAACGTTTCTTAGTGATTTTTTTAAAACAATGAGTTTTTGTAAAGTCCGAATTTTTTCATGGATTTTTCAATGTGGATTAATCCAGATTAAACCAAGTGGATAAAACCGGACTGGTTACCACCGTGCCAACCCTGGTTACAATGCTTTCCAATATTCCAGGTGATTCAAGGAGATAGGGTATAGCTCTTTCCACAAATGTTGTTACAGTCGTCATTAGCATAATAAAGGTTTTGTAGTTATACCTTCGATTTCCTCTGTACGAAAAATTTATCTGGTTAGCTAATGGCGAATCAGAAGTAGGTTGTGACACTTTTTCAATGCACAATTGACAAAATTGATTTGCCTTCAAGACTTGAATGACGTAGCCACTCAAGCACGCAATACCTGCAAGTCGGAAGGAACATCTCTTCGTGTCTGGGTACTCGTCCAAAGCATTGAGTATGTCAGTGACTTCAGCTGGTAAAGATACTTTATTGCTACTTAAGATAAAAGTCGCTTGATGACTTAGGCCTAAGGTGGTATCTTGGGTATTAGCCAAGCTGATTATTTAATAGTTGAAAATTCGTCGAGTCTAGTACCAATTATGGCTGTTAGGTCGCTGACGCTGTCTTTTGGAACGTTAGATGTCATTGGTTTTGTTTAAGGATGGATTCTGTACTGAAAATAGTTGATCTTGCATGAAGCATAAAATTGATTTGCGAGCACTTGTTCTGTGGGATTTTTACTCTGTACTTCATCAGTTGTACTGGCAGCGGCAGTCACGTTCCTTGTGGTGTCTCTAAAGCCGAAGATCTTGTCTGACTTCTTCTCATTAATCGCTTGGGGCTTGATGGACATTTCGTCAATAATCAAGGACAGAAATCTATTTTTAGGATTAAGCCTGCCTGCTTCAAGTTTGAGTCGTTCATTGATGTCTCAGTAGCTTCGTTCCTTGTGGGGCTCTTTTTTTATAGTTGAAAACTATGTTCCGCCAGAAAATACCCTCGTTTTTTTTATCGACTATACTGGAGTTTTATTTAATTCATCAAGTTCAGTCCGAAATGAATATATTATTTCTTGGTGATATTGTAATTTTTGATCTTGACTCCAGATTTTGCTCCTAAAGTTTGTAATGGTTCTTTTCATTTGCAAAATGCATTCCAGAGTTGGCTTCTTTGGTAATTTGGCCGGTGTCTGGAGTGTTTATTCGATTTCTAGTTGGTTTGCTATTGACAATGAATGGTCTTCAACATTAGTAATATCTTGAACGGTTGATGTCGATGCTCCCTTTAAGATCTTTGATGATGGAGGCCCTAGATTTCTTTCTGTGTTTTTCCTGGCGACTTAAGCTCTAGGTTGCATTTATTTTGTAAACCCTGGAAAGACAGTTGGAACTTTAAGTTAGCTGGCGGAGCTTGAGACTTTCAAAGTAATCCGGTTCTTTAAAATGTACCCTGAAAACAAATCTTTTGTGTGATAGGTAAGCTTCACTTTAGGCCCCAAAATCTTTCCTAGCTATGTTCTTAATCCATAATTTGCATACATTTTCATCAATGGGAAACTGATGAAATGACACATTTTTTTTAGATGTACAGAATGAAACGTAACAAATATTTGTACCAGCCATTTTTGCACATCAAAGATTGTCAAAGTTGGAAAACAAAAAACCTCTAAGCCTGTGACTAAAAAACCTGAACTAGGCCTAGCAATTTATTAATAAAATTCAGTATATATAAATTTTTTTTTAAATTATTTCGTAAGTTGCACATCTTGAACCTTCCAAAACCTTTTGAAAACAATTAAAAATAGGCTCATCTAGTGGAATTTAAACTCAAGAGTTTAAGTTAGGGATAAAATTGACCTCTGGAAAGGTGAAATGCGTAGCACTAGTACTTCGATTTGAACGATTCGAGTTAGAAGGGTGAGTAGTACCACTTTGAGAATTTCGATAGTCCTCCAGTTGCTATGGAGTAAGATCAATTCGTGCAGATAAAGAAAATTTCGGATCTTGACGCAGGAGCTTAATTAAAGCATAAAAAGCCTTCTTTTGGGAAATAATCTGAAAAATTATTTTAATCGGTCGTGGGCGAGAATTTGGAGACAGTGGACGGCAGTCCAAAGCTCAATCAAAATACCAAGCTCAGAATCGGGCGATAGATCTTCCGAAAGCGCAAAAAGGATAACTCATAGAATACAGTCGAAACATTGATACATTGTAGCCTTTGCACGCCTCGGTAGGACGTATCGGGTCTCGGGAAGCTCCTTTTAGAAGGAAGGAGCCAAATCATGTAAGGACTACATCAATAAATTATGGCCCGGGTGCTCGCTCAACTTTCACTTTTGGGGTTGGCGAGTTAACATAAGGAAATTACAATATATGGTCAGTTTGATGTCTAGGGGATTTCATTTAAATTAAATTAGCTTAATAGATACTAGTGAAGACTCGGATTGAGGTTTGCCATGACAATGTTTAATAAACAATTAATCATAGATAAAGTAAAACAGTTAATAATCGATTAAATCAAATTGAACACTTTTAGAAACACATACCCACACAAGTGGGGGGGCGAGCAGTAGCTGCGCAGCTTTATAGGGAACTTAATAATATTAACATCATTAATCTTCTTTACATGATTACATACATGAAAGCTAGATTACGTTAGTCCTGGTGGCGCTCATCAGGATGGCGTTGAGTTCCAACGGAGATTGGTGTGGTGACGGTGGCGCTCATCAGGATGGCGTTGAGTTCCATCAGAGATTGGTGTCGTGACGGTGGCGCGAGAAATGGACACGCGGCCACGTTGGCTACGGATCCGAAGCCGTTTCTTTTCTCGGGATAACTTATCGGAAAAGCAAGCACTCTGCGTCGTCGGGACTAGAACCCTAGTTCGAAAAGTTGCGTGCGAACCGCGGTGTCTTAACACCCGTCTACAAATTTATTCTCCCAAGTCTCTCCTCGGTCGCACTTGAAAGACCCCTTTTAAAAAAGTTGGAGTCCAGTTTAAATATGAGTGGGGTTACGTGTTCTCTTGGAACTGCATCCTTTTTGGACCAATCAAGACCCGTGCCCCTGGGAATCCCGGGTCGAATCCCTACCCACGAAGTTATTTTTGGGATCATCACCAAGGTCCGGCATCTACAAAAGGATAAATCACCACCACCTGCATTTCGCGCAATCGTTCACTTTCAAAGTTGGTTTGGCGAAAGACGCCAGCTGTCCACCATAAAAGAAAACACTTCTCACCCATTACGGGTGAGCGTAAAATCCAAAAATTGTAATACAACAAGGTTGGTAATGCGTACACAAATAAATCTAAGAAATAAACATCTGTTGGCAAAGTCGGCAAACCTCAATACTTTCTTTGTCAGTTCGACAGGGGTTATAAAACTAAAAGGGGCTTCTTCGGCAGCCCCACAGAGAAGGAGAGCGAGTTGGATAATTAGGCAACGACACACAGATGAAATGAATGAAGGCTCGGTGGAAATGGAGGAGTTCTGGCCAGTTACAACCCCCATTCCCTTTTCTTGTTATCAAGCACCATCTTGGTGTGCTTGTAAAACAAGAGCCATACAGAGGGGTTAAAATCTCGGGCGTCCAACGCACGAGCGACCCCTAGCTAAAAGCTCTTTGGGAGAGAGCCTAGGAACAAATAGGTCATAAAATAGCAAAAGTATTTTCTCATTATCAAAATTATCTTGAGATTTAAAATAATCCAAAATTTATCGGTACAACATGAGATCATTGAGATGTGAAAAGTCTTTCCACAATCCTCACACCGAAGATGGTACCACACGAAGAGCAAGGGAAAGACATTTCTAAGTCCATTTTTTGAGTACGTGACGCATTCAGAGTAGAAATAGCACTGGTTGAATCCTCGGCGAACTCCAAAGCAACAGTGTCAATTTGTGTTCATCAAAGTAATAGCCTTAGATTTAGTTTTCGATCGAGTGAAACGTTGAACTTCTACTATTTTAATAAATCTTTGAATTTCGGGTCAATGGTGGTTATGTACACTAAGATTGAGAAAAGGTAGGGATTAGGGCTGCCTTACAAGAAAGTGTTGATATTCATATGATATATACAATTATATACAATGCAAACATCACAATAAAACGGGTAAGAAATAATTTTGTTTTTAATAATTGCTATAAATACAATTTTGTTTAATATCACATCCAATAAATTTGTATAACCTGCGAAACAGTGCCGTTTATGAGACAAATTGGGGCTACGTTACTACGGTTTACATAGAGCAAGTTTCTCATTCTGTATTGATGGTTTAACAATTCCCATCTGCTTACCAGGGACACAGCCATAAATTTCAATACAATCAAATTCCCAAGACATTTATGAAATCTATTCCAGTTGGGTTTACTGAGTCTTCTCTCCAACGCAACAAAATCACAACGATTATAAGGATAATTTTACTTTCACCAATACCAGCATTGGGCATATATTATGTAATTTAATTAAACAATTTTTAAATCGTCCTGCGTCACTTAAATTGAACCATCGAAATAAGGTTATAAACAAACATTTCAAATCGCCCGCCGCGCCGTTTCCAACCCGAGGGTTATACCACTATATGATATAACCTGCATACAACGAAACAATCGTGCCCTATGAATCTTTTTTTTTCTTCGTTGGAATTAGATACCGAGGAGCTAAAATTGAAAATAGCGAAACAACTTCATCAGAGAACCATTGTAGAGTATTATAATTAGACAACTTATACTCTACTTACTTGTTAGTAGACTTTAATCTAATTGAAATATCCCGTGTAAAATACAGTTGTATAACTGTTCTTCTGAGTATCAGGACGATAGAACAGTTAAAAGTTCCATTTTTTTTAAGAGTGTGTTGCTTCTTTAATCTCATCTTAAATGATTATTTAAAGAGATAGTGTCAGAATTTTCTACGTATATGAAGTTTTTTCATCAATTATTGAAAAATATAGTAAAGAAAAATATAGTTATCGTCGACTTAACGAAAACTACCTCGAACCGTCGATTTAACGCCTTACGTCGACGTTCGGCGCTGCATGTAAACTCTTTACGACGACGTAAAGAAAGATACTGTCTACGTCATAGATAGGTTGATGTTTATTGGTTGCTACTAGAGCGAGCGGGAGATAGAATTTTTAGGGGATTACAGGAGGAAATTTTACTCCCATCGCTTTCTTTTGTTCCGAGTTTCCCGCTTTCGCACGCTTTAAGACCCTCATTCGATGGAAAGTAATGGAAAGATAAGCCACTTTTGTTGTTATTATTACTGCAGGAAGAAACTGCACAATACACTGTGGCGCCCACGTCTTCGGTGCTTTCGGTGGCATCTTTCCGTAGAATATAAATATTGTTATAATGACTACGTATAAGAAATAATGATATAATTCATAAACAATACCTTGTTATCGAATTTTTCTTCAATTTCTACTTTGAAGTCGTGATTCGAGAATTTCGAACCGCGTGGTCCGCGAGAAGAAAGTCAAAAAACGCGCTTACAAATCCTCTACGCGATAGTAGAAAGAAGACTACTGGAAATTCCCGCCGCGCGAGCGCACCGAAATCGACCAAACTCATGACGTCAACAATCTGTAAAGTTTTGACGTGGCTACTGAAATACCATTATTTTACATTAAAATATAAAACTAAATACTAATTGACAGTGCTAATATGTATATATATTAGGATTCAGGACTTAAAAATCTATCAAAAGTGTAAGCCAAAGAACAAAATTTTAAATTAATCTGAGTTGGCACTATCTCTTTAATATCCACAAAGGCCGGCTGTAGTTTTAATCACCTAGGAGCTACAAACACCAGGAGAACACAGCTAGCATTTAAACACGCCAACGGAGGGTTGTGTACGAATTTCATTGGACGAGCGTTACGAGCCTTTACGCTGAACGTTTTACGGGCGGGGGGGGGGACAATTCCCGAATTTTCCCCTTCCGACGGCAGCAGGTGCTAAAGCGTCTAGCCAATGAAACACGTACACAAGAAAATCCACGACTTTTGACGGGTTGCGTTCTCCTTGTGTGGGGTGTTGTGTTTGTTGCTCCTAGGTATCACTATCTTTTTTTACAATTTTCATATTGCCTCTAGCACGGCCAACTTTGATTTCTCGCGCATCTCTCGCGCTACAGCGGCCATCTCATTCGTTGACGTTTCTGTGTTAACCTATGAGCAAAAGATGTGTATGACGTCAGCGCCCCTAGCGGATTATTATTTTTAGTATAGTTTTTACATTGGGGACAATATAACCACCGAGCGTGGCGCTGAACTCCTACACATTATAGTACAGTTTATAGGGGGAAAATCCTTGCTCGCGGAATTTCGACGAATGTGTTGGCCGTAGTAGCGCGAACAGCGCGTGATCAAAGTTGGCCGTGCCTCTAGTTACATGACGAATTTATAACGTCACGCTTATATCGGCGCGTGTATCAAACGTGATTTCTCGATACGCGCGCTCTAAAATCAAAACATTTCAAATCCGTTAACCCGAATTAATCGAAACAGCTCGAAGGTTTTCGGGTGCCAATAGCTCCCTTCATCTTTCTGGTCGAAATGTCATTGACCAATAAATTATTCGGAATGGGTGCCGCGGCCGTGACCATCGGGGGAGCAATCTTTTTCTCTCGAAGAAGGAACCAGACGTCTTCAAGTTCTGATTCCGGGGCCGGAATCTCATCTAATACTTGGTCTGATGCTGGTACATCTGCTATCCAAAACCTGAAGACCGCTAAGAAAGAAGTTGAAGACGCGACCAAAAGCGTCGGCAGTGCTGTTCAAGAGGAAACTGAGTTGCTTCGAAAGAGAGTCACCAACGCCAAAGACCAAGTTCTCGACGGAGCCCGAAAAGCGAAAGACTCCATTCATGACAACAACACCGATAGTGATGACGAGCAATCCCAAACGGATAACGACATTTGGGAATATTGGATACTACAAGGAGAACACGCTGAAGGCGAGGAGGCAAAAGATGGACCAGAAGCCAAACTGAACGATGATGATCTAGAGAAAGAGCAACCCCAGAAGAGCATCAAAGAAACTCTTATATTTTAAATTTGTTTAAATGTATTAAATTTATAAAAAAAATACTATTGGCTATGCAAATTTGTTGTACAAAATAAAAATTAACAATGTAGCATCGGTAGTAATACTTTATAATGGTTTATGGAGAAGGGTCACGATGTGTCTTAATTCTCCCACTGCTCTTCAATCAACTACTTTTTTCACTTTCACAGCATTTTCTTGTCTAAAGCCTTTGTTACGGACCACCAATGGCAACTCGATTATCACGAATGTCATACCAAGTTACAAGTCCGACTCCATAAACTATATTTATGGTGATATTATTTTGTCTTTGCCGGAACCATGGGAGTGGGAAGCTCTTGGATGTTTTCCTTTGCATTGCAGTCCATGGGTGGTTCCTTTTAATGTTTTAAGATATGCTTAAAACATTCCTTTATAGATTCACTTTCGACACTCAATCGTACCACAGGATGACCAATGGGGGTTGCGAGTTTTCGGAAACGTACAATCGAGAACGGATAGAGAAGCTTTGATATCTCTCATAAAATTGGCGTCCTCACGAACTTCAGACTCAGGGGTCCACGAAACGTTTTGCCAAATACTTGTCGCTGAACCCATAAACTCTCAGATGGCGTTTTCTCCCGCGGCTCGGAAATCTGGATAATTATTGATCTCGACGGGAAATTGCTTTAGCCAAATACAGATATTGCAAAACGTCCGAAGAAACTCGATTTAATTCTTTAGTTTTTTATGAACCATCTTCTTCTTCTTCTTAATGACTGCACCAAAGCCGCCAGGGGCTGCTTATAAGTGCTCAGATGGGTGACGTAAATGATTCAGGAATATTTTTTTTCGATTTTAAAGAAACAGTCTTTTGAGGAAGGTGATTTCAGTTCTATATTGTTCTATTAGAGAAATGATGTTTTTGATAAGATGTATTTACACGAGGCACAAAGAGTTTACGATCGTGCCCTCTAGTTATTGTTGAGGTTTGTCGCGTGAAAAAATCCGGTTCTCGGAGTACACTTCGTCCAGATAATATGGAGTACACCTCTCCTAAGTCAGTTTCACCATGGCGATCCTCAAGAGTGGGTATGCGTAAAAAGTGTCGTCTGTAGGCGGCGGATTGGTCACGTAGGGCGGGTACCAGTTTGGTCAGTTTGTTTATTGACTTGTTGATTAGGCTCAAATCCCTTTTTAAATAGGTAGACCAAATCGGGGAAGCAAAGTCTATCAACGGGAGGATGGAGGCGTTGAAAATAGACCTGATGACCCGAGGAGTTTTAAAATGAAAATCTCTTCTTACAAGACCGGTGAACATGCTAATTTTCTTCGCTTCAGCCCAACAATGTTCGGAGAAGGACTGTTTTTCATCCATCTGGACGCCTAGATCACGCACACATTTGGCAGCAGGAATAGTCTGTCCTTGGAGGTAGTACGTTGCGTGAGGGTTTGTTCTACCAAGATGCAGTACGTTTGACTTTAGGGTATTGAATGAGAGACCAGAGCTGGCAGCCCAGGTTTCAACATCGTTAAGGTCGCGTTGGAGTTCAGCAGAAGAGGTGTCGGAGAGAAAAGTCTTGATTAGTTTCGTGTCATCAGCGAAAAGACTGGGAAAAGAGTTCGTAACTGAAGAAGGCAGATCATTAATATAGATCGCAAACAGCAGGGGAGCCAACACAGATCCCTGAGGGACGCCGCTTGTGACGGAACAGGGGGAAGAGCTAGATCCACGTATCACAACTCGTTGGGTGCGTTTGGAAAGGAAAGCAGTTATCCAACGTAATACGGCTCCAGATATTCCAGCAGATAGCAGTCGTTCATGAAGAGTGTGGTGTGGCACTTGGTCAAATGCTTTTTTAATGTCCAGGTAAACCACATCTACAGGGTGACCAAGGTCAAGAGCGGAAGTCCAGATATTTGTGGCCTGTAGGAGATTGGTGGTGCACGATCGTGACGGAAGGAAGCCATGTTGGTGAGGGGAGAAAAATGAAGAGGCGAGTAGCTGTTTGAGGATGGTGTCCTTTATGAGGGATTCTAAGACCTTAACCACTTGGCTGGTTAAACTAATATGTCTATTATTTTCGGGAAGAGTTGGATCGCCCTTTTTCGGTATAGGGGTGACATTAGCAGTTTTCCAAAACTCCGGTACCTCCCCGGTGGTCAGGCTTAAGTTGAAAATGTAAGTGAGCGTCCAAGATATCTGACAAGCAGTTTTCTTCAAAAGATTGGGGTGCAAATTGTCCGGGCCAGGAGTTTTCATCGAGGAAAGACCTCTTAGTTTTTTTTTACATCCTGCTGGTAAACTTGTAAATTATCTACCAAGACAGGCTTCGCACTTGGACTCTGAGGGGGCATGGTGGTGTGATGAAACGGAGTGAAGACTGAAGAAAAGTAACCATTTAGACAATTTGCAATGTCAGTGTCGTCAGTGACAGTTTTCCCATGAATACGAAGACTCCCTACCCCACAACAACGTTGGTTTCCTGTTGTTGGCGCGATTTTCGAGAGAGGTGCGTTTAATGGTTCCGAGCTCTTTTGTATTGTTCGTGAAGTACCTCAAGATTAGGTGAGTTTAGGCTCCGATGTTTTCGGAAAGCTCTCCATGTTTTTTTCTTTCGAACGTTTGGCAAGTCGCAACTATTTATTAGGAAATTTTTTACGTCCAGAGGTTTTTGTAGAAAGGTAGTTGGAGGATGCAGAGAGTAACTCGTTCTTGAAAATAGTCCAGCATTCAAAGGTAGACTTGTCTTGAAAAAGATCTCCTCTCCAATTTATATGCGATAGGTAATTTTGCAGACTTGAATAATCAGAGTTCATGTAATCAATTCTATCCGTTGCACCCAACATGAGTGAAATAGGATGTCGTATGTTGAAAGAGACTATGCAATGATCGCTCGTACCCAGGGGTGGCAAACAACGCGCATCAAAGACCAGCAGCTTGTCAGTAGAAAACACTAGATCCAGGGTACTATCTCGCTGGATAAAAAGCCTCGTATTTCCCGAAATAAATTGGTGGAGACCATATAGAGAAAGTGTCGCGAGAAAATCATTATCGTGTTTTGATTTAGCTTTAGGGTTGGCTGGAGAAGTCCAATCGATTTCCGGATAATTTAGGTCACCCGCAAGTAAAATACATTGTTTATTTTTTGCCGCATAAGCATCAATATGTTTCAGAAGATGTAGTAGTTCTTGTCTATTAGAAAACGAGGAAGAGCGATGAATACAGACAATAAGATAAGAAGTGGTCTCAATGTGAAGTTAAATAATCGAGAAATCAATCCCGTTGTAAGGTTGCGTAGCGCAGGTTGTACAATTTTGAATTAGAAGGGCTGGCGAAATGGGAGCTGAATGGTAGGCAGTTGAGACATAAATAGCAGTGCCTCCACCAGAAGTATTCTTGCCACGATCACAGCGAGTTAAAGTATAGTTCGGAATGTTTAGCTCAGCATCGTTAATGGTGGGATCCCACCAAGTTTCAGTAATTAAAAGTAATGTGGAATTATGTAAAGTTGCTAAAAGTGATAGTTCATCCCGCTTTTCACGTGTGCGAAGGCTTCGAGCGTTTAAAAGTAGACAGTTTGGGAAAGGTAAAAGGCGAGGAGGAAGGTTACCCGCCGGGTCCAAAGTTGGTGCTGGAATGGTTGTTTGAGGCAAAGGTCGTCAGTAATGTTGAGGGGGGTATTGCTGCCCCGCATTGAACGTAGCAGATGGGAGTGCGTATTGTTGGTGCCCCAAGGGTACAAGATTCGGGGAAATGGTTGAGCAGTAACTTTGTGGTTGCGGAATGCTTGGTATAAATTGAGGGAGGTTCGACGCATGCTGAGGGGACCAATGGGGACTTGGTTGAAAGTGATTGGGTGATGAATGAACCTGTGAGTGTTGATTTTTAAAGTTGAAATGTGCATAGTGCCGTTGGGGAGGTACTTTGGGAATAGTGCCGGTTGAACGAGTGGATGTAGCATTTAGTTGAGGGTTTGCGGTCGACGGTATTGGTACAACTTTGTAGTTCCAAACACGACGATTTTTTCACCATTCTGGAGACGTTGTTGTAGTTCATTCACGGCTGAGCGGTAGAGTTGCTGTTGGGTTGGTGTACGATCAGGGCGAGTGTGTAATTCAAAGGTTAGATCTTGACGGAGGTAGGATATGTGTTGCAGGAATTTGGATTTGTGATGTCCGTTGCCAAATAAAAGTTTGAAAGGCCTAGGATGACCCGAGAGCGAAGGACGGTCACGTGGGAGGCGAAAGTATTTGGTCTGCTGGGGTAGTCCGCATTGATGTAATAAATCTCCAACTTGAGCACGCGCAGAGCTGTCATCAGAAGAATTTTGGTCTTCAGGGACGTTAAGTAGCAACACATCATTTTTTCGTAAGTCTTCTTGACGTTTGTCATCAACTTCCTAGACCTTTGCGTTTACTTCGGCTAAGTGAGCCGTTTCACGTTTTTGGAGAAGAGGATCAATTTGCTCAAAAACACTATTGCTAATTTTGGAGATGTTAATCAGACTTTCTAAATTAGAAACATAGGATGATTCACGTGTTTGTAGGGCTGAATCCAATCGTGAGAAGACATCCGAAGGAATATTCGAAGCCTGAGCATCGATTTGGTCAGCAAGGATATTATGGCGTGAATCAACGTCGACTTTAACCGCTTTCGTTTCTTCTGTAATTTGGTGAGATAAAAAGTCAAGTTTTGCTTCGTGCGACTGTTCAAGTTTAGTTAGTTAGGTTTCAAGGTTTTTGGACGGGTTTTCTAAAAAGGTAATATCACGTAGACTGCATGAAAATCTCGAGAGATGCCACTTTGGCATCGATAGTTTGGTCATGCTTTCCGAGAGAAGCGGTTTCATCACGGAGAAGAGACACCTCCTTTTGTAGGAGCCTATGGTTGTCAGAAATTTCGCATAATTTGCAGACAAACGAGGTGTCATCATCTACCTCTTCTTAAGTAATAGTGTCGGGCAAAGGCGAATTGTCAAATAATTCCCACCTGGCGCATGTTTCACATCGGATCGAATCGAGAGCCTGTTCTAATACATCTCGTTTTTTTTCTAACGACGGGCTTGTTTTGAAAACTTGCCATTTTAACAGGCACGAGACACAAGTATAGAGGGATCACTTCTTCAGTTTTGAAAATCACGTGAAGTTAGTCTTAGCAAAGTTAGGCTTAGCGAACCGGAACAGTTCCGCCCCAATATCAAATAGAACAGAGCTCAACCAAGGAAAATTTTAAGTTAGAAATATAAAAACGGTGTTGTTCAATCTTGGAGGAATAAAACAAGTATACAGGAGTTGCGGAGTGCTGCGAAATCGGTTTCGTCAGTGACCGTGAACTCGCGCGAGACGGAGGGGTTCAAACGCGACTAGCGCCAACTGCATTCGGAATTTTGCAACTCTTCAAATTTGATAGCATTGTTTTCGCGTCGTCTGGTTTGTTTTATTCCTCCAAACAAATACGAGTCATTTTGGAAAAAGGCGCAATTTGTTTCAAAACAAATCAGACGACGCGAAAGCAATGATATAAAATGAGTATAGTTGCAAAATTTCGTATGCAGTTGGTGCTAGTCGCGTTTGAAGCCCTCCGTCTCGCGCGAGTTCACGGTCACTGACGAAACCGATTTCGCAGCTCTCCGCAACTCCTGTATACTTGTTTTATTCCTCCAAGGTTCAATACTTGCAAAACGCCAAGTTGTAGAGAACACGTAGAAACAACGACGTAAGGGTTAAAAAATTTACGGAGCTAGTATCAAGACGTTTGAATTAAGCGCGCGCAACAAGGTCAAGGCATCAGGAACTTGTCATAAGGTCCCCTAAATAAAGTTATTATTTTAGCGTTATTATATTATGTATAGCGGCAATACCTCAACTATGCATTTCTTAAAAGATTTCACGCAATGCATCATCAATGCGCCCAATCGATCCGCAAACGTTTTTAAGCTTCAACCAAAACGCTGCCATTTAACTCTCTAGTTAAGTACAACTTGCAGGTTACGTTTTAAACAAACCGTTGAATACAACGAAATGAAAATATTCCAGTAATCGTGAAAACTTTTCTTTTATAAAATTGCTTTATTTCCCAATATCATTTTTTTGTAATAAGTTACTAGCGATGGGGCTTCAGAAAAATCTTCCCAAAAATGATTACGTAATATTGACGCTCGTTTCGCGTGCAAAAAAGGAATACGTAATATTTACGCACGTTTCGCGCTCAAAAAAATAATTATTTAAGTTTAGACTTAGGCCTAAAGTGTTAACTCTTCCATCTCATTGTGCTGGACCACACTTTGGGGAATATTTACGACGATGAACACCCACTTAACTTTGTCAGATAAAAGTTATCATTTTTTTTGTACCACGTAAGTTCTGCAAACCCTTTTTACAATTCTAACTTGTTTATACAAAGAATTAGCGTAAGATATTCTTAACCATTCGTAGAAGCATTAAGGAGACACAGCCATTACACACATTTTGGTTTATTTTATGATAGTTTTTTTTATTAACTAGATTAAAACTACTATTAATTCAAGCTTCAACTCTGTTTACTTCATAGTAGTAGCTTTGATTAATAATAATACATCTACAAATGTGTCACTCTCAAATGTACAAACTACCTACCCTGCTGATGTATCCTCTCACCCCTGGCTTCACAATCTTCTAGCAGTACAAACATCACAGACCAAATTCAAGGTAATGCCTCTACTCAGGCAAAAAACTAGGATCTGATGCCCCTTCATCAAATTTATAAATGTATACGATCCGCATTAATTATTCATATTGAACCATTTATCATCCCCTTTCAACATGGCTTTCTTCATAACTGTAAATAACTTTCATGAGTCTACTTTATACTTTTTTTTTCTAATTTTAATCCAAACAAAGCCTTGCAGTAGACTATTTTTCCAATTTTAATTCAAACAAAGCCTTGGAGTAGACAATTTTTCCAATTTTAATCCAAACAAAGCCTTGGAGTAGACAATTTTTCAATTTTAATCCAAACAAAGCCTTGGAGTAGACAATTTTTCCAATTTTAATCCAAACAAAGCCTTGGAGTAGACAATTTTTCCAATTTTAATCCAAACAAAGCCTTGGAGTAGACAATTTTTCCAATTTTAATCCAGCAAAGCCTTGGAGTAGACAATTTTTCCTATTTTAATCCAAACAAAGCCTTGGAGTAGACAATTTCTACTAATTAATTTCTAATTTAGAAAGTATTATTAACACTTTTTAGAAGCACTTTCTAGAATGGCAAATACGTCAATTGAAGAACTTGTACAATCTATAAATTTCATTTTTAGACCCAAAAGATTTCAACTTGATGAGGAAATGGATTGTCACCATCCAAAACACGAACGATTATATCGAAGCTTTCAAAGTAAATAAAAATAATATTCCAAAGTATCGTACTTAAACTAACGCGAGTATTGAGCGTTTTGGCAAAATTCATACGAACAACATCGAAACCTATCAAGTTCACCCAACAACTGTCATCTTGGAGTCATGGGAAAATGCAATATCACTTTTTTTAAACATCTGGCGAAGCTATGTCATTGTATGCGAGTAGCCCAAGCGGACTTAAAATAAATTCAACGATTCATTTTGCTTTATATATTAGCCTCTTACATTAAAGGTAATTTATTCACTTTCCAACGCAAAATAACAATAAAATATAACATGAAATTTCAAGAGATGAGGATTTAATAATAATATTAAGTGGTGTTTATGATATTTAAGGAAATAAATCTCACCAAAGAATGAAGGGCCTGTTGACTAAAAAAAAACCCAGGAGTCTAACTTTGTTGTCAAGAACGACTAAAATGACGGACTGGTAAGAAACGGACTGAATAGAGTGTTGCCTAGAAGTAAGGACAACGTTTTTGGGCGAGTGGGACCTAGCTACTACCGGCTGGTCTACCTTGTTCTGCCTCTCTACTCTGTATATCTATTAGTACTAGCGCCCTCTATTTAAAAGTGATGATGTAATGTCAACGGCCAATCATGCATTGGTGAGATAGATAAGATAGAAATCGTAGGATGTAGGAGTATCCGGTTGTCAGTGGGTAAGTCTTTTTGCCCACTACCTAAGCTTAAAAATAAATAAACGCGGGAATCCCCTCCGTTACACATTTATTATACAGAACATCGGAAGATAAGGACTTTCGCTAAGAAAACTATTTGAAAACTAAAAAAGATAAGACATAAATTCAGATACTCGTTTTTCACAGGACTTAGTTGTTTAAGAAAAATAAGAGACAAGAATATTGATAAACATGGGTGTAGCGAAATTCCCGATGAAGAGGACATACATTTTCTTTGAATGCGCCTAGTTATGACCGTGGGGCTAATCACTGTCAGATGACCAGCCTGTACACCGATTCCACCTACTCAACGCTGAGAAAGGTACACACTCTGAAGATGACGCGTTATCACATTAGTACAGTCACTAACAGCCACTATATTCAATTCAACATTTGAATAATAGTTAAAACCGTTTCAATAATTACGCAGGGTATTAACGGACCCAATGAAAGACGATGACACCAGCCAGGAAAAACAAATACCAGAGTAATCGGTTTTCCTGGCCAGTCAGTACAAGGACATTACGTCGATCCCGCACAAACGGACACTATTTACGTGGATAGAAGTTCTCATTTAATATTTCTTCTCATTCCCATTTATACGATAATAAGCATTACTTAAATATTTTAGGAAAATATGTCAAAATGGTTTTTAAAATAAAATTTTCTTATGATGTTACATTTTCCCTACCCCTCGCGTAATAATTTTCTTATTTCCAGGTATATCTTTAAAGAGTACGTTTGAAAAAATATAACTTTCTTAAATAATTTACGATCGAAAATCAAAATGGTTGTTCTTAAAGATAATAAAACTAAATGTAGGAAATGTAAACATATATTTGCTCTCTCGCGTTATCAAATATTTATCATTATTTTTGTATTATACAAATTTATTCTATAGAATGATGTTGTTTTTTGTACCTCGATTGTTTCTCTAATAAAATTTAGTTGATACTCAAGGTTTGATACTCATAAAAAGTTGTCGTTTTTTACTTCGCCGAATATTTCGGTATTTTTCCAACAAAACTCAGCCTCTACATCTAACAGAGTGGATTTCAAATGCCGGTGATCATTGTTATAAGCCTCAACACGGGAGGTCTCTATGCCGGTCACCCACTTCCATTCTTTGGAGGGTTTCACCAAGAACCAATTTACGTTTTGTAATTCTAACAATTTTTTTTAATTTGTTGAACAAAATCCAAAGGAAACTTTAACGTTAACACCTTCGTTGTTGAGTGCGTGGGGTGGTTTGCGCTGTAGCCTCGCATCCATATCTGCCGGATTCGATTCCCACTTGTGGCCCTGGGTAAAAACTTGGAACCACTCCTGCTGCGTAGTTTGCAAGTTATCGCCCCACTGATTTAAGGAGTTTCCCCGAGTTCTTCGGTTTCAACTTACCATAAAAACTTGTAGAGATTAACGATAATAGTTAGTGTACGTCTTAAATTAATTACAAATCGTTTATTTTGGAGTTTTATTGGTTTATTTACCTCAGGTGAAAGGTAAGTTGACTTAAAAAACCTTGGCGGGTGTTTTTCTAATTGGAACCATTCTCCTAATCCTAATGGTTCTCGAGGTAAATTTTGAATTACCTTGAACTAATGTTTCAACGTCATCATAAGTTACAAATTTCAAACTCCCCCACTCAGTTTAGAGTGTCACGACAATTTTGATCCATTAGATCTGGTAGTTTTCGATTTATAAGCCGTTAAATGTCTTGTCTTGATTAGAATGCCACACACGACCTTATGGTTTTTGGTCTAACATTTCTCGGCTTCCCATTGGTCAAATTAGATCGGGTTTAAGCTGTTTAGACTTCAAATTATACGTAGAACACATTTCTAATTGGAACTATTCTTCTAATCCTATGGTTCAAGGTCATAGAAATTTTCATTGTCATTTGTCCCCCCTGCACCCTCTATGTAATCTGCAAATTTCAAATTCTTACATAAAACACATTTTGAGTAATTGGCTCTGTATCGTTTTTTAGTTAACACCCTGTATATTCACAAGTCCGTGCTTTGAGGGCTGTCTTAACCTTCAATAGCTTGTCCATACCTCCTGCTTTCTCGTTGCTCTGTTGGTGGAGGCTAACGGGTTAAATTTTTGGGCTAGCGCACTTAACGGAGGACTAAAATGTTTCAGCCAAAACATGACCATACTATAGATCTCGCATCAACACCGAAATTAAAGTGTTGGTTGCACGAAAAATCGATTGTAATAAAAACGAATGGTTGTGGGCTTATTTTGAAGCCCAGGACGTTTTCTTTCCAAAAATGTCATTGTCGAAACAAATTTCCAAGCCTAAGTGTATAAACTTTGAGTCCGAAACTGACCTTTTTCGCTCCCCAAAATCTTGAAATTTTCGGCGAATTTCTCTCCTCCGTAGCACGAGCAATTTGGGGCAAATCAAAGCTGTAGTTTTATTTCTAAAATAGAAGGACCTGAAGTGGAGGGATTCTGTTTACTTGGCTACGTTCAGCGGGACTCAGCGGACTCAGCGCTGAGGTCAGCACTGAGCGTTGAGCTTACTGTACGCTTTTTTTAACTTCCGGTTTCTACGTCATGTTGCTCAACGAAGTCAGCGGTCGGAGGAGCAGGTTTTTCCGTTGCTCATCGGTGTCGTGACGTCATTCAACAAAGTTAAAGGAGGGGTAGCAGACGATATTTTGTTCGTTAAGTCAGCGAACTATAAATCATACAACAACTTTTAGATTTTCGTGACGTAGCGTTGATTAAAAGAACTCAACGATAACTCAGCGGTTTTTCTCCATTGATAGTTGTTGAACGCAGCCACCATCTCGCTCAGCCGATGTTTCCGCTGAGTCTCCGATGATCAAAACCGGAAGTCAAAAAACCCGTTCAGCAAAAAACCGCTGACCGTTGAGCTCAGCGCTGAGCTTTTTTAGAGTTGTTGAACGCAGCCCTTGTAGAAGTTTTCAAACCAGAGGTTTCTAATCATAATATTAGGCTTATTATCGAAATAAAAAATATTTTCTTTTACGCGCGCGCAATCCGACGTTTTAAGAAGAATTTACAAGGAGCCTTCGGTTTCATATCGTTTTCCAACGTAGGCTTGTGTATGCCTATTTCAATTGCTACTGCGTAGGACTTTTTCCTGGGTGTTAAATCAACCCGCTTTTAATCCCAGATGTAAAGAAATGTATTACAGACAATTAGCCAATGATACGCTTCGCATTTTCTGACGTCATGGGTGCCGAGAAGAATTTTAGTCTGGAAATTCGCAGAAAAACTCGATTTCCACCATTTCGAACACTTAACCGATTTTGATGAAATTGTCTGTTCTTGCTATAAAATTTTTGCTCTTTCTAATGAATAATTAATTAGCCATAGCTAAAATTTCGTGCAACCAACACTTTAAGAATTAGTGGGTGTCGGTTCCATTCCTGGTTCTCTGGGTCGCTTTCCGTAGAGCTCTCGGACTCGAATTTCTATTTCAACTTCCTCACTTACTTACTAATACGCCCATAAGAAGAGGCTAAGCAGATACGCTTTGTTGAGAGAATTGGCTGAGTACGAAATGTGGATTTCTAATCAAAACATTGCCCCTACTAAAATTACTACAAGGAATTTTCAAAAGATTTTATACTGCCTTTAAAAATTATTATTTTATAACAATATGCTAGCCATGGCAACACCTTTGGTATAAGCCATCGAGTTACTTTTAAAGTCATTAATTCATGTGGCCGGCTTACAATGCGTAGGAGGGTGGTGCCAAGCTCCCTACACTAACTATTACCTTTCACCTCTGCAAGTATTTACGGAAAAGAGAAGCTGAAGAACTCGGGGGGAAAACCCCTCCAGCTAGTGAGTAGAGAACATGCAAACTCAAGGAGGAGTTCCAACTTTTCGCCCAGTGCCACAAATTGGGATTGAGCCTGGCTCCTTTTACTGCGATGTTAAAGCTCTAACCACACCGCTACCCCACTAGCTAGCCTTAACTAGCTCTAGTGTTATAATAAATTTCCATACACGGGATAAGGTCAACGGGTGACACGATAAATACGCTTCTCATTTTATTACGTGTGTTCCGCGTGTTTGAATAAACGATCCCGGACCTAAAACTCGGTTTAGTTGAAGAAAATAACGATATTTTATTGGCGAATTTCAAGGTCAATGCTACGACAACTTGATCTGGCTGAAAACATTTATTTAAAATTTTAAAGCAGATACAGGATAAGAATTTTGACAATTAAATTTGCGAAGGTATGTTAGAAAATTTCAAAATTTTGTAAGTAGACTAAATGGTCGACTTTCCTTTTGAATCGTTGTCTGAAGCCACAGAATCAGTAGTACTCGAATTCGAAGATGATATTTCTCGCGTTTTAGAATTATCACTCGACGTACTCGCTGAATTCAGTGTGGTCGAAGACGTCGCCGAGGTGGAGGTTGGAGTGTTCAAAGATTTGGCCGCGGGAGGACTTGCCGAAGCTTCGGACGAGGACTGAAGAGTTGATACATTTTGGGGACTCAATAAATTTATCGTGTCATTTCTTGTAGTAGCTCCGCTGGTTGTATTTGACGCTTGTCGTGGTGCGTTATTGTTACGATCACTCCCGCTCTGTCTCACGAAGTCTTCCATAATTGTTTCATTTCTCCTGGTAGCCGCGCTGGTTCGGTTTGATGGTCGCCGAGGTGCATTGCTGTTACGATCAATCTCGCTCTGGCCAGAGCCGAATAGTATGTCGATAAAGGAGAAAAGAGGAGAGAAAATATTGTCCGAGTCACCGGAAGTGTTCGAACCGGAACTAGATGTGGATGATCGAGATGAACTTGACTCGTCCTGGAATGCCGAAACGTCATTTCTTTCTGGGGGTCTCCTTCGTCCGGAACTACTTGGTGAAGTCGTTGGTCTTGCCCATTTAACTGGAGGCTGTTCTCTCAAAGTGGTATCTCTCTCGGGGGTTGACCTTTTTCTGGATCTACTTTGTTTGGCCGTTTTCATTTCCACCCGAGGCTCAGCCCGTGGCTGAGGCGAGGATGCGAAGCCCCTTGAGATAGTTGTCGATGTGTTTGGGGTTGACACCATCAGTGATGCCTCTTCAGCCGGAATTTCAGACGACAATGCACTGCGTTTATCAGCGGATCTCGTGACAACTGACAATGGACTCGAAAGTGCCTTTTTTCTAGGCCTACTTAATTCGTTCGTTGTACTTTTATCCAGAAACGGAGGCAACGAAGCATAGGGTTTGGCAGAGCCGCTTGAGTCAATCGTCGATGGGTTGGCCATTCTTCTATGTCGTTCAACCTTTGGTATCCTGAGTGGTGCCTTAGCGGGCAGGAGCTGTGAGGATAATGCATTGCGTTTGCCCCTTTTTTCAATCGTCGATGGGTTGGCCATTCTTCTATGTCGTTCAACCTTTGGTGTCCTGAATGGTGTCTTTGCGGGTGGGAGCTGTGAGGATAATGCATTGCGTTTGCCCCTTTTTTCAATTGTCAATGGGTTTGTAGTTACCATTCTTCTACGTCTTTCTGCAGTTGGTTGATGTGACGATGCAGCGCGTTTAGAATCTCTTCTAACGTGGGTCAATGGGTTTGAAGTACTAATGGCATTTCTCGTTTTTCCTAGAGCTTTCTGACGCACCTCGCTTCTTTTGGACGCCTTTTTAGATTGTACAGCGGTTTTCTTATTACCCTTTCCCGATTTGTTAGCCATATCTTTAAAAAAATTTAAACTTTTATAAAGTTAAGGAAAAACGAAACAATGAAGACGATTTGAAGCAGTACTGGTATTTTCTAATGCGACAGGAATTTACCTAACACTAAGACTAACATTTAAAAATTTTAAAAGCGCGCGCCGGCTGTTGGGAATTTCACGTGAGCCAGAGAACAGAGCTAGAAATAAAACAATAAAAAAAGTACTAAATTAAAATAAGTGGCGTCGTTAGCGTCAGGATACCTAATGTTTGTTGCGGTGACATCTGATATCAAGTAAATACTCATGGAAACGATCACGTGTATGGCGGTACTTTGTAAGATGAGCGTTAGATTTTGATAGGATAGTTCGATAATAGGGTTTCAAACTAGCCAGCGTGTTCCAACGTGGACGATAATATTTAACGGTACTGAAATTATTAATAAGGTCATTAGTCTTTAATATTATTATATAAGTTTGTCACTTTGGGCAATATTTTACAGAGAGCTAGTAACGGAGGGACGTCATCACAAGAAGAAAATCTCCCTCTAGCGAGGCGCTGTCAAAGGCTACGTGTGACGCGTTAGAAAGCGGACGCAAAACGGCAATGGAGCCCGTAATGCAGTCCGTCTTGTGAATAGGTCTCATTAAAACCTTTGCATGTGATGAAAAGGAAGTGTCATACTTATATAACAATATTACAAACTTGCGCCTATGATCTAGCGTCTGCTACAGACAAATTAAAAAATCGTAGTAAAGTTTTTTCTTAAATTAAATATAAGCAAACGTTACAAAATTTATATTAAAATTCAAGTATCATTATTTATCCTTTTAAAATTCCCTGACTTTTCCCTGACCTTTTGGAATCATTTTCAAATTCCCTGATTCTTCCCTGACCTTTTGGAAACCTTTTAAAATTCCCTGACTTTTCCCTGACCTTTTGGAAACCTTTTAAAATTCCCTGACTTTTCCAGGTTTTCCAGGTCGTGTACGAACCCTGAAATTGGCATTCGAGTAGTAATCGAAATACAATTAAAATTACCCATAATTTCCAACAGTCGACCGGTTTGGCCATGTTTGGAGCTTATCAGTACTGTACGTGTAGAATATCTAGGTTGAGACTAACAAACCGAATTAAAAAGCTAAGCCTAACATTTAAAAATTTCAAAAGACGTTGCTACGCAACGGAAAGCCGAAAGACGGATTGTAGTGGGTGAGTAAATCATGGACCAAGTAGGCCTATCTAAAGGGACTCACTATTTAGGCTTTAAAAAGCACGCGTTAATACTCGGAATAGGACAATCACGGCTAATTTTAGTTCAATGTGGACAAACTTGGCGTCGCTGAAGTCGATTTCCGGCGCAGTCTCATAGAGAAGCTGGAGCGTTCACGTTCAATTTTGACCAAAATGGTGCCGTTGTTGTCGGTTAAATGATTAGGCTTAGTAATAAGTTTTTGACCTTTTATTTTTGAATTTGGGCCTTTTAAAGTGTAAGTAATGGTAATTAACCATTGTGTAAAGTAAAAACTACCAGTAAGCCGTGTATGGCTGAGGTTTTTTAATCAATCAAATTAACTGGAATCCATTTAATTTCTAAACTTAAAAAATTTAATGATCTAAGCCTAACCTAATTTTCTCGCACGTACTTTCTCAAAATATTGTGACTTGGTCCGTAATGTAATAAAGAAATGATATGAAACCGAAGGTTCCTCGCGTAAAAAAACGTCGTGTCGCCTACGGAGGAGAAAATTCGCCCAAAATTTCTGGATTTTGGGGAGCGAAAAAGATCAGTTTCGGACCCAAAATTACACTTAGGCATGGGAATTTGTTTCGAAAATGAAATTATTATAAAGATAACTCTCAGGGCTTCAAAATAAGCTCTCTTCCATTATATTTTATTATTATCGACTTTTCGTGCAACAAACACTTTAAAATAGCGACGCTGTCGCCATCTACAAGTACTAGGGTACATTTTTTGGTCTCTATTCAATTAATTCCTTTCAAGATTGCATACATATTTAAATAATAAATAAAAGAGAAGCTGATATTTATAAAATTTTGATTATAATAATTCTGATTAATTGGTAAAATTTAGTCAGCATTCATCTGCCGGCCTACCACCAGGGTATTTGTTTGGAATGAAAGTAAATTTAAAGGGTGACAGGCAGAAGAAAACCTAGGCCTTTAAATGACGTAAGATTCAGGTATCTAAGTTTTAATAATTATAGTTTTGTAAATAAATAGTTCGAAAGCGGTTTTACAGATTTTGCGAAACAAAATTTCAACGACCTTTTTCCTCCCTCCCTCCATGTTCTACGTCTTACCAGCATACCATTCCCCCTAAATTGGAATTCTAGAAAAACGTTCCCCAACATCCTTCACAGATGGCGCCACTGCCTCAGCGTATTTTGTTTTTACGCAGATGGAGTTAGAGCAAGAATCGATATATACCACCTTAGGGAGAATGCCTATTTTAAGCTGATCCGCAAGGCAACCTGGTTGAAATTCCATGCCCTCAGCTCGAGAGGGTAAGGAGCGGAATAAACATCACCAGGATGCGCTTTAATCGCGTCCGAAGACGTCATTTTTAGGGAGCCAATGAGATATCGGACTGATTTTATTATTTAGGGAGGGATTATTATTATTTTATTAACACGAGGTTGCTTGGACAAGGATGAAAGTCGTCTCGCGATATCCATTCTCTGTAAGTATAAATAATACATTCTTGGCTAGAGTCAAGTTTCTACTTATAAAGGAAAACGGGGAATAACGGGTAAAAAGTAAAATATAAAGTTACACATCTCCTAATTTTGGTTCAATAAATCAGGGAAATATTTTGGAAATAATCAGGGATATCCGTCCAAGAATTGGGAGGAAATTATATATTATTTTTTTAATTTAAATCTTGTGAAACTTATGTATTGAACTTAAACAGTTTTAGAATAGATTTTTAACCGTGATTCAGTGAGTTAAGACTATGTGAGATGTGAGTGTAAGTAGATGCAAAATGACACTATATAGTCTGTATTTGGAATAGGTGTCGTTAAAAAACTTACGAAATTTAGCTGTGTCATATTTATGATTCAAAATTATAGGTTTATGATAATACTATAATTATTTTAGTTTTCAATTATGTATTAGATTTAAGTATTCTGATATTTTTTAAGAAAAATAATACGAGAAGTGTATAATATATTTCTTACTAAAAGAATATTTAATTGCTTACGAGAAGATTATTTAATTTCTTACGAGAAGAGTATTTAATTGCTTACGAGAAGAGTATTTAATTTCTTACGAGAAAATTATTTAATTGCTTACGAGAAGAGTATTTAATTTCTTACGATAAGAGTATTTAATTTCTTACGAGAAGAGTATTTAATTGTTTATGAGAAGAGTATTTAAATTGTTACGAGAAGAGTATTTAATTTCTAACGAGAAGAATATTTAATTGTTTACGAGAAGAGTATTTAATTTCTTACGAGAAGAGTATTTAATTGTTTACGAGAAGATAATTTGATTTCTTACAAGAAAATAATTTAATTTCTTACGAGAAGAGTATTTAATATCTTACGAGAAGAGTATTTAATTGCTTACGCGAAGAATATTTAATTTCTTACGAGAAGAGTGTTTAATTGCTTACATGAAGAGTGTTTAATTGCTTACATGAAGAATATTTAATTGCTTACATTAATAGTGTTTAATTGCTTACATGTAGAGTGTTTAATTGCTTTAATTTGTTGTGAAATAAAACCGTTTACAGGAAACCAACAAGTAATTACACCGCAGTTGTCACCATCTCGTTTCAAAAAACCAAACATTAAATTTAATTAATTTACGTTTACATGTTTTTGTAGTGTGGTTAAGTACATTTAAAAAATCATTTACGCTACATTAATAAATTATTTAAACATTCATAAATGAAAATAATTGGAGCTTGGTCATGTATACATATAGGGATATCATTTTTTTAGCTTTAAAATATCTTGGTATTTACACGAGAAAATATGAATTTCGGATCTACATCGGAGTAGGCGAAAATAGCCCAATCATTACCGAAAAACGCTAAAACCCTTAAAGACAGGGCCTGCTTAGAAAATCCACTTTGGACCTATAATTTTATATATTTTTTAAGAGTTTTTTTTTCTTTCTAGAGAAGTCAATGTTTTTCAAATTCAGTTAAGCGAATAAGAATCTTACTTTACCTAGAGAACAGCTGCGTAAAAAAGCGAGAGACGATTTATCCCCTAAAACCTCCACCCCCGCCATCTTGAATGACTTTCGCGCAAGTGTAGTTTAGTTTTCTTGAAAGGAAGACTGTCGAAGATCACTATAATTTGGCTTCGCGGTTATTTACGGCCAATTGCACATTTTCTGGTAGGCCTATTTAGCGTAATGCCCTTGTATCTCGCGGACAGCCAGGGAAGATGAGCGAAATAAGCGACCACAACGGTAGAGTCGCCTCTTCAGACTCTTAGGTAATGGATATTTTTTTCAATGGTTTCCGCGTAATGTGTTAAACTAAATTTAAAAGTTTGGGATGGGGAAAAAAAATTTATGCTCTTGAATTTTGTGAATGAACTTGGAATCGCTCGCTTCAACGGAAATGATTTTTTTCTTTTCTTTTTGGTATTGGGTCTTGTTAGCGCTCGTTTTGATCGTTCCGGGGGGTGGAAGGGGAGGGCACGTGACGGTGAACTTCGCGAAATTATACGGTGCGCGGTAGATCTGCTTGGTGTAGGTTACGCAGGCTATAGTTTATTTATTTATTTTTTCATTTTGAGACGGGCTTTAATTTAGCCTGGGATTTTTAGATATAATGTATGATTTTCTTGATTTTCCTTTTTATGATGATTTTTGAAATTTTTTTAAATTATTTTAGTGATGATTTTTTTTTTAAATGTTGATTTTGAGATTTTTAGAAATTATTTTAGTGATGATTTTTTTTATTGAATGTTGATTTCGAGATTTTTAGAAATGATTTTTGTTTTTAATGTTGATTTTGAAATTATTAGGAATTATTTTCGATTTTTTTAATTTTGATTTTGAGATTTTTCGGAATGATTTTTGGTTTGTTTTTCATAGTTTTAATGTTGATTTTGAGATTTTAGATATAATCTTCGTGCTGATTTAATTTTATAATTTGAAATTGAGATTTTAGATGTAATCTTCGTGCTGATTTAATTTTATAATTTTATTTTGAGATTTTAGATATAATCTTCGTGCTGATTTATTTTTATAATTTGAAATTGAGATTTTAGATGTAATCTTCGTGCTGATTTAATTTTATAATTTTATTTTGAGATTTTAGATATAATCTTCGTGCTGATTTTATTTTATAATTTTATTTTGAGATTTTAGATATAATCTTCGTGCTGATTTAATTTTATAATTTTATTTTGAGATTTTAGATATAATCTTCGTGCTGATTTTATTTTCTTTTATTTGGATTTTGTGATTTTTCTCGATAATTTTCGCTTTTTCATGTTAGTTTTTGAGATTTCCATGGCGATTTTCGGATTTTCAAACTTTTTAAAAAAAATTTAAAAATATTTATTCAGAATAAAATTGAACTTTAATGGGGATCCTTAAATTATCCTTAGAAAATACGGACGTATCCTCTGTGTGTAACCCAACGTTTTAGCAATGAAATTCGTTGTAAACACAATATTTCCTATATTTTAACATGAATATATTAATTATTTAATTAATTTTAATTTATCTGTTGTTTTAATTGCCAGTGTTGGTTGCTAATGTTTTTCTGGTTATATAACTAGTAATTCTGATTACATCAACCATTCTCTGATATCTAAATTGTCTCAGGATTAATTAACGTAATTCGTACTTGGTAAAGCGTCGACAAACTACTCCAAGACGGAGTTAAAAAATTTCTGGTATGGCGATAGCTGATTCAAATAAATGTTTTTACGCTTGCTACGTAAAATCACTGGTACAGAAACCACTTACAACATAGCCCATTAAATAGAGTATGAAGTTTCATATTTAAGGTGGATCACCGAATTTCAATTTTTTGCCAACACATTTATAATAATCTTTGGCTAATTGGCGCTAGTTACCTGAAAAATAAGTCGCAGCAATATATATATTTTGTTTTATTTAGAATGGTCTCCCTTTAAAGCATATTATTATTTCTATGGAAGTTTAAAATTCCAAAAAATTTGATTGAAAAAAAATTATATTTAACGTTAAATAGTGTAGAAACTAAATCGAAAAATCGTCTGCTAACCCACGCTAACGTAACTAGCGCCATTTGCCCTAGCCCCTGTTAAACCTGATGGCAGAAATGTTAAATTCGTTGCTCCAACATAAACATGGCAGTTCATACTCTCTTTAAATATTGATATTATTTTTTACGTTATAAAATTTTCAAAATTATTTTAGATAATATAATTTGGAAGTTACGGAGGCCCTTTCAAGGTGACCTACCCTAAGTAGCGTCGCTACTGTGGTATCTGACCATCCTATAAGAGGGACTATACGGGTATTAAGTCCTCTTAAACCGGATAGTACTTTTACTTTCGTATCAATCCCTTTAAGGAACGATTCAAAAATAACCAATATAACGTACTTGGCGTAATTGCACCCTTATTACAGGTATACCCCTCTAAAATTCGACCAGCATTCGCGTGATACCCTATTTAATGAAATGATACACCTATAATTCTATAGCCACGAAAATGGAAAACTGGCGTTTGTACTTCGCGAAGGTAAAAAAATTGTAGAGTTGGTCCGTAACTGGGGTCTTTCCATGGGAAGACAGCGCCAGAAACTATTAGGATAAATTGGGTATTTCATCCCACATTTTGATGGCCAGTATTTCTGTTGAAAATTCGACGGAGTATATTTGGCTGTTTGGTCCTGGTACCCCGCTATTATTCCACCCACACTTATTCGCGGACCGGTTCCAGACACTGACGACCCCCCTCGATCCAAAGAGCCATTGAAAGGTCCTCGTTAGGGTAGGGTTTTGCCACCTTGCAACCGAAGTGTTCTTCTCACTTCTCAGACATTTTTTTACAAGGCTTATTAGATATGGCAAATAATTCGTGTACGACTTGTTTGGTTCAACCAGGATTGTACTGAATTATTCTTTGAGATAATACTCCCAATCACCCTCACGCTTAACGATTTTGAGATTTTATTATTATTTTCATAGTTTTAATGTTGATTTTGGGATTTTTAGCACAATTGAAGCCAAAATCTAACTATAATCATCACCATCAAAAATTGGTTAATTGGACTTAATTTCCTTGACCTACAAATCCCATGGTTGCAATGTTTTTATTTGGTAGTATACCCGGGAGGGCCCGACCCAATGCTTTTCAAATTTTGACTTTTTTATCATGAATAAATTTTAATCCCAGTAAATGCAGAGGATACACTAATGACATCACGTTTGCCTTGAAATCGAATTGCCAAAAATGTTATGAACAATAGCAAGATGATTTCGTGAATGTCTCTTCAGCTCAATGAATATTTTCCAAACAGACCTTAAGGGGTAAGAATACAGTAAAAGCCTCTTTTTCGTTCAAGCTGAACGTTTCTGTTTTAACAATTACATAATTGAATTATCTTTTTCTTATTAGGCTGAACCTTCCTCTAGTGCTTAAAATAATTTTTATAATTCTAATATTAATAGTTAACGAGATATAAGGTCCTAACTAAAGGGTAAAGTAATAATTTAATTACTTTTAAATTTTAAATTGTCAAAATTATTTTAAGCACTAAACAAGAGGCTGTTCAACACTTAAATATTAATTGTATAAGTTAAAATACAAGATTAAAAGAGTTCAGCTTGAAATAGCGCGAAAGTAAACAATGGCCACCGTAATCTTCCCCCTTAAGAAGTTCGTCACTTTTGGTGGGTATAGTATGGTAACTGACCCGTGAAAATAAAATGACCCGCAATATCTTTATATGTTTACTTAAGCCTATGGCTAAAAGAGTGCCATATACCTTTTCCTTGGCTATCCAATAATTATAATCAGCTAGGCTAATACCCAAGGCACCACCTTAGGCCCAAGTCATCGAGCGACTTTTTAATGCCTTAAACAGGTGGCCGAGTTGCAACGCGTAGGAGGGTGGTGGCAAACCCTTCATGCCATGCGAGCCAATAGCTCCCTACACTCACTATAACCGTTAACCTCTACAAGTT